>NW_003852407.1:14225986-14262088 GCF_000181295.1 Otolemur garnettii
TTATGTCCTCTGGGTAGATACCTAGTAATGGGCTTATGGGATCAAATGGAGGGTTTTCTTTTAGCTCTTTGAGGATTCTCCATACTTCTTTCCAATCCCACCAGCCATGTAGAATTGTTCCCTTCTCTCCACATCCACACTAGCATCTGCAGCTTTGAGACTGTCATGTGGGCTATTCTCACCAGGGTTAGATGATATCTCGGTGTGGTTTCAATGTGCAGTTATCCGGTGATTAGGGATGATAAACATTGTTTCATGCATTTGTTGGCCATTAGTCTATCATTTTCAGAGAAGATTCTATTCGTGTCTCTTGCCTACTTATATATAGGATTGTCTGCTATTTTCTTGTTGATTAATTTAAGTTCTCTATAGATTCTGGGTATCAGCCCTTTGTCAGATTTTCAGCATGCAGATATCTTCTCCCATTGTGAAGGTTGTCTGTTAACTTTTAGTTATTGTACTTAGCTGTGCAGAAGCTTTTTAGCTTGATCATTTCTCATTTATTTATTTTTGGTGTTTTGTAATTGCCAAGGGGGTCTTCTTTATACAATTTTTTCCGGCTGATTTTGTCAAGAGTTTTTCCCACACCTTATTCTAGAATTTTTATCATTTTGTGTCTTAAATTTAAATCTTGTATTCAGCAAGAGTCAATTTTTGTGAGTGGTGAAAGGTGTGGGTCCTGTATCAGTCTTCTATGTGTGGCTAACCAGTTCTCCTAGCACCATTTATTAAATAGGAATTTTTCCCTATTTCCCTACATACTTACGAATGCATTAATAAACTGTGGTATATGTATACCATGGAATACTATTCAGTCATAAAAAGACAGAGACTTTACATCTTTTGTATTAACCTGAATGGAGCTAAAGAACATTTTTCTTAGTAAAGTATCACAAGAATGGAAAAGCAAGTATTCAACGTATGCAATACTAATATGAAACCAATAAATGAATGACTATAAGCCCACACAAGAGAAAAATACAGTTAAATTTGAGGGGGGAAAGTGGGGAGGAGGGAAAGGAGAGGGGAGAGGAGGGGAAGGGATGGGTGTGCTTTTACAAAATGGGCACAGTGTAAGGGTCTACAGCACACCCCCGGGTGAAGTGCTCAACTGCAACTTAAACTTGACCTAACAAACACAAACAATGTAACCTAATCATCTTTACCCTCAAATTAATCCGAAATTTTAAAAAAAAAAAAGGCCCAGCAGTCCTCTGAGGCACGCAGCAGCCACTGGAGGGGAGAGGGGGAGAGCAAGTTTCTGTGTCTGAGGCAGGACTTCAGGCTATGCCTGAGACCCAAGACTCAGCAAAACACCAGTGGCCAACTCTACGGAAGCCAGACCAACTTCTATGCAATGTAGGAAAGAGCATTCCTCTTCTAAATTAGACAGCTGCCATGCCTCGGTCCCTACCTTTTTAGTAAGGCAGGACCTCATTATGCACTGGAGGTGCCTCCAAGGTAAAACTGCAGATCTTAGCAAGATTCACAGCTTCGAAACTATGTATGCCTTAAAGTTATTGCTTTTTGCTTTGTTTTGTGTTTAGAGAAAAAAAACAACAAAAATCCAAACCTTTAAGAAATCTAATTATATGTTTGAGTTATAGACTGGTTTTTAACAACAAAAAAAAAATTAACAAAAAAGGGGACTCATTAAGAGTCTTTTGTCTCCAAAACAAGTGTGTTTTCATAAGCCATAGAGCAAGCAAATTCTAATTGCTGGCTTCATTATACAGAAAAGTCTAAGTGTAACAATCAGAAGCCTTATTACACATACATAATTGAGTTTCATTGCAACTTATGAAAACATAAACTCTCTTAAACACACTTGCAGAAAATGTCGCATCATCAAATCAACACTTTTATTATACAAAAGTAATTGTGTTTAAAGACACCAAACATATGTTACTTATACAAAAAAAAAAATGAGTTGTACTATGATTCAGAAGTCTAAATCTTGAATCTGAGAGCAATGTTTTGTTTGCAAATGTAGGGCAAAGGGAAAAAAAGCAAATTACAAACTTTACTAATGAGATGTAAGAGAATTTGCTCTGGAAATATTCTACTTTGGAAATTCTGAACTTTCAAATTTCTTTTTCTAATCAAATCTTGGTGCTGCTACTTCCTTCTGTGCTTGGATCCTTCTAAATTTACTTCTCATTCTGCATCTCCACATATTTCCTTCTGGTCTGAATTCTTTCTCTATCCAATCTAGTCTACAATCATTTAAGTTTCTCTTTTGCTCATAAAGTTTCTCTTTTGCTCGGCCCCGTAAAGTTTCACTTTGTCACACCAGCCGAATCCTGTCCTGCTGCCCCCACTATATTTGACTATAGGGGCTCAAATCCATCCAGTCCCTAAGGCTGCCCTGCAGCCCCTTGCTTTGCCGGGTGACTCTCCTCCCCGGACTACTGAATTTGTGGGGCCCAGTACAAAAATGAAAATGTGGGTCCCTTTGTCCAAATAGCAGAGGAAAAGCCTTTTTCTCCCCCCCCCCATGTCTTTTCATTTGCTATTTAATGTCTCATTCCCTTCAGCAGAGGGATACTTGCCTAGAACATGCACACCCTTTCAAGCATCTGCGGCCTCATTTCCCATCTCAGTGCCCAGGACGTGTGCCTGTCTCCTGACTCCTGTTTCCAAGCTTAGGCCAGGGTAACAAGGAGCAGTCAGCAATGAGTGGGAATGTGACAGAGAAGCCACACCACGTGAGCCAAGCTCCAAGCCCTTGGCATATGTTCCATTTTTTCCTCTGGGCTCACTTACAAGATACAATTCAAAGATAAAATCATTATTAAGAATTTCAAGATGGGCCAAGCGCAGTGGTTCACACCTGTAATCCTGGCACTCTGGGAAGCTGATGTGGGTGGATTGCCTGAGCTCAGAAGTTCAAGACAAGCTTAAGCCAGAGCCAGACCCTGTCTCTTCTAAAAAAAAAAACAAAAAATGACTAGAATAATTAGTCAGATGCTGTGATGGGCACCTATAGTCCCAACTACTCAGGGGTCTGAGGCAAGAAGATTGCTTGAGCCCAAGAGTTTTAGGTTATTGTACACTATGACACCAGGACACTCTACTGAGGGCAATGGATCAAAACTCTGTATCAAAAAAAAAAAAATGGGAAAAAAGAGAATATTAAGATGGCAACTGCAATGGTGGGACCCTGTTCCTGTTTGACTGCACTGGTTACAGGTTCACAGGGCTGCCCCATTCTCACAGCTCAGAATTTCCATCACAAGGTTGGGGCTTCCATGCCCTCTCCAACCCCACGGGCCACAGATGAGCTGATATGCACCCATCCCAACTCCTTCAGCTCTCCCTAGCCTGCCTCTGCACGCACTGCAAGCCACAAAGCTCCATCTCTTCTCTCACAGGAGAAAATGCTCATGCCTCACCTATGGCAGGTCCTCTCCTGTCACTCAGGGGCCAGGTCATTTCCTTCTTCAGGGTTCTGTTCATCCCTTGCCAAGCTTCTAAGGGCTTCACCAAGACTAGCATTTATACCTCCCAACAAACTGGTAGAGCATGCGTTCTTTATATCCTCATTTTCATGTGAGACTTGGGGAGTTCAGAGCAACTGGCTCACGATTACACAGCTGTAATCCAAGCAGCAAAACCATAATTTGAACTCAGACTCCTGAACCCAATGACACTGAGCCACCATTTCTTACTTCTGGAATTTTCAAAGAATCTTTACTAGCTTCTTTTCCCTAAATGGAAGTTTTCTCTTTGTCCACACCCAACAACAATCACAGAAAGCTACAAAAAAGAAAAAAGGAAGAAGAAGAAAAAGAAAACTACAAAAACAAACAAAAAATTTCAAAGATATAATTTTGTGATCCTGCTTAGTTCAAAGTTCCACTTTTCTTCCCTTGGCTGCTATATTTAATATCACAGCAAACGACCTCTGCCATTGCTTTCCCCCTCACACCTTCCTGCACACATCAGGGGGATGTCTGCCCCGGTTTATGCAGTTAGGGATTTTCTAACTATGGATCCTGCACTGTTTCCAGTGCTTTTCCTCTTTGACCTCTCCCAGCCTAAAACTCCTGTGTCCTACCTGTTTCTCAGCATTTTCCTACACTTGGCTTGCTTGGGTTTCATTCTACCTCTTTCTTTTAGGCCACACTCTAATGGCAGTTCCCAGACTACATCCTTGCTCTCCCACGTTCTGACCTCTTGTTGGGTAACTCCCAACTTTTACACAGGTATCTCCCAAATGTCACACACATACACAATCACACACTTATAAAATGTAAGAACAATGAGAAAATCAGATATAAATCAGATACTACCCTACCAGGCCCTTGAATCATTAACAGATCTTCAAAGGAATGGAAATGAGAAATCTGAAGTCGATGGCATCATCTTCGTGCTTCCTGCTCCACAGCTGCCTTTCTGAGCAGTCCAGAGTCAGGATTCCAGCCAGCTGTGGGCGTGGAAGCCCCAAGCTTGTGATGGGAATCCTGAGCTATGAGAATGGGGCAGCCCCGTGAACCCTCTGGATATTCTATCTTGGTTAATAAGATAAGACATGTGACGGTGCTAACCCAGTCCCTTGCTTAAAATTCCTCAGGAGCTCTCTAAGTCCGTCATGATAAAGTTGGAAAATTTTCTGCAAGGTCTACAACATCCTCCGTGACCTGACTCTTGTCTTCCTCTAAACTCCTCCTCAGAAGCGTTTGCTGAAAACATTCAGATGTACCAGTCTTCTCACAACATCCCAGTTCATCACAGTCTATTGTCCATCTAGTCATTCTTTGAACAAGTAATTATCTAGTGTCTATTATATACCAGCCTCCGTCTGAGTGCCTTGGGCTATGTCAGAAAAGAAAACAGCAAAGATCTCATTATTTTTTGAGTTTTCAACCTAGTACAAACAGAAAGACAACATATGAAAAACCATACTAAGTTATACAGTATATAAGAAAAGGATTTTAAAAAAACAAAAAAAAAAACAGGAAAGAAGGGTGCAGGGGAATTATGAAAGATTACATTGTTCACATTTAAATAGTATCCAGAGGGTGAACTTCATTGCAAAGGGAACATTGGAGCAGAGGCATGAAGGAGTCGAGGGAGGGATCCGTGCTGAATCTGGAAGAAGAGTGTCCCGAGAGAAGGAATGGAAAGAGCAAAGGCCCTATGGTAGAAGTAGGGCCCAAAGAGCCTCAAAGATGGCCAGCTGTGTCTGAAACAGAGTTAGCAAAGGGGAAGAATAGTAAGAGAGGAGGTTATAAAGGTCAAGGGGGCAAGTCAGGTAAGACCTTGGCTTTACTCTGAATTAAATGAGAGCCCTGGTAGGGAGTGACTTGATGTGACTCACATTTTAAAAGAACCACTCTGGCCACCTTATACAGGGAAGAATAGGGGCAGGGACCCAGGAAAGACATCATGGAGGATAAATCAAGTGTTGTAGCAGAAAAGGTGGTAAGAAGTGTTCTGAACATCAGCACATAATATCGCCCTGGTCTGGAATGTTCTTCTTCAATCCATCCAGATAGCCGACTCACCTGACCTCCAAAAACATTCTTATCTCCTACAAGGCTTCTCAAATCTATTGTTCTTGGTTAAATTCATGGTTTCTTCTCCTTCTTTTCCCTTTAAACTTCCATAATACTATAAGCATTTTTTTTTCAGTTTAAGGGCATATTTCTTGCCTTTTAATTTTTTTTATTAAATCATAGCTGTGTACGTTAATACTATCATGGGGTACAGTGTGCTGTTTTTATATACAATTTGAAATATTTTCATTTAACTGGTTATTAGAGCACATCTGTATGTCACAATTACTGATATTACTGCCCGTCATCCCACCAGAATGTAAGTGTCTTGAGGCTGTGGTGCTTCACACTTCTTTGTTATGTTCAGGATGTAGTTTCCATAAATGTTCGATAAAAGCCTGGTGAATAAATTAATGACATAAAAGTACAGAGTAGAATTCATTATCCATCTCCATCCAGACACCAAACCCCAGTTTCAGGAAATTCAAGCACTGGTCAGTTCTCAGAAGAAAACTGCTCAGCAGTAATCACCTGCACAAGAGCCCTGCCAATCAGAGAAGGCTAACAAGGCAAGAGAGAAGCCCCACCATCTTTTTCTCAGCCACTGAGTTAAGAAAAATCAAGAGGATCATAAATTAATATGTAAAGTAACTGGATGAGAAGAGGTATATATTCTGATCACCTCCTATTCACTCTATTGTTGAGTAAGGGATCCCTCAGAGTAAGTAACATGAGATTTCCAAAAACAGAACAGACAAGGTTGACAGCACTTCATTAGACACGTATCCGCATAGCCTGGGGGAGCAGGACACCACTGCCTGCCATGCAGGACCACACAGGGATTACACTCAAGAATAGAGTGAACACATGCGGCGCCTGTGGCTCAAAGGAGTAGAGTGCCGGCCCCATATGCCGGAGGTGGCAGGTTCAAACCTAGCCCAGGCCAAAAATTGAAAAAAAATTTAAAAAAGCATAAAGTGAACAGTCTGGGACTATGGCAGGCAAGTGGTATAGTAACATAAAGGATGAGGTGGCCCCATGTTTTTACAGGTGGTTGTAATTAACTTGTTTGAAGAATTTCTGGGTTCGCCATCAGGTTGAGGAACTGGTGGAGTATTGCTGGCCTTCTGGTAGAAGAACTATCCTGATCTGGAGCCTTTCCTTCTGAATGGGGGGTCATATCTGATGAAAGCCAAGAAATTTATTGATGGCTAGACTTTGGGACCTTATGAGGCTCACAGATGTAAAGGCAACCTTTAATATTTCATGTTAGTTTCAGATTTCACATTACAACATGGAAGCAAAAAAGTTGTTCAGGTCCACGACTGGAGGAAGAGGAACATAGAAAAAGACAAAATTAGGGATAATTCCCAATTTAGGGGCAGCATTGGAATAAGGGTTATCATTGATGCAGTGGATATAGACCATGACTAATAATGAAAGATACTCTGGTAACAATATACGTCATGACTTAGGCCACAATTCCAGGCCTAGATGGATGAGCTAATTCTAAAGAACACTAAAAAGACACCTGAGAGAGGCTGCAAAGGTATTTCCTGTCTTAGTCCTAAATCTCCTGGAAAACTGAGCAGAGCCGAGTTAGCAATGGGGTAATGTGTGACCCCAACTATGTGGTTGACACAGGGCTATATTCAGAGTAATAGTCTCAGAACACTTAGAACTCCCACCACTAATGCACCTATATCACCAGCACTTCCCCACTGCTGAACAATAGACTCCAAATTCCCGAGTTTGTTGGTGAATGAACTATAGGAGTCAACTCTACTTCCTTATCCTTAGCTTTTGTTTCTCTCCTATAATAACCATCCAAAGCTTTGTGAACGCTCTCCAAAGTAGCAAGGTCCACAGTTCTAACTCTTTTGGCAGTTAATCTCCAGTGATAAGAAATGCTTACTGGGTACCAACTCAATGCCAATACCATGCTGGGAGTTGAAAATTCAAAGAGATAGCCGATAAGTTCTTGCCTTCAAAGGACTACAAATCTTACTGAAGGGCAGGGCACCTTCTTAAGTAAGTTAGAACAATACGAGGTTGAAATAAGTAATGCAAGATGAATGGTAAGAAGTGGAAAGAGGGAGCTATTACTGTACTAATGTATTTGTAATGTAATTTGGGAAACAAAGGGACTTATGTTTTGCTTGTCCTACCTTATTATGTATGGTAGAAAAACAAGGCTACCATTCCTATTTTTCTATAGCCATTGCCTAATGTTATTTCATAGATTGCTGATTGATTGACTATCCAATTGACTGATATATTGATGTTTGTTTTTCCCTTTGGAATCTTTCAAATATGTCTATTTCTGTTCTCTAATCATATCAGTAACTTTCAAATTAACTCATCTTAAGGGGACTTATCACCCTTGGGAAATTTAGTATTACTAACTTCATATCATACCGTTTTATGCCGGGAGGTAGATACTATTACTGCCTTAATTAGAACCATATTAATTAGATTTTGTCAAGTCACCTGGATTTTGTCAGACTCCAACACTGAGGGTTGGATAGCTGTTTATGTTACAGGATCTGAAAGGCAATGGAAAAGTCTCTCTGGCCCCAAAGTATTACACCTGGTTGGACTTCTATAGTTACTACCACTGGAAGTTAATCTCATTAAATAATACAACTCTTGTCCAGGAAGGAATTGCTTTTGAAAAGTGGATGCCTCTGGCACACATAAAACTAAGTCAAAGAAGTAGTTGGAGGCTTGTGGTTTTATTGATGATCTTAAGAGCGTCTCCTGTGTACTAGATGTTGTTCTGGGCATCGCAAGGATACAACGTAGAGCAAGCTCAGCCTTCTCCTTTGAGCACATCCCTATTTAGTGAGGTGAAGGATGTCTGCAGTTACCTGGCTTTGTAGTGGATATTTACAGGGCAGTAGCTCAGAATTAAGTGACAATTATGTAGTAATGATGGAAAGAGGACTTGGTTAGGAGGAGATGGGATCCAGACTAGATTTCGTTATTATAGCACTGGGTGACCTTGGATGTTACTTGATTCCAAAGATTTGTTCTGGTTCTGATGACCTTTGCTTCCACTGAGTGATGTCCAGCTGCAAGGGAAGTTCAGAACACCCTCAGTGACATCACGGGAAGCAGCAATCAGAGCCTAATGCAGAGCCTGACAGGCACTGTGTAGAATTACAGTCTAGTTACCAAAAGAGTGTAAGATGGTGCCACCATCTTAGCTCCCAACTCTGTTCTAACCCCAGCCTCAAAAGAACTTCAATGACTAGCTCATGTAACAGAGTGGACAAAGTGGCAAAGATGAGCTGCAGTGACTCAGAGAACTTTAAAGAGGAGGAGCAGAAGATGGACTTCAAAGAGAAGGTAGGATGTGGAATGAGCAGAATGGGGAGGACAGGGCAGATGGAATAAGAGCCCTGAGGAAAGGCTCCCACTGACTTTACCACCAGTGACTTCTTTCAGACATAGTCCTTTCTATGTGATGCATTAAGATACCTTTGGGAGGGGAGGACCATCAGCAATCATGTCTTTTGAAACAACAGTTTAGGGTGAAGCTGGCAGCATCACAGACCCACTCTACTGCTCACAATTATACCCACGTTTGCCTGTTTGGGGAAGAGAGCCAGAGGATTGGCTCTGGAGGTTCTCCAAGGCATTGACACCCTAGGATTTTGATCCCATGTCCCAGTCTAACCTTTGGGGCCCTTGATTCCTACTACATGTGAAAGATCTGCTCAAATCTGAGAGATTAACTGGGACTCAGCTCACAGTCTCCATGAGAGAACTCACTGAAGCTTTTAGCCTCCGCACTCAGGTCTTTACTGTTATCTGATTGTCTGTTTTGTCATTTCCTTCAGGAAGAGAGTATATGCTAGAGGTAAAGGGATATTGTTCTAGAAGCTTCTCCTGTACTTGGTGTCCTACTTACGCACCTCACCTAATTCTTGCTGGAATTCTGAAAAGTAAACATTAGGCTGCCTATTTTAAAGATGAGAAAAATGAGTCTCAGTTAAGTTAAATAACTCACCTAAGGCCTCAGATGGAAACTAACTGAACAAAAATCTGAACACTACAAACAGAGCCTAGACTAGGGAAGACAAGAGGACCACCCAAGGTGTGCAGTTGCAGGAGGTCTGACTGGCCTTGGGCCTGCATGGATCTAGGAGTGAGTGTCTTGCTTCACCCTAGTGCAGGCACTGCCCACAAGGCTGTCTGGCCCCAAACCTATAGTCATTCTCTTATACCACACATGCAAATTCCAAGCATTCTCCTTAGGAGGCAACAGTAGAAATGATTCCCAGACATGTGCAGGCCTAGGAATCCTGGTCCCAGCTGCATGCTAACTGCAACCCCAGGTGCTTCTCAGATGAGGTAAGGCAAGAAAATAAAAGTGGCCAAAAAATCATCATCCAGAACTGCTCCTGGAAGGGCCACATGATACTCACATGTTAGGAGACACCAGGGTATGGGGTAGCCCCTGCTAGAGCTGGAGGACTAGAGGAAAAGGTCTGACTATATCCACATTTAGAGAGTAAGAGTGTCTGTCAGAGAAGTAGTGCTCTCCAGGGACCCACAGACATCTCAATTCTTTTAGCTTGTGTAGATGCTACACAGAGCACTACCTTGGGAAACCTACCCTATTGGGTCAGAAAGTTGTTAAAAATATAAGCAAACTAGTCATTAGCCTAGGCTCCCCCCGCCCTTTTCCAGGACCAGACACAGCTGTCATATATGGAGGGCCCCAATCTCCTTCCAGTTCCTTCTGCATTTGGGACAAAGAGAGACTAGAGTACCAAACTGCAAGCTATGGATAGTAAGTTGGACAGCAGGGCCATAAAGCTACTGCAGGAGAGATACATGAAAGGGGTGTCGCAAATCCCTCTATGGCAATACTAGGTCTCTGTCAACACTGGTATAGGGCTCCACTAAACACACAGAGATCCAAGACACTCACTATAGTTATATTCAGATTATCTGCAGAAAAGAAAATGAAAAGACATAGAAGAGTTAAAAAACTAAGGAATGGCTTAGTTCTTTGATTACTACACCTGTCCACCTGGCCTCAACCCAATTCTCTTCCATATTATTCTGCTCCCAAGATCTCCTGATACTGACTGGTTCATTCCAAATCACCCCACCCCACCTCACTTTCTCTCATTCAATTCCATTCCAACTCATCTGTCCTCAGTCTATAACCTTGATCCTTTTTAATTACAACTATTTTGTTCAATATTATCCCATAGTTGGTGACTTAATTCAACCTTAAATTGATATATTTTTACCAAACTTGCCCATCCCGTGTGCAAAAATCATTTTAGGAACCTTCTGAGCTGGGAAAAGACATATAAACACGGAGAGATTGCCACTATATTTGGAGGGAATTCAAACCTTCCTACCATGATCAAAGACCCTAAATGATTATGTGAGATCAACACAGGGGAATTCTAGTAGTTCGAGTCTCAACCCTTTTTATTTGGGCACTTTTCTCAGTATATGAGCTGGAGATATACAAAGGAGATGAGGACAAGAGCTACCATCTGCTGAATTCCTTTTTATCTGCTATGAGTGAGTAATTGCCTTACCGACAGAGTGTCATCTTATTCTCACCATGACCTAAAAAGAGGTACATATTATAGTGGAACCTCTATAGCTAACCATAACCCTACATGGACATGCACCACATGTACGTATCAGTACTGTAGGCCTAATTCCTTATGTTGACCACCTCCATATGTTGACCGATTTGTTAAAGTCCTTTGTGTGGTCAACTTACAGAGATTCTACTATGGTTTTGTCTCCATTTAACAATTAACTTACTCAATATTAAGAAACCCTGGCCACATGGAGCCCATGATCTTTCTGGAACCTCTGTCAATATGGGTGATAGCATCAATGCACAGTGCCAGTGGTGGGAGCCATGGAAGTGTTAGCATTGACCATAGTTGCTACTATCCTCATACAAAATCATTTTCCCCTGGTTGTATTTGACATAAAACATGGAGCAAATATGGAGGCAGAGATATACAGTATATAAAAAAGCCACACACATTGTAATAAAGGCTGCCTCGCCAAGCTCTGCTTAACCTCTGTTTTATTTCATCCATGCATTACTTGTTTATTCATCAATTATCTCTCTCCTTGAACTTCAACATAAACTTCAAGAGCTACAACACTATGTTTTGTTAACTGCAACATACTCAGCCCTTAAAAGAGTTCCTGGCACCTAGTGGTTGCTTAAATATTATTTGTTAACCCCTCTGCTAAACCTTCCCTGAGCCCTCCTGCAGACTGCTGCAATAAATGCTCCTTTAGCACCTGCACCTCCTCCCTTTCCCACCCCCATCCTCGTGGGTGTCCTGAGTATGCCCCACCCTGAGCCTGCTCTATGCTGCATGCCTACCAATATTTATAAAGAAAATCAATCCCTGTTTATGTGTCAGTAAATAGGAGACAGAATGTCTCACCCCAGTCAAAATGCACACATCTCTTGACAGGCATTTATTACAAGGTAAATCTCAAATAATCTTAGGTATCATCAAAACCCATAAGGAAATGTAATAGAGAGTAGCAGAAACTACAGGAAGAGTGGGGAGTTGTAATCCAGTTAGAAGGAGGATGGGGGGACTACAGGGTCCTGTTCTGAAGTTCCAATTGCTTTGCAAGAACACTATATTCCCTTATAGTTTCCATTGACTGGCAGTAACTTCAGCTTCAGCTTATAGAGATAGCAGAAGGCTGTAGGTCTCCAAGTCCAATCATGTTGTTGTGACAAATTTCAGAGTAGAGAAAACAGGTGTTTCTCAATTCTTATCATGTTAAGAATATGGTGAAAATTATCTGAGGTGACAGATGAGTCAGTAAGAAAAGGCTAATTATGGTCACTGAGAAGATGTGGCCATAAAAGTATAACCAATTGTGCAACAAAAAGAGTTGCCAGAATTCTCCCCTTCCCCAGTGAGGGCTTCTTTCAAAAGTGTAGGTCATGGGCATATAGGCTTCAGGGTACAGAGCTAGGGTATGTGTGAAGAAGTGGGCACAGATGGGCACATTCAGTCGGCAGGACTTCAGAAATACTCAATGCTTCATCAGAAAAGTGATAAAAAGGATGCAGGAATTATTATTTTATAATTATTTTGAGATAATTCAAACATTTGCAAGGTGGAGCTATAATTCAAGTATTTCTCTGGGCCCAGTGGGGAATTGGCAGTGGATTACGAATTGCACTGTTGATTCCCATGACACTTGGGCTGGAGGAAGCCAGGAAGCTGCTCTAGAGCCCTGTGACAAGGCCACCCAGTTATACCATGGCTCAGAAAATTCTCTAAAGCTACACTTCTCAAGATTGGAGGTGTTCATGCCATGTTAGGGAGGCCAGTTTCCTGCTGAAATTTAATATAAAAATGCAGGTGTCCCCACGGTTATAGGGAGAGGGGACCAGGTAAAAAGTAGACTGTTTATCCGCCATTGTACTTCAGGCTGCAGAGGTTGTGACAGACACTGAGGGAAAGAGGCTCAGAAGGTCAACATAGCTTTCTTCTCATGCCACCTGGCCTCTGACTCCTGCCCTAGTTTCTTTGGGAAGTGGTTCAGGTAATTCCTCTCACTGCATTCTTTGTCAAAACGCCCCACATAGGCACCAAGTCTGTAAGGTCACTCTCATCCATGACAAGTTATAGGCAAAGAAATACATATGTCACATTAATGGGTGACTCTAGGCAAACATTTGGGTGAACGTTTATCCATAACCCTGGTTTACACAACACAGCTTTTTGCAGTCACTAGCCTTTGTTATTTTGGCAGCCAAACAGCAAATGAATCTCAAGTCTTTTCTTATAATCTATTTCTGGTGAATTTAGGACTCTTAGTGGTGAAGATTGAGGTCAGAAAACACAAGGGACATTTGTAGTGAGTTGAGGCCTCAAGGAACCCTCGACATGGCACCACCTTGCTGCCGTTGTCGTCACTCACTTTTTCATGTTAATACACATACTTTTCATGTGAGGTCTGCAAACTCAGCCTAGAAAGTGTTTTATACCTCATTGCTGAGTAGCACGATAGTCACCTTCAAGGTACTCCCCTTGATAAGCCTTGAACCCAAGCCAATACCTAGTCCATCCTCCAAAGTAAGTTTGAAACTTTTTTTCTGGAATGGTCATCATAGCTGTCATCCCACAAAGTTGGACAATTAAGTTCACAAACTCATTCTAGAAAATGTGCTACAAACCTCATCTTGGTCACCAGATGGCCGAGAGGGAGTACTTTGAAGGTGATCACGGCAATATTCAGCAGTGAGATGTGGAGCACTCTTTCTAGGATGACTTCACAAACTTCATTATCCAACTTCAACTTCACATGATGACAGTTCTGATCGCCACTTATATATAGGGAAAAAAATCACTGTCACTTCCTTCGGTGCTGGGTGGTGGCAAGGTGCATGGGAGCTGAGATGAACAAGCCAGTGCTGTCCTCAGCCCCAGGCCCATGTTACCCATTTTCTGGCTCCCTGACTTTCTGACACTATGCTTAATGAGCCAGTTTTCCAACTTTCCTAGCTGGACTGGCCTAGTCTTAAAGCCATGGTACTTCTCACTGAGCAGGGGCTTCTTTCACCTCTACTGACGGAGCTGCATAACTTGATTTAATAAATCAGGAGAATTTGTGGTGGGTTTTGGATACTTCCATTAGGGAAGATATATGTGCTGTGGCTGCTGTTTGGTCTTGTGTTTAATTAAATTAATGAATTAATGTCTTTGGTGGAGAGGATTCTAGCCACACCTACCCTTCTCATTCTTTAGCCTCCAGGCTTCTTACAGCAAGAGTTCTAAGATCAGCACAAATAGATTTTGACAAAAGAATGGAGACTTACTTGCTGTTCTTCTACCAAAGAAACTGGGCTTGTTAACCCCAAAGTCAAGGGTTTTCATCATTTGAAGTTAACCTGGCATAGCCCATTCATTCTACACACTCATCTCCACCTGGTACCCCAGCCCTCAGTTCCTTTGCTTGCTCCTCCTGATCCTTCCATTGGGACACTTGCTTTTATACCCTCATTCTCACTGAGGAGGTCACGCATGACGACAGCTTAGCACGAAAGTCCTCCAGGCAGCACACTCCTTTTCAACAAGGACTGAACTCAAAACCTCATATAGTATACAGCAAATACTGACAATCTTATCTGTCCATTTGAAATAAACAAATAAAACCTATGGAATGAAATAATGACATTAGCGAAGAGGTTCGGGGCGGGGGGGGTGGGGGCGGGCAGCATCTGTGGAGCTACTGAGGGCTTCTATACCAGCCTAGAACCAGCAAGGCCCAACGGCCAAAAAGAGTGTGACACACAGATGGCCTGCCAGACAGCCCCACCAGCCTACCACCACTTGTTGGTGATAATTACTCATGTTTACTGGGGCTTTAACTGACTTCTAGAGTCTTGCATAAAGCAAATGAAGCTGCAATCAAGGTCTTTGTCACTGTCCCACATTTGCACAGAGTAAGTGCTGCAGTCGGGGAACAGCTCATCAGTCCTCGGTCTGCTCAGAAAGAAGATTAAAAAAAAAAAAAAAGGAACAAAAGGAAACAACTTTAAAAAGACCCTAAGCATTTTTGGATGCTCTGATTTTGGAGACATAGCAGACAAAAATATTCTAGTTCCTCCTAGAAGACATAGCAGACAAAAATATTCTAATTCCTCCTAGGTTCACTTTGCATAGTATATTGGTTCAAATAAGACAAGAGCTGGACTCATAGCAGAGAGGGGACACCTCTGTTTGTGATGCTACTGGGACACTTCTGTTCATGATGCTACTGGGCAGCTTCACTGCTGGATCGGAGAGGAGCTACTCAGTCAGGGAGTGATGTGTACAGCCCTGGCAGTCAGGAGGGTGTCCTGAATCCAGCTCCCAGGGCCCAGGGAATGTTCTCTGATGGAGGAGAGACACTGGGCTACACCATGCATAGGAAGGTATCAGTTCAGTCCATTAAACCTGGCTTTGGATTTTGAAACAATGTTGTAGATTTATCTACATGTGGATGTCTGTGTATATGATTAGACACACCCAGGGTAGCATTATTCACATTTTCCAGAAAAATACAGCCAAGTCAGACAGAGGAGAAACAAAGGGAGGACAAATGCCCTTCCTCTGGCCTTGCCTGCACACACCCCTATGCAACTTCTCCCAGACAGTCTCAAGGTCACTGTGGGAATCTTTGGATTAGACACAAAGTAAGGGTCTTTGTGATGGCAGCAATTTGTAACTCTGAGCTACCAGTCTAGGCTTCTTAGACAGTGTGAAACTTCTCAGATAATTCTGCATAGAAAAGGAGTAGAGAAAGATTGAAGCCAGTCTCCTGGTGGTAGAAAAGGTAAATATTATGAAATGATTGTCAATTTGTCTGCTTTCTGGAAAACTGGTCATGTATTTCTCCAGTGTGGCAGGCACTGAGTGATATTCATTAAATGGTTCCAGCTCTCTGACTTCTGAAAACATTGTTAGGGTTACCCTTCCTGCCACTCCCTAGTGGTTAGATGGGGTCACACGGCTAGTTCTGGACAATGAGTCATGGCCTGTATACATGGGATTATTGATGCCAGGCCCTAGGGTGCTAACTCATCTCTCTACTTCAGTAACCAACAGTGCCTGAGACAGCCACTTCCTGGGTACCCAGATGACTGCAGTAAGTGACCCCTCCTCCCTCCAGTGATTTGCAGTGACCATGTAGTATGAGGTGAAAGAACATTATTGTGTTAAGTCACTGAGATTTGGGGAATATTTGTTATTTGATGCATAATCGAGCCAATCCTGAATATTATGTCCCCTCATGACATCCCTACGAATTCATAAAACAAAGATCAAACCAGATGGCTTCATCTCAGTGAGGCAACCAACCAGATTATTGACTAGTATTTACTAAGATAAAAAATACTGTCTCACATTAGTCAGGCATACAAAGGAAAAACAAGTCTCTGTCCTCAGAGGCTTACTGTCATAGCTAGAAATGCATGTTTCATGGAGGTAAACATCAGGAAATACTTCAATATTAAAATGTGAAGGTGTTTGCTATATGTGCCACGTAAGTTCTGTATTGGAGGGTGTTATGGACTAAATGTATGTACCACCCCAAAATTCATATTTTGAAGTCCTAACACTCAGTGTGGCTATATTTGGAATAAGGAAGTAGTTTAGTCCTTAAAATAAGGGACCCCCTGATAAAACTTGGGCTCTGGTCTGATATGATTAGTGTCTTTGTAAGAGGAGACACTAGAAAGTTCTCTCTTTTTATTCTCGTATGAAGAAAGGCCATGTGAGGACACAGCAAGAAAGTAGCTGTCTGCAAGCCAGGAAGAGAGCCCTGACCAGAAACTAATTCTAAATGGACCTTGATCAGAGACATCTAGCCTCCAGAACTTTGAAAAACTAAATTCATGTTATTTAGGCCACGCTACATGTGGTACAAGAATCTGACAATTAAGTTCATGAACTCATCCTAGGAAAGTGTTACACACCTCATTAGTGAATATCACTATTACAGTGGTCAACTTTGAAGTACTCCCCTTGGGAAAAAATGCACTGACACCAGCACCTCATCCACTCTTCAAAGCAATTCGTAATTCTTTTTCTGGAATGGCCATCAAAGCTGTCATTATCCTCACTGTCTCAATGACATCAAAATGTTTTCTTTTCAATATTCCCTTTATCCTTGAGTAAAGAAAAATGTTATTGGGGGCCAGATCAGGTGAGTAGGGAAAATATTCTAATACAATTATTTGTTTACTGGCTGAAAATTCCCTCACAGACAGTGCTGAGTAAGTTGGTGCATTATTGTGATGTGAGAGCCATGAGTTATTGGCCAAGATTTTCATTAAGATTTTCTTAATTGAAAAAAAAAAAAGATTTTCTTAACAGTTTCTCTATCAATATTTACTTGGTCTTCTATGTTTTTCACAGTCATCTGAGGATTTTGACACACAGTTTGATAAATTTTTGCAATGTTTTCATCAGTTCTGCTCATTATTGGCTTCCCTGACCTCTCTTTATCAGTGATACTTTCTCTCTTCTCAGAAAAACTTTGAATTCATTTGTACATTGCCATTTTCTTCATGGCATGATCCCCATTAACTTAGACTAACATGTCCCTAATTTCACTTCCACTCTTGTCAAGTTTAATAAGAAATTTATCAGTGTTAGTTTGCTGTTCTAATTCAAGCGCCAACATTCTTGCAACAGCACACAAAAAAAATTCAACAACCATCATGAATGTCACTCAGAAACACATAGATATGAACACAAATGTGAGACACTTATATACCAACATTATGAAACCTTACTGAGTTGTTTATACAGTGCTACCAACATAAGCCCATTCTGGAAAGTTTGTGAACTTAATTGTCTGACTTCATATTTTGTTATGGTAGTCCAAGCAGACAAAAACAGAGGTGGAGAAATAGAATTCTGGACTAAACTTCCACAAAGATCTTCTGAAGGAAGTGATACATGTCCTGCCTTGAGAAAAGAAGTTGAGAGCAGTTATTAATGCCAATTGTTTTATGTATATTATCTCCTTTATTTTTAATAACTCTACATGGTAAGAACTGTTATCTTATTATGAATGATGCTCAGGGAGGTAAAAAGTAAAAGGCACATCAGATGAAATGGATCTGGAACAAATGAGATGAAACCATACTGCTAAAGAAAGAGAGGATAGGGAGACCCTATAGAAATGTAGTATATAAATTATCCATATTTACAAATCTGTTCTTGAAATTGTGTCTGGATATCAGCAGACTCTTTGTAGTCAGATATATTTTTTTCCTGGCCATCTTAAAACTTGAGCCAAGTCAGATGCAAAGATGTCCTAAAAAGCCCTCTCCACTGTTTTTTGATTTGATGTATTTCATCATCTTGACATAGCCTTGGGATATAAGGCTCATCCAGGAAAACTGGACTTTAAGTTGACTGCTTTGAAACAGCCAGCCTAAGGAGAAGGGCAGAGAGAGGGTGCATAAGCCATACAAAATTCCCAAGCTTCATTATTGCTGAAAATTTTATTCTCTGAAATAACAAAACTTTAGTGGCTCTGATTGAGACTTCTCCAGAGCTTGGATTTGCTGGAGAGAACAGTGGATTGCGACTCTGCCCAGAAGCTGGCTGAGCCTTCTCCCCTGCTGCTGTAACAGCCTTTCAGGTAATGACCTTTTTTATTAAGACAAACCCTCAAACCCTTAAGCCCCAGCAGAGATGAGCTTTAAAAATGAGACACTCCGGGTGGCCATGATGAGCTACTACTGAAACTTCTCTGCTCCTGTTTTCCTGAGTTTTATCCTCCCCTAGGGCAGGAGTTCCTGACCTAGAGACTACAGAGCATCTTCAGCAGTCCATTAGCCCTTAAAATTTCATGCAAAATATTGGGTAAATGTGCATTTTCCAGGGAGAAGTTTTATGGCTGAAATAACACATCCTCAAAGGGGTCTGAGTCTGCAAAAAGAGTCACAGATCTAGAGATCTTTACCTTAATTCCCAGTGAGACTACTAAAATCCAAAATGCCAAAGTGGCACAGTAGAAAAGCTGTTGAATGTGGAGACAGGCAGAACTGGGTTTAAACCCTAGTGTGAGTAGCCCCAGGGAAGAGATTGCATCACTCTAAATCTAATTATACAATTTCTTTATACAAACTTCACACTCCTTCCTCTGTAAAGTTGTAAAAATTAGAGGTAAAGTATCTGGAAGACATTCAGAAAACTCTTCCCACTGTCTTACTCTTACCAAACTGGAATGAAATAACATTGTTTATTCCAAAGGGAGTGTTCATGCAGCTCCACAAAAATATTTCAGTATATATTTATGTAAGCTTCCTGTGTGCATCTGTGAGGATGGAGGGTACCATTCAATGAATGGTCTACTAAGCACCCAAAATCCAGAAAGGGAAACCAAAGGAAGGGGCAATGCAGGGATGGGTCTATTGGGAAACTGGTGGGCAAAGATCCACCATTATCTTTTCATAATGTGGTGGGAAGACCTTCGTTCCATAAGCTATCCACTCAGGTTCTACTGTGAGCTCAACACCCTCTCACCCTGAGAATTCTTTTAACCAACAACTTTATCCCTTCAATTAAATAAGAAAAATACTAACTGCCATCAAACAGTGATAAAACAAAAGAGAATCATTGGATTATAGGAAATGAAAGATTGAGCAGAGAACATCTCTAAAAAGCAGCAAGGGCAATGGACACCAGAGTGAGTACTGTTATTTCCATCATGGATCTGCAGATGCATCAAACAAACTGGGTTAGAGATGAAAGGATAGTGTTGCCCAGATAAGCAAGGTGGTCTGGCCCCAGAAAGTGGGAGGCAAGCCATCTGCTCACTTTTTCCTTTTTATTTTCACCGAGACTTATAAGGATATTTCATGTGATTCTGTCTGTGGGCAGTCATCTCTTTTATGACCAATGTGCCAATTTCTTCTCTTTATATATTCACAAAATGACTCCCATTAAATGTATCTTATGTCATTCCAATGATGAAAGTCCTCCTTCCCTTTCTCCACCTCCTTCTCCAAATGCTGCTCCATACACACACACACACACACACACACACACACACACGCACCCATGTCTATCACTAGTTTTCCTTTTCTGTCTCTGTTTTTCCACCTTCTGCCTTCAGGAATATCTGGGCAACTTCATTTGTCATACTTTCTGCTCGTTGCTCATGGTCTAGCTCAGAGGCCCCCTCATGTAACCTTCTCTATCCACCCCACCCAAGGCTTTTTGGCTTCTCTATCCTCTGCATCCTTGTAACCTTATATTATACAAAATGAAATAATGAGTGGGCAACATATCTCAACCTAGCAATGCTGACCATGTAATTTGTCACATGAACTGGAACACTTAAACATAAACACCAAAAAAATAGGTATAAACAAAATTTGTCCTGGGATAACTGGAATACATTGTCATTCCAAGTCTGGAATAAATTCTGTTCCTTTTTCATGGGTGCCTAAAGTTATTATTGTGCTGTTTCTTATAGGAGACTGCTTGCCCTAGCTGGAGTCTATAGGACCAGACTCATTTTGCTTCTCCACCAACATTCCACCTTCATATACCATTTGGTCTTCAGTCTGGTCCATAAGCAAAGATCCTGCAATGAATATTTTCATGCAGAAATTTCACTGGGACATTCTCTCAATAATACCCCTGTGAGGGGCTGAGGGAATCAAGGGGAAACAGAGATAGAAATTAAAGTGTTCCAGGAGAGCTTCAAACCATCTACCAGCTGTAGGCAGCTCAGATGCTGGGATAACCATACAAAATTCTACCTAATTTAGACGAGGAGCGCAAGAATTTGTTTTCTTGTATTAGTCCATCATAAGACACAAGTTCTCTCAAGTAAGATGCCAAGATTGCACAAGGCAGCTTCCTCCAGTCCAAGAATATTTCTGGGAAGAGACATGGTTCTGAGCACTCCAGACAGCTGGAAGGATAAACCAATTGTACTTTATGTTAGTTTTCAGTTGGTTCATAAGAAGTTACTGGTGCATAAACTCAGGTGCTTAAAGAACACATACTTACTAGGTCACAGTTCTGTAATTCAATGTCTGGTTGGGCTTGGCTGAGTTTTCTGCTTAGAGTCTCACAAGGTTAAAATCCAGGTGTCAGCAGGGCTGTATCTGAATGCTCCAGAAAAGCTCACACTCACTCAGGTGGTTGGCAGAATTCAAGATTTTGCAGTCAGAGGATTGAGTGCAATCCCACAGACCTGAAAGAGAATAATGGAGCACAAGAATTCACTATAACCAGTTAATTAACCAGTCACTTAACCCGTCAACAGGTATCAGAGAAATCCCAGGTCATGATTGCCAGGTCTCTTCACTCCATTTGATACTCAACTGCTGTATCTATCTGTTCTCACCAGGTGCCCCAACAGGAGCAGTACACAACCCAAGTTCCCTTCCAGATGCTGAGTCAAGAGGGCAATTAGTATACTCACACCTGCCCACCTCCAGCCCCTGGCAAGCCATGCCCAGATAAAGAGAGAAAAACTTCTTTAAGATAAGGTTGGCATGTTCAAAAGTACATTACTCAGAAATGAAGAGAAAATAAAGCATTATGCTATGGTTCAAATGTGGTTTGTCCCCAGCAAAACTCATATGGATATTTGATCCCCAATGTGGCAGTGTTGGGAGCTGTAGCCTAGTGAAAGGTGTTTGGGTCATGAGGGCAGATCCCTCATGAGTAGATTTATGTCTCCCATCGGAGGTGAGTGCATTCTCCTTCTCATGGAAGTGGGTTAGCCCCTGTGAGAGCAATCTGTTAAAGAGTCTGGCCTCCTCATTTCCTCTCTCTCACCATGGGATCTCTGCACATGTCCACTGCCTTTCCACTTTCTGCCAGTAGCTCAAGCCCAATCTCGAGACTTCTAGCCACCACCGTGAGTCAAACAAACCTCTTTTCTTTATAAATTATTTAGCCTCAGTAATTCTGTTATAATGACACAAAATGTACCTTAACATACTATATCCCCTAAAAGCAGTGATTTCAGCAGGTTGATTTCTTATCTGTAAGGGGTCAAGCTGCAGAAAAGGTCTGCCTGTGTTCAAAGCCTGGTCCACCATTTATTGTGTACATTTGACCAAGATATTTACTCATTCCTCATTGTTTTCTTATCTATTAAGTGGGCATGATACTTCCCTGGTGAGACTTCTGCAAAGATTAGGTGATTCATGCATGTGAACTATTTGGCATCTCCCCTTCAGATCTGCTTTGCTTGCACTTCAAAAGACTGACCTATGTGAGCTATATGAATGGAGTCCCTTGTACTCTGACTTCTAGTGGAGTCTAGCCAATGGGACACATGGGACAGAAACAACAGGGGTATTTCTTGCCCTGGCTCTTTCCCTCCAGGGTGACTTCACGCTGGCTACATGCCTCAACCAAAAGTCACAGCAACTGTCAAGATGCCTCCTCTACACAGGTATCTTCCACTAGGCACCAGCAATTGCCCCTAATATGCACTCCCTCAGATCAGGGTGGTAATTCCCTGACCATTAATATACCACACTTCTGTAAATAGACTCTATAATTAGTTTCATTATTGCTGCCAGAACTCATACAAAACTGGCCCAGAGTCAGCATTTGTTAACTGCTGAGTGTTAACAGCAGCAGAATTACTGGCCACAAGATGGTTTGGTTTGTGAATCGCTCCTGGCCACAAGCCCTAATTCTCTACTTTGTCCCTAGCTCACTAAACACAGCTCTGAGGTCAAGGTAAAATGAATCTAGAACCCTGTGTGTCATTTGGAGGGGTCCCAAGTCTACTGCACAGCCTCTGGTAAGGTTTTCCTTCTAGCCAAAGACCGCCTCCACTTACAAATTCTTATCTCTTATATGGATGAAGTACTACTGATCTGGTCTCCAGTGAACCTGGCACTCTCTGGACAGCCTTTTGCTGTCCTTTCCTCATGGGTATCTGTACTCAGCAGTATCCTCCATCCATTTGTACCTTTCCTCTTTGTCTTCCAGAAACACATCTATTAAACTTGCTGACACCATCTTGGTTAGCTCAATCTTCTAAAACATAATGCCATAGATTGAATGGTTTATATAAGAGAAAATAATTTTCTCACAGCACTAGAGGCTGGAAGTTTAAGATCATGGTGCCAGCCTGGTTAGGTTCTAGTGAGGGCACTCTTGCAAGTTGTAGACTGCTGACTTTTTTTTGTATCTTCACATGGCAGAAAGAGAGCAAGAAGTCTCTCAGGGTCCCTTTTCTAAGGGCACTAATCCCATTCATTAGGGCTCTACCCTCATGATCTCATCATCTCCCAAAGGTCCCACTTCCTAGTACTATATATCACACTGGGGACTAAGATTAAGGTTAGGATTTCAACACATGAATTTTGAAGACATATGAACATTCAGTACACAAAAGATGCTTTAACTCTTATAAAACCCTACACAGGAATGCCTGCCCCCAGGCCACCATTCTCTTGTGTCAAGACTGAGCCACTCATAGCTAAGAGACAGCAGAGAATATGGCCATCCAACAGGTCAAGTTGAGCAGGCTGACTGGGAGATGGGAGAGGTAGCCCCAAACCAGGAGCACCTATATCCTGGTCCCACATCTTCCCTTATGAGAGGATTTCCCCTCTTCCCCCACAGCTCACAGGTTCACGACAAGACCCACAGTCATTTCACAATGCACTATATCAGCCAGTGCCCTCATTAAGCAGGAAATCACACTATGCATTGGGTCAGCAGTCTATCCATTCAGAGGGAAATGTGTTTTCTGAGAAAATGAAAATCATCAATTTACCCTGAAATTTTATTGAGGGGAAATTCTGTTGTATCTGAATACAGATGGCAGATAAAAGATGCTAGGGCACTCTATTCTTCCCTTTATTAATGAAGTACGATACATAAAAGGCCCATTAAAATTACATAGACGCCTCATAAGCATCTTTCACATCTTCTTACTCAGTCACTTTCATGTCTTAAGAGCAGCATCTTTGTGACAAGGTGTTACCCACCCACACTCACACATGCACACAATTGGGTTGTATTCATTTACTCATTCATTTACACAGACATTACTTCAAAAGGTAGATTTGAACTTTGAAGGTAGGCCAAGCATTGTCCCAGTTTTGGGGAGCCTAACCATGGATAAATTCAGTTCCCTGCTCTGAAGATGTTGACAGTTTAATAGAGAAAATGAATGGAGCACATAGACAATTAGGGGCAGGAGTCCTTGGGTCATGACAGTTCAGAAAAGCAACTAACTCAGATGTGGCACAAGATGCTTGATCAGGGAAGGCTTTCAAATTGAGAGTGGAGAAGTGGAGAAAAAGTTAAACTTGCCTGGTAAATAGAGGGGGAATGAGCAGAGTGGTCCAGCCAAAAGAAGGAGCATCCTAAATGTGTCATGGAAAACTTGCAGTAGTCAGTGAAAGTGCAGCAAAGTGTTCAGTGGGAACAGAAGGAGATTAGGGAGGACAAAGGTTTCCAGAGAAATAATGGCAACAATGAGACAGAATAGAGAGAGTCTAAGGTTGATCAGGAAGGCCTTCCTACAGGGGGTGAGTTTTGATCTGGGAATTGAAAGTCATGGTTGTCCTTGATCCGGGCTAAGGTGTGGTGCAGGTGGCTGCAGACCCAGTAAAGCTGTCTTCATAGCAAATCAACCATACTGCTGAGACCTGAAGTTCTCCCATTTACTCATTATACAATCCATCCTTCCACTCATCCAATTTTAACTGGCCCTCTGGTATGTGACAATGCTTTTACTAGGCCCAACAGAGATCTAAGAGAAATCATACATGAATCCATACCTTTGACTTATTCTTAATTAAGCCCAACATCGAGCTTCACTGTTTGGAAAGCTGTCCTGTGATTGGAGGGCAAGGAGTAGGGATGGGGCATGATGAGATGTGCAGTGGGCACTGGAGAAAAGGATTGGGTATAAAATCCTCTCTCTGGCATTGGATGCCCTTATGTGGCAAAGGAAGAAAACTGACTTTTCAACTAATGATACAGATTATCATCTTAAGACAAAGACTGAGTGAGCCACCATCCCAACTGGTGAGTGATGGCAGACTTCCTCCTTTTCTCATGCTTCAGTCCACAGTGCATTCCTTGTAATATGTGTAGGCCCAGGAGTTCAAATCCCTGCTGCAACATACCCATAGGTTGATTGACTTTGATGCAGTTATTTAACTGTTCTATGCCTCAATTGTTTTGGTCACTAAATGGAAATGATAATATCCACCTTGCAAGGTTGTTGATACAAAACAAATAAATCATACCTATTTATAATGGTTAAATTTCTAAAAGAGAAAAAATACACTCAGTGAATGTCAACAGTTTCATATAAACTCTGGTGACATAGGACGCAGGTGAACAAAGTCAAGGGAGAGTTTTAGAAGATGGTTCTTAGCTGGTCCTTGAAAATCATCACAGAAGCCTTTGTGGGTTGCTTTATGTGTTGCCTTACATGGGGCAGAGTCCTTCCAAGCAATAATTCATTTATTTGTTCAATAAAGAAGAATTATCCCTGTGCTGACCCACTGCCTAGAGTATCTGTATCCCATCCTATCTTACTGGGTTTTATCTTCATTCTAGCCCATCTTCCAGCACCAGCCATGCTTTCCTTGGTCCTCATGGGAGAATCACTTGCCTACCCCAGTCACCTATCTTTGTAACAACGTGGTCATTCTGCAGTGATCATATGCTTCCTATTACACTGAGATTATTTTCTTTGTGCATACCTAATGCCTCCTGGAAATTAATTTCTTTAACAGTAGGGATCATGACTCCTTTTTGATATCTCCAGCAATATTAGAAGCCTAACATTTCACTGAAGGAAATGTGTGGTACATTGTAATTTATAAAATGCTCTGTATGTATCCTTTCAGGAATATTTAGGTGATCCTTATAACAGTCCTTGCAGTAGACCAGAAAGACCTATGTTTAATTTGATTTTGGAAACCTGGAACCAAAATAAGTTCTGTGAACTTCGGCTGCTTCTCAAGAGCATGGATTCATAACTCTACACTATGGGCAAGACATTGACCTTACACACTAGAAGATCTAAGGGAGAGAAGACAAAAGGAAAGGTGCACATTTCATGAGAAATACAAAAATATAGCATTACAAATCTTCCTGAGAAGTTTTAGCAAGACCTCTTAAAAAAAGAGAAAGAACAGGGCTTTGGGTTCAAAACTGTAAGATTCTGACTCTGCACTGCCATTGATAAGCCCAATGATATTCAAGGAAGAGAGACAAAATTGATCCAACTGCCAGGAGTATCTCTGCACATCTACGAAATGAGGACAGTACCACCTCCTTAGAGTATTGTGCAAGTAAATTTTTAAATGTATGTTAAACATACAAAGTGTATCTTCAAGTAAATACTCAACAAATAGTAGCATATTCTTCTCCAACCCGCTGAGGAGTTTAGGAAATAGAGTAACATCATACTGGAAGAGAATCAGTGGGGGATTTGTGAAGTAGATTGTCGTGACCGCATAAATGATCACATGAGACACAGATTGACAGTCCACACTGCAAGAGGTGAGGCTAACCATAGGTGCAGGTGTCTTCTGAGCACTTCTTGCAGAGTCCTTTTATTGAGAAGATACATAATGGGTGGAGAGATTAGTAAGCAAAGACATACAGGGGCTGTGCACTCAGGGAAATGGTTTCATAGGTGCCAAGAAAGCATGCACTCAAGGAAATGATCTTCAAGGGTGGTAAAAGAGTATAAGCTTAAGGAAATTATCTTCAAGGGTGGCAAGGGAAATGATCTCCAAAAATACTACATGCAATTTTTCTCCAGTAATCCTTCAAGGAACTGCCATAAAATGCTTAATGTTTAACATTAGCCTTACTACTACAGGCCTGAACTTTGCTCCTCTAGGATTACTGAGTTACTTGGTGGCTTGTCTTCCAAGTCACAAGAGATTATCAGGCTTTCCAGGAGAATGGCTTGTTCTCAGTAATTCCACAGATGAGTTATGATATTGGTGGCTGTTGTAGTAAGTATGATGTTTAATCCTCTATAGTAGGTAATATATAAACTGAACTCCCGTGGCTGATCCAGCAAAGGTGAAACTAAGAGGTGCTTCAGGAGGAGAGATTAAACCGGGAAAAGCTGAGAAGTGGGAAGTATGAAGTGAATGGTTTAGAGAACACTTAGACCTTGGCTCAGTGTCATAGCTCAGTGCTTAGGGTGCCAGCCACATGAACTGGGGGTGGTGGGTTCAAACCCAGCCTAGCCCTGCTAAACAAAAAAATAAAATAAAAATTAAAATAAAAAAAAGAATAGCCAGGTGTTGTGGTAGCTGTCTGTAGTCCTAGCTTCTTGGGAAGCTGAGGCAAGAGAATCACTTGAGCCCAAGAGTATGAGGTTGCCATGAACTGTGAAGCCATGGCACTCTACCAAAGGAGACATAATAAGACTCTATCTCAAAAAAAAAAGAACATTTAGACCAGAATGAATGCACATCTATAGTGTAGGCAGATTTGGGTGTATGTGCACACACATATGGGGGGTGGGAGGTATGAGTGGTGTGTGTTGATGCATGAGTATAAGGCACATACATTGCTGGGTATAAAGCAGAAAAATGGAAAATGAAGCAAGGCTAGAGAAGCCTCCACATGGGCACAACCCACAGAGCTAGGGGTTCATTCTGTAACATTTGACAGACTGGGGCAAATTGCTAGGGCAGCCTTGCAGAAGAGGAGGACAGCTTTTATATGTGTGGCTCATGTGAAGAAGGGAATATCAGACCCAGGGAAAGGGTAAGGGCCAGATGGATCCCAGACAGATTAGGAAGAAAAGTGTAGTCACTTCAGGAGTGAAACTAAAGGTGCATTTCAGGTGACTCTTTAATGGGAGAGGAGAATTTACACTGATTCCAAGCTGGGAGGAACATAGTGCCATCCAAGGGGCTTATAAATCAAAGGGGTATGGAAAGGGTCAAGGCCTAGAAGCCACATAGGTGAGTTTTTGAGCAATGAGAGGGAATTCTTTTATACCTACATATTGAAAATCAAATCTTCAAAAAAAAAAAAAAAAAAAAAAAAAAACAAAACCTCCCAATAAAAAAAAAAAAAAAAAATCCCACCCCTGCACTCCTGGGCATCCTACCATCAGAACTGCATTCCAAACAGTCTTCAATGCTCCTAAGTTCCCCAGAGAACTTTCATTTGAAGACACATACCAGGGGAGAGGTAACACCTTCTCCTCAGCAAACCAGTGGCCTAGGGTGGAGGCAAGGTTCATTAGTCATCAGGCCAGAGAGCTCCAGGCAGAGGACAGGCCCCCACAGAGAAGGATTTGTGTGAACACCATAAGAAAGATGCAAGCAGAATGCTACAGTGCTCTGGGGAAGGCAGAGGAACGATGATGTGCCACTTGGGCAATCAGAGGCATCCCCATGAGGTCTTAGCATTTAATCTGGGGTAGAGGAGTCCTGAAAGAAGAGGAGCAGTGGGGCAGAGCATGATAGATTTTGCCAAGGGCCAACCCAGGCGCATCAGGGACTAACAAAAGAACTATTTCCTTAATCTTCAGCAAATTTTGCAGAGATATTATAAATATGGTTGTGGCTTTAGGTTCAAGCTGAGGCAGAGATGCATTATCTCACTGCCCAGAGTGAACAAGGCGCGAGGCCCCTTCATGAGGTAGCCTTGTGCGGTCTGCGTCTTTTGCTCTCTCCCACACTGCCCGACCACACACTGACACTGTTGTCACACCCACACTTTCCCTGGTAGATGAAATGGACCTCTGCTTCTGAGGCAGTTAATCTGTCCCTCTGCGCAGTAGAAAGCTGACAGTCATGAGCCCTGGTTCCATTTGCTGAGCTTGGGGTGCACCCCTCTACACTCTCAGCTGAAAGCCATTCAAAGGTCAGCACCTAAGGGCCCTGCATCAATGACATCTCTATCTTCTTGCTCTGATTTCTCCCATTTTTTTTAATTCCTTACAAAACACAAAAAATTGTGAGGCATTTGGGTCCAGTGTCCCTTCCCCAGCTGTACACCCAGCCTTACCATGTATGGGCTACTGCAGCAAATCATGACTAGGCTCAGTCAAATTTACCATGCCCCCACACATACTGACCCATATAAAATCATACAGTAGTGCTTCAGTGCATACAAATTCTCTAGATAAGTAGCACCCACAGAAAAGGTGTATATTTCCAATAAGAGTGGGTAGACCAAAGTCATTCCTTCTGGCCTCTGGAATGAATTACATGGTTTTACATGTAAGATTATGTAATTTGGAATTTTCTTTTATTTTATGAAAATAGAATTGTAAGGGTTAACAGAAATATTAAACTACATTGTAAGAGGAAGTGCTAGCCTAATTCAACCCCCACGGGAAAAGGCTAGATAAAGAGACCAGTACTGGTAAGAAAACCGGATAAAACTAGCTACATTGTACAAGACTTAGACAGAAACGCAGAGCACAGGGCAGGGCCCCTCCCGTCAGAACAGCATAACCCCTCCGCCCTCCCCTCACATTTTAAACCTATCATAGGCCAAAGACTACATTCCTAGCCTTATATAGATTCAGCTTCATGAAGTAACCACGCCCCCTCAACTAACCCTATATAAGATCCTACCGATCCCAAATAAACAGCTTCGGCTCAGCCTTCTCCCTATACTGTATGAGTGGTTGTGTGATTGTGTCTACCCTTTCCTTCTCCCTCTCATACGCCGATCACGAACTCCCCGACACCGCCCGCGGGACGGGCAGTGTCATAGAATTTTATTGAACACCTATTATCACTCAATAGTAATTTTTAACTATTATTCTAGCCTCATTTCACTATTGGGTACAACTATAAAATCCATGAAAGACCCATGAACATTGCTTAGAATGGCAAACTCAAGAAAAGAGGGAGAAATTAAAACTCTAGAATGCCAATCTCCCCTCTAGAACTCCAGTGCCCTTTCTACACCCTTCCAGGACATCATAAAATCTCAGCTTTAGCAAGCCATGTTAGGGAACACACTCTTTCAGTAATAGCCCATGGTGTTTTCAGATAGTGAGGATCTGACTAGTTTTCCCCTATGCCCTTAGAACTTTCCTCAAGTGTTCTGTTTTTGTTTTGTTTTTTTCCAATCTGGAAGAAAATACATTTAAAATATTATTTTAAAAAGTATCCAGTCTACCCTCTACTCTAAATAATGATCATGAATATTCATGATAGCTGTCCTGGTCTCCTTAGTGTTTTCTATTCATGCTAAATAGCTCTCTATCTTTCAACTCTCCCATGGGTAGAAACATATTTAAGAAGATAAGAATAAACCCAAAGTTCAACCTGTATAAAAACTGGTAGTAATGAACTATGACTGTTAATCACAGTGAGGCAACAGGATCCATTATCAATAAGTGACCCTAAGCTCACAAAAGGACTCAAGGAGCCCCAGGAGAGCCAAAAGCATCATCCAACTCTTTAAGTCTTTAACTTTTGCACCCAGATTATCATCATCTCCTTATTTCTATAACTGGAAAAACTGGCCAAAAATAATCTGTGTCTTGTTGAGGGGGGTTGTTTTGTTTTGGGAGGGTCATATTCCCTGCTACATACATGTTCCCTGCTACGGGAACAATAACAAGAAAAAGTGGCTAGGCTCCTCTTAGTGACTGTGTTAATCTATTCAGATTGCTAGAAAAAAAAATGTTATAGATCTGGTGGCTTATAAACAACATCAATTTATTTCTCATCATTCTGAAGGCTGGAAGACTATGATCAGAAGGCTGGTTAGTCAATTCTAGTGAGGGCCCTCTTTTGGGTTACAGAAAGCCAACTTCTCATGTTATCCTCACATGGCAGAAATAGAAAGCTCTCTGAGGTCGCCTAGATAAGGGCACTTCTTCCATTCTGGAAGGCTTCATGCTCATGACCTTCTCACCTCCTAATACTATCATTTTGGGGGTTAGGATGTCCACATTTGAATTTGGAGGAAATACAAACATTCAGCACATAGCAGTGACAAAATGCACCTGTTTGCCAGACTCATCCATCATCATTCTGTGGCATAAACATTGGTTTATAATCAAACTTCGCACATAATACCTTCATGTCATTGGTTGATTTCTCACCCCAATATATAACCCATTCTAATTAGGCTTTAATCATTTTCTGCAGAGGATTCCTATGGCCTTTGATTAGCAACAATGATTCCACAATTATAAATAAGGAAGATTATCAAGTCTTTGTGTTAGAATTGTATTTTGTATAGAAACTTTTGAAGTCTTTTCAGAGCAACCATTATTTTAATTTTGGCTGAATGTTCATAACAAGGTTAATCAGAAATAGCCACTTATACTGGGAAAAATTCAAAGGTGATCTTGGATAAGAATAATAAATTCATATCCTGGAGAAACTGGAATATAAGAATACTGTAGAAAACAAGGAGTCCAAGGTACTAAAATGCGAACATGTTGGATGGGAGGATCTAACTCAGAGGCCATAGGCTGCATGTATAAGCTTGGAGTGGAAGCCTTGAGGCAGGGAGCTCAACTGGGGGCTTTTGCAACACAGAGACATGCCATGATGAGGGTCCCAGTAGAGACAGAAAGAGGAGAGAGGTTTGCCATAACAGAGACCAACCCTGAATGAAATGAGCGAAAGGGTAGTTAGCCATGACTTAGCAGGTGCAGACCTACAAGAGTGAACAAATACACTTTCCTCTGCTAAGGTCCCAAAGAGTGTGTATGTGGAGAGGGTATCCAGAGGCATGCTAGGAAACAGAGTCTCAGATCATTCTCTCTTGACTACTCCATATTTCAACAAATAGTACATTTGTTACTCTATCATAACGAATGCATCAATACCATACTGTACTGGTACATTTAAAAAAAAAAAGTACAAGACATTATCATGACCCCACACGGCAGGGGTAAGGGTGGAATAGGATGTTCACAGATGTCTACAAAACCAGGCTTATGGGTGCCCAACCTTTTTTCTTTTCTGCCACATGTTGGAAGAAGAGTTGTCTTGGGCTACACAATAAATACACAAACACTAACAAAAGCTGATGGGTAAAAAAGGTCCATGCATAATTTCCACGATATTTAACACCGTAGAGAAGTCCTTAAATAATCCACATGCAGCCCATGGGCTGCAGATTAGATGGCCCAGCAAGTTATGCAAAGTGCCCTTGAAGGTACAGTGAAGCAAATAGTCACACCAAGTAATAGCAGTACAATATGAAGGATCTTACCACTACCCCTGGATGGAAACATAATGGGAGTTACTTGGGGAAAAGAAGGAAGCATGGGCGGTGCCTGTGGCTCAAAGGAGTAGGGCACCAGCTCCATATGCCAGAGGTGGTGGGTTCAAACCCAGACCCGTCCAAAAAAAAAAAAAAAAAAAAACTCAAAAGAAGGAAGCATGAAGGTTAGAGTTCTACAGAGTGAGCAGAGACACATCTAATCTTCCTGACTGTATTCACCATCGAGTGGGAAAGGTAAGCCAGACAGTGGTCAGGGCCAGGCCTGCCTAGCAAGTCCACCTACCTCATGCTGAGGAAGAGATCAAGAACTGCACATGTGTCTATCTCTCTTACCTGTGGGACTCTGCCCTCCAGCGAGCACAACACAATCAACTATTGACAGACTTAATTAATGCAATTGGGTAATTCTGTCTTCTTTGTTGGTATAGACGGGAAGCTAAGAAGAAACTGATAGAAACAGGCAGGCAGGCTTGATGCACAAAGAAGGAGGGAGAGATGGAGGTGTTCTCTCCTTCATGCATCCTTCAAGGTGTGAGCAAATCCTACCTCTCAAAGGCCTGAAAAGCCTTGCCACTTATCCTGAACTAATAAGGAATTTCAAATATACCCTTCATGTGACTAATTCCATTTTTTGTTATAAAATGATTGGGGGTACATGTGTTTTTCCCTCCACCTAGATGCTAAGCATCTTGGAGAAAGACTCTAGGTCCCATTTATCCTCAAACCCCCTCCCCCTTGACACTTAGTGTAAGCCACACTCAGCAAAGGTAAATGTGAGCCCCAGAGAGAGCTTCTCTACCTCCCTGCACTTCCACGCAGTGAAGTCTAGAAAGAATAAGGGGCACGGAAAGAGAAAGAAGGTAGAGCCGACTTGGAAAGGAAAAAGATGTTCCATCTGGCTGCCAATCAATTAAGATTGAAAGCTAGAAAACCTCAGCTTCAGTTAGAGAGAAGGAAAACTATTGCCTGTCACTCCATGCAGGAGCACATTCCATACACCTAGCATGGCATGCAACTTCAGGTAAGAATAAGGGAGTTAAGAAACAGAGAAGCTGAAGGAGATGAAGGAATTGGAGCTGATTGACAAGTGTCTTTTTGGTGGTGGGGAGGATGCAACAACTTTATTAAAAGAAAAGTACAATGAGATTTGTTGAAAGCTTAAAATGGGAAACTTAGACACCTCCTCTCAAATATAGGACCAAGTGCAAGGTGGACCCTTTCTGGATGTTGTAGTCAGACAGGGTGCACCCATCTTCCAGCTGCTTCCCAGCAAAGATCAGCCTCTGCTGGTCAGGGAGGGTGCCTTCCTTGTGTTGGATCTTGCCTTGACATTCTCAGGGGTGTCACTGGGCTCATCCTTGAGGATGATGGACTTGCTGGTCAGGATCTTCACAAAGATTTGCCTCCCACCCCTGAGACGAAGCACCAGGTGGAGGGGAACAGTTGACTGAAAGGAGAGAAATCTGTTAATGTGTCCCAATTCCATGATGGACAAATCCTCTCACATTGTAGCCCTAGCACCTTGCACTGCCACTAAGAAAACTGAGTTGCCTGGGTCCATGAAGCAATAAGTGAATTAATGCAAACCTGGAATTGAATAAATTCCAGGCCTGATGTAGGTGCAGACTTACAGCATGGAGGCCAGGTAAAAGGAATCCTAATCCCTGGTGTTTATTTAGCCAGTGTTCTAGTTTAGGAGAAAAGTCAGGAACCCAGAGCTCAAGCTCTGCCCTGAGTGCAAAAGAAGAACCAGGTTGTGAGACAACAAGCTGCCCTTCTGCTTTATTTCTTAGGACACTGAAGTTATTGGGGTGAAACAACATGAAAATTCTTAACGTCAGACCTCAATATACATCTGAATTGAGTAGGGTCAATTGGAGTGAACTGAACTGAACTGCAAGACTATTCACAGAGAGGTGGATAGACTTGGACCAAATTTGGACTAAAGAGATGAGAACATCCACTCAGACTTTTAGACGTGCTTTGGCCCAGTGGAAGTCATAGCACTGTGCAGACATATATGAGTTTTCCAACAATTTCTGTAATTGTGGAAGGCATATGTGAAGGTGTGTAACCACCTTATAAAATACATATGGTCCCAGGAGCCAGCCCCTCCTGCTCTGTCTTGCAGCTCCTTCTGGGCTAGTACCTCCATGCAGCATGTGCTATGATACATGAAACCCTGTAGGAACTTCACAGAGGAAGCCATCCAAGTGAAGAGCTATCTAGAATTCATGAAAAAAGGGACAATGACGATGCAGAGGGAACACAGAGGAGTCCTCAAACTCCCACCACGGCCAGATGGTGGGGTTGGGGGCTTCTGACACTGGTGGAAAGTCCTGGAGGAAGCAGGAAGGGAATCAAGGAAGAGCTGGGAGGAGAGGAGGGCAGCAGGGGAAGGACGGGGCAGGAGAGGGAAGGGGAGGGGAGGAGGAGGGCTATGGAGGCCCCTTCCAGGAGTGCTCTGTCCTTCTACCTGATGGGCTGTAATTACAGGCCTTGAGCTGAGGAGGCACAGAGGACCTTTTCCGCTTACATTTGCATCTTTCTTTCATAATCATCTTTGAGGAAACATTAACTTGGAATGTTAACTTGGAAATGGATAAATGGTTTAGAAACTCAGATCATCTGCTCAGTGGGTGTAGAGTCCTTGTGACTGGGACAAGCCTTTCCAAGACTTCTTTGATCATAGGAAAACCCAGTTGCCTTGTGTGTGCACTTTTCCAGGTACTGGGACAGACATCAGAGGAAAAAGACACAATCCAAAGCACCTGCTCGCAGGGCCCCATTTGGAAAGTGCTCCTTTCAGAATACAGGCCATAAGGAAGCTGGTGCCCATAGAGAGGTGAGAAAAAATAGCTCTCACCCAGTGAGGGGCACATGGTAGCCAAGGGGGAGACTCAGCTTCTGGTGGGGGGTTATGACAAAAACCTGGAGGCCAGTGTGTCTCGGAGCAGTAGTGTCAAGATTCCTACAATAGTGAGGACTTTGTCCCTTAAAGATGTGCTTTCAAAAAAAGACATAGAGCCAGGCCTTCCAGGCAGGGAGATGACAGAAAAACAAAGGCACAGAAGCTGAAGTGACCTCAGCAAGGGAAAGTGGGTGCTAAAAACACATGCCTTTGAAACATCCATCAATTGAGCCCCTTTTTTAATGGAGTTTTCCATCATAGGACACTTGTAGCAGTGTCCTCTATTTCTTCTGAATTCTGATAACCTGTTCACTTTCATGCCTTTCAAGGACTGCATCATATATTCCATATATGGAATTATGGGTGCTGGGGTGCTGGGTTATCTGCTTGCCTGACTCAATACATACCCCACCATTTTAGAAATTCAGTATAGCTTGGTTGGGTTAACTCATCTATTCATGAGTGATGGGGCTGAGTTTAGAGTGCCTGACAGGTGGAAGTCTGACTGCCCCTGGCAAATCTGATCTAAGTCTAGGAGCTTGAAACCATGGTAATCTGCAGAAGACACCGTGCAGGGCTGCTCAGCACACTCTCCCAGAAAGGGACTTGTGTTTTACTATGTCTTTTGTAGGCTGGGCTCAGGCCTTATTCCCACCTTTGAACTGGGCTCATGGACAATCTCTATCTGTGGTTCTCCCACACACACACACCTGCAAGCACGCACAAATAGAGACTTATTTGGAAAGTAAAACAAACTGAAGTTATAACCTGGCAATAGCTTAAACAGGAGTCTCTGTTTCAATATATGAAGATTTTAAGGACAGAAAGATTTATAGGACAGAAATTTTATTATCCCATGGTAAAAAGAATCTTTCAGATAAAATTCATAGTATTTTTTTTCCTTTTTATATATTTTTCTTGGGCTAATATCTGGTGGTATCAGCTAGACTTTGTC
>NW_003852407.1:14262108-14266588 GCF_000181295.1 Otolemur garnettii
GCTCCCTGACCTATAGCTCCCCAGCTTCCCAAGGCCCTGGCAGGAGGTGATGTAGTAGGAGGGAAGAGTGGTCAAGGCATTGTTCCCTAGACTCCCTTCCTGCAGGTCTGTGGGTTGACAGGAGCTTTGTTCCTCCATCAGAGCTCCCCTTTGAATCTAAAGGGCTACAAGTCTCTGGGACCAGTAGCTGCCTGGCTCCTTTGGGCCTCAGGTGGGTCATAACCATAATCATCTTTAACACCTTGCCTGCCTTGGGGACAGAACTTCAACACCTATTGTTGGCTTTCCTGAATACTGCCAACCCCTATTTGGGTACTTCCTATCCCTGTTTCCTTCAAGGATCCTGACTGAAGTGAAGTCTCTGGCCCTGGAAATATTTGGGTGCCAAAAGGATAATCACTGTTCTTTCTGTTCATGTTCCCAGAGCCAGAATCTCTTGAGATGGCCCCAAGCTGGGCTGTTGAGCTAGTTGGAGACTTGCTCCTACTGAAGTGTTCAGTATCCTGAACCTCCACCCTAACGAATCAAATCAACTCATGAAAAGCTGGATCAATGAGTTGATGATGAGTACAACGGAAGACCTCAGAGAAAGCTAACTCATAGGCCCTGCTCTCCTCTGAGAGGAAGCCTTTCCTGTGCACTCTGCCCTCGTGTGTGTCCTTACCCTGGTGCTAATAGGATTTCAAAAAGGTAGGTTTATCCTGAGCCCATGAGAGCTTTTTTACATATTCTCAGTTTTTGAAATATAGAAAGACAACATACATGTAATTTCTTGGTTGTGTATCATCAGGTCTCTTGTTTTTGTGGCAGGATTTTCAGGTTATAGAAGCAGCTTCATGTTTAGTTACTGCCATTAGGGAAGAGGTTTTGCTACTACAGGGTGTGAAGATAGTCCTTTTGAGGGTGTGTCAAGTTCAAGGAGGCTGATGACCTAATAATAACCCTTCTTAACGTAGAAGCAGAGCATGGTATGCACAATTCACCAAACAGTTGAGTCCTCGTGTTACTGGACTTGAAGAACAATCTCTAGGATTCCATTATCCCAATTGCTCTAAGACTCCTCTCCCAAATAAAAGCTATTACCCTCAATGGTTCTCAGTTTTCATAGTATGCAAAAAAAAAATTCACTTTCTAATGATTGGTTTTGATTCGAATGTCCCTTCTGAAACTTACACTGAAATTTAATTGCCTCTATAATAGTGTTGAGAGCCAGGACCTTTAAGAAGTGAGTTGGTCATAAAAGTGGGTTAGTGCTGTTATAGTGGGAGTGGGCTACTTTTTGAGGGTATAGGTTCCAGATAAAAGGATGAATTTGGCTCAATTTCTCCTCTCGGTCTCATGAGCATGGTTCCTCACCATATGATATCCTCTGCCATGTTATGACACAGCAAAAAGGCCCTCACCAGTTATAGCCCCTCTATCCTGGACTTCCAATTCCAGATCTGTGAGCCAAATCAACCTCTTCTCTTTATAAATTACTCAGTGAGTGTGTGGTATTCTGTTATAGCATCAGGAAATGGACAAAGACAATGATTGATTTAACATGCACACTATTCAACACTCGCTCAGTTGTCAGAATGGCTTTTATGCTTGTTCTTGTCAGGCCTGGATATCACAGCCTACAGACCCCCTAGGGTAGGCATCTTGCCTTTTTTGTCACGCTATACAAAGCCCAAATGGAAAAGGAGGCAGGGTTGAGAAATCATGGGGTTTTCTTAAAAGCACTATGCAAATTCAGATTGTTAACAAACAAGGATGACAGTAATGGTAGCGATGGTGATCATGATAATCCCTCAAAAAACACTCTTCCCCTCTTCCGTTTAGAATGCACATACTGTCCAACCCACTGGTTGATTCCAACCCATACATTCCTAGTATCCTGAGTAAAAACTTGATTTCCTTGAGCTTCTGGCAAAGTGCACAAAGGGGGTATTTGTGTGGGTGTACATGCATGCAGGCAGGCACAGAGACTGATTGCCTTATGTCTCTGACAGGAACTGACTCCAAGGCAAGGCACAGGGGGAGGCTTTGCCGGCTGCAAGCTCCTGGGGTGTAGCCATAACCATAAGGGCTGAGAGTTTGGGGAAAATAGTTTGTAGTGTGGGAGATGTTCCTGCATTTGAGGGGAGCATTTCTTCAGGCCATTGTGGACCAATAAACAGTTCAATTTTTTCATTGTTCTAATTAATTTAATTAAGTTAACTTCCAAGGTGTGTTAAGAAGCAATGCCTTGGGTGATTAACTGTTCCCATATCAAGGTGTTTTCACAAACACATTTACCCTGATTAGTGTACACATTATTATGTAATTAAATACCTCACACAGAGGAATTTATTAGTGCCTCCTTGTCTCCTAACAAATAAAGCAGCCCTGAGAATCTCTTGGAAAAGACAATTCCAGTTGCTAGGAGAGAGGGACAGACAGATGTGGAGACACTCCAAGATTCAGACTGAGAGGGAAATTTCCTGAATTCCATGGCTGCCCCTGTCAAAACCTGCCCCATTCCCCAGGGCTTGGGGAAGTTTGCAACCTGTCTCCCTCCTGAGTCGTTGGTCTTTCCTCTCCTCTCTTCCCTGCTTGGTCCCAGCAAGTGTGTATCACCTATCAGAAAGGCTCCTCTCATAGAGAGGGGTAAAGGAAAGGTCTCTACACAGAAGGTGTGAGGATTCTCCCCAGCATCTGTGAACATCCCTCTCAGCTGGTCTCTAGAAAATTTGTTGAGGTCACCAAGTTGCATCTTAGCATCCTCCATCTCTTCCTTTTGCATTCACCACATTCCACATGCACAGAGCTAGTTTCTGTCAGACCCACTCAGTAGTGCATGAGAAAGAAGGGACTCATGTTTTGAGTTTTTTTGTTTTTTTGTTTTTTTTTTTTTGAGACAGAGTTTCACACTGTCACCCAGGTAGAATGCCATGACATCACAGCTCACAGCAACCTCAAACTCCTGGCCTCAAGCAATCTTCTTGTCTCAACCTCCTTAGTAGTTGGGATTACAGGTGCTTGACACCACAGCCTGCTAGGGATACTTGTCTTACTCTTGCTCAGAATGGTCTTGAACTCTTAAACTCAAGCAATCCACCCACATCCACCTACCAGAGTGCTAGGATTACAGGCATGAGTCACTGCACCCAGCATGTTTTGAGATTTTGAAATGAATAAGTGCTGGTCAGTTACTGGCTTCTGAGAAAAGTTAGAAGACTACTTCCTTCTGGACAGACCAACTTCTTAAAGCCTTTCCTCATGACCATAAAATGTAGCACATGCACAGTCAACCCTGCAAATCCTAAGTGTGTCCTAATAATGGCAATATTAATAAAGCACTTGCCAAACACATCTACCCCCTGTACAACTGTGCTAAGATTTTATGCCCCTCATTCCTACGACAGGTACTGTTATGACTACTTAACAGATGAGGAAGCTGAGACATAAGGAGATTACACGGCATATCCATGATCACACAGCTGGAAAAGTAGCGAAGTCGTGGAAACAAAGCAGGGCCATTTGGCTTGAAAGCCTCAGCCAGGTCTCCGTGTGCCACCTCCTGTCCCGCCCTCATTGTTGAGAGCAGGAGTGTGAGAGCCCAGCCCTGCTTTTCAGGTCTAGAGACCGCTAAGTCCCGTGCCTTTGATGTGAGAAGCCAAACACATTTCTTTGCTCGCCGGCTCCATTTGATGCAGTGGGGCCCAGGCAACTTAGCCACCTCTGAGAGGATAAATTAAGTGACATTTCTGGGGAATGTAGAAAATACAACTGAAGGCCAAGTGAATCAATGCTGAACGCAGAACAAAACAGTTCCCACCACTGGGATCAGACTGTTCAGGTTGGTGGCAGGGAGAGAGAATTATGTGAGCTGGGGGCCTGCTCCTGAGGGAGCAGAGATTGATTCTGTATGATTGATGACTTGGGGACAGAATGCCAAGTCATCAATTGCCTCGCCTCATGCCACGGACAGCATCAAGATCACTTTTCCCTGGTGCCCAGCCTGAAAGATTTCTCTTCTGTTTGTTTGTTTGGCCTGGGGCAGGCTCCTGCCGGGCTCAGCTGTGTAACTTTACCAAGGCCTTCTGAGAAAAGACAGGTGACAACATCTGGCAGGAGGGCACAGAACTTGAAGGAGAAGAATTGGAAGAGAGGTGGAGACTGTGTGTGTGTGTGTGTGTGTGTGTGTGCGTGTGTGTGTCAGGGGTTGGAGGGAGGCAGCAATTGTCCTATGCTAAAACTCTTGAATTCTAGTTCCACAAGTGCCAGTATGCAATATTTTCCAATTAAAATATTTCCTCTGTAACTTAGTTTCTTCATATAATAAATGATTCAGAATCATCAAAGTTATACCTCCTATCTCATCAGAATATTAGGAAAAGACTCACAACTCTCTTGAAAATTTGGTCATTTTAGCCTTGGGGTTTGATATTTTCTCTCTTGACCTTTATCTTGGTTTTTTAGGAAAATTTATAATTTGCCTTAGACAGTCTCACAC
>NW_003852407.1:14266772-14275768 GCF_000181295.1 Otolemur garnettii
CATATATACATACACATACCCTTATCCCATGCACATGAATCCTGGTATAAATGGCATCAGATCGGAAAGGCTACAACTTGGAAGAGACTACAATCATTTCGAATTTCCACAAAAAGAGCAAATATGATTTTGAAGACCATAGGGGAGGGTTAAGCCTGCTGGGGTTTGAAGATAATACAGGAATAGGGGATAATAGTGAGAAATCTCAGCCGCTCACTTCCTGTTTTGCTCTGTTTCCTCTGACAATGTTAATAAACTTTAACTGGAAAGGTAGAATAATGTGGCTAAGAGGGAATTAAAGCCCAATGTGAGTGAAAGGATGATGGTAAAGCAAATAACCACATCTTAAAAATCCTTCTGTCTGATTATAAAATGGGTAATTCATATTCATGGTAAAACAATTGGAAAAAAGAAAAGCAGAAAGAAGAAAAAGATAAACATCCATAAACCGCAGTTCAGCACTGAACATTATACTAGGTGTATTTTCTCTACCTCTCCATCAGTCTGCATGTGCCTGTGCGTATGTGTGTTATTTAATTAGAATTTTAACACGTAGCACCTTTAAATTAGTTCAAGTCTTTGGGCTTAGACTAAAATTCTACCCCAGGGAGGAAAAAGTAATTGGAATCTCTTACAGCAAAAAGTGATCACAGAGATCTTATGTGAGCCAACAACAACAACAACAACAACAAAAAAGAGTCTCATTTTTTCTTATATAAAACACATCTTAATTTTTTTTAATTGTTGGGGATTCACTGAGGGTACAAAGATCCAGGTCACACTTATTGCATTTGTCAAGCAAAGTCCCTCTTATAAATGTGTTCCTCCCCCAAGAGGTATACCACCAAACACCATAATCCCCTATCCCCCTCCCTCCTCCTCTCTCTCCACTTCCCCATTCCCCCACCCTCTACTATGTACTAGGTCATCAATTGTCCTCATATCAAAATCAAGTACATTGGATTCTTGTTTCTCCATTCTTGTGATGCTTTACTAAGAAGAATGTGTTCCACCTCCATCCAAGTTAGTACAGAAGATGTATAGTCTCCATCTTTTTTAGTGGCTGAACAATATTCTATGGTATACATATACCACAACTTGTTAATCCATTCCTGGATTGGTGGGCATTTAGGCTGTTAACTCCTGATATGAAGATAAGGTAGAGAAATATGGGATTGGCATATAATCCAAGTATGCAAAAGACAGTTTCAAAGCTGAATGTGCTGACCTGCCCTACAGAAGTTGGGCTATAGAAGCTCTTCTTGGCCTAGTCATTCATTGACACATAGGCTCCTTCCTTCAATTTAATGGGATCCAGCTCTGCCCAGCTCTGCTCCCTGGGGCTGGAGATGCAGCGTGCAGCAACTGGAGTGAATTCACAGAAGATCACCTTAGGAGTCTGCCTGAAATGAATTCAGGTGGTGGTAGTGAGTAAAAAACCCCTATAATGAAGATACTGACCAATAATGAACAACACTGAGATAGCAAGGGGAAATGAAAGGACTCTATCTCAGTTTTAAAAATCAACTCCTTGGGAAAAGCATTGGAAAAAAGTGATTCAAGAGCCATTTCTGTAAAGAAAGACTAAGGAATGTTTCTTAGGTCCAAAGCTACCAACAACTGAATATGAGAGAAGCTGATGTGGTCCTAAGCTAGCCAAGTGTAACTCCTCTGTCCATGCCAGAGGAGGAATAGCCCTGTGTTCCCTGCACTTAGTGTCACTGTGCTTAGTCCTGTGTAGGACTTTAGAAGTGACCCTGACTTCCCAGGATGAGTGCATCCAGCTATAAGGTCAGAGTGGTGAGAGACTTGGAAGCCTGGTTAAGAGAGCAGATAGAAGAAAATTGAAATGCCTAACTAGAGTAGAAAAGCCACATTATGGGGTCATGGGTCAGAGGGAGGCACGAGCGATATTGCCCTTTAAATCCCTGAGAGATTGTTTCAGAAGGAGTGACAGATTAATCCTGCATAGCTCCCAGGAGATGCCCCATAATGGACTAGTCTTGGTTGGGAAATGAAGAGTTCCCTTTGTTACACAAAAATTTACAGGAAGCTATTATTTGGACTGAACACCTCTACTAGGCGCCAAGGGACCAGACCAAACCAGAATGCAGTCACTAAAGCAAAATGTCACGTAATCAAACTGGACTTTAAAATGGCCAGTTTCAAAAAGACAGGAGATTCAACACAACTCGTCAAAAAACATCCAGTTTACCTGAATTCACCTGGTAAGAAGTCCCCTGTGTTTAATCCTATCAGGAAAGTAACTTTGAAACAACCAATTCATTTTTTGTTCCATATTTTTGATTTCTTTTGTCATTGTCTGCCTATAAAGGACCATGCATCTTTTTTATTTTATAGAGTGAGATGTGGCTCTGATTCATAAAACTCTAATAAAATCTAAGTAGATCTTTAAACAAAATTTGCTGAAATTTTGTCTTTGACAACGTTCACCCACAGCATATGCAAAATCAGGGTCACTATGTATTCAGGATAGTATAGGAAAAAATTTCTGTGTTGGTCAGAGGTTGGAGTCCATGCTTCAAGCAGCATGTCTGTTAGAGAGTCCATGATTCTCTGATAGCTATAGTTGGCTGTCTATCAGAAACCAGAAAACTGGGAGAATGTCCATTTTTAGCTTTTGCACCACCAAACCCATGATATCCTATTGGCTAAAGCACCCCTGAAAAATCCTGTTCTTAATTATCCAGTAAGCAAAATAGCCTGTTCTCAGTTATTCAAAAACCAAAACTACTATTCTCAGTTATTCAGTAAGTAGGAAAGTATGTATGCTTCACTTTCTATGGACAAGACTGTTAACAAGTTCAGTGAGGTTAAACCAGTTTTAAGACCTAAAGCCATGGGGTGTAAGAATGGAAGGGACCAGTCAAACAAATTATTTCTCTCTCCTTTGAAACCCACTAAGCCCTAACCTACAACCCAACATTGATGGTGAAAGGCCAATCATGACACAGGTGGGCAGGATGTAGGTCTCTAAGGCAGTGTGGTGGAAACTGGCCACAGCAGAAAGGTAACCTGTGTCATCAAATCACTTCCTTCAGTCACATCACCACCTCTTTCACAAGGCTCTCCAAGACTGTTCTGAACCTGAGACTTTCTCCTCCTTTTGAAACTCAGTTAGCCTTTACCTAGCCTTTGATGATAGATTTAGTTGAGGATAGACCAACATCTGTTTCAGAGCAGTGGCAGATTAAAAAATGTTAGAGATACTCAGTTTGATGACCTAAAGCCATGGGGTGTTAGAATGAAGGGACCAGTCAGCCAAACTCTTTCTTCAAATAAAATTTTGCTAGAATGTATACATTCATCAAACAGATAAATACATAGCTATTCTGTTTGAAGCAGTGATTAGAAGTGAAGGTGACCAGAATCCCACATATTGAATTCCCCTTATTTTGCCTGGGTCCCTCAGGGGGACCCCTAAAAAAGTTCTACAGAGCTTAGTGTGAAAATCACTGAGGGTCACTTTGCACATCAGGAAACTGAGGCAAAACATCCCAGAAAGAAAAAATAACTCAACCTAAGTTGACTGCTAATTGTCAATGTACATGGAGTCCATTCTGCTGACCACCAGATTGGTCATATTCTTTACACCATTAGGTGGTTACATGAAGAGGATCAGAGAGATGTATCAGCAGCTTTTATAGTTTGTCTTTTATTTATTGACTCCAGGATTTGTTACATCTATTCTCACCCCCTAAGCAAAGGACTCATTGTGTTGTGGTGAAAATGAAAAAAAAAAAAGGAAGTAAGGAATAAGATAAGAAAAAATTCTTTGGCAATATAAGTGTATATTTTCTGCAAATTTGCTCCTAGGCATGAATTTGGTTTCCTTTTTTTTCCCCATGGATCGTCAGCATTTTTAGTCTCAAGAATAGCTTTCTCAGCAAAATAATAATTTTTTGCTCCATGGAACCATGTTGCCCTTTGTTTTTGCAAAACAGAAGTTTGAAGTACAATATAAAACATGTCATATATCAGTGTAAACTCAATGAATCCCCAATAATAAAAAAAAATGGCATATCTATACTATCTCCTTCTTAATCCTTAGACTGGCTTATTGCCTAGGGGCTGCATACAGATAGACATTTAGGGGACACAGAAGAGAGAGGTCCTCTGCAAAGCTCAATGGTTCAACACAGAGGATGCCCTCCTGTATGCTTTGCATGGCCCACAGAGCCCACCCTCCTTTCTCAGGACCACACCTGGCTGCTGCTCAGCCCATAAGATTACCTCCTACTATCCTAATGGCCTGTCTGTGGTAGGTTCTGCTTTATCTGTGACTTTGAAACTTGCCCTCATCTTTTTATTAAGTAGATTTCCCAATGCACTTTCAGCTTCCCAAACCAGGAAAAGCTTTGTATGTACCATGTGGTCTAGCCCAGGGCTGAGCATAGAGTAAGCAGACAGAGAATAGTACATACATAATTGAAAGGAAATTGAAAATTATTGAAAAATCAATTGAAGTTGAGGACACCATGCCACCAGGACCACACTTCCTCTTCCGGATTTTCTTCTTCCTCCCTTCTTTGTTCTCCAGTGAGTGCAACCTTGAGCAGGATATCCTCTCTCAGCCTTAACTGTTCCACCAGCAAATGCAAATACACACATTGTGTTTTTATTACAGGCTCTTTGTAAAGTTAAAGAAGATGCTGTGAGACTGCAGTGAAAACAATCACTAAATGTTCCTTTCTTCCTGCTTTAGCTCTTTCATTTATCTTTCTGTGATCCTCTTCAGCACAGATATAAATGCCTGTCCTTGTGTGATTAAGTGAGTAAATACTTGTCTAAGCAGGATGTCTGGACAAAAGGGTGGCCTCCCACCCACTGCCTTATCTTCCTAGAGACATCTGGTTGACAGAACATTCAGCATCAAACCTTAGGAGTTGGGGCTAAGGTTAGGTGGAGAGACAGATGTCTGGGCCAGAGATACCTTAATAACTGTAGAATCCAGGGGCCATTTGGAACCATCACCTGAGGGGAACAGGTAAGGAGCTAGAATCCACCAAGCCCTGCACTTGGGGCAATGGAATTTGGGACAATAGTGCACAGGTTCCTGAAGGCCTGCCTAAAACAGCAACAACAACAACAACAAAATGCTAAATACGAAGTTATCAGAGGAAAGGGTGGCATTGGAACCCTGAATGATCTTCAGAAACCAAGGAAGCATCTGCAGCAGAAGAAGCAGAGGATCCTGAGTGATCACCGTGGCCATCCTTGGACTCTGCCCGGCATCCCTGTCAAACAGGTCACAGCTCCTGCCTCTGGGTGGGGGTTGGGGGCATCCTCAGCTGATCATAGTTCCTTACCAGCTTGGTCACATCCACCCAAGGCTTGTTGGGTATTTATTTTGTGCTGAGGCAGAACAGCAGTGAATGCTTTTCATAGATCATCCCAACGACCATGGGAGAGCTAGTCTATTATTAGGATTATTCCTTTATTATTTCTTTGTAAAGGAGATTAAAACAAAGAGAAATTAAATAAACCAAGGTAAGATCTCACAGCTACTCTGTAGCATGCACCCTAAACTGGGCTGATCAAAATTCTGCCCTGGGATTTCTCCAGAAATGATCAGGAAAAGTGAAGCTGTACAGGCTGTACTGCCCAGTGCAGGGCATCTCATTAGAGACGATTTGCACACTTTTCTTTTTCTGGTAGTGAGGTTAGTAGGATACAAGCCTGGAATTACCTGCAGCCCTAGTTCTTGCCTTAGGTGAAGGCTGGTTGAGCTATTCTCCAAAAACAGAAGAGATGAAGCCACAGGTACAGCTGTCTCCAAGGCTGGCTTCATTCTAAGTTGGCCTCTCCTTCAGGTTTGCAGGAGCCTAAAGAAGCAGAGCTCTCCTCCCCATATACATAGCTTACTGCTGACTTCAGCGGGTGTGAGTTGGTTTTCTGACATTCACACCCAGAGACGTGATGAATTCAGCAACTCAGAGATTCCAGTCTTGGACTCTGCTGCTTGTAGCCCTCTCTCCTGGTGATAAGCAGTCCTGGTGGAGAGGGTGAAGGCCGATACTCTGTTGCCACCTGAAATCACCAGGCTGGGTGATGTCTGGTGCTGGGGACTATGGCAGTCAGGAGAACTTACTGGGGCAGGAATGACTCTGGGCAGTGGCTCTGGCTACCAAGAAAGGAGCAAAAGACCAGAACAGAGCCCTTTCTTCTTGATGGTCTCACTCATTCTGACAGACGTCCCCACCATACACCATTCTGACAGACACCCCACATCACACACATGCCGGCTTGACCTCACAGCATTCTACAGAATCCTATCAACAGCCACTAGCACATTCACATCCAGAAGGCTCAAAAATACTTCTGGTCAAAGACCACTAGTACAGGCTCAGAGCCCATAACTTCATGAGTAGGGCACCAGCCACATGCACAGAGGCTGGTAGGTTCAAGCCCCGCCCAGGCCTGCTAAACAACAATGACATCTGCAACCCCCAAAATAGCTGAGCATTGTGGTGGACACCTGTAGTCCCAGCTACGTGGGAGGCTGAGGCAGGAGAATTGCTCAGGCCGTCTAGAGTTTGAGGTTGCTGTGAGCTGTGATGCCACAGCTCTCTACCAAGGGTAATATAGACTCTGTCTCAAAAAAAAAAAAAAAATACCACTAGCACATTAAATTTGTAAGAAATTTAAAGTTTTGAGTTGTCTAAAACAAGCTCACCCAAACCAAAAATCCCTGCCTGGTGTCTGTGATAAAGGGTCATTATTATCGGCCCGGAATCCCACAGGGACAGGAAGCTCAGAGGGTTATCAGAAGGCACTCATGAGGGCTGCGGTACTCATTCACCACATCTTTACCCAAACCGTAATATATTTCAGAGAAAAATTGCATTTGTATTCTCCACGAGCCAGATCTAATAGATATTAACATGTTGACATAGTTTCCACCTAGATTGTTCTTTTTCTGAGAAAATAGATGGTTACAGATTCAGCTGAAGGTCCCTGTATACCTCTCCTCAGTCCCATTCCCCTGAATCTATCCCCAGGCATTACCCCTCTCTCTGATTTTACTTTTACTACATGTGCACAGCTATAAAAACATGTCCATTGTTTGCAAGCTTTTCATCTGTATAGATTGCATTCATTATACAATATTAAGGTTTTCAAATGCCCCATATATGTGCAGGTCTCCTAGTCCATTCATTGGAATGCTGGCATAATGCATTAGGTGAACATATAATTTATAATAGCTTATTTATCCACACTCACATTGACAAGAATGGACTTTTTTTCCAATTTACTACTACAAATCATGCTGAAAAAGACATCCTTGTGGCTATCTACTCCTACACCTGGGTCTGAGCTTTTCCAGGACTTACAGAAAATAGAATGGTAAAGCTACAAACTACTGGTATTTTTGACATTAGTGCAAATTGCTAAATTGTTCTTTCAAATCACTGCTTTCTATTTATTCCTCTGTCAACAATATACAAAAATCCCTGTCTCTCCAAAGCTTCACCAAGACTTGAAATTATTAAACTTTTTACCTACTGTGTGAACAGGAATTTATTTTAAAACGCTTTTTATTAAGCACGAATGAGCTCCTATTCATATGTGTACTGAGTTCCCTCTTCTGAGATTTGACTGTTGGTTCATTTTTTTTTTTTAGCTCATCTTCTTAGCTCAATTTCTGGTTAAATTCTTTATCTTTTCTTATGGATTTATAGGACTCTTTGTAGGTTACCTGTTGATTAAAGCTTAACAGATTCTTCCTGAGTGTGGCTTCCTACACAGAGTCTTTAGTCATACCAAAGACCAAAGATTCAATATGGGAAACATATGAGACTTTTTTTCCCCTTTTATCCTGTTTAGGGAATGTCCTGTTTAGGGAATCTAAAGAATCTTTACCCACCTCTATATTAGAAAAAATATACTTCTATAAGCATTAAAATTTACTTTTCATACCATATCTGCAATCCACATGACTTTTTTGAGTTTTCTTTTTTGATATATAATTGGAATTCAGTTTATGGTCATGTGGAAAATTCTGGCAGGATAATTTATTAAGTAACCCATCCTTTTCTGTTTTTTTTTAATATTATATACAGAGTTTCTATATACACTTGGGTCTATTTCTAGGCTGTAGCAACCATTTGATGTATTTTTTTAATCCCTGTGGCAATACTACGTTATTTTAATTACTGTAACTTTATACCAATTCTTAATACATAAAGGAAAAATTCACACTTTTATTCCTAAAATAATCTTGATTATTTCCATATAAATTTTAACAGCACCTTGTCAAGTTTCATGAAAAACATTGTCAAGAATGCAATTGAAAGGAGTGAATTTAATTATGGAGTATTGGAGAGAATATTGACACCTTTATGATACAGACTCTTCCCTCTAAGAATATAGTATATTTCAGGATTCATCTGGATCTTCTATTTTCTTGAGAACAAAATTCATAAATACTTTCATAAAGGTCTAAAATTGGTATTTGCTTAATTTGCATAAGAAGTAGAATGACTTTGTATTTGCTTAGAATGTACTTTTGTATTGCATAATTTTGAAATTCTTTGTATTATTTAAATTTAGATAAAATCTACTTTTTTGCTACTTAGAAGCAGATATGTTTGGAATTTTGTTTCTTTCTATTAAATCTGTTGCTATTATTTTTTGATGATTAACATCTATACAAATATAAACTTTGCTTTTCCCTTTTCCTTCAAAATGTTAGTATGACTATTTTTAAACATACAGCAAATTCAATATTATTCTTTATTTTGCTACTTGCAGCTGAGAGTATTTTTATGATTAACAAGTATTAATTTCGTCAAATATTTTATCTGCAATTATTAAAAAGATCATATTATTTCTCTCTTGAAACAATAATAATGGATTAACAAGCCGTGGTATATGTATACCATGGAATACTATTCAGCCATTAAAAAACATGGAGACTTTACATCTTTTCTATTAACCTGGATAGAGGTGGAACACATTCTCCTTAGTAAAGT
>NW_003852407.1:14276043-14294538 GCF_000181295.1 Otolemur garnettii
GAGAAGCAAGAATCCAATGTACTCAATTCTAATATGAAGCCAGTAGATGATCTAATGCATACCCACATGAGAGAAAAACTCAAATCAATTCATGGTTGGGGGTGGCGGAACAAGGGGACAGGAAGAGGCATGAAAAGAGAGGAAAGGGGAGGTATGGTGCATGGTATGCCTCTATGTGTATGGCAGGACACAATTATAAGAGGGACTTTACCTAACAAATGCAAATAGTGTAACCTAATACTTTGTATACTTAATGAACCTGAACCAATAAAAAAATAAGAAATAACATAATAATTATAATGATCAATTGCTATATGTTAAACATTTCATTCCTGGGGTAAACCACACTTGGTCATAAAGGATTATCATATATGTATGTATCATGTATCTATATCACATATATGTGTATAGATATTATTTGCATTCTATTTATTAACATTTCATCAACCACTCTTTGTGCCTACATTCACTGAGAATATTGTCTCTAATTTTTATTTTTCATAATGTCCTTGACTGGTTTTGTTAGGAGAGTTACTCCTAACTTCATGAAGTAAGTTAGGAAATATTCCCTCCTACTCTATTTTCTGGATGAATTTGTAAAATATCTTCAAATTAAGATACAGTTCACTAGAGAAGCCATATAGGCCCAGAATTTTCTTCCAGGGAAAGTTTTTGATTTATATTGTTTTTAAATAGCTTTTTTTTTTTTAGAACAGTTTTATGTTCACAGCAAAATTGAGAGAACAGTAGAGAGATTTCTCATATTCCCTGTTCCCATACAGAAACAGAACCCCCCAGTATCAACACTAGAGTGGATCATTGGTTATGGGTCATGAACCTGCATTGACACATCATTAACTCCCAAAGTCCATTGTTTACATTAAGGTTCATTTTTGGCATTTTACATTTTTGGAGTTTGAGTAAATGTATAATGCAGTTATTCACCATTAGAGCACCATAAAGAGCAGTATCACTGCTTTAGAAGTTCTCTGTCTCTGCCTATTCAACCGTCCCTTTTTCCTACTTCCTGACAACTCCTTATCTTTTTATTGTCTCCATAGTGGTCCCACTTACATGATTTCATATAGTTGAAATCACACTCGGTAGCCTTTTCAAATTGGCTCTCTTCACTTAGTAATATGCATTTAAGATTCCTCGATGATTCTTCATGGCTTTATAGGTAAATTCTGTTTAAGAATACTATTCTGTTGACTGAATATGCCACAGTTTTTTTTTTTATCTACTCACCTACTGAAGGACACCTTTGATGCTTCCAAGTTTGAGTAATTATAGTTACAGCTGCTATAAACATATGTGTGAGGTTTTTGCATGACATAAATTCTCAACTCTTGGGTAAGTACCAAGGAGCACAATTTCTTGATCATAGGGCAAGAATATGTTTAGTTTTGTAAGAAACTGCCAAACTGTCATCCAAAGTGACTATATAATTTTTCATTTCCCTGAGAATGCTTTAGAGTTCCTGTTGCTTCACATCTTCATCAGCCTTTGGTGTTGTTAGTGTTCTGAATTTCAGCCTATTTAGTGGTATCTCCTCATTATTGTTTTAATTTGCATTTCCCTAACAACATATAATGTTGGAGCATTTTTTGTTTTTTTGTTTTTTGTTTTTTTGAGACGCTCTCACTTTGTCATCCTCTGTAGAATGCTGTACTATCATAGCTCATAGCAACCTCAAGCTCTTGGGCTCAAACAATTCTCTTGCCTCAGCCTTCAAAGTAGCTGGGACTACAGGCACCTACCACAATGCCAGGCTATTTTTAGAGGTGAGGTCTTGCTCTGGCTCATGCTGATCTTTGAAGCATTTTTTTTAAGTTTGTCATCTGCACAAATTACTTGGTGAGTGTTCATCAAGGTCATTTGAATCAGGCTGTTTGTTTTCTTATTGTTGGGTTTTAAGAGTTATTAGTATATGTTAGACAATAGTCCTTCATCAGATAAATCTTTTGAATATTTATTCTCCCAGTTTATGATTGCTATCTCAGTCTCTTAATGAGAGAAAGTTTTCATTTATAAATTAAATATCTCTAATGAAAATACTACTATTCAGATTTTCACTTTTGTTCTTATTAGATGAATGTATCTAAGTTTTCAACTAATTTGACTTAATGCATTTCAAAATATGCCTTTAATATCCTTTTAACATCTGTGAGACCTGTAGTAATTCTTTCTCTCTTATTCCTAATATACATGATTTATATTTTCTATTTTACTTGAACAATCTTGGTAGAGGGTTATAAAATTTATTAATCCTTTTTATGAAATCAACTTTTGTTTATTTTCTCTATTGTTGCTTCATTTTGTACTTTGTTAATATTCACTCATCTTTATTTCCTTTCTTCTATTGACTTTGGTTGTAATTTGCTTTATTTTCTTAATTTATTAATGTAGAAGAATAACTCATTGTTTTTTATACCTTCTGTGTCTTTAATGTGAGCATTTAAAACTATACATTTTCTTTATTATTGTTTCAGCCATATCTCACAAATGCTGACAAGTTAAATTTCCATTAAGTTTAGAATTTGCATAAACTTTTCTGCAATGTATTATTTAACCCATGAATTATTTAGAAGTATGTTAATTTCCAAACATTTGTATATATCTTTATGTTATTGATTTAAAATTTAATGTGTGGACTTCAGAGAACATACTTGACATGATTTCAATTCATTAAAATTTATTAAGACTTGTTTAATTATCTAGCATATGGTCTTTCTTAGTGTATGATTCATATGTAATTGAGAAGAATGTATAATCTATTGTCATTGGATTTAGGGGTCTATAAAATGTAAATCTGGCCCAGTATTTGACAATGTTATTCACATTATATCCTTAATGATTTCTTTTTTATTTATTTGTTATATTAATTATCCTGATTATGGAATTCATTCTCAATTTAATTTTGTTCCTTTTTGCTTCATATCTGACAATTTTGTTGCTAAATGTGTGCAATTTAACAGTTGTCCATGATGAACTGACCTCTTTATAATTGTGAGATGTCCCTCTTTTTGTCTCTAGTACAACACTCTTCACTTGGGAGTATACTTGTGGATAAAATCTTAATTACAAGTGTGTCTCCAAGTATCTAATATTAAGATGGCCACACTCACTGCTTAAATTTTTTTGACCTAATATTTTCATGGTATATATTCCCTTTTAGTTTTAATCTATCTGTGGCCTTATGTTTATTTGTTATAAACAGCATGTAGCTGAGTCTTTTAGATATCCCAGGTGGCAATCTCTTCACTTTTACTAATAGTGATTAGTACATTTACATTTAGTAAATATGACTTACTAAATGTAATTGTTATCATCAATATAATTTACTAAATATAATTGTTATAATAATTACATCTGTATTGAATACAATTATTAATTCTAGATTTAATTTCATCTTCTTCATGCTTGTTTTCTGTTTGTGCCACCTGATCTTTATTCAATAGTTCCTCCTTTACTGTTTGCTTGTGGGTTAATTTTAAAGTTCCCATTTTTTCTGTATTGATATTTTAGTTATCCCTTGTGTGTATGTATTTGTGTATATTTTTATAGTGGTTGCTCTAGAGATTTATTATTTATCTTTTACCAGTTAAAATCTACATTTTAAAAAAATCCCAATGTACACAGCCCTATTATGAAACTAATTTATAGCTTTCATATGAAAGCTATAACCTAATTATAGCCTAAAATATGGGGAGGGGCGTGGGAGGAGGGGGTAATGGGTGTAGGTCGGGTGATTGGAGGGATCACTTCTATGGTTTATCTTACAAGGGTACAAGTGAATCTTTCTAAGAGTAGAATATAAATGTCTTAACACAATAACTAAGAAAATGACATAAAGGCTATGTTAACCAGTTTGATGAAAATATTTCAAATTGTATATGAAATCACCACACCATACCCCATGATTGTATTAATGTACACAGCTATCATTTAATAAAAAAATCTACTGTTGAATTGAAAAATACAACAACAAAGTTAAACTTCCAATTACTATTCTTCTGCCCTTCATCCAACTGTTGTCATATATTTAACTTTTATAATGCATGTGCTTGCTTATCCACTAGACTCTTCCCTTTTCCTCTCTCTCCTGAACCACTATTTGCTTCATTTCTCCTGTATCATTCTCATTAGGACACAAACACGCTATTGTTTTCCCTATCTTAAAAAAAATCAAAACACTCTTGACCCCATATTTACCTACATGATTGCCTTATTCTCTACTCTCCTTTATAGCAAGGCTTCTTAAAAACTTTCTGTTCTCAAATCTCCTGTCCTATTTCTTGAGCACACACCAATCAAGATTTTATTCACAATGTTCTTATAAAAATGCTCTCAACTAGGATGCCAGTGACCTCCACATTGCTAAATACAATAAATATACTGATTAATTCTCAGTCCTCATTGTACTTGACCCATCAGCAGCACTAGACACAGTTGATCGCTTCCTCCTCCTTAAAGTACTTTCTTACAGTATATTTTTGGCAGAGCTTCTCCTGCATCACTTGTTTTTCCTTCTCAGTCTTTTTTCCTGATTTCTTCTCAACTCTCATATGTCCCTGGGTTCAGTTTTTCAGTTGCATCTCTTGCCTACTTATAGTAACTCTATCAGTGACTTCATCTGTTCTTATGGCTCAATTCCTAATTTATACCTCCAGACCATCACACCTTACTAACTTCCAATTTCATAGACCAAATAACCTGCTTGACACCTTCACTTTGATAATAAAGGCACAACACTGAGGCCCTAAAAATTCCCAAAACTCCTCCAAATTTTGCTTCTTCCACAACCCCCCCCCATTGCAGTAAATGAAAACTCCAACCTCCTCATTATTTAAGTCAGAAATCTTGGGATCATCTTTGTCTCCTCTTTTCATTGACATACCACATATAGAACTTCAACACATATCCAGACGACCACTACTTCTCACCACCTGTACCTCTACCACCTTGTAACTACCATCATCTCTCACCTCAGTTACAATCTCCAAACCCATCTATCTGATTCTGCCTTTTTCATACCCCAATCTCTTCTCAATCCTTAAGTCCAAGTGATCCTGTTAATTCAAAGCTGGGTTATATTATTCATCTGCTCAGAATCCAGTGGTTCCCCATCTTACTCAAGGTAAATTCCAAACTCCTCATAATGACCTACGAGACCCTATATGATCTAGTCTCCTGTGATCTCTGTAACCCCAAGTCTTGCGACTCTTTACCTTACTCATTCTACTTCGTTCATGTTGGCTCCCTCACCATTTCCTCAATAAGCTGGACATGCTTCTATCATGGCTCACTCCCTCACTTCCTTCCAGTATTTTTCCTAAAGTCCCCTTCTAAATGTAGTCTTTCCTGTAATCCCTACTCCCACACATTCTAATTCTTCCCTAGCTCTATCCCCTCCTATATTACTTAGGGTTCATCAGAGAAACAGAACCAATAGGATACATAAGATACATGAGAAGGGATTTATTGTGGGAATTGTTTCACACAATTACAGAGGCTGAGAAGTGCCACAATGTGTTGTAATTAAGCTGGAGAATCAGAAAACCCAGTTACATAGCTCAGGCCAAGTCTAAAGGCTTGAATCCCAAGGGAAAGGCTTGAGTCCCAAGGGAGCTCAAGGCTGAAGGCCTGAGAACCTGGGAAGGAGGGAGTGATGCACTAATGCAAGTCCCAGAGTAGACAAGCCAAAAACTTGGAGTTGTGCTGGGTGCCTCAGCTCTAGAAGAGAGGGTGAATACTTCACCTTTTATCTGCTTTTTTCTTCTATTCATCCCCTCAACCAATTGGATGGTGCCCACCCACAATCTCCAGGTGAAAGTGGATCTTCTTTACTTAGTCCTCTGATTCAAATTCCAATCTCTTCCAGAAACATCTTCACAAATATACCCAGAAATAATGCTTTATAAGCTCTCTAGGTATCCTTTAACCCAGTCAAGCTGATACCTAAAATTAACCATCATATCTCCTTATTTGTCCTCTGCATATTTATCTTGTGTTGTCATCTCTGTCCCCTTAAAATATAAATGCCATCAGAACAGAGATTTCTTTCTGGCTACTTCACTCACTACTATGTTTCCATCTCCAGAGTACACCTGGTATATACTGGGCATTGGCACCATATAATCCCTTTGCATACCTCACCCTGTCGGTTTGACTTCAAATTAAATGTTTAAAGACATACATCCTTTCTCTCATTAGCTGTAAACCCCATGACCTTTACATAATTGTTACTCCATTAAAAAAAAAAAAAGTGCTTACTTTAAAAAGTATTCACTGAATGTCTACTATGTGTCAGATGTTGTGTTAGATACTTAAGACACAATGACCAGCAAGTTAGTTATGCAAGATTCCCCTAATGCCCAATGGGTAGACAGATGCCTCTCCCCTCAAGAAAACTAAATAAGTAAATAAATGAATATAGTTCAGAAATAAAATGCTGTTGAGTGTAAAAGAAAATAAAATATTTATTTTAGAAATGTTATGTAATGGGTCATATTCTAAAGTAACAAAAATTACTTCTATGACACAATCAACAAATTCAAGTACAGAATATTAATAAATGTCTCATAGGCATGCACAGATCTCTTTTCAATGCTTTAAATTTTTAAGGTGCCATTCGTTGCTTGAAAGCCTTGCAACCAACTATACAACAGCAAATCACATGCCTTACAAAATAACAAATCAGGCAGCATGACACTGGCATCCATCCTATGTGTACTAAGCACGTACTTTGGGTCTGAGAGGGAGGATTAAACACATGGTATACATTAATCCTTTTATCCCTGACTGCTGGCATAAGAAGAAGGTATCCTTAGCCTCATTTCACAATGAAGTAACCAAGTGTCAGAAGATAGCGCCTCTACTTTCAGTAGTTAAAGTAGGATTCAAATACATCATGGTCATATCCAAATCCCATACCTTCTACTGGTCTCTTGAAAACCTCCTGTCACAAATTTTCCAGTCCTCACATCTTTTCTGTTCAGAGTTAGTCTGTCAGGCTCCATCTTAGGACTCACAAGTTCTAAGGATGTAGTACTCAGCCCAAGCCCTAAGTCTGGAAATTTGTCTCTGCCTCCCTCCTCCTCCCCACCCTGACCTGATCTCCCCATGCTCATTCCCCTTCCCTGTCAGCCACCATCCACTCTTAAGGCCTTTCATTCTCCTTGAAGTACAAGGGATTGACAACAGCTGGAAGTCCAGAACTTCCTATGAGGAGGTATATTTGACCTCCTTCAGAATTTTAAATTCTGACCAAAAGTTTTAATGATGGAATTTAACTTGATTGTTCTCCAGCTACATGAGAAATCCTCATACACCTGAGCTTTTCCAGTGGTGCTTAAAATCACCCCTTAGGGAACTTTGGCACTGTAGTGGACTCCTATGAAACTCCAAGAAGGCTTTTTGGCTACAGATCTGAGGCTAGAACAACTATTAAGTACAGAGCTCCTAGCTTTTGTCCCTGCAGTTCCCAAACATACTTGCTGTCTATGACTAGAAAGATGCAAGTGTCACTGGCCTTCTGGCCATGGGCACTCTAGTCTGTGTTTGCCATGTATGAAGTCTTTCCCTGAGCCATGGTGAGGATTTGGAGATGGTTTCTGTAAAACACAAGCATGCAGTAGGTGTAGGCACTCAGTAAATGGCAGCAGAGCTTAACGGTTTTACCTCTCCTAAACAAGGGTTTTGGGTCTACCAGTCTTTCCTCACAAACTGTAAGAAAGTCAAGAAACCCATGAAGTAAAAATGGTGATGGCCTATTGCCTAATTAACTGTCCTGGTAATTAAACTGCAACAGAAACAATCTATATGCATTTAACTGGGCATTTATTATAGCTTAATAAGGTAATGATGGTATGATAAATACTTGATTACAAGGAATAAATGCTCAGCACATTAACAAATGCTGACAGCAGGCTGAAACTGTTTAAAAAGTTTGCAGAGTTTCTTTTACTTAAGAAAAATGTACATTAACTTCCCTGCTCCCAGTTCTGTGATTAAGAGTTGTTAGAGTCTAATGCCCCATGGAAGGTAACATATCAGAGCTGGGAGAGCCCATGGGTGCCACCTGGCTCATACCAGAGAAGATGCACACCTTGCCCAAGGTGACCTGGGTGAGAAGCTCAGGGTAAGAACTGGCCCTCATGGCTTCTCACACGTTCTCTTCTCCCAACTTGGACATGTGTTTTTGGAGGTCAGCCTTTGCATCTTCACTGGAATAACACATTCTCCAAGATGGGTAACTAAAGGGCTGGTATTTACATAAAGGTGTGAATAACTGATACAGAGTCCTGTGCAGATAGCGAGTTTCCTCACAGATGGCAAGAGAAACTGGTAGCACTGGACATTGATGAGTGGGGCCACCTACTACTGGATTCAGTGGGAGGGACTCTGTGTGTACATGCCTTCTGAGTTCAAATGAGACTTTAAATTGGTAATGTGAAATCAATCATAGTGCAAGTATTTAACCAGCCATAAAAGGTAAATACTATGAATTGGGGCATTTAAAAAAATCTAGTTTACCAGAAAGCCCACTGATGAGCAGGTAATAAGGACTGAGGGAGTACATGGAAGCTTGAATTTTATCGTGTTTGACGGAGGTCAATAGAGTCCATTTTCCAGTTTTGCCAAGAGTTGTTCCTGGGCACAGCTTCCATCCCCAGAATCTGTCTGATCCAAATCCATGTGCTCAGACACTTTTTTTTTTAATCAAAAGGAACTGAACACAGAAAGGAGACAAACAGGGCTACAGAAGAAGATAGTTCAAAACATGCTTCTGCTTGATTAATGTTGATTAGCATTCCAAAAAAATGTATTTGAAAGAGATTCTCAGTTGGTTACCAATGCAATACAGTGTTTGCCAAAAAATACTGTAGATTTTTTTAAGCTTTAGAAAGGTAAGGTAGCTCCCAAAATCATAGCTCTCGTAATCACCTGTCACTTAATTAAAACCCAATAATTGCCTTATTGCATCAAAGAAAAATCCTTCCTGGATGCAGAAAGGAGACAAAAGAACCTGAGTTTAGTATTTTTTATTGAAATTATACCATTCAGCTCTTTGTTATACTAAAAGACTAAAGAACACAATAATGGTATTATCCCAATCATGTGAGCCAGCGTTGCAGGATAGGAATTAGAAATTAAAGGAATATTGTATCAAGTGAGAAATCATATGCTTAAATCAGTTACTTGCCTGCCATATTACTAACACACATTGACACCAAGGAGATTTAGAGAGCACTCAGCACGCTTTTTCCTTCATATTATTTTCAGACTATGTTTGGCATTGAGGTCCTTGGAGGTTGAAGCAGCCTCTCTGCCTCCAATGATTCTACAATGAGATTTACCTTCTATGTCAGCAGAGAACATGAGCACTCCCCCGTCAGGCACAGGACGTGGTGATCAGACAATTCTAGAGCCCTAAACCATGAATGTTCTATGGAAGGCAGGTATAGGAGCAACTTCCTGGGTGAGTTTAAAATGCCAGCCAACCTTAATGTGTAGCCAGGGCTGGGACCACTGTTCCTGTTCCTTCTCCCTCTCTCCATGTCTTGCCTCTCTTCCAGAGTGAGTAAGACTCCCCTGGTTATTACCAAAGCACAGAAAGCAGCCCAGAAATCCCTTCCCTTTCCCCCTCTAAAATGTACCTGCGAAGATTAATGTTTGTTACTGTTCTATCGCATTATTATCTCATTCAAACCTCAAGTTCACTCAGCCAGGTAGGTATTATTTCTTTTTTATGATAGAAAAGGTATGAATTATTCTTACGACACTTCTGATTAAACATATGAGGTGGGTTTTTTTTACCCCACACCGAACAATTCTCCAACTCTCTAGATACCAGCTGGGTGTCCCACAATTCATTCATTTCTGAAACTAACTACCCTGAATCAGTTAGATCCATAGGTCAGACACCAGTTGCAAGTCCCAGGCTTTCACTTGTACTTCTGATCAACTGGTTATAAATTGGGTGTTCCAATAACTTCCTCGTTATGTTTTATAATTTACTAGAGCAGCTCACAGAACATAAGTCTTTTTACTTACTCTTAGCAGTTTTTATAAAGGATACTATTCAGGAACAGCCAAATGGAAGCCATGCATAGGGCAAGGGGAGGGGCGTGGATGAGGAGCTTCTGCGTCTTTTCTGGGCCACACTCCCCCCCAGAACCTCAATGTATTCACCAGTTCAGAAGCCTCTCATTTGGGGATTTTCCTGAAGATTCTATTATGTAGGCATGATTGATGAAATTGGCCACTAGTGACTGAATTCTATCTCCAGCCCCTCTCCTCCCTGGAGGTCAGAGAATGAGGCTAAAAGTTTCAACCCTCTAATCACATAGTTGGCTCCTCTGGCAACCAGCCCCATCCTGACTGTCCTGACTGTTATCTAGGGGTCCTTCAAGAGTTACCTAATTAACTTAAATTCAACTATGGTTTAAAGGGGCTTCATAGGAATACCAAAACAATAACATTAAACAGAGAAGTGAGATCTAGTTCCAGACAAGCTTACTCTTCCCCAGGATATGGACTCAAAGGTGCCTTTTCAGACCTCATCTAGGAAAAAAGGCAAAATCAATAAGCTGCCCATAAATAAGCCAGCTGCAGGGACGGCCCCATGTTGACCCCTTGTTAGGTGTGTCTAGGTGAGGCATTTAAGATAGGCACGGCATGTGCTCCGTGTACTTAAACTCTTCAGTGTCCAGGCCCGGGGAGCCTTTACAGATGAGAAGGTTGGATATTATTTTTACTCTTAATAATTTCCAAGATCTTAGAAATAAGAAAATAGTCAAAATTCAGTCATTGGGGGATTTCAATTAATTGTTTGGTTAGATTTTTTACAAATCATGATGTAGTCTCCTTCTAGAACCATCCGGCAGGACTCATGGGCATCAGAATTGCCAAACTGGCAGAGTCTCTTGCCTTCTGGAATTCTGTCGAAGCTCCTCAGGCTGCCCTCCATGCTGAGCAACACACCCAGGAATTCAGAGGACCCCCTAAACGGTGTGTGCATCCTTTTAATCAGAAAAGAGAACTAAATGCACAGACCCATGGAAATCCCAGGCTTGAAGCTTTTCTCTTTCAAATGCAAAGAATGTGTGAAGGTATAAAACCTCCTGCTCCCAAGACAGTTCTCTAGAGGTCTGGCTTCTTCATAATTCAGAGGACTTTAAGGCTAGGAAAATCTTTAGGCTGACAGGAGAGAACAAGCCTCAGTGATTTCTTCTAGAGTTTTCCTCATGAGATGCTTGAATAATTGCACTGTAATCCCCAGATGCATCAGAGTGGAGGCCAGCAAGCCCTGGAGGTGGCCTTCCCCTCACCAGGCTGGGCATCCCTGCACAAGGCCCATAACTGCTCTGGCCTCAGTTTCTCTCCAGACAAAAGAAAGTTATAAAGTCCTTGTGTCTATCCCAGAAGAAGGTATGTTGTTAAACAAATATATCTTACATAGGTCCCTGGAAAAATGTCTAATAAACTCTACAAACAGAAAATGTCTTCACATTTCCAGTGTTCAACTTGCCTTTAATGCAGGACTCAATCTACCCTTGGGCTGGGGAGTGAGGAGTAGCATTTGGCAGCAATTTATACTACAGATAAATACACCCACCTTGACATTTTCCAAGGCTGGCTCAGAAGAAAAAGTCCCCTTTTTTCCCTGAAGCATTAAGAAAAAATGTGCATGATTATCATCTGTCTAAAAAAAAAGAAAAAATGAGGAAAGAAAGAGGGAGGGGAAAGGAATGCGGCTGAACTGACACCGAGAAACTCACTGTTTTATTCTGCACAATTGAACTTCATTAATCATAAAAAATCAGAGATGGAAAAGACCTATTAGGTCACCCCATCTATCCCTCTGAAAGCATTAAAAGCTTTCAAATGAGACAGAAATCAGAGGTCCTGACTGCTGATGGTCATTAAAGATAGTTTTTCTGAAGAAAAATGTTAACCTTCGTGTCTCTGACAAATTACACTCTAGGTGGTTACAGGCTGCCTTTTTCAGAGCACCCCAGTTCTGGGGGTGGAGGTCACCACCCCTTAGCATGAGGGCCACTAAGTGGCTTTGTCAGGGGCCCCTATTAGATAACCACCACGCGCTGACAGAGAGGGCCCACAGGAGGGGAGCGTGGCCCAGTTCTCTGCTCTCTCTCTTTTCTCCATGCAGAGGAAGAATGTGGTTTCTCCTCCAAAAACACTTTCCTTTAAGGTCACACTCTCCCCAGGGAGCCTTCCTCCTTTTGCCAGTCCATATCTCACCCCCTTTGCTGAGCCATCACATTTGCTGGCTCGTACAGAGCAGCGCTGGTCCAAGGAGGAAGGAAACACCTGCTGTTTCAGGACATCTCAGATCTCCTTGGCCCTTCTGATAAGAATTCCCACCCCTGCCCCATTTACCATAGGGATGTGTCTTTGTCCTGCTCTGTGTGGCTGTGAGGGAGGGGATAGGACCCATCTTCTAGTTCATAGGAGTGGCCACATCCCCCAGGCCTGCCCTTGCAGTAGCTCAGCCCTCTGGCCACAGCTGTTGTCCAGGAATTAGTGCAAGTCCCATATCACTCCAGTCTAGGTGGTGCTCTGGACTTCATACGTGGACACCAGGAGAAGTTGTCTCATTCCTTGGATGTCACCAGGGTGGCATGATACATACCTGGAACTGTGGTGGTGGCAACTCCACATCTGAGCAGAATAAAATGAAGACTACACACCTAGACAGAGAGAATTGTAAGGATCTCAGGAGTACCTCAGAGCAAGCACTCCTGTTCTTCTCAGTTATACAGCCAATAACTAAGTTCATTCACTTAGGGTATAGTCATGGATCACCTAACTTGGGGACATGAGCTGTTGGAAGATTTTGTCGAGTGAACATCAGAGCGTGTACTTGCACAAGTCTGGAGACCATGAAGTCCAGCATCTGCGAAATAAGGAAGCAGTCTAACTTCAGTCATGTAGGGGTTTCCATCGAGTGTTCGCTTAGATTTTAATAAATTATAATGTAGTCTCCTCCCAGAGCAGTCTCAGGATGACTAGACTGCAGAACTGTCAATCCAGCAGTCTCTGGGCCTCCCAAAAGGGAATTCTTCTGCTTTCCATGTGAAGCAGCACATCCAAGAACTCTGAGGAGCCGATGTGTGTCTTTTAACCAGAAAAGAGACCAAATACAGATACCCATGCTTGAAAGAATGGAAATTCCATTCTCGAAGCATTTCTGGAAAGCTGCTACTCCTAGGCTGCAACCCTACACAACGTGTTCCTGTACTGAACACTGTTGGCAACGGGGACACAGCAGAAAGTATCTATGTATCGAAACACATCTACACATAGGAAAGGTGAAGTAAAAATACAGTGTTACAACCTTATGTGATCATCATTCTATGTGTGGTCTGTTGTCAACCAAAACATCATTATGTGGCACATAACCATATCTCGAACTTAGTTTCTCTCCCTTGGGACCCTTGGAGTCTTGATTAAAAAAAATACTCACTACATTCTGTTCTGCATTCTGTGCTTGCTCAGACACGGGAGTCTTGAATCCCCAAGAAAATGACAGCTCCTCCACGGGGGAAGAAACCTTGTTTTCTCCTACTCTTTGGTACCACAGCCCAAGCTCCACACAGATGGTCATTATTAAAAAGAGTTCATTGGATTGTATTCAAGTATCTTTGATGGCAGGAATTTGCCTTACTTTTTTCCCCCTCTCCAGGGACTGCTGGTAGCTGAGAAGCATCATGAGTCATACTCTCCATGTCACTGGCTTAGTGACACCCAAGACATGCATCCTCCTCTAAGGATGCCGTGGACATGGCTGGGCCGACTGAAGTGCCTCTCTGCCAGCTGGTTACTCACAGCACTGAGCTCCCTTCCCCAGGACATGTAATGCTGTGGCTTTTCACTGAGGGCTCTGTTTTGCATTTTACATATCATATGTGACTCTGCTCGTACCAACCAAAGATGGATTCCTTTATTTCCTCCCTGTCACATCTTGTTGTTGTGACCATCAATCAGGCTCAGTTTGGGGACCTGCCCTTCAGGGCCAAGGACAGAATTTGGTGGTTGGGGGGGGATTTTAATAAAAGCAAAGGAGGTTACTAGCATCAGCAACCCTTCAGCCCCAAGGCAGAAGGTGACAAGGAAAAATTAGTTTTGGTGACACATAAGAAATAACTGAAGTTAAGACCTTAAAAATCACCAAACTTTTATCTCTCTCTCTCCCCTCTGGCATCACCCATGTCCGAACCCCTTATCTAGGGACCCACTCTCCCAAGTTGCCTCCTTCTTTATGTCTCCTAGGGACTTCCCAAACCTTCCTGTGGCCAACTTCAGATAGGCATCAAAAATTTACCTGATGAAAGCCATTTCTTACTCATCACCTCAGGGGTGAGCTATCCATTTCATCTTTGTTTTTTAACACCAGACTAGCACACACACTTAGACCACTTCCCAGGTACCAGGCAAAGATCAATCCATTTCATCTTCACAAAAACCTTGCAGAGAAACCTAACATGATCACCAGCGAGGTCAGGTAATTCACTTCACATCCACAGGGCTGACGAATAACAGTACACCTTATTTTTTATAAGAAAACATCTGTAGTCAACAATATTAGAACAATGCATTATTTTAAATGGGAGATCAGTTGACGTATTGACAGTTTGGGAATAAGCTAGGTAGGAGAAATAGGGAAGGAGATTTGGGTACAATGGACAGGTGATTGGGGCTTGCCTCATAGGAGGGAGCAACCTTAGAGAATTTGGAAAAAAAGTCAGAGATGGAGAAGAACAACACTAGGCCCATGGCATCAGCAAGTCAGTGGGTGGGAAGTCAGCAGGCACTGTCCTTGGAGGGGGCAGAGGCTCCTTGCACACACCGTAGCTCCAGATGTGCCCTGGGCAGACTCCGGAATAGCTGTCCTCAGTGAGAGTGGCATAGACCAGAGAACAAAGACTTCAGTCAGGGCTCAATAGTTAGGCATCTTCTGGGCTGGGACTTTTTCTCTATAGAAATATAATCTGAGTTTCAAATGATAATACATACAGTGGTTAGAACACAAGGGATGTGTATATTGTAACAATAAATTATTTTGATAATTTTAATTATCTTAGTAAAACACATGATTTATATTTAATTGCCTTCCTATAATGAAATAAAGTGGTTGTAACTATAATTTTTACATACAACATAGAATTCACATTATAAACTAAAGTAAGTCTATTACAATAAACAAATACATAATTAATTAACAATCACACATTGTAAATGTTTGACCTGGGGGGGGGGGTTGTTTTGTTTTTTGCCTCCAGGTTGGTTCTCAGCTAAGATTCTGTACCCCATCACTAATCAGGACATGCACAGCCCCACCTGGGTGCCAGGTAGGCTGAAGGCCAGGAGGAAATGATCCACAGATCGTTCACAGGCCAGCCTCAACCAAAGCAAGGCTTACCTCCACATTTTAAAAGCACTTTACTTTATAAGTAAGCTATCCCCTACCTATAATGTACTGCACCCATTTTGAGGGTACAATTCAGTGAATTAACAAATTTGCAGAACCACTTAACCATCCCCACAATGCATGACTACTGAATCAAATATGAAGAAATACAAACGTGTACAGTACAGACAACAAAGGCTCCTAATGATAAGAAATGGAATAAAGACATTCCACAGAAATCCACACGGATTTTTTGATAATGGAATCAAAATTACTTTATGCAATGGCTGGCACATTAGGCTCAATGTAGGGAAGAAGAGTATAAATCACTAAATATCCAAGAATAAGTAGAGAAATTCATCAGGTAGAGGGCTAGGAGCAGGAAACCAGGATGTTCACTGACTTGCAGGTCTTGCTTTGGTTAACCCTGAGAGCTGATGAGTTGAAATAGATCAAGCGTGGGATAGTATTACCTACAGCTATAACTTATGAGACAAATAAGAAGGTTTGGCCCTGTCATCCTACACATGACCCTCCCCCCCCCTTTACTGGCTGAGACCTCTCTCACAGTGGCAGCTTCTATACGTCCCCTCATCATCACCATCACCCTACTGTGGGAGCCTGGATACCAAGAGGTTAAGCCTTGGCTGCCATCACCAGTGTGACTGCCAAGGAAGCTCAAATTGTTGAGTACAGTTGGATTAAATGTCTATCAGCTCTCATGCATTTGATTCTTTCAGTACTCTTCAATTATGGGAAAATCTTAACCCTGTGGTTAAGGTTATTTTGGGAGCCAAGTACATCTCCTGCCAAAGACCAAGACTGATATGTACCATTAGGATCCAACAGTTGAGTGCAGCTGTTCTGAGACTGGGTTTCCTACAACATGAAAGGCAGGCTGCCTGTCTCAGAAGGACAGATGCAAAGAGGGCAAGAGGGTGATGGGCCATGTAGCAGCAAGCTGAGACCCTGGAATCTCAGGTCCACTTAAGATATTCCAGATGCTCTCAGAGTCTGAAGGATTTTGAGAGCACCTCACCTTTAGTTGAGAGAACTCTAAGCATTTCCTCTTTCCTGGAGTCTTAAACTCCAATTTTGACTCTGTCACTCTCAGAAGACTGAGACCATTTGAAATAAATAAGTCAAAATACATTTACTGCTCACCCAATGCGCACCGGCACTCTGCTCCTAAGAAATTGATATCTCAACAGAAGAAACAAGAAATATGGCAATGAAAATATAGACAAAGAATTATGGGTACAATAAGGACTGAAGGAATTTCAAAGTAGGCAAAATAAGACTAGAAAATTATGTTCCTTTTAATGACTAATTTTGGAAAGAGTTTACATTCTTTTTAAATTAAACAGAAATTTAGTTTTTTTATACCCAACTGAAATTTCTCATGCTTTAATCTTCTTTCACAGGGCCCTTACAAGCATGGAAAATAGCTGATCAGCAAATAACTCCTAAAGTTCATGAATTCTTAAGAGTGAGCTTTCTTTTACAAAAAGACAGATAGAAATAAACTTTTAAAATGTTTCTTCCCTGGCTCCTTCACTGGTTCTTTTTTTAGCTTTTCTTTGTCCTCTTAGTCCCTAGATTTGGATTTCTTTAATATTCTGACCTGGCTCGTCCTCTATACTCTTAGCATACTCTTCCCTGGAACTCTCAAACGCTCTCAGAGTGTTAGAACGATAAAAGATCTCACAATTCTATGGACATTATGTGAGACCATACTGTGTTGCAGGCTCTAAACTGGGGCCCAGACAGAAAATTGACCTGAGACCATACCACAACTGAGTTTTGGAAACAGTAATAAAATCTCTGCCCATAATAGCAAAAGTCAAAACAAGAAAACTGGCTTACACAGCTTCTCACGGTTTTCAATGAATTATTTGATAGAATGTTTTAGGATTATAACATTTTTAGGCACAAATTTAGTGCTCTAGCCCTGTGCTCTTATAAACAAATTTCGTCTAATGATTTAATGTTCAAAGATGAGTATCCGCCTGATGGTAGAGCATATTTTTTCTTGGGTCTTCTAAGATCAGCACCCCTAAGAATATACATTTTGGATCTATTTTATTAAGAAAGAAAACTCACATTGTCAAACATAAATCCTTTGTTCCCTTTCTGTTAGCAGTGAACTAACAGGTACAATATATTTGTCAAATAAAGAAAAATATATAGCTCCCTAGATTCCTCTCCTTTCTGCTTCCTTTATCTCCCAGACGGTGCCACGATCCTTTGAGAGTAGGTAAGAGACCTGTGACTGGTGCTGAAGACTAGATCCAGGAAGCAGAATAAAAAGGCCACGGAACTAGTCATTTTATCCAGGTTCCACTGTTAACTCACTGACCACATAACTCTCACCAGTACACTTAATATTAGTTGGCAAGCAAGTGTAATACACATCCTGCCTTCTTATACGACACAGAGATCATCCTTTGTAAGTAAAATATCCACATACATATGTGAAGTCCAAGCACCCCTATGGATCCTGTGGGTCTTTATTTCTTCAGCATCTATTATGATAGATAGTACCTTTATTTACTCAGGTATTGCAGACAGAAAAACTGGGATTCGGCCTAGAGAAGATCCAAAATATATTCATTCAACACAACTAGTTGATTCTTTAATAATATGCTCTAAAGTCTTGCTTCCTTTTATCCTTTCCCTGCTTTAGACTTCAACATGCTTCATCTAGACTACTCCAGTGGTTCCCAACTGGTCCTTGGAGCTCCCTGCATTCCATCTGGCCAGCCAACTCATCCTACACTATTAGCAAAATGGCATTTCTGTACCTTAAATCTAATGACATTATCCTCTATTTAACATCCTTCCATAGAGTTCCCTTCATGAAAACATCCCTGTTAGGTCCAGCACGGTGGCTCACACCTGTAATCCTAGCACTCTGGGAGGCCAAGGCAGTGGTGCCTGAGCTCACAGGTTCAAGATCAGCCTGAGCCAGAGCAAGACCTCATCTCTAAAAATAGCTGAGCATTGTGGCAGGTGCCTGTAGTCCCAGCTACTTGGGAGGCTGAGGCAAGAGAATC
>NW_003852407.1:14294602-14302154 GCF_000181295.1 Otolemur garnettii
ACCAAGGGTGACAAAGTGAGACTCTGTCTTGAAAGAGAGAGAGAGAGAGGAAGGAAGGAAGGAAGGAAGGAAGGAAGGAAGGAAGGAAGGAAAGAAAACATCCCTATTGTTGGGTGACATTGAAACACCCTTCACCACTGCTGTCCACACACTGTCAATCTGACTCATACTATTTCTTCTGCCTGGATCTTTCCTTCCTTTACTCACCTTTTCTCACCCCACATCCTCACAGATGCAGTTTCCTTGGCATTCTTCATGTCCCACAGCACCATTGCTACTGTATTTGCTCAAATAAACATATTTCATATTCCCATCTGTTAAGAGTCATGAAGGCATCTGAAATGTTTCTTTTCTTACATTCTAACAAGTCAGCCTGCCACAGTTGTATATATGTTGGTGGAAGATGTAAGACTTTTGAATCAGAGATGAGGAGCAGTTTATTACCCATAACATTGCAGCAGCCAGAATATCAGCCTTTGCTCCAGTTCCAAATTCCTGTAGGATAACCCAAAGAGGATGGAAGGCAGCTACAAACTAACAGGAAATATCACAGGAGAGGAATTCTGAGTTTGGGGAAGCCAAATATTTTATAGTGGGCAGTAAACCCACTTGCCCTTTGTTCCAGAAGGAGAGCTCTTTTGAGACAGTTATACTAATATCCTTGAAAAGACAGCCCCAAACAAGAGACAGTTAATGCATCTCTTTAAAAATGTGCAAGAACTTGAGAGACACGTGGAGAACCACTGAACATTCTGAGCCTTCTGCAGGCACGGGCTTGCCCTTTCCTACCTGCCTTCAGAATATCTTTGATCCATATACCATTTAATAGATTGGGTATGCTGTCTCTAGAACATCATTGTGACAGCACAATATAATTCAAGACCAGAAGCAGAAATCACTGACGAGAAAGCTCACCTACAGTCCTTTTGCATTTTTATGTCATTGAAAACATCTATGAGCTTTATTGTGTTATATTATCTTGGAGTGTTGGGAAAATGTAAGCATTCATATTTATTGCCGTATCTGATTTTCTTTAGGCTTCAGCGCTGGGTTTTATAAGCTTCCTTATAACTCTCTTAATTTTCTGTCTTTTGCTGAATTATGATTTAGCTGCTTTCATTTTCTCTAGCTATTTGGGAAGTTATAAATCCATGTTTTAATTATAGTAATACATAATTTAAAAAATATTTTTGACAAAGTATAATGTACATACAGAAAACTGGATATTCTGCAAGTATAGCTCTCATTTTCAGAAATATAAAGCTATAGAAACAACACATGCTAAAAGAAACAGACCATTTCTGGTACCCCAGAAGCCTCCCCTCACCCTCCATTTTTATCTCTAGCCCTCTAAGGGTAATCGCTCTCCTGAGTTTTAAGAGCATAGATTAGTTCTGTACTTTATCTAAATGGAATTATCCAGTATGGACTCCTTTGTGACTGGCTTTCTTAGCTATCATATTTACCAGTTAGATCCATGTTATTTTACATAGTTACGATGCCTTCATTCTCATTGCCATAGAGCAGTCCTCTGGGCAAATGCGCCACAATAAGCGATCTGTCCATTTGACTGTTAATGGACATTTGGATACTTTATGAAGAACAGCGTTACTTCTGGCTTCTGCTTGAGATGAAGAAAACTAGAGCAAGTATCACTCCAACTCTTACAACAAAAATGCTGACCAATCCACAAATTCATAACTTTACTGGAACCCATCAGAGATCTGAGCTTGTAGGAAAAAACCAACTAATCTGAAATTTAAGTACATACGAGTGTTTGCAAGGAGAGAGAGAACAAGAGCGCTTGCTTACCTGGAACAGGTGCTGCCAGAAGCGGGAAAGAATTCAGCTAAAATTGTTATTGAAGGGCTGAGACTAAGGGATGGCTCGCAGGAGAATGTAGAATTCCTGAGGGTATGACTAGAACAGGAACGTGCACCCATTCACGGGCTCTTCCATATGCACCCCGCCAGTGATCCCAGAAAAGATTGAGAAGAGTCCTGAAGAAGGACTTGAAGACACCTTGTAGTGTCAGCCTGAAAGAACAGAACGGCAGCTGGGCTGCAGCAGAAAGGGGTAAGCCCCGCCCAGATTCTCTTTGCCTGTTTCCTCTGTATAATAAAGGTCTTAAACTCCTTGAGGAAGGCCAGCGAACACTGTACCACTTAGAGCAATGATGAAAGCCTACAGCGTCTAGGGTAAGTGAACACGAAAAGAAAAATTCTAGAGGCAGGAACATGAACTATGCCAAGCATTAACCCCAAGATCCCTGAGTAGACCACAGCCCTGAAGCCCAGACACGGTGCCTACATGAGCTGCGGCTTAATTAGAAGAAGCAAGAATACACCTGCTCCCCACCGCAAGGCTAGACAGCATCAGGTAACAAGTAGCCGTGGAATGCTGCTGGTAGAGAGACAGGAAAAATTCTCAAAGCATGCCATTAAGGGAAGGCCTAAAGTTCAGGGTGAATTAGATAATGAAAAAAGTTCTCTGGCACACCAAACCCCAGCCTAAAGGCAAACTGGTGCCCGAGCAATTGGAAGCGTGGGATACATTGCTGGCAACCATATCAACATCGAATCTTAAACTCAACTCCTAAGTAGATTCCTGCAAATCCCCAAACTAAAGTTTTAACCGAAGGGAAAGCATAGTTCTTACCCTCCTCTTCAAGCATATAAACTATTTACCTCAGCCTCAAAGGTCCTGTACACAAGATGTGTGCCTTTCAGCACAGACGTGCAAGACACATTCACAAAAGGCAAGAAAAAAGAAGCCACTACAATACACAGAGCCATCGACCGAACTGATACTGGAGATGGAACCATCAGACAGAAATTTAAAATAACCGGAAGTAGCATGTTGAAGGTGTTAATGAAAGGATAGACACCATGCAATATCAGGGGGGTAACTTCGCAGAAAAATGATAACTACAAAAGGGAATCTAACGGAAATGCTCGAAATGAAAACAGTAAGAGACACGGAGAAAGCCTTTTATGGGTTCACCAGTAGTCTCAGCACAGCTGAGGGAAGAAGTAGGGAACTCCAAAATGGGTTGATAGAAATGATCCAGACTGAAGCAGAAATAAAAGAAAATAATACTGTAATAATAATGTTAATAATAAAATAACAGAATACCTATGAGCTCTGGGAACTATCAAAAAGTATAATATTTATGTGACAGGTTTCTTGGAAGGTGGAAGAAGAGAGAGAATGGGACAGAAAAAGTACTTCAAAAATAAGGGCTGAGAATATCTCAGAATTAATGATCATTACAACACCAAATTGAGGGAAAACAAAACAAAACGAGGCACGTCATATTCGAACTGCTTGAAACCACAGACAAGGAAAAATCTTAAGGTGCCCAGGGAAAAATCATACCTTAGTGCTAGGGAAATAAAGATAAGAATCATAGTAAACTCACCAGAAACTATGCAACCTGTGACAGATTCTAGACTTGGCCCCAAAGATGTGGATGAGACTTTACAAAACAAGTGAGAAATACTTTCTCAAGGAGAGAAAAACGGAGAAAACTCACTGTCACAAGACCCATAGAAAATATTAGAGAAAGTTTTAAAGACAGAAATAATATGATACGAGACAAACCAGACAGAAACTATGATTTGCATAAAATAAAACGAAGAGGGATGAAAAGGAAATTAGCAAAGGTAAAATAAAATTTCCTTTATCCCCTTTTTAAATAGCACTAAAGGATAACTATCTCAAAGCCAAAGCAGTAGCAATGTATTGTGTTTACAACATACGTAAAAGTAAAATGTATGATAAAAATAATATAGGCAATATAAGAAAGAAATTGGGAATAACATCCCTGTGAATAAGCGGTGTCTATCATATTTAGCAAAAATATTTAACTCCGTAATTCCCAGCTCCCCGGATCCATGTGGAACTACTGGGATGGCAAAAGCCCAACAGGGCCTGAGCAGATGCAGGCAGCCTCCCTGCCTACAAGGCGGTCCCAGGGCACAGGCCAGACGGGGCGGGGGACAAACTGATCAGCCTACAAGGGTAAAAAACCACAAAGTCACCTATAAAATAAGACTGGGGAGAAAGAAAAGCCACCTACTTTTACGTATTCCTGCTGCCTACTTTTCTTCAGGTCCTGACAGATTTTTCCAATACTTGGAGACAGAACCCCACTACTTTTTCTTTCCTGGTTATAATTCAACTTTTATTCTATTCTATTCTATTCTATCCTATCCTATCCTATCCTGTTCTATTCTATCCTATTCAGCGCCCCGCTCCCCCGGCTCTTGGGACAAAAAGCTTCTTCTCTTTGTAGAAAGGAAAATCTTCAGGCCACATTGACTCTGGAAGGAGCAGTTCCCCTGTGTGTGTGTGTGTGTGTGTGTACACACGCACGTGTGTATTCAATTTTGCTTTCTTGCTTTCTCTTCCACCACACCAAAGAAGCCCACTTAGAAGCAAATTTACAACAGAAGCTGGAAATCCAATCTCTCAGGCAAGAAAAGGCTGGATTTTATAATAAGTCAGGAAGGTAGAATTTGAGAAAGGAATAGCTGCAGTTTTGATCTGTATGTCAAATCCGCAACGGCTGAGTGAACTCCGGGAGCTGCCTGGTGCCGCCCAGCCCTAGGGGCTCTGAGCTGAGCTAAGAAGTTGGCAGGTGGTGATGGAGACAGGGCAGGACTGGTTCGGGCAGCTCTCCACGAGGAGGGGAGGGGCCCGCTGGGGACACAACACAGACCCACTTGTACCTCCAATGTTGCCTGCACCGTTCTATCATGATCCAATACAATGTGAACCTGGCCAAGCCACCATTTGTAAAGCAACAAGCAACGACCTCTGGGAGACCCAGACCTAAAACACACGTGAGGCTGCATCCTCTAGCAGTGACCAGTTTGGCCAGAGGACTAACAAGCTGGCTGTATGGGGCTGCTCTGGTAATGCCCGTTCTGAATGGGAAGCCCCTAAGAAGCCAACAAAGGGACATGGCGATCACAGAGTTCCAAATCTATCGCTGTGTTTCTGAAGTGGCCCCTATGCCTCCTTCTGTGTTTCTAAAAGATGGTCCTAACAGAGTATATCACAGGCGAAGGTGGGCTCACAGCACACACAGGACAGTGTCTGTGCTTCCAAGAGGCAAAAATTTCAAACACCAAGCATCAGGACAGAATCTCATCGTGACAAGCAAGTTTCCAGAGCCTTCTACATATAACTCAATAGGTTAGAAGCCCCAATACTATTAAGAATCCCAATACATTGGCAAATGCCACCATCCCTGTCTTAAAGAAAAATATCCTCTGCTAATGGAAACCAATGGTGACGCTGTCCTCTGCCACAAAGCCTTCCCTCACCATGTCAGTTTAACTTTATTTCCTAACAGGCTTTGTCTAATACCGAGGTATAACTTTTACCTAACAGAGAGCAAAAAATAAAAATACCACGTTGGGGCAAGATTGAAGGGAAACAAGGCATGCGAACATGGGCTTAGTGGTGTATTTGTTGATACATTTCTCTGATGGCCAGATCAGTGATAAATGGAGAATATAAATACCCCTGACCTTGGAATTCCTCATTGAGGAATTTTTCTAACAAGGACATGGATATTCGCTGAAAATCCATTCATACTGAAGATAAGTCTGAGACAGGATTCCTGGGTCTTGTTCCTGGCTCTGCCACTTACAAGTTTGAGATGTTGCTAAGTGCTAAATTCTGTTTCACACAGAGTTGCTGTGAGCATTGATGATACGATACCTGTAACCTGGCACCTAATGAAAACCCAGTAACTTTACATTTTTGTTATGTGTGCACTTTAATCTAATTCAAATATTCTAAATAAACTTACCACAGGATTTGATTAGATATGGTATGATAGACATATTCAATAGAATACTGCACAGACTTTAAAAAAAATAAAAGGTCTAGATCCAAAAGTCAGAACTCAAAAGAGCCTGGGAGCGTATGTGTAGATTTATCCTTCTGCTACAGTTTAAACGTATCCCTCTGATTTTATATGTTGGAAACGTAATCCTCAAATTCATGCTGATTGGTGGTGGGGCCTTTGGCAGGGCATGGGACTGGCAGCCGTCAAGGAAGAGAGACCTGAACACACATGCACGGATCCGCCCTCATGCCTGCCTCGGGGTACCTTCTGCCAAGAAGGCCCTTGCCAGATGCCAGTGCCATACTCTTGAACTTTCCAGCCTCCAGAACCATGAGTTAAATAAATTTCTTCTCTTTATAAACTACCCAGAAGAAGACAGCCTCCACATGCACGTGTCTGTGTAGGAATGTGTGTGTGCTCTCCAGTGTATATATACGTAAGTCCTGTGTGTGTAAATCTATAGTGTCTGTGTGTGAGAGCCTTCCACATTTGTCTGTAGTGAGTGCATACGTGTGAGCTTTGCATGTATATCTTCAGTATGTGTGTGAGTTATCCATGAGTGTGTAGTGTGCCTATGTGCGTAATGCCTGTGTGTGTGGCATCGGTATGTGAGGTGAGTTTTGTGAGTTGTCTGTGGGCTGTCTGCAGTAAACGCATGTGAGTTGTATATATGTGGTGTATCTGTGCATGCATTCTATGTGTGCACGGGTGCTGTATCGCATGTCAGTTCTCTGTGTGTGTGTCTGAGAGCACTTGGGAGAGTTCGCAGCAGACGGGGACGTATTTGCATGTGAGTTCGGTGTGTCTGTCTGTGTGGCACATGTGTGAGTTTGGGTGCGGTATGTGTGCGTGAGTTCTGTGTGTGTGTTCTCAGGGTGCATATGTGCTTACAAACCTAGCCAATATCAGAAGAATAAGAAGAGAACTTGGGCTCTGAGTGAGAGAAGCCTGAGTTGGGTTCCTTCCCATCACATAATATTTCATCTTGGACAACTTACTCTCCTGATTCGTACGTTATCCATCAAAAAAACCCTCACCTCCTTATGTAACACATGCAAAGTAAATCTCAGAACGTAGGGGAAAGGCAGCACAGTGTCTGGCACATAGTAGGTACATTGTTTACAACTGTTGATCACTGTCACGTTTACAGAGAGGTGTCTGAACAAATGTTATCTGTCATCTTAACTCAGCTGTGGGGTAAAAATCTTGTGCTTTTAGTTTTTCCTTATAATTTCCTATAGTGCTTAAATATTTTGCATGCATATATATTATCTATGTAATAGAAAAAACAATATATTTTCTTTTCATCAAAAGCAAACCTGAGACTGTCATCAGTCACCTCCATGGTATCGATGAAACCCCTCTGAAACCCCAACCACAGGATTGAGTATATCTATCTTTCTGAATGCACCTCCTTCTTCTTCCCTGAAATTCCCATCCTCATTGTCGTTCTTGGATAAAAAGCTGAGACTGTGTCATTATATCCAAAAAGCTCTTTAATTTCCCGTGATACCTGTTGTATCATGGTCAGTTGTTGGGGCAACTTTCTATCTTAATCCCACTAGAATTGATTTTTTAATCAGATTAACTTGCTGTCGCTTTGGAAGCTATGGTGGCAAAGGGCAGCTCAGTGTCAGTCTGGGTCAGAGTGTGAGAAAAGAGGCCGGGAGTGATGCAGATAAGTCCTCG
>NW_003852407.1:14302326-14310855 GCF_000181295.1 Otolemur garnettii
CCCCTAAGTGCGGGGACCCCATTCAGCACGTTTTCCAGAGTCATCTAGAGAATTTGTTAAAAGTAAAAATTTCAGGCAAGATCCTTTTCTCTCCCCCAAGAGATTCTGATAAAGTTGTGAAGGGTAATCCAGGCAGCTTCTCCCCCAGTGAGAACTGGATTAACTATGGTGAAACAATGAGAAGATCCTTGGGGTTAAAATCTCACCGAGAAAAGTCCAGGGCTCGACCACTTTCATGGCTGTGTGGCTTCAGTTAGTTACTCAGCCTCTCTGGGCTCTTCATGCCAGTAAAATAGGGGCGACGATCCAGAACAAAATGATGATGAGGCTGTTTAGGTGGGGCGGCTTCTGCCGGGAGGTAGAAGCTGGCTGATGTGAAGCCCGTGAGCAGTTGTGCCATTCTCCGAGAAGAGACCCCGTGATGAGAGGACTGTTGCTGACCCTGGGGTGCCCAGGCCAGTCCCCCCGCCTCAGAAGCTTCCGCAGACTCTCCTGGTCCGCAGGCGGCCGGCAGCCTGCGAGTGTGCTCCACTGCCCCCTGGTGGTCCCATCGGGGAAGGTGAACAGAGCCTCCTTCCCGCTCCGCTTTACTCAGGCCGCTCAGCAAAGACTGAGCCCCTGTGAAGCCCAAGTTGGCTAAAGGAGGCCGACCCGTGAGATGACTTCCGAGGCCGTGAGGTCTCAAATGCTCCTCCCCACCACCGCCAATGCAGTGCTTGCTGATACTCCAACTGTCGCTGTGGAGCAACGCCACTGTAGCTTAAGGGTGTCATTGGCCATCGGTGTTTCCTGAGTCCTGCGCGAGGCTCTGCTGGAACAGTGGGGTGGAGAGGAGGGGGGGTGGGGGCGGGGCATACGTCTGCTGCTTCTAGTCTCTAGAGCTTGGAGAGATGAATTTGACCCATGAGATAATGGGTGAGGCCATGCAGAATTAAGCAGTAAAAGGGGTTAAAAGGCCAGCCCTCAGGGAGCACACGCCAGCTCTGTGCGGTCATTCAGCCTCAGCGCCAGGGATCTGAAGGCTAAATGGGAATCCCACACTTGTGGGAGGCCCTGACCCCAGGGTGGCTCTGGCAAACGTCTAAACCTCAGACCTGAATTCGCCATGAGCAAGGCTGGCACTGGCTGAAACCGGAGGTCAGAGCTGAAGGAGTTCGGCCCCTCTCCCCAACCCCAGGAGCTCCACTGCCACACACCTGGCCTTCCCAACCCTCCCTGCCAAGCCTGAGGCTTCCCCGCTCCAAAGGCCAGACCTACCACCATGCTCTTCTCCTCTACAATGAAATTTGCCCCCATATTCCCTGTCCCCCCAGGCAGGACCTTTGGCAGGTGATACCCCTACTTCCATCTTCTCAAGGCAGAGTCCCCCTTGGTCATCTGATTCCCTTGTGACCCTGCTGATGTCATGTGGAGGCCTTGAGGATTTGATGGGCTACTGGCAGATGGTTGGGTACCGTCCTTTAACTAAAACACAATGTCTAGACCTGGTCCAACCACAGGGAGCAGACATTCTGGGATGCCCATCATAGCACTGTGTCCCTGAGCCTGGATACACGTTCCACAGTTCAAGGAGTGACTTGATCTCACAGTTATGATCATCCACCCTTGTGTCTGCAAGGACAGATGACACAGCTGGTGCCCAGAGCTCCTCACCTGGCATAAGAGGGAGACTGTGGCTTCTAAGCCACTCTGCTGAGCTTGGGGGAACAGGTTAGACACTTGCTCAGGAATCTGTTCCAGCCCAACCCCACCACTGTTTCCATCAGCAGGCTGTCTGGGTGGGCAGGAGCCCCCTGCCAGTCATAAGACTGTCTCTTGCCATCTTCTTGCTCAAAGTTTTCTTTTTTGAGTTACACCTGCCTTCCTGGGTTTGCCCTGAAATTTCTTAGACACTCACCAACCAAAGACTTTCTCTGTTCTTTGCTTTCTTTTTCCTCTAGAAAATAAGACTCCACATTTGTTTCAATTTAAACAGAAAGAGCTAGCAAAAATTACAAAGATAAAGAAAATGAAAGCATTGAATATTTATAAAAGTCTAACTTATCCCTCTTAACCATTACAGAAGCCCAGATGAGGCAGAGATATACTCAGTCTTAGAGAAAAATAGGACAAAGGCCCAGAGAGGTCAAACTAGGAAGCTAGAGCTGGTCCCCATATCCCAACCCTAAGTTCTCCTGACTTCATGGAAAGGTCCTGGTCATCATACATCAGCTAGAATTCCCAGGGGTTCCTCTGCCTGCACAGAAACCCTAACACCACTTCCCCTCTGCTGGACAGGTGCAGGTGGGATCTTATGGTTAGATGCTAGTGACTCACAGAACAAGGAGTTCACCGCAGGCTGCCCAGATGACACATTTTGCATCACAGTTCCAGTTCCCCCCGGAACTGGGCATTTGCTCAGGTTCCCCCTCTCTTGTCCCCCACAGCTCACCTCCCACACACACTGCACATGACATAGCAGTTCCTATTCTCACAGGCAGGCCCTGGGCTCAGGGCTCAGGCCTGACACAGCTCACTTCTTCCCTCCTACCTAAATCCTACCTTGAGTCACTGTCGAGGTGCAGGAACAGGTCACGGCAGATCCTGGAAATATTTTTCTCACTTGGTCCCTCCGACCTCTCTGTTTCTTCTCAACCTTCTTTTCTGCCTTTCCATCTTTGCTCTCTCTTCTCTGTCTATATTCTCTCTCTCATCCAGCCCCATGGACTCCCAACACCCTATCCACCTATCTCTTGATGATCCTGTTTTCTCACTAAGTATGACATCTCCACTCAAATGTGAAATAAGAACATGGACAGGAACATGTATACAGCCAAACTCTTCCTTTTCTCCTCAAACTTGATTTTCCACCTTTCTCCTGGCTCCTCAGTAGAAGCAACTGTAACTTGCCATTACTCAGGCCACGGAGTCATGCTCAGTTTTCTGCTTCTCTCACAGCCTCCATCCACTCTGCCAGAAATAGTCTGATAGCTCCATGGTCTATATAGACCAAGATCCAGCCACCCCCACCCTCTGCTCAGAGCACCTGAGCTCCCCCCCCACACACACAGTTAGATCCAGTGCCTTACCCTGACCTTTATGGCAGACAGCCACACACACCCCAGCCTGCCCAGGACTCTGTGGTTCACATTGTCTCAGCGAAGTTACTAAAGACACCTCCTGTCACTGACAGAGGCCCAGACTGAATAAGGCTGTGTGAATCATGTGCTGTCCTCCCCACATGCACCTGCCTAAACTGGGCCTCCTGCCTCTGCACCCTACTACCAACTTCCCTCCCCTCCTTTGGGCCAGATCATACCCAGCCCAGTGTGTCCTCTGCCACTGCTGGAACACTCTCTCCCCTGGTGATCCGTGTTTCCTTACCCATTTCCTTCAGGTGCTTAAATGTTAGTTTATCTGCCTGCCAAATAATACCTCCCCACACCCTCTCTCAGCACAACAGCCTAGGCCCTCTCCACACCCTGACCAAGCCACTTGCTGCCTCAGAGCTCCCACCCACTCCTCTACCCCTGACCCCCATCCTCCAACCCCCACTCCCACAGCAACACCTTCTGTCCTCCACAGAACACAAGCTCCCTGAGCCCAGAGCCTTTGTCTTTCTGCTCAAGCCTTCAACTCCAGGCCCAATACTGCTCCTCGGGGGCTCAGGAAATATTTGTGAGGGCAAAAATGGATGGGTAAATGAATGGCCAAGTTCAAGAAAAATCACAAAATACGAAGATTTTCTCTTCCTGTGAATGCTTGAAAACCTGCTTTGTCTAGTTACAATGCACATAGAGGGCAGCTTGGATCCATGGAAACAACAGATAAACAACTACACACCCACAGGAGAGAAAAACAATTAAACTATAGTAGAGGAGAGAGGAGGAGAAAAAGAGGAGGCAGGAGGAGGATTAGTAACCTCTCACCTGATGGGCACAGTGTACGTGTATACAGCACACCCCCTGGGTGAAGGGCTCACCTACACCTTGAACTTCACCTAACAAATGCAAAAACTGTGACCTCATCATTTGTACCTTTGTATTAATATGATGGAAGGGAAGGAGGGGAAGGAGGGGGAAGGAGAGAGAAGGACAGGGAAAGGAAGGAAGGGGTTAAGGAGGAGAAGAAGGAAGGAAGGAAGGAAGGGAGGAAGGGAGGGAGGGAGGGAGGAAGGGAGGAAGGAAGGAAGAATGGAAGCATTAGGAATCTTTGTCAGTAGTTCACATACTAGGCTGAGGTTCGGAAGACAAGGTATTTGATTTGGACCACATCACTTCAGCTTGTATCTCAGGACTCTCTAGAGCCTCAGTTTTCTTGTCTTTTGAATAGAATAGCATCTATGATTTTTTCTAGCACCAAAATTCAAAGATTCCATAGCCCACCAGACAGGTGATGTGACGGCACAAAAGAGCAAAGTAAACACTGAATCCTTGGGCCCCCCAGCATCGCCCACCATCTAAAAAGGCAATTACCCAACACAGGCCTGCTCTAGAAGCTGCATGGCCTGGATAGACACGTGGACAAGGAAGTGCTCATGTCCTCCCCAGAGGGCATGTTAAATATTAAGGGACAAGTTCTTACTTGTTAGCAATATGATGCACAAGCCCATCCAAGCACCTTAGCAGCTTGCTGACCAACTGTAGTCACCTCAAGTTGTAACAGTGTCACCTCAAGTTGTAGCAGTGGACACCAAAAACTCAGAAGAAATGCATCTGGGGGAGCAGAGATAACACAAAGTGCCCTCTGTAGGCTCCATAAGAACAGGCCCAACCTTGAAGCTCTCTCCTGTCCCCACTGCCCGCCCCAGCTCCCCACATTGAAGGGCACATTCCACGGGCACAACACTCCCAGCCACGAAAGGACCAATTCATAGAATTTCATGGGAATGTGGAAAATCAGCCTCAGATTTAGCAAGCCAGGAGTCATCTCCCCAGCTCCTTGAGGAGAGGAGCCCTGGTCTCAGGGTGACCCTCATTCTCAGCAGCAACCAACCCCACTCTGGTGCCTAGCATATGATATTCACATAATAAACATGCAAATAGTTATCACATGTTTATGCATTATAAATGTATTGTTATTTATTATATGTAAATATACTCAATATGTATTTGTTATTATATGCAGCTAATAATAAGTGAATGAAATACACACATGCACACATGCATATTTGTTCTGACATATCTTATTCCTGGGAACCTAGACGCTATCTTGGGTCACAGTTTGTCAGTTCATCTGCTTCACGGAGACTTTGGGACAAGGCTCGCTCTACGTGGTTCCGAGTTACAGAAACAATCCTGAAGCCAGTGTTCTGTCCAAAAAACTTACCTCCTGCTGGCTCCCTCATCCTCAGTCAGCAACACCCTCTATTGCCAAGGCTGTGGCTCGCAGTGTGATACGTACGCTGAGTTTGTAATCAGAATCTAGCAGAATCTATTTTAAATACATGGGGACTACAGTGCACATGAATATGCTAATCAACTAAGCTTAATAGTTCTCGTTTGTATTAATGCAAATTAGGCAGCTGCATTTCTCACCAAATATTTTCCTTGGTATTTGCTGACGAAATCAAGGTCCTTCTAATAAGTTCTAATATTTAATCTAAAAGCTCTAAAAAGGTGCTTTAGTTGAATATAATCTAATTTCACCGAACAAAATTGCATCTAAAAGCAACATAAAGTTACAATTTGTTCCTTGTCAAATAGTAAAAATGGCCTTTAAATTTTACATGGTTTTGACCTTTGGTTTTTGCATTTCAATTAAACTTCCTTCAGAGCCCAGAGGATCAAATGTTCCCTGAGTGTGAATTTGGTCCTAGCAAGAGGTGCCCACTGGGCCTCTGCTTCTTTCCTTTTCAGACTGGCATCTGTCTCACTTTGGACAGAGAACGGAAATGTTCTCCCTCAATGGCTGAGGTAGAAGTAAACAGAAATACTAGGTCTGGCGAATATTTTGTCTTTAGACATTTGAAATTTCTATGTGTCACTCTCGAATTGGCACGCTGGAAGACTCTGACTTCCAATTGGCAATTGGAAGACTCTGACTGGTCGGAGAATAACCCAGCCTCTCCCCTAAGCCATCCTGGAGCAAGGACTTTGCCTTTGCAACACCTGTTGACATCTTGCATTATACTCATCTTGCACTAGAGCCTGCAGACCCAGAGAAGAGGTTATCCTGTGACTTCCAGGAGAATCATGAGCTCAGGACTGAGAGGCTGTTGTGCCACTCAATATTCATTCTCCCCATTTTTACTGTTAACAGATTCCTATTTTTCTTCAGGGTAATGACGCTCCCAGTTAAATACTGTATTTCCAGCCTCCTTTGCAACAAGTGAAACAAAAAGATTTTAAAAAGTCTTGTATTCCTGATGATATTGCAGAACCACCATACCAGGCCTGGCTACTACCTCCATGCACCCTCTGTATGAAGGAAAGACACCAGATGCATTTTTCTGTTATATGTAGCTGGGTCAAATTTAACTCTTGTGGAATTAAAGTAGGTAGCACAGCTCTTGGCACCTAAGTACAAAGTAAATTATATCAATTAATCAAGCATCAGATGGATGATCAGTCCAAATGATACTTCATGGAAACCAACCAAGTACTCATAGGGTGACAGAATATATAACACCTGCTTTATCTACCAAGATAAAGCATAAATGAAGAACTGTACGCATAACTCAATAGAAGAGTAGTAAATATTTTCTGGGCTTATAGACACAAACACTGTACTAAACATTCTGCATTCCCAGCAATTAATACAACTCTAGTGAAACTGTGCATCCAAAATAAATATGTTGAATAAACAAGTAGAGAGAGAAACAGAAAACATCTTGCTTATCTAGACCCATACCGGACCTGCTAACTACCCTGGACATGCTGTAGGTCAATAAACACATTAACTCTTCAGACCCATAGACAATATAGCCCTATGACTGTGTGGTTTCACCAAGGTCAGGATCATTTTATCCCCAGCTAACTGGGAAATTCTTGTATGCAAGGATCATATGTTTCTCTCCTTAAGAAAAATTTCACCAGTGCACCTTCTTCCAGAGTTTTGCAAATATATTATAGCACTCATCTCCCTGGTCTGGATGGTTCCAAGATGAAGACAGTGATGAGGCACAGTGCTGAAGGTGGAAGGGTCCTAGTGGCCATCTGCCACAACACAGGGCGAGGCCCAAGCTGAGAATTCTGTAGCTTCCATAATAACCCACCAATAACTGGGCACCTGCACACATATTAGCAAAGTTCATCTTTACAGTGGTCTCATGTTAGGATACTATTTCATGCAAAACATACTGAGGATCAGAGACACTAAGACTTATTTCATTTATTCAAACATGTTAAGCACCTACTGTGTGTTGTTACGCACCAACTGTGGAGGATATAAGATGAAATGGGGCATATTACTTGAAGGAGCTTATATTCCAGTAAAGATAGACATGTAAACAAACAAAAATCATATCCTGTGACGGTTCCTATAATGAAAATAATTACCAGATATGATGGGAACATATTGGGCCTAGTCACAGAGGAGCTGCTGTTAGGGCTAAGACACAGGTTGGGCAGAGCTAGGGGCAGAAGGGAAGGTAGTCCAGTAACGGAATGCAGCTATACCAAGGATAATAAGGAAACGCCATTTGATGTTGGAGTATAAGACTGATGGCTTCAGATGTGTTGACTTGGTAGGTTAAACTGCATTTCTATAATTTCCTTTCTTATATGTTTCCAGTAAGAATGGGAGACCACAAAGGAGATGACTGGGAGAATGTTGGGCCAAGACAGGCAGAAATGAAGCAGCAGCCACTTTGTAGCTCACACTTACTGTAGCTGATCTGCTGATTCAGCTCAGTGAGGTAAGGGAGCAGCTGGGTGAGCAATTTCTCTCCCTTCTCTTGAGACCCCTTTGCTACTCTGGCTTTTCTATCTGTGTGTGTTTACTGAACAATGCGGGGGGGGGGTTCCAGCTTGTCACCAAGGTCAAAGGTAATAAGCAGGAACACAAGTTTCAGCCCATGCTCACAGATGCTCACTGGTACGTGAGGAGTGCACCCTGCCATGCTCTTCCTTTCTCAAATACCTGCTTTGGGACCTCAATCTCTAGCTTCAGATGAGGACACGATCTTATGGAGGCTTAACAACTGCCCATAACTGTGTAATTCTGTAACAAATCAGTATCCATTGGGGGTGCTGAAAAATGTTCACACGTTTTAAACAATATTCTCTATGTATTACGTTTCGAAGTTAAATTGAATTATGTTAGCAATGTGTAGTATGACATTCACTCAAAAGATGGCATTAATCAAATAAATGCTAGCATCACCATGTGACAGGCAGGACAGTCAAAGAAAATGGTGGGAGCACAGTTATCATTTGAGAAGCTCCAGACCATTTTGAAGTGGCATTTGAGAATGTGGCAGAAGGTGTGACTGAGTTTCACTCACGTTCTCCTGACTTAACACACCTTGACTTCTACCTGTGAGGGACCTTAAAGGATGGGGGTGTGTTGTAGAAAACTGGCTACGCTGGTGGTACCTAGGAAGAAATT
>NW_003852407.1:14311155-14320747 GCF_000181295.1 Otolemur garnettii
TGGCCTTGGGACTAGGCAATGGGTAGAGAGTAGGAGAAGTTTGAAGAGTGTGACAGAGAAAGTTGAAATTGACCTGAGTAGACTGTTAGCAGAAATACGGAAACAGGAAGGCTGCCAGTCAGGGCCCAGAAGGAAGTAAAGAACATACAACTGGAAACTGGAGCACAAGGGGGCAGGGGGTGGTCCTTGTTAGGTAGTGGCAGGAAGATTAACTAAATTGTCATCTGCTGTAAGCAGAAAGCAAAGCTTGTAAGGGAAGAACCTGGTTATCCAGCTAAAGTGATTTTCAACCTAAGTGTTGAAGGCACTGCCAGCAGCATCTTGCTGCTTATAGTAAAATGTGAGAGGAGAGAGATAAGTCAAAGGAAGAGCTGTTAAATAAAAAGAAGCCAGGAGTGGATGGGTTTGAAAATCCTCAGCCTCTCCGGGTGGCAGAAATGCTAAAGCTAAGAAATGACTTCTGAACACTGTCAGGAAATCGTAACAGAGAGAGGGAGCCACTCCCTCTCTGGAGTTTCTAGAATCACCTCATAACAAACTATATGTTTCAGGCTCTAATGCTTGAGGAACAAACCTAAAAATGCATCCTAAAATTTTTTAGAAACTTCAGGGATTTGAAGCTTAACCATATCATCCCTCAGATTCCGGGTCTCTGACCCTACAATCTAAGCCTTCTGTCATAGGGATAAGCGTGCACACGCCTTGCTGGAGAGCCGGAGGATCTGAAGCAGGACCCGCAGGACAGTCGAGAAATGGCTCACCCATGTGCCTTCTGCTAAGCCCTTTTCCTAAGTCTATCCCACAAACACTGGTGTCGTCCAGAGCACTTCACTCACTTCTCTCAGGAAATTTTGTACCATTCCGTGTCTTGCACACTGACACATTACTACTTCGTATTTCAACCCAGCCTTTCCTTCTGTCTTCCTAAACTACAGCCCAACCTTCCAGGGGAAGTCTACACCAATGTGTTCCAAAGGCAACTCACACATCTGGAATACTCCCTCTCTCCTTCATTCTCATGCATATATATAAATACCCAACCCAGAGAAAATCCCTTTTCCAGGAGCGACACACTAGTCTATAGAACCAAACCACCTGGATGTGAGTCCTGACTTTACCACGTTCTGACTATAATACCCTGGACAAGTATTTTTTTTCACCCCCCCCTCCATGTCTTAACTTCTTCATTTTGGTTCAAATTTAATAGCAATTTTTCATTAAGTTATTGTAAAGATAAAATGAGCTCCACAAGTGAAATAGAATTGCCTTACATTTATTATACTCTCAATAAATTTTAGCCATCAAAATTATTATCTTCTTATATCACTCAATAATCAAAGCAGGAACCCTGATGTCCTCTACTGCCGCTACTGCCCTGTGACACAGGCCTAGCCCATTAACCATCAAACACGTTGGTTCTCCTCCTAAACATCTTCCTAGTCCAGTCACTTCTCTCCATCCCAACTGTCACCTCTTTCACTGGAGCATCCATAATCTCCCTTCGATGAGGATCCATGTATAACTATCATGGCCCCCTTACCTGGGTTTTATGTGTACTAAAATCAAACAGCCCAAGATACCCTGTCCAAATTCCTTCCCACTGTAGCCAGAATAGCCTTCTAAACTAAAACTCTCATCATGTCTCTGCTGTGATTAAGAAAGCTTAAGAATGAAATTTTTGGCTTTCACATAGCATTACAGGATAGCCTTTATGCCTTTTCCTTGGTGCTCATGGCTGTCGAGCCCACCTGTGGTCCAGTTACTTTAGATTATTGGAAAAGTTTAAAACTGTTTCAACTTTTAAGGTGTCTTTCCTCCTACAGTTTTTGGTGCTATTAAAGAAAAACAGAGCCAGACAGTAGTTAAAGCAGTGAAAACAGATTTCTTTCAGGAACTACTATGATAGGGGAGAAAAGACTTCAATATAGAACTGGGCTTGATTCTGAATATAGCATGGACAAGTGAGGATTTATGACCAAGGAGCAGAGTGTAGATGGAAGGTGGTGCATGGAAAATCACTAGAAAGAGACATCAAGGGTAGGGGGACTCTTGCAAAATCAATCTGGCAGGATCCTTAAGGTCAGAGTGATCAGATATGGAAGGTGGATGATGAACAATTTGATCAACTATGGACGGCGATCTGATATCAAGGAGGGGGTTCTCTCAAATCAACTAAATGGAACTCTTGCTAAAACTGGGCTATGAAAACTCAGCAAAAACACAAGGCAATAATGAAGCCTAGTCACAAGAGGTTTCAGAAGAGTCTTATCAAAGTTTGGTCAAGGAGAGAGTCTCTGTTAGTGCTGAAAAAGAGGGAATTATTATGTCAAACCATACCCCTGCTAGAGACTGAATACCGCACCACCACCAAATTCATATGTGGAAACCTAATTCCAAATGTGAATGTATTTGGAAGCAGAGCCTGTGGGAGGTGACTAGGTCGTGAAGGCAGAGCCTCCATGAATAAGACTAGTGCCCTTCCATGAGAGGCCCCAGAGAGGTCCCTTCCTTTTTCCTCCAGTAAGAAGAGAGACACATCTATGAATCAGAAAGTGGCCCCTCACCAGACACAAAGTCTGCAACAGCTCAGTCATAGTCTCCCCCAGGACTGTGAGAAACACACTTCTGTTGTTTATAAGCTACCCAATCTATGGTTCTTTCTAATAGCAGCCTGAATGATCTAAGAGAGAAAATTGATACTGAGAAGTGCTGTGCTGCTATAACAAATACCTAAAAATGTGGAATCAGCTTTGGAACTAGGTAAAGGGCAGAAGCTGGAAAAAATTTCACACACGTGCTAGAAAAAGCCCAGATTGCTGCGAACAGATCATTAAGGGCAATTGTGATGAGAGCTCAGAAAGAAAAGAGGTTTCTGTAGAAAAAGCCTCAATCTTCTTAGAGACTAAGTAATCCTGAGCAGAATTTTGGTAGAAATTTGGGTGGTACAGGCCATTCAGGTAAGGTCTCAGATGGAAATGAGGAACTTGTTAGACAATGAAGGGAAAGTCATCCTTGTGACCAAGAACTTGGCTGAATTGTGTTCAGGCCTTAGCGTTTGGTGGAAAATAGAACTTGCAAGCAACAAAATTGGATATTTGGCTGAGGAAATACCCTCAGAAAAAGTGGGGGAGGAATGTTGAAGGTGTGGCCTAGTTTCTCTTGACTGCTTATAAGAAAAGGTGAGAATAGAGCAGTGGTTCTTAACCTGTGGATCGCGACCCACAGGGACTGTATTAAAGGGTTGCAGCATTAGGAAGGTTGAGAACCACTGGAATAGAGGAATGAATTAAGAACAGAATGGTTGGCTCGGCGCCTATAGCTCAACCGGCTAAGGCGCCAGCCACGTACACCTAAGGTGGCGGGTTCGAATCCCCAGCCCGGCCCCGCCAAAAAACAAAGGCGGCTGGAAACAAAAAAAAAAAAAAATAGCCGGTCGCTGTGGCGGGCGCCTGTGGTCCCAGCTACTTGGGAGGCGGAGGCAGGAGACTCGCTTGAGCCCAGGAGTTGGAGGTTGCTGTGAGCTGTAATGCCACAGCACTCTACCCAGGGGGACAGCTTGAGGCTCTGTCTCAAAAAAAAAAAAAAGAACAGAATGGTTCATCAAAAAGGAAGCAGAACTTAACGATATGAAACAATCTGAGCCTACCCATATTGAAAACAATGAGAAAAGACTGCTTGGGAAAGAATACTCAGGGTGTGTCCAAATAACCATCTGATAGATATTAGTCAGCCATCCTTAAGGAAGCCAGAGCCAGGTTTTACTGTCCAAGATAATGGAAAAATAAATGCAAAGGAGGGTCCACCTGTATTTGCAGGACCTAGGTGTGCACTACCCAGCACTGCCCCATGTCACTGGCTCTACTCCACACATTCCAGGTTACTGCTGCTCAGCCATATCAAGTAAGGCTTCAGTGGGCCCTAGTAAGGAGAGGAGATGCACTGCACCCAGCAAAGCCACCGGAGTGTAGCTACCTCCACCTAGATATCAAAGGATGGAACCTCTTGGAGCTGTGGGCACAGAACCACAGGCAGGGACCACTGCAGATATCCTCACTAGGGCAACATGATGGTATTTGGAGGCAGGCGTCTTTGAGAGGGAATGTGATTAGTGTGCTTGTACATAAAAGAGGTCCCACAATGATTCCTCACCCCTTCAGCCACCACGGTGTTCACAGCGTGAGGATAGCCAAGTGTGAACCAGGAAGCTGGCCCTCACCAGACACCAAGTTTGCTGGCACCTTGATCTTGGATTCTCAGCCTCCAGAACTATAAGAAATAAATTTCTTTTACTTATAAGCCAGCCAGCCTATAGTGTTGCAGGAAGGCGAGGTCCCGTGGAGAGAAAGAGCACCCAAACACCATGATCAGAAGAGGAAAGGCTTTGTTTCAGCCTGCGGAGCAACAGCACAGAAGATTCAAAATGGCTGGGCTCTTAACTGGCTTGATCTTCTTTTTATCCCCAGTCAAAACGGTTCTGGTCCACAGGTACCTTTCTCACTGGTCAGTTTGAATCAAGCTGGAGAAGGGGGCTCCAGCTTTTACAGATTTGCAGGTTTTCACAGAAGCAGAAGCAAGCGTCAGCCTCCAGGTCCTAGGGAAGTTAAGTCTACAAATTCCTAAAAGCTGAGTCACTTCGCAGGTGTACCCTTGGGATCTCCTCAAGAAGATGTCTGTTCTCTTAGACCTTACTTTTTCTAAGTATCTTCTATCAGTAGTTCCTTAATATAGCAGCCCGGACAGAAGAAGACAACCTATCTGTTCATGAGTGTTCTGAACGGCAACAGGTGCATGGAGAGGGAAGTGTGTGTGATTGGGGTCCTGGGCAAGAGGGCAGGCTGAGACCTGGTGAAGCAGGGAACAGGGCACCTTGGCCCTGCCCTGCCCTGACCTGCTTCCCAGGGCAGCTCTTCTTGACTGATCGTGACCCCAAACTCTGCTTTACTTGTTTCCAAGGCAGGAGATAACTCCAGTACTGCAGTTAACTAATCTAACCATAACAAAGGTCAGGAACCTCACAGTGGAAACAAGCCCTTCCTGCAACAGTGGATGGCATCTTCACAGCTGATGCCAAACCTAGGGACTATGATTGGAAGGTTTTATGTTATAGGGTTTGAGTTTCCTATTTCTTTTTAACTTTCCAGAAAAAAAAAAGTAGTCAAGAGGCTGTCAGGCAGCTCAGTGTCTCCATTAGAATTCAGAGTATTCCACGGTAATTACAAAACAGCTGTAATGGAAAATTGGTAGTCAAACCCATTTTCCAGCGACTAGAACGGTGAATGGGCTCCATTATGTTCCTAATTCTCATTAACTTAATTTGCATAGGAAACAATGAAGGAATACATAATGAAGTACAGTGGGCGTGCAGCCCAGCCCTGGACCCCCCGCAGTGCTGAGCTCAACCCACAATGACCCACCCCCTACAGAGGGGAGGCCCAGTGCCCCCGCTGGGCTGGACTCCACTCCGTCAACCGGAGGCTGGCTGCCAGCCTGAGCTAGTCCTGGATGGGTGAGGTGGAGGGTGACTGCTTGCCTCTTGCTTGTCTCCAAGCACCTTGCCTCAGCATACACAGTGCAAATCCCATTTCTTCTCTCCACCCCACACCCCTGCTCTTGGAGAGGCTGAAGAACTGGAGCAGAAGGAGGAGGGAACTTGTTTTCCAGTAAGCGATTCCAGGCTTTGGCGGTGAATGCACGGGTGTTTTTCCCTACAAATCTAGTTTTAATTATAATTGGCTCTGGCAAGAGGATGAGCTCGGCAGGAGAGGAAGTGGGATGGGCTTGAGGTACAGGTCTCAGCCTGAACTGAGCTCTGGGTGCCCTTTGGAAAGTAGGGACAGCAGGAATTAGTTCCAGTTCCTCCACCCTTAGCTGTAGTAAGTGCATCAGACCAGACCTCTGCTGGTGGATCAAAGAGAGCTTGAGATTGAGGCAGGGACAGATCACAGCCAGAGCTCAAAGCGAAGTTATCTACTTTAACAAATAAAATCACATACCAAAAATTAAAAAGTGACACATTCAAGGCACTGTTTGGGGCATCTAAGATATTTCAGACACTATACTGGACTATCTCACTGAATCATTATAGAAAAACTATGAGATCAGAATTATATCAATTGCACTGATAGGGAAACTGAGGCTCAAATAATTCTATATAGTAAGGTTATGTCACTCTTCACAGGCAAATCCTGGTCCTATGGACCAGCTCATCTAGTTAGGCCTATGCTTCCTTGCTAACTTCATGGCACACATAGAAAATGATATTATTTTTATGGTACTCTGGATGAAGGAGAAGGAACTTGCAACCTACAGAAGGCTGTCCCAACAGTATCTCACTTGCTGAGAAAGAAATGCCTGAAATGCCACTGTTAGTTTGGGTTAATCATTGCCCTCCTCATTCCTCTTCTTAAGTGTGTATCTTTGTGGCTGGTGTATTATATAATATACTACCACAAAGAAATGCAAAGGTAAAGAGTATTTAACTCAAACTAAGAGACCTGGGTTTGATTCCTAATTCAGCCACTTAGTAGCTGAAAGACCTTATGCAATTTATTTCGAGGAAACTAGACCAAATCACCTTCCTTTTCTTAAAACTCTGCAAATGCGTCCATCATAGGCTTTCATCTTGAGGTGGGAATGGGTCAGGGGTATGCTGCACGCTGCAAAGAAGAATGGCATAGGCAAAGTGAATGTAAACGACCTTTTCCAATAACTTTTGTCAGCTGCCCCACACCAACCCTATCACCCTCATCACCTGCTACAGCAATCTCCTTAGACTCTCTTACGTTCTAGGGAATCACAAATGTGTGGTTCGTAATCCCTACAACACCGTGAGATAGATGGCATCATCATCATTAGATATGGCCCTGTCACAAGAGGTTAAAGCCACACTGACAGGTGTTGTACCTACTCTGCGTGTACATGTCTCACTGCTCAGCCAGAGCTCTCTTTATTTTTTGCAACGACTTGCCGCCTTTTCTATAGAAAACTCCCTCTGTGCTCAGATTGGGTCTGAAGCTCTTCAGCAGTATTGTGAACTCTGAATCTTCAGGGTGAATTTGGAAACCCACACACATCCCATCTCATTTGCTTCCCCACCTCCCGCTCAGACTGCCTATATTTAAGAGGCCTGGAAACAGTTTAAGCAGAACTTTAGGGCGATTTAAACAATTGGAATGGTTCTCCGGCTGCCATAGCCATGCAGCCCAGACAGGGACACCCTCTACAACTAACATAGCAATCCCTGCATGCAAGGCCAGGAAAAAAGCTCATCTGCACTCAGGCAAAGCTCATCTGCACTCAGGCAAGCAGAACTTCTGCTTTTCTGTTCATGCCCAGCAAAAAATTAGTTAATATAGGGCTCCCTAAGTGTTTGTTGATTAATGGGTCGACTTATTGCCTTTATTAGGACTCAGGACTATTTACTAAGTACCTGATATGTATAGTCACTGTACTAGTAGTTGTAGAGAATTTTGTTTCCTCCAATTCAGGTATTTTATCTAAGTGTCTGCAATGTTTCTTAAAACTGCTTTGAGACATGGTCATCCTTCCTGACCTTAATCTCAAGTCTCAGAGTATGCTATAGGATATGTCAGGAAGGGCTTAAGCGACCAAGTCCAGTTATAATATAGTCCCCCTTCACCCCTGATTTTAAAGAGAAATCCCAGCTGGCCTATTTAACCAAGCACAATTCCAAGCAATTCCTATTTACAAATGAACTGACTTTTAGATTAGTTTCCTGTGGGTTCTCCAAACATGGTTCCTCATTTCCTACATTTGAGAGAGCAAAGCTGAGGATGTGCTAGCAGTATTCAGCGCTGGTTTGTTTTCTCACTTCTTGGGTTCACTCGATGGCACGCACACACTGACAAAAACATACTCATGGCTGAAGTTTCCCACGCAGAGTTGCAGGCACTGGGTGTTCCCTCAGTGAAGAGCCTCACTCAGTGTTCCTGGGAACCAGCACGGCACCACACGGCTCTGCCAACTGCGTCACTTTCAGATTCTGGGCTTTGAAACCAAATAAAAATTGATATGTGTGTAATCACATTTGTTTAATTAAAGTAACACATCTGTGCAGTAAATATTCCAGCACGAGCTGGTCAATAGCAAATCCTCAGCATGTACAGTAATAATTGACTAATGTAATTAAATGCATGTCAGAGTTTTAAAAGAAAATATAATGAGATTTCATCATTTTATATGTACAGGTAATTAGTTCTTAGGAATGTGAGTAAAAGCAAATTATCTACAGATTTGAACTATCAGCAGATAATTCAAATGACCTAGTTTGGAAGAGAAAATGGTATCTAAAAATGAGAGAAATTCAAACCAAAACAAACGTTTTGTACTATTAAATCTGAAAGCTACGTTATGAAATGAGCATATATGATTTTGCTCATCATGTTTTCATTAAGCTTTCCTTTTGGATGAGCTGAAGCACAGCAAGGGTACCAGGTTAGAGTAAGGGATCCCCTCGGCTCAAGCTCCCCTTCCGGCTATCTAGGTGTCCAAGAACTTCCTAGCACCAAGCTCTGGGTCTTTGTGAACAAATCTTTCTCCAATTTCTTCTGTATGCAAGCTGACCTGCCTCCTGCTGCTTCTTAAAAGTTCCTGTTTAGTTTGAGCATTATCATCATAAATTCTGGGTAGTATGTGCACATGTGGGACTGTAGGAAGGCATTCCAAGACTAGGGAATAATATAAGCACATGCAAGGAAGTGGGGAAGCGCATGGCCTGTTTGGGAAGCTGTGAGCAGCTCAGTCTGCCTGGAGACGAGTCCAGCAGAAGAGAGGGAGCTGTGGCTGTCAAAATAGGCCAGGATATGATGGGCAGAGATTTGACTATCAGCCAAGAAGTTTAAGCATCGTTCTCTGAAGGCAATACAAACTTGCTGAAGATGCTTTTTTTTTTTTTTTTTTTTTTGCTGCTTCTCTCAACACTAATCATGCCAAATGCATCAGAAAATCTCAGCACTCAAATATAAACTAGCTGCTTGTAGAAACAGTCAAGTCCTCATCACCAAAGCCCAGCCATTTTGAGATTCTTTTCAGGATGGAAGCTATCTGGATGCTTCTTTCACATTCTGGGTAATGCTTCAATTTCCTCCCATTTTCTGAACTCCTACAAATGATGACTCTGGTCACTTTAATGACCTTCATTAGCAGTGGTGACTCTGATTGTGAATCTTGTCTTGTATGAATCTTAATTGCCCTCACCAGACCAGGGGTGGGCAGAGTAGCATGAGCCTCTCCTGGGCATGTAATTTGCATACATCGGCTGTTTGATTTCATCTATGCTGTCATGACCCTGTGTCAGGAAATAGCAGTGATAGAACAGTGCTATGACCATGACCCAACATAAGTCTTGACCTTCACTTGATATGAAAGCAACATATTCCTCACTAATTTGAGAGCAGAAGCTTTGCCTGGTAACAGAGGTGGCTATACTTAGGATACCCTCACCTTCTCCCTGGCTTACACCTCTTGTGATCAAAGCCATCTTTCTGTTGGACAGTTTGTCCTGCAGCATCGATGACCAGAACTAAGAGTCAAACATTTAGGAATTAATAGTAGACAGCTAATAGTTTCTACA
>NW_003852407.1:14321036-14338980 GCF_000181295.1 Otolemur garnettii
TATTTCCTTCTGAATATTCTAGGAGAGGGAGAAAAAGAGAGTAGGCAAGTATAGGAATGAAATAAGAATGGCCATGTACTGGTAATTGTTGGAGCTAGGAGATAAGTACCTAAGGCTTAATACACTAATTTCTTGACATCTGTATATATTTAAGTTTTTTATTTAAAAAAATATTATGGTTCTACAAAAGGCAGAAGTCTTTGGGAGTTATCAGTTTATGGCCAGAATTTGAAGTTGGATAGAGGCAGGAGCCCTGGGTTCCATTTGTGGCTAGGGTTATACATTTATAAATTATCAGATGTAATCTATGAGCTAAGGAAGAGCCCAGGAGTGGTGACAATAGGGTATAAACTGTATGATCATAATTATGGAGTAACTTTGGGTCTGGCCTTGAGATCAGCCTATGACCAGTTATACGGATTGATAAGAAACCAGAATTAAGGAGAAACTGTCTGTACCCAAAGTAGGAGGTCATTCTTTCTGGAATTAAAGGTAGCCTATGCCCTCAATAAGGGAATTGTATTTTCAGAGCTGAAATTTGAATCTGTGGCCAAATGGAGAGGAAGTTGTGGGTATTCTCCGTGGTGATGTGGGGTAGATGGTATGTTGGATCTGGCATGACATCACATCACTGACCAAGGAGACTTACCAGTCAGTGCCTTGCTAAAGTCTAAGTTAGCTGTGACTGGGGTAAAGGTCAATTTCTCACAAGAATTAGGAGGTGGTTTCACACTCCGGAATGCACATTAATAGCATCAATGCCTACAACCCAGCTAAATCCAATGACCCTTGAACTCTAAGGCCAAAGCCTAGGACTTGATAAGAAGCACTGAGTTAAGACATTTATATTCTACTTTTAGAAAGATTCACTTGTACCCTTGTAAGATAACCATAGAGGTGGTCCCTCCAATCACCCTCCCTCCACCCATCCAACCCCTCCCCTCCTCTCTCCCTCCCCCCTCCCCGTATTCTTAGGCTATAATTAAATGACATAAAGGCTATGTTAATGAGTTTGATAAAAATATTTCAAATTGTATATGAAAACACCACACTGTACCTCATGATTGCATTAATGTACACAGCTATCATTTAATAAAAAAAAAGAATGAAATAAAAAAGTTAAGTCTTCATAATAAAAAAAACAGGGGAGGTTGCTGTGAGCTGTGATGCCACAGCACTCTACCCAGGGGGACAGCTTGAGGCTCTGTCTCAAAAAAGTAAAAAATAAATAAATAAATAAATAAATCAGCGAGGAAAAAAAAAAAGAAGAAGAAGCACTGAGTTAGAGTTAGAGTGCCCATACTAAGGGATATTTTTATCTAAATTTAAATAGTGTTCTCTGGCCGGACTTGCAAGTATAAGGGGTTAGTCAGTGGCCACATAATAGAGAAAAGACTGAACCTCTAGAATGGTACAGCAAGTTGCCTTTAATAGTGCAGTGTTCTAGTACTGATGGCTCTGATTCAGACCACTCAAGGACATATAAATAATGTGGCACCTAATTTAAAACAATGCTTCTGGCCTACCTATATGACAAATATTGGAGTCTCTTACCTAAAGTGAGAATGTGTTTCTCCACTGAGAAGACACAAGCTCTAGAGTCTATGGTTTTTCAAGAGGTCATGAATAAAATGGCCCATTAGGAAAATGAACCTTTCCCTGGCCTCATTTGATCCCTGTGTGAGTACACATAACTAACGCACCCAGCAAGACCTTACCCATAGCACTAGATGGAATAAAAGACATAATAGGCAATAGGTTTGAATGAAGAGAAAGTCATGGGTACTGCTAACTTAAATGGTAGAAGGATGATGCTTAGTTCACTTAGAGTTGCTATAGCAGAATACCAGAAGATGTGTAATTTATAAAGAAAACTCCTATGTAAATATCACAACAGTGAAAAATCAAGCATCCCATGTATTCAATACTAGGTTGAAACTGGTAGCTTAACAACTATAGGCCCACTTGAGAGAAAAACTTAAATTTAAAAAGGAAGGATGGGGGAGGGTGTTCAGTGGAGTCCCATGTACCAAGTACAAGGTACAGGTGTATGACACACTTCCTGGATAAAGGACACAAATACAACTTGGACTTTACCTTACAGATGCAAACAATGTAACCTAATCATAAATACTGTCATACTAATCCAGAATTTTTTTAAAAGATAGTATTACCTAAAAAACAAACAAACAAACAAACAAAGAGATGCTATTGGGGTCACAGTTCTGGTGGCTGGAAAATTCAAGAATGGGCAGTTGCACCTGATGAGGGCCTCATACTGCTTCAGCTCATAGGGAAAGTGGGTGGGGATCCAGTATGGGCAAAGAGATCACATGGCAAGAGAGGATGCAAAAGAAACTGAAGAAGCTACACTTTTCAACAACCCACTCTCACAGTAACTGATCTGTTCCCATGAGACCTTGAATTTATTCACCCTTGAAAGAGACCATGAATCTATTCCTGAGGGATCCACACTCATGACTCAAACACCCCCCACTGGTCCCACCCCCCAACACTGCCATATTGGAGATCAAATGTGAGCATGGGTATGGGCAGAGACAAACCATATTCAAATCATAGCAGAGAGAGAGAGAAGATACATCTTCTAGCTTTGTCTTGATCAGTAAATGCTTCTATAAAATTCTGCTCCAGATTCCATTTAATTAGTCTATATCATGCTCAAATGTAGGACTTTGTACCTAGAAGAGTGTCTAAGTCATGTCTATATTTAGAAGAAGCTTATAATCTAGAGCAGCAGAGTTCAGGTCAGCCAAACTAAGAAGACATGGGAAATAATGTGGTAAATTGAGCTACAACATCACTGGACCAATGACCCCCATCAGCTTCAAGGGTTACAAATGTTCTTCCAATATCTCATCCAGAAGAGGTTAGTCATCATTTCCCTTTTGGATGGTGTCTGGTACCCAGAATTGGCTGGAATGCTTCTTACACCAATCTTGAGACCACCAACAGGTATCTTACCGTTCCTTCAGGGAGCTCTGCATTCCATTAAGATCCTGAACTGGGTTCTAGTAACATTGAGGAACACAGAGAAGAGGGAGGATGGGATGAAGAGGAGCAGGGGAGGAGGTCAGTGGGAAGTAAGGTAGGTTGCCCAGTGTCAATGTCTACAACCCAGCTAAATCCACTGACCCTTGAACTCTAAGGCCAGACTTGGGAGTAGTGGACACTGCAGTTGCCTAACAAATGTTATCATTTTTCCTTCCTGCAAACAGAATCCCGATTTAATTCAGGGAAGAAATATACCCAGTTTCAAAGATCATTTCCTGGTTTTCCTTCCTATCAGAGGTGATCTTATGATAGAATGTGATATATTAGTGATATGTTAATAATATATTAGTGAAAGTCTTCTGGAGAGAAAATCCCTCTTCCTCTTTTACTCATATATTCCCTGTTCCAAATGATTCTTTTCTAACAGCAAGGATAAGGGACTTGACAACACAAGTTCATTCATGGGCAATAAAGCTTTTGAGCCTGTCCTAGAACTAAATGCATTCCTCTGGATCTTTCTTCTCCAGCCATTGACACGGAAAGAGTCATGTTCTACACAGGACTCTATCTTAGTCCTCTTGGCTGCTATAACACAATATCATAAACTGGGTAACTTATAAGCAATAGAAATTTATTTACACATTTCTGGAGACCATGAAGGCCAAGATCCAGGAGCCAGCAGATTAGGTGTTTGGTGAGAACCTGCTTTCTCCTGCACGGCACCACCTCACTATGTCCTCACATGGTGGAAGAGGTGAACAATCTCCCTTAGGCCTCTTTTATTAGGGCACTAATCACATTCTTGAGCACTCTGCCTTTATGACATAATCACCTCCCAAAAGTCCCACTTCTTAACACTTCCACATGAGGATAGTATACAAATTTTCAGGGGACATGAGCATTCAAACCATAAGAGAGTCACTACTTAGACTGTACTGGAGCCTGGGATGGTGCTGTGACAACCCGCATTTGACTGGCCACTGCCATCCAAGCATTCTGGACAGGAGGCCTTTTCCCAACCACAAACAATACCAAAAAAAGGACCTGAGTGGCCCACACATTACCTCACCTGTGAACTTGTGAAATCTACAGTGGAAGGGAGAAAAGCGTACAGATGGTCTGCAAGAGTTTCTGTGGGACGAGCCAAAGATGTGGTGAGGGCTGTGGTGAGACATGTTGAGTTATGGGGTCTGGGTCAAACTCCATCTTCACTTTGATTAGGTGAAGTCACAGTACATCAAGGGTCTAGAAGGTGTGACTAGACTCAGAGCATGTGTCAGTGACCAGTGAGTCACCAGACTATGAGGCTACAAAGCCAGAACAGATGCTCTAGGAGTGCCTTCTGCAGTCAACTAAGGGAAGTTCTTGGCTGAGTGAAAACTGTCCAAGGGGCTAGACTCCATCGTCTCTGCTTACCAAGACCAGAAGACCTCAGAGAACACTTTTCCAATTCTCCCTCCCAAACACGAGCCAAAGTAACACAGCCCGGGAAACAAGAACTGAGAATGAATGAAATCTAGGTGGTCTTTGTAGCAAGAAAGTGAACAAACAAGACACAAAGTCTGCATTTTTAAAGGGAGCTGTGCACAGCTAAGCAAAGGCCAGGAGTTCCAAATGCATAGAGGGAGAAAACGAGTGATTCATTAGTATCCAAATAGCCAGGACCGTTGGGTGAGCAAGCAAGGTGGAAGAACTGGATTCCAGATGAGGGAGGGTGCCTCAGCCCACAGCAAGAAAGATGCTGGGACAGTTAAATTCAAGTAACAACCCTATGTGACAAGTATTAGCATTACTTGACAAGTTTTATTATTATTATTACTTTTTTTTTTTTTAGAGACAGTCTCACTTTATCACCCTCAGTAGAGTACCGGGTGTCACAGCTCACAGCAACCTCCAACTCCTGGACTTAGGCTATTCTCTTGCTTCAGCCTCCCGAGTAGCTGGGACTGCAGGCACCCACCACAACACTCAGCTATTTTTTTTGTATATAGGGCTGGCGCCCTACCCACTGAGCCACAGGAGCCGCCTGACAAGTTTTATTATTATTGTCATCTTTTCATGCAGATGAGGAAGCTGAAGGTCTGCAAGACACACAGTCAAGCAAGTCAGGCAGACAACAAGAGGCAGAGAGGATCAAAGGCAGAGCTGCAGCTCCAAAGTCTGAATTGTTTAATTTTTTGTGGCCTTAATTATATAATGAAACAAATTTAGAAGGGTAAGGTGAGAAAGAGAGAGAGAGAATGAAAGGGAATGCACTGGGGAAAGTGGTCAAGGAGAAGGCTGAGAATCAGCCAGAAAAAAACAATAATAATAATGGATAGTCCTGAATGTCTAGCTGAGAGGTTTTCAGTTGATTTGACAGTAAAAAAGATCCATTGTAACTCCTTCAACCAAGGCAGAGACCATAAAAGCGGTGTTTGGGGATGCTTAATCTTGCAGGAAGAACTGAAAGATAAAAGCTTCGAGAGCAGGGCGCTCAGGCTTCAAGAATCTGAGTTACCTGCGTTCCCCTCCTTGGCCACTGAGTCAAGAGTAACCAAATAGGTTTTTTGTGAATTTCCCCCCTCAGACTTGTTTCCCATTTCTAGGAGGGAGTGAAGGTTACCAGTTATGATCGCTTGCATTGGCATTCACACCTCTGCGAGCAGTTTTCTCCTTAAAAATCAGTGATATGTTCAATCCTCAGTGGTCCCCATTTCATATAAAAGAGAAATGTCACAAGCAACGCTCTCACCAGCTACATCCTGGGGCTCATGTTAATCTCCCATCTAAAGGGGAAAACCCTGTAAACAAAGCCAAGTATAGCAGGCAGCCCGGTATCATAGAAGACAGCACTCCCTTGGATGAAAACTTAGAATCGATGTTGCCAGGGTCTCCTCCAGTTCCACGAAATCATGAGGATGAGATCCTAATTTTTACAGTGTGCCAGGTCCAGCCTCCTGCTTCTAAGCAGACCTGCACTCCTGGAGGAAGCTCAATTCCTAGAGCTTGCCAAGCGTCTCTGCATTCCAGGGACTTGGCACTTGCTGTTTCCTCTTCCTGGATGGCTCTTCTTACTCTTTGCAAAGCTGGCTCACTTTCTTCCTCCAGGTACTTACTTTAAATGTCTTTTGCTCACAGAGGGCTTTCTGGACCACCTACTTAAGTGGATCGCCCTATTTTTTTTTCTCATCTTAGAGCCCTGGTCATTTTCTTCACGAATCTCCCCACATGTTGACATTATATATATTTGCTTGCCTTCTTGACACTTATCTCTCCAACTAGAATACTAACTGCACAGGTTTGCTTACTGCTGGACTCTCAGGATGTGGCAGGGCGTCTGGGACACACGGAGCAATGAAGAAATACTGGAGGGCTGGAAGGAAGCGTAGATGGGTTGATGGATGGATGGAGGATGGGAGAATATATACCTTATTAAGTTGCCATGGGAAAGGAGGTTATGCAGTCAAATGGATTTGGAAAATGTGTTCGCTTCCCTTCTTGGAGATTCACAGTGCACATTAGCATTTTAAAGGGTATGAAAATTCTCCAGTAAGAAAAAACTTACTTAATTTTATTTAACTCAGCATTTCCTAAACTTATTTTAACTCAAAATACTTCTTTTTCATGGTACACTTACTTAACATCCTGCCAAAGAATGTTCCTTGAAACACCAGTTTGGAAAATCTGCTCTTTTATAACCATTGCCATGTAGAATAGTAATTATTTTTTAAACTCTCCTTCCAGGCTGTGCAGCCCCTAAAGACATAGACTGAGACTTACTCATCTTCATATCCTTAGTGGATAGCACAGAGAAAATGCTCAGAGATGACTGAGTGCCTGAGAAGGAAGAGAAAAAAGGGGGGAAAGGAGGGAGGGAAGAAGAGAGGGGGAACCCAGCTGGGTTTGTCTATCAGTAATGACCTGTTGATATGTACTTCAATTATCTGTGAGGCAAATAATCAAGTGCTAGTGATGAACTTACTGTGTCAGAAGTGCAGATTACATCAACCACCTCTGATAAATTCTAGATGAATAATTGACCCAGGATTAGGATTAAGGTTATTTCAAAATAAATACCTCCCTGATAAATAAAATAAAATAAATACCTGACTCTCTCTCTCTCATACTCACACACACAGTGCTCTTATGCTGAGCTCTCTCGTGCACAAAAGAGTCAGACAATTATTCTATCTAGAGACTGTTAGCAACAATATTACATACTGTTTAAGAATGAATACAGGTCCTGAAGCCATATCCAGACTGTATCATTTGCTGGCCATGTGAACTTAGGCAAAGTATTTAAGCTTTCTAAGGCTCAGTGTCCTGTTCTGTAAAATGCAGATAATAATATCATTTAATTATTGTGTAGTTGTGAATATTAAATAAGAGAAATATGTCATGGGCTTAGGAGGGTGCCTGGCACAAAGCAGGTAATCAAACTACTATTACCTCCTGAAGGAGACTGCCTCCCTTCCCCCTAACGACAGTGGACTAAGGCATTTCATCTCCCGGGTGAGTCACCTTTAGAAGAATATTTAGGGAAGTGCTTAACTCAGAAGTGCAGTGTTCTAATTGTGCGATTTCAGGCCCTCAGAAGGACAATTTCAGGGAATGGGGCTCTTCAAATCTTATGCTAAGATTCCATCTCCTCCTTCAACACCTGGCAAAATCACACACAATCCTGTTTCATCTAGCACTTTGTAGATACATGCTCTCTGTACCATGAGGCGGGTGGAAACCAAAAATAAGTACACTTTCTCTAGAGAAAATTCAACCCACACTGGCTTGCAGGAAGGCACCTGGAGCCAGCTTTGTCTCTTCCTTCCCTGAATCATGTAGGATTCATTCCTTTTTTTCCTCTTCTTTTTAAACCTTGTGAATTACAAGCATGGATAAGTTCTATCTGCACAGTATGTGTGTGCACTATAGGGTTGGGAAGGATTAGAGGGGCCACAGGAGGCTTGAAGGCACATGGTGTTGACCTAAGACTGGATTAGGGAATGGGTGGGCCAGGAAGTGGGCATGGTTAAAAGATTAGCACCTACCTAGGCCTGATCACATACACATACAAAATATATACAAAAGGCTCTGAAATAAACTGAATATAAGAATGTCATCTAGGAACTCTTAGTTTTAAACTGTTAGGATTTAAGCTTGGGACAAAAACCAATTCTCCCTTTCTGAATTCAAATGTAGCCCTATCGTGGCCCTAATGAAACAGTTACAGCCTTAAAAAGCTGAAAGGAACTCAGGGATAAGTTCAGTGATAAAGTTCCCTGCCCCCGGGGAAGATTCACCTTAAATCAGCTCAAATGGTCTCTTTACCTTTCTTTTAAATCAGCTTTAAACTCATCTAGAAAATCCCAGACACTTGAAGGTGGACAGGTCTCCTTTCTGAAATCCACCATCTTTGACAGATGGCTGTGAAAGCTTAGAGGGAGGAAGGGGGTGAGTTCAAGAGCTGCATCCCACATCTCCATTCTTCAGAAAGTTAGTTCTCGTGTCAGGCTGAAATCTGCTTCACTATAACTTCCATCTGCTGTTCCAGTTATGCCATTTGGAACCGCACAGGACATGTCTGCTGTCTTCCATTTGACGCCCTTTCATTCCTGAACCTCACCTCCCGTTGCCTCTCTGTGAGAAACACACCCCTTCTCTCTGAGCGTTGCCCACATGCTGTGGTTTCCATCGACTTTACCTTTCCAACGGCCTCTCTATGAAGCCACTGTTTGGTTATTTTCTGCCTTAAAATGTGTCTCCTAGAATGACTTCAATGTCCCAGATGTGTTCAGACCCACACAGAACATTGTGACAATCAGTAGTTAAGAACAACAGCTTTTGCAGTCACACAAAGTTCCGTCCTGTGTCCTGGCACAAATTAAAGTCTCTGAACCAAGGTTTCTCCATCCATAAAACAGACATTATACTAAGGTTTTCAGGAGTTGTCTTCATGTATAAAAAAGCATTAAGCACACAGTACCTGATACATGGTTAGTGCAAAATAAATGGTGGCCACAATGAATGTTGACATTATTCATGTTATTAGACATGATATGCCATTACTAGTGTAAAATTTTAACAGCTATTCATGCTGTTAATTCACAGTGAGGCAGCCAAAACATAATTTTTTCCATAAATTGTTGTCAAGAAATATATTCCCTACTTTGTATTTGTGCAACTTGTTATTTGAATCCAAATTCAGAATTTGTCTGCATTCACGTTTATGTTCTGGCTCATTGCTCCAAAATACAAATATCATCTTTTATGGGTAAACAAAGAAAAGACCCTCCCTTGGCCACAAGCCATAGGGTTTGACAGCACACAGAGTCTGGAAGCTTTTCTAATATAAGCAGAAGCCCCATGTAGTTGGGGTCCTTTTGCATTATGGTTTCTTTCCTCATCTGGGACTCCAGGGTCCAGGCTTTCATCACTAGGAATTTAAACTTGGGTTCACTTGACGAGAGAAATGCACATGTGTTGAATGCCTTCTCTGTGGCAATGTCATCTCCTGTCCAGGGCTATGCAGTGGACGAGGCAGGCAAGACCCCTGATATCATCTAGCATATATCCCAGAATGGGAAACGGACAGGGAAAAAGTACGTACGCCAGATAAATGCAGTGTTAAGTGTTATGTGTTATAAATGTTACAAGGAAATAAAGCAGATGGCAAGATGGAGAGGGATGTGGGTGGGGTGAGGACCACTAGACTGAGTGGTTCCAGAAGGCACTCACTACCTAAAGCAAAGCTAAGAGCTGCCAGACCCAACAGATGCACAAGTCATATCCCTAGTCAGTTTGGTTGTTCCTTTTTTATAAACATGAGTGACACCAAAATGAATGTCATTAAAGGTAGTAAATTGCTCAATCTTCAAAACTTCTAAAAGCCTGGCTCAAGCTGTCTACCCACAACAAGCTCCTTTGGCTCATGGGATGGAGCCTTCCTTGCAGTTGCCAGGAATGACAGCAGTTTAGTGTGGTAATCTGGAATATCACACGCTCTTTGGAAGTTAAGGGAGCAGTTAAAATGGAAAAACATATTTTTACTAAATTAGTTCATGTGGGAAACAAAATCTTATGAGATGCATAAGTGGCTGGACACAGTAGGCTTAGTCAGTGGGGAAAATTTGGGGAGTCATTTCTGTAGAGCTCAGGCCATAGAACGTCCAAGTGCATTCCTTGAATCTCTGTAATTCAGTGTCAGAGCACCACCTTCATGAGAACATCATATTTCTCATGAAAAGAGGCCTTCCTCTTTTTTTTTTTTTTTTTTGAGACTGAATCTTATTCTGTTGTCTCAAGCCATTGTCCTTCCTCAGCCGCCCAATTAGCTGAGACTACAGGTTCCCCCACAATTCCAGCTAATGTTTCTATTTTTATTAGTAGGGACTCTCATTCCTGCTCAGGCTGGTCTTGAACCCATGAGCTCCAGCCATCCTCTTGGCTCGGCCTCTCGTAGTGCTAGAATTACAGGCTTGAGCCAGCCCACCTGGCTCTTCCTCTTTTCTAATAAAAACATTAGAGGTATACTGAGGAAGGGCTTGTTATTTAAGCTACTGTCTCCTGGGGTTCTGGATGACCTGCCCATTAATAACAGTTTGTCTGACTTTCTGCCTAAGATGGCTTCTTGCTGTCTAAGTACAGGACTTCACTTTTTCCAAAGCCCCTTTGAAAAAAAAAAAAAAAGAGAGAAAAGAAGAAAACCTAACCACGCTAGCTAATAAATACACCTTGCTGAGATCTGGGGAGACTCTCCACTGGTGATGAGAGCTCTGAAACTGAGGTGGGGATTGGCCAGGTAGGTGAGCCTAATAAGGACAACAAAGCCACAAGCTTGAGAGAATGATCTCACCTTTTCCTGTGGAGTAAATATTACACCAGAAGATGCCCACTAATGCAGAGGGTCTCCTTTCTTAGGTGACCAAGTTGCTCTAGACCCTACCCTATCCCCTTGCCCCTCAAATCTCATCACTGATGTCTTTGCATATATTCTCAGACTGCCCTTTCCCCAAAATAATGCTCAGTATTGTCCACAGTTACAGATATATGTGTGTTAATTCTTAGAAAACTTTCTGGAAAGATTCAAACAAAATGCTCACAACAGTTACCTCTGGGGAAAGGTTTTGAGTCTTAGGAAAGAGCAGACAATGAGGATTTTTTTGAATCTGTATAGTTGTCATATTTGGAAGGAGGATATTTTCAGGAATTACTTAGGCAATGGAAACTAATTTTGTAAAAAATTTTAAAAACCAAATACTACCAGCATCTAAGTAGAAATGGAGGCAAAGAACAAAACAAAACCCAGGCTCAAACTTCTGCTCCACAGCACTTGATATGAGAAAACATAAGAGAAATGCATAGAGTATAAATGTCTTAACACAGAAATTAAGTAAATGATACATTAATCAGTACAATGTAAGCATTCCAAATTGTATATGAAATCAGCACACTGTACCCCATAAATGCATTAATGTATACGTGATCTACCTTTTTATGATTTAATTTAAAAAAAGGGAAAAAAGAGAAATGCATAGAATTTCTCAAGAAATTTTATAATCAACTAAGTCATTGTTCTATGAAAATAATATGAAAGCAACGTACAAACTTATCAGTTCATCTAATACTATTAAATAATTTAGTATAAAAGACTGGGGTTCAAAAGGAATGGTGGTGAGTATCAAAAGCATTTAGACGTAGAACTGAGTCTACATGGTTGTAGGAAATGTAGACTCAAAACAAAATAAAAACACTTTTTAATTGAAATAATATGAAAATAATTAATTATTAATATTCCAGTTCTGAAATTCCCCAATAACCACAAAAAGGCAGGAAGTGAATGGAGAGTTAATAGCATGGCATAAAGTAAAACCGTAGTAATTTCCTCATCCACAGAGTAGGCAATTGACAGTTTGTGCTTTACTTGGGCAAGTTAATTAAACTTTCTGTGTCTCTGAATCCTGCAGTGAGGACTAAATGAATATACATACATTGTTTAGCACAGTAGCACAGCATATATTAAGAGGTCAATAAACATTAGCTGATAATTATAACATAATTATCATTATTACATTGACTTTGATACTTCTAAAAATATAGACACAAGTATATATAGAGCTATGCAACTTTTTTAGTAGAATTAAAAAACAAACACATACTTAGCAATTCATAGGAGAAACAAATAAAACAAATAAACAAATAAAACAAACAAATAAAATATCATCTATACACGCCTAAGTAAAAACCAAAAACCAAAGAGCAATAATACATAAAAAGCATAAAATAAAGGCTAAAAGATTAAAAATGAACTTGTTGTTTTGGTTAGGTGCTCTTGGTAGAGGCAACTGAAACCCTAATTTAAATTAGCTTAAATGACCATTTTTATTTTGTTTATTCATTTTTTTATTTTTATTTTTTATTTTCAGACACAATCTCACGCTGTTGCCCTGGGTAGAGTGCCCTGGTATCACAGCTCACAGCAACCCCAAACTTTTGGGCTCAAGCGATCCTCTTGCCTCAGCTTCCCATGCGGCTGAGACAACAGGCAAGAACCATGAAGCCCGGCTAGTTTTTCTACTTTTAGTACAGATGGGGTCTCACTCTTGCTCAGGCTGTTCTCAAACTCCCGAGCTCAGGCAGTCTACCCACCTTGTCCTCCCAGAGTGCTAGGTTTACAGGTGTGAGCCACTGTATCCAGTCAAATGACAATTTTTTAAAGCTCCCTAATTTTATTATAATGGTATGAAAGACGGCAACAACCACAGGACCATGGACTCAGCATCTCAGGGATCCCCCCAAAAGCCCTGATTCTTCCCATCTCTTTGTTCTGCCATCCTGTGAGAACTTCATCCCCAGGCAGGCAGCAAGGTGGTCATCAATCATCACCCTCCCAGGGGCCACATCCAGACATAATGAAGCACAGTAGGCAAGAGACCACCTCCTTCTATGGCTTTCTTAAAAGCAAGGAAATTTTCCCCAGATAAGTCCCCAGATCCATTCTCTTTCTCACTATCTAGTCCTGAATTGAGTTAGCTCCCCATTCCCACACCAATCACTGGCACAAGTTGGAATTACGCTTTGACCAATTTGGAGCTAGGAGCTAGAAAGGACTCAGGGGTGAATTCCTGTAACTGTCTGGGCTGCCTTCTTACGACAGAGCAGGAGGAAATAGATTCTGGACAGGCAACTGCAATGTTCACTACCCATATCAGTTTTGAAAATCACCATTAGTGTAATTAACTCCCTCATTAATAGACAGAGGCTTTTTATGTTTGGTCAAAATACAAAATACACAAGCTACAACTCCAACAAGGTCAGAAATAAAGGTTAAACACTTAGCCAAGATGTATGCACACGGAAAGGAAACAGGGATAGAAATTGCAAACAAAGCATTAAACAGGCCAAGAGGGGCATTTTAGATTGATTACGGGCGTAATCCACAATTAAGATACAATAAATGCACGTCCTCGTTTCACATTATATTCTATCATCGTAGAACAGAAAGCAAAATCTCTAACAAGAGAAAACTGAGAGCCATATAATAATCACAGGAAAGCTGAACACAGTTCTCCCAGGTTTTAGCTAATCATATTGTCAGAAAAGAATGGAGGACTCAAAATAACATAATTCATAATGTTTCTTTTAAACATTTTAAATGTAAGTGTCTTCTAACCCAGCCAGTCTAACCTAAAATTAAATTTTATAGACGACTCCAGTTCCGATCACCCTAAGCACCCACCTGCCTGCCCAAAGCAGGTAATAATGCCCTGAAAGCACCTCCACGAGGCTCTTTACAGCCCCTCAGAGCTCCTTACCCCAGGGCTGCCTCCTTGGCACCTAAGACTGAGCCTGCCCTTCCACCAGCTCCTGCCACCCCCACGACCCGGCCGCCATCTTCTTTGCAGCTGAGCCTAGTGAGGGTCAGTTTGGCTGCCCACCCACTTAGCAGACGACCTACTTCCCTTTCCCTCTTTGCATAGGTCTGGAAGACACTTCTCAGTTCCATGACTGAAAGCACATGACGGCCTTTAGCAAAGATTTACTGAGACTTCATAAAGAAGGAAGGAAAGAACCAACTATCCTTGCCAACAGATGCACCCATCTACCAGCCCTGGACCTGGTTCTGCCTTTAGAGACCCTTCAGCTGCCCTGCCTACTCTGCTCTCGCCTGATCCCAGAGAGTCCTCCCTATGTCCAGCTGTGGTCGCTAGAGTATCTCCCCAGCGGCCTCCCCAGCTTTGACCCCTTTCCAGGCACTGACTGATCTCGGGAAGGTCCTCAGCTTCAGATGGAATCATTCTCTTCTCCAATGGCTGCATGTGCTCCAGCCCAGTAATCACATCAGAGATACCAGACAGTTTTTTTCTTTCTATTATATTTTTTAAATTGCTAGAACTAAATTTCATCTTGGCTACACCATTACAGACATGTATCTAACTATAGATACTGCTGACAGAGAATACTGTATCTTTTCAAATACACTTGAAGCACCATGAAAATGCATTTCATACTGAGCCATAATAAAAATCTGAATAAATTGCAAAAAGGAGAAATTTTGCAAATGAAATAGCAAAGAGCAGAAACAATAAAACACAATCCACTATAAAAATTAAAAGATATTCCTAAATCACACCGGGATTAAATATTTCAAAAACTATTGAGAAAGTATAACAAAAAATTATATATAAAAACTTGGTGTTACAATCAAATGTTTTTTCAGTGTTAAATCAGAGACTTTATATACCTACAGAAGTTAAAGTGAAATATGAAAAGAAATGAACAAAACATCTAACTTAGTTATTAGAAAAAAATAAGATAAGCCCAAAGAAAGCAGAAGTTTAAAGATACATTTATAAATACGAATTAGAAAGGATAAAATTGATAAATCCTAGAAATACAGATCTTTGGAAGGAAAGACTAAACAGCTAAATGTCTAACAAGTATATTCAAATAAATAATAAAGAAGATACAAAACAAAAAAATGGAAATTAGCAAGCAAATATATCCATGTGTTTATTTTTTTATTAAGTCATATACACATAGATCATGAATACATTTATGCATATGTGGGGTACGATGTGTTTTGTTTTTTTTTATACAATCTGACATGCTTACATCAAACCAATCAACATAGCTTTTGCCTCATTTCCTTGATTATTGTGTTAAGACATTTATGTTCTACACTTGATAGATTTGACTTGTACCCTTGCAATATGCTCCATAGGTGTGGTCCCGCCTTTTACCCTCCCTCTATCAAACCTCCCCTCTCCCCTTCCTTCCCACTCTATTTCTCTCCTTCATCCTGGACTATAGTTGTGTTCTATCTTTCATAAGAAAGTGTGAGGAAATATAAGTTGGTTTCATAGAAGTGTTTTTTTTTAATTATACAATAATAATGAAATGGGCAACTTCTAGGAATACGTAAGCAAACTTAATCATGAAGAGAAAGACTACCTGAATTGATCAAAAACACCAAGAAAATTCTCAATATGAAATGTATATTGTCTCCCAAATGGCACAGAAAAATATGTGAGTTCTTTAAAACTCAAGAAATGACAATTTCCATGCTATATGAAATATTCCGGAGTTTGTTTTTTCTTTTTTTTTTTATTTTGCAGTTTTTGGCTAGGGCTGGATTTGAACCTGCCATCTCCAGCATATGGGGCTGGTGCCCCGCTCCCTTGAGCCACAAGCACTGCCCCCAGAATTTGTTTTTTAATGGAACATATCTAAGTTGTTTTCCGTGACCCCAGTATTCAAACTTGATAGACAAAGCACACTCTGGAATATGCACACCAACAGCCAGTGCAGTATGTATCAAGCACTTTATACACCCATCTCTAGATCCCACTTACTGGCAATACAAATGCAAAAGTCCCAGATAAATAGCAGAACAAATGAAAATTATAAATATACTGAAAATATACATCAATGTACATGATCAGATACATGCAAAAGTGACTTCAGAAATTTAAGGACTGCTTTGATTTCAACAATCTACAAATATCCTATCAATTTTTTTCCTTTTTTTTTTAATTGAATGGTAACTATGTACATGAATGCACTTCTGGGGTACAGTGTGGGGTTTTCACACACAATCCGAAACACTTCCATCAAACTGGTCAACATAGCCTTCATGTCATTTTCTTAGTTATTATTTTAAAACATTCACATTCTACTCTTAGAAGTATCAATTTAAAAAAATATATTTAAATGAAAGTTTTCAATAAGAAATAATATTCCTGGTTAATAATCATTTAAATACAAAATTACATATATAATTATGTATACATGTAAATACAAATTATTTTTAACTCATAAGAATGAAGTTTTCTTCCTTTACAAATATCTGCCTTGAAACTGGATATTCGGTTAAATAAACATCAGAGGAATCTACGTAGAGTGAGCAGCAATGCGAATACAGTTCTAATAATACAACAAAACAAGAAAACCACATGAGTTACATATAATTGAATAAAGGAAGCAAAAGGAAAACATAAGAGAAGCCACCAAAATGTGAGTGGCCAAATACAAAATATACACACACACACACCCTACAATGACTCTTCACAAATAATATCAGCAAATACATAAGGTATCTAACAATAAATGTAGGATGTAGGTAGCAATGGGTGGAGAAAATTGTTCTGCTTTATTAAGGGTCATAGAAAAATCATAACGAAATTGAGTAATAAATATGATAGTATTCCTAAATAGGAAGAAATAAATTTTGAAAGAATTTAATACCGTAATTATATAATTTCTTTCAAGACTAATACAATTGTTTCCATTAATTTTAATAAAATGGCAAAATATTTTTCAATATGAATATAAGGATCCATCTAGGAGAATAAACAAAGACGTTCCCCCAAAAAAAGTAATGAAAGGGGTCTAACACTGCTAGATAATACATAACACTTACTACATTATAAGGCTTGGTAATTAAAGCCTTATGGTGCTAGAATTGTCAAATGAACCAATGGGCCAGGGGAGAAGTTTCAGAAATGGATTGTAATGCTAATTAACGTTCAACAGTTGACCAAAATCATATTTAAAATCAAGTGAGAAAGAAAAGAATATTTAATACGTGACTCTTGGACAACTGATTACATATTTGAAAAGAAAATGTTAGATTTCTGCTCTACACCATGCCCGAGAAATACTGACCAATAAATTGTAAAAGGAAAGAAAATGAGGAAGAACAGGAAAGAGAGAGGGAAATAGGGAAAGATGGAGAAAGGAAGGAAGAATGAAATGTAAGAAAATCTACATGATTTTAAAACCTGATCTAAACCTAAAAACAAAGGAAGACATCGTTCAAAGGTAGCTAAGTTTTAATACGTAAGTATCAGGCATTTCTGTTTGTGGTCGGGGAGGGAATCACTATTAAATTTTTAAACAAAAGCAAATATCTGGGGAAACTATTTCTAGCATACATCAGAGCTCTACAAAGAAATAAGAAAAAGCATTTACAGATCATTAGGAAATAGGCAAGAATATAAGCAGGCAATTCACAAAAGGGAAACAAAAAATAAACAGTAATAATGAGAATCACTTAGTATTTCACTCAAATTAAAACAATAGCGTGATTTCCTTTTTGCCTATCTGGTTATCAGAATACTATTTTAAAAAACTGTGTTCTTCAATGCTAACAAGGTTGCCGTGGAAATATGTACAAACTCCCTGTTAATGGGAGTTTAAATTGGTTCAGACTTTCTGGGTGCAATATGTATCAAGCACTTTAATAATTTTTAAATCCACTTCTCACAGTATTTCCTAAGAAAATAATTTGAAATGTGCCCCCAAGATATGTGCATAAATGTGTCCACAAATGATACATTCCTAATTTAAAAATTAATAATGAACAATTTTCATGCCTTCAAAACAGGCCTTTGGTAAATTGTTTCTAAAAGTTGACAAAGATACTAGTGATGTAATATATTCAGTTAAAAAGCGT
>NW_003852407.1:14340325-14342688 GCF_000181295.1 Otolemur garnettii
CTCTTTAGTTTGATCATGTCCCAATAGTGTATTTTTGATGTTGCTTCAATTGCCCGGGGTGTCCTCCTCATAAAATGTTTGCCCAGGGTATCATTTTTTAAAAAGTCGTTGTTTGCATTGGAATCCTATTTAAGCAGAAGCATTTGGATTATGTCAAATCTCTTTGAACCTGTTTACTTCAGCGTGTATCCACCAATCACCATCACCCTCTTTAACGTGAACACAGGTTTGTAAGCCTCTCTTTATTTCCAGCAGGCGAGCATGTCCAAGTTGACCTGGTAGGTGGAACCTGAGGCTCTGTTGAAGATGTAACTTGCCTTGCACAGACTCATTTCAGTTTTTTCTTTTCTTCTGATCTAGAAAAAGTGTTGGTCTTTCTGAGGAGGGTAAACCACAACTGAGGTGCTAAAATGGCTTTTCCTTTGCAGGGGCGCAAAAGACACAGTGTCAGGGAAAGGGCTGTCAGCAGACCCCTGGCTTCTGTGCTTCTGACAAAGAAAGTGCCTCACCTTGTGGTGGTCCTGAGGAGGAAAAAGAAATGGTATTTGAGAGACCAGAATCCCTGCTGACAGAACAGCCGGGGGACTTAGTGGGCAGTTGTGAAAGGGACTGAGCCAGTTAAAGTGCAAAGGGCAAACCTATTCCATGCACCATGCTGTGGGAGGACTTCTCCCTCCCAGGGCAAATGCAACTAAGATTCTCATGATACAACACACTTGGTGAAGAACTGGATGTATGACCTTTTCGTGCATAGCATGAATATAAACTTAAATTTGTTAAAAAGGAAACGATAAATTTCCCATCCAGGGTGCACCACCAACTAGAGAGTGTGGAGAAGGGGCTTTTAGCATCCTTGAAAAGTGGCTGCAAGAAAAAATGGCAGCACTAGGAAAAGGAGTCGAATTCACAATCAGGGAGCTCTTCATTGAAGGATGACACCTTCCCTTTTTGGATTGCAGAAGCCCTTAGGGTTTAATTTTTCTCAAAACTTGATTATACTTTCAAAGAATAGGGAAGAAACTCCAGTGAGGAGACCTACATAAGCAAAAGTGAAAAACTAGAAATCTATTGTATCTGCAAAGAGCAATACATGCTTGCATTTTCCTTCAATGCGTTTATTATTACAGCGTGTCTCTGTTATAAGTTTAAAAACGGTTTATCCCTCTTCATCTCAGATGCATCAAAAAAAATAAAGATATCAATTGTGTTTATCCAACTGAATGTGTCAACAACAACAACAAAAATTTGGTCCTTCTTTCTTTCTTTCCTTTGTTTTACTCGAGATATGTGGCTCTCCTGCTTGAATCTCAAATGGGAGAAAATAATAATCAATGACTGATTTATTTGTGTGGACAAAATGATTTGATGCTGTTTCTTGTCGCTGACAGAATGATCTGGGAGAAATCGCATTCCATTGATAAAACTGTGATGAAACGTTATTCGTCGGATGAATAAAGTTAGAAGTCAAGAGAAATTGCTTTGGCTCACATGGTATTTTTTCAGCTGTCAGTCATTTCTTGGCATTTGATCACATCATTGTCTCTGCTCCCATCATATTGACTCCGTTGTCTGTTATTAATTGAAGCATGACTTTTCTTTCAAAACTACAGCGAAGAGCACAAAGTCTAGAAAATGAAAGAAGTTTCACTTTTACTTTTCCTGGCGCCCTCGCTGTCTGCTTCTCCCCAGAGTACTCACCTTGCTTATGGGTACACGTTAAATATCGTGAACAGGTGTGTCCTTCTTTCAAAGATGCACTCTCTGAAAGGAAGATTCGATTTGACTTTATTCCGCATGTCTTCAAATGGCCCCATGAAGATGTAAACTTTACAATAAAACTCCCTTCCTATGAAGTAAGAACATCACACAGCACTGAGAAATAAAGGAGTGATAATCGGTAACAACGTGGGTACATCTCTCAAGCCTGACGTTGAGTGAAGAAGCCAGATGGAAGGGACACATGCTGGATGAGTCCATTTCTATGCAGTTCAAAATCAGGTAAGGCTTACCACTGATGTTAGGAGTTAGGAGATTGATCTTCCTGTGGGGGTGGCCAGAGCACCTGAGAGGTGGTGAGGGTGAGGTGTGGATGGTGCTGACAGAGATGTGCTCTACTTTGAGAAGAAAACCCCAGCATCCCGTGCACTTATGGAAGGTTTTTGTAAGTATGTTATACTTTAATAGAAATTTACTAACTAAAAATTAGTTTAATTACTATCAAAGGATTTTTTTAAACTCATTAACTGATCAGATGTGGAAGTGAGAGGAAACAAGCCTATGGGACGACCTCTAAGTTTCTTTCAGACATGAGTGAGTTGGTATGCAGAGGACAGAGTAGGGAGTCAAGGGTTTGGAGGAGTTGA
>NW_003852407.1:14343317-14345572 GCF_000181295.1 Otolemur garnettii
AGAATGAATGAATGAATGTGTGCCTCACAGATCAGTCCTTAGCTATAATAATATTTGCAGGCTTTTACAAAGTCAAACAAAAATGAAATCAAAAACAGCAATGAATGTAATCAATGTGTATGGATGCTGGCAAGATCAGGGAAGCAATTTTAAGCACATATTAGAGGTGGAATGAGGGACCATAGGTGAGTATAGGAGTTTTATAACAAGTCTAAAGAGAGCAGCAGGGTAACAGAGTAAAGACGGTTATTAACAAATCTCTCACTTATAATTCCCTGTCCCCTTCTCCCAGTTCAGCTCAACAAAGACACCCCCCAAATAAGTTCTATCTCTTTCTAAAGGCAGTCAATAATATCTGACAATAGGCAGTTCAGCAAAAATGGCAAACGGATCTGCAATATGGAAATCACCAAAGAAAACCATTGTTTTGAAATTAATGCCTCTTAGAATCAATAGTACATTGGAAAATTGATATTGACTACAAGGTGTCTGTGGGTGGCTTTCATCAGGGATAGAAGGTCCATTGGCTCCCTTGTTACCACAGAGGATAAATAAGCAAGTCACTAGGCACCAAGGTTATAAAGCTCTTGACCAGCTCATCCTTATAAAAGAGTATCTGTCATCTAATAAGAGCTCAGGGAATATTAGCAACTCTTTGCCAGTTTGTGTTGTGGGTATTAGTGTTTTGTCATTTGTTGGTTAAAAAAAAAGAATCTTGAATTAACACTCACTGTATTAAGGATTTAATGCATGTGTCAATGCCCACCTTGGATCCAGCTTTGTACTGTAGACCCTAAGGAAACTCATAAATTAGGCAAAGCCCTCTGAGAGTTATGGCCTAACCTAACTAAAACCAGTTTAGACAACATCTATACCCACCATACTGTCTCACAGATGAGGAAATTGGGATGTGGAAAAATAAGGACTAAGTCTCAAATTCAGTTTTCCTGGATTCTAGTTTAGAGAACTTTAAAGCATCAGATCTCTCTATCCTTAAAATTTTCATAACTGCATAAGAGGAATAACAAGAAATACTTATAACTAAACCAATGTGTTCATGGTTTATGGTTCATGCCCTTCTGTCAATGGTGTTCAGAGAGGGGAAGCACCTCCGAGGCAGTGTGGTATAATGAAAAGGGATGGTGATCACAGGATTATGGGTTCAAATCCTTGCCCTGCAACTTGATAGCAGGATGACCTGAGATAAGCTACCTACCCTTTGTGAGTGTCTTTAAAACAAAGATAAAATGCCCTGCTTAGAGGTAGCTCTCAAGAAAAAATAAAATATTGCATACAAAATGACTAACAAGGTACATTAGGCAATACTCAGGTGTCCCTAAAGTTCACGTGCAACTTTAAAGTAGTTTGACATAGTAAATTACACACAAACTTTATGAATGCCATGTCAGCTCCTTCCCTTTATTTCTGTCCTTCCTGGAGTAGTAAGTCAGAGGTTCACTGAGAATATGGCCTGAGGATGAGCCTGAATAGCATGGTTGTTTTCTTTCTCTCCTGAGTTGGTGTGTTGAGGTTTGCTATCCCATAGTCACGGCTGCCTCAAGTCATGAGCTGTGAATCCCAGTCTTCAAGGTTATGGCTTACTTGACCCTGCTTGCCTGGCTGTAGGGTATCTCTCCTGCACCCCAGGCTCCCACAGCAGGGTATAGTCTAGGAAAACAGAAAAGAGTTGTGAACCAGGCCCTCCCCTCAACAGTGCATCAGGTCTGCTGGGCTGCCCACTGTGCAGACCAACAACATGAAACCAAGGCTTGGACAGTGGTTTTTATCTTTTTTTTTTTTTTGCAGTTTTTGGTTGGGACTGGGTTTGAACCTGCCACCTCTAGCACATGGGGCCAGCGCCCTACTCCTGTGAGCTACAGGCGCCACCCATGGTTTTCATTTTTATTTCTTCCATGTTCAAGGAACTTTTGAGAAAACATGAATTTCTATTATTTATTCAGAAAACAATCCCCTCAGAAATAAATGAACCAAGATGAAGTTCACTGACCATACTGAGGTGCCTGTAGGTGTTTCCTGGTCCCAAGAGAGACTGCTCACCAACCTTGACTAATTTATCCACCTGGGGCTTGCACTCAGACAGTGTCTATCATCAGCTCTTACTCTGAATACTACATCTTCCTGAGAATGACAGGATGTAGCTTAACCTCTGATACCTTTGGGGGCTTCAGATTTTGTAAAAGCAGAGATATCACAAGGATAACTCTCTGTTCCAGAACTGCTGATACAAAGATAAG
>NW_003852407.1:14345919-14405706 GCF_000181295.1 Otolemur garnettii
AATGAGGGTAAAAATGGTTTCTATCTATATTAATGGCATTTTCTCACAGGAAGTCTGTGAGTTTTAAATGGGATAATGTATCTAAAATGTTTGGCACACAGATTACTAAATAGGTCATTTTCCATAAATGTTAAAGGTAGGTATCACAGGCCCACAATCTCCTTCTCACAGAATCCAAAAAGATTCGAAAGCCAAAAGATTCTTTCCATAACCTAACCTGGACGGAGTATTTTTATCATGCATATTCACCCCACTTAGTGTCAATGTTCATAAGTGTTGCTTCAGAAGTGTCAATGTGTTTGATTAGGCTACCGTAATATATATTAATTTACTTTGGGGAAATCTGAAAAGTCTTATTTTGAAAGAAGTAAGGTCCCAAGGGATTGGACAAAGAATTGTAGAACTGCATTGTTGCTGATATCTTGAATTTCTATAACAAACATAAGAATATATTGTATGTAATAGTAACCATTATGATTTGATTGTGATGGAACATCTCTTGTTACTCCCATTGCACCCATGCTCTCTGCCTCCTCAGCTCATACATCTAAGCGTTCACATGTCAGCCTGTCCTCCTCCCCCCAAAAAACAAACCAACCTCCCCCTGCATCATTTCCCATTTCAGGAGGGACTGAAACTCCTCTCAACTTGACAGTGGAATGAGTGAGTGTCTGGTCCATGAAGACCATTTCCTGCACAAAGTCTTCCTTGGCTGTTCCAACGCATACTGACCTCTCTTTCTGCCCCCACCTTCTCACATACCCACTGGGCTCTGAAGTCTCCAGTCCAGGGCTTCACGAAAGGTGAAGTTTCAGAGCTGGTGGAGCAGAGGAGGAGGAAGCATTTCTCCCCCGGTGTATAGTGAGCACCAGGAGCCAGGGGCTCTGGGCTCAGTACTGTGCTGCAGAGAAGCCCTGCATGGACTGATCTAGAATAGGAACCAGGAGACAAAGCAGCACCAAGGTCCTTGGAGGACAAGGCAGCAGACTCCTCCAGAACCAGTGCTCCCAGGTGGGTCAACCTGAGTTGCCAGACAAATACAGAGTACTCAGCTAAATCTAAGTTCCAGGTAAACAGCAATTTTTTTTTGTTTTTTTTTTTAGTCTGAGGACCAAATATTGCATAATATACTAAAAAAAAATTCTGTGTCTGAAATTCAAATTTAACTACACACTGTAGTTTTATTTGCTAAATCTGGCAATGCTGGGGCACATGGGGGGGAACCCAACCTGACTGCCTCCCACCTGTGTCATGAAAGTTCGTGCAAAAAAGAAGAAAAGCAGACGGCATTCATCTTGCTTGCCAAATAAGAAGTTGGTTTCTTATCTTACAAAAAAAATAAATATAAAACTTGTTCATGTTTCTTTTTCTTTTTTCTCTGCAGAGACCTGGTCCTTCATATTAAGCTAATACCTCAACCCCTTGTCAAAGGCCCTTCCAATCTGTCATGGTGGGAATTCAGGGACACTTTCCCTTTCTGTCTGCACTGTAGGGAGACAGAATGGAGGTTTCACTGACAGAAAGCCCCTCGACTGCCACCCACTAATCTGGACAGTCCCAGCAACTCTCAAAAGGGCTCTGGGCTCTTGGCCCTTATCTGCTCCAAGCCTGGGGAGCTTTACTCTGGGAAAGAAGGGCAGAGGGAGTTGGCTGTGGCAGAGATAGTGCTAATTGGAGCAAAAGATTTTGCCTACTGGAAATAGTAGCTGTAGGCAAGACCACATCTGAAGAACCCTGTGCAACAATAAGGGCTCCTGACTCCAGCCTAGCTCCCCTGGGGAAGACAAGACTGAACCCCCTTTGAGGCAAGACAGAAAAAGCCCAAAATGAATCAATTAACAGCACATATAAGGTAATGTGTCCCTGTTTGGGGGGGATTGTTTGTTTGCTTTGTCCTTCTGTCTCTGTGTGAATGTTAAAGTCATAGTCTAAGAGGAAAAATACTTGCTCCAGAGCCTCAGGACCTGACAGTCAGGTCAATTTGAGCTTCACCACTGAAGGGTCATTGAGGATGGCCTTGGCTGGGAGATGTCACCTTACTTTCCACAGCCTGCTGGAGCTGTGCCGGCCCCTGGGTCGGGTCCTCTGCAGACCCCTGAGGGATTGGTTTCGGTTGGGTCTGGTTTCTTCAAGATGACATCTTCCGGTATCTCAGAAGCCTCCGAGCTGAGATTACCATCCTGCCTCTGACTCTCAGAGCACACTGCTTGCTGCACCTTCCTTACGTAACCTGGTACCCTCCAGCCATCATCATCTGTGTGCATCAGCCCTATTAGCCACGTGAGGACGAGTGGGGTATACAGTGCACATCCTTTTCAGTCAGGCATTAACTAGCCCAGTGCATTGCTCTGAAATATTTGATGGATGAATGAGTGAAAAAGATAAATTAGGAGTGACAGCCACCTCCCCTTTAAATATACATGCTTGCCATCTCCTTCATCTTTCCAATTGCCTCATAAAGCCAGAAGGGCTACACTTATTAAGCTCATCTTGTAACCTAGAAAACAAGATTTGGATAAATTACTTTCCCAAAATGGTTTGTGACTTGCCCGTGGCAAAGCTAGACTAGCACTCTCCACCCTGGAGTGGTGCCTAGGTGCTCTCTCCCTGCCCCACGCGCCCTCTCCACCAAGCTGCATGCTGGCCCTGTATCTCCAAATGATTCAGAGCAGTCACCAAAAACGGTGAGACAGCCTGGTTCATCTCCTCCATAATAAATACATAATAAATAGTATGCCTCCTCAGCAAATAGTAGTAGTTGTATCAAAATGCAGTATTAGGGCAAGAACAGGGACTTCAATGCAGGTTATTTGGGCAAAATATACATACTGAGTCCTTTTGGCAAAAAATTGTTCTCGTCTAAAACTCACTTTCCAAGAAGGAAATCAAAGCTTTCCAAATCAAACAGCATCCCTTTTGGGCCCGTTTATTTATTTAGTCGTTAAATAAAGACTCACCGGGTGCTGCTCTGTGCTGGGCATCGCTTTGAAGGCTGGGCTAGAGTAAGGGAGTGAGTCAGAGACGCTTTCCACCCTCAAAATAGAACCTACAAGCTAGTGGGGGGAGACAGGCAAGAAAAAAATAAACCCAATAAACAGGAAACATAGCCTCTGGGTGTGACGAGTGCTGGGAAGAAAATAAAACAACGTGGTACGGTAGAGGGCACCCGCTGTCAGGAAGGGCCTCTCACTTGGAGGAAGTGACATTTGGCCTGAGTCCTGCCTGACATGGAAGCAGTGAGCCTTGGGAGGATGTGGGGCAAGGGGGTCCCAGGCAGAGCAAACAGCCAGTACCAGGGACCCGAGATGGAGCAGGCTGAGCACATAGAAGGACGCAGCAAGGTGGCATTGGAGAGCTATGCCGGGACCAGGGCCCAGAAAGCCTCATCCTGTGATGCCTAGGGGCCAGAATGAGGAGTTTGCTTCTTATTCTCAGTATGACAGAAAGACCTAGGAGGGTTTTGAGCAGAAAAGTGCATGACTTCACTTATGTCCTTAAAATGCATTTGATTTCGTCAAGCATGGATTCAGGTAATAGGTGAAAGCAATGGGAGGGGTGAGAAGGCAGCTGCTGTGATACTCCTGATTGTGACTGTGCCCTGTCCTGCATGAAGAGAGAACAGCTCAGAAGGATGTAGGACATGTTAATCCAAGCCAGTGGTTTTGCCAATGAAAGATCCCCAAGGAATAAAGGAACAGGATCATTAGAATGGGACCTCTGTTTGGTTTAAGCAACTAGGTATATGGTGGTGGTGGTGCCCTTACTGAGACTGGGAAAAGAGAAGCCACAAGAGGAAACAGAGCTTCCTTTGGGGATGCTTGAACCCTGAGAATTCTATTACATAACCAAGTGGAGATGAAGAGAAGACGATTGGATGCATAAATCTCAAGATCACGGAAAAGGCCAGGACTACACACTGGAATTTTAGAGTCACTGACAGAGGGCTACTAAGTAAAACCACACGGTGAAGAAATTTCCCTGAAAAGAGAAAGTATAAGGAAAAGCAGAGCCCAGGAAGATGCCCCAGGTGTTCCCACCTTTGGATGAGCTGAAGGAACCAGAAAGGGTGGGCAAGATACAGGCAGTGAAGCCAGGGGAAAACTAGAGGAATCAGAATCCAGGAGCGTATGGGTGACAGAAATCCTGCAGGGCTTCCTGGAGGGAGCGGTACTTAAGCCACACCTTGGAGACTGGGTGGAGTTAGATCAGTGTGGAGCAGTGAAGGGCATTGCTGGTGGATGCAAAGATGTGAGCAAAGTCTTGGAGCAGGGCCAGGGTAGTGAGGATCCATGGACACTGGTGGGAAGAGGGAGAAACAGGTGAGAATCACAGGATCACTGCCGCATGTTGGGGCCACAAGAGAGAGTGGTGTGAAGGCAGGGGAAAGCCAAGGCTAAACTTCAGAAACAAGCCCTGGGACTCAGGCCTGAGCATCCGGGGCTAGGGCCTCCTCCCTTCCCTAGCCCCCTCAGCAAGGGGCCACCAAGAGAACTGTCCAGGGCCCAGTGCTCTTTGCCCACTATGCAGCCAGACTGTCAGCTGCCCTGGATCCAGCCCTCTCCTCTTACTGCTGTCTGCTTTGGGAGGATGCCAGGGGAGTCTTTAACCCAAGAATTCAGAAAATTAGCTCCATTTCTACCTCTCCAACCAACATTCTGTGTCCCCCTCTCCACCCCAAATTAAGGCAGTTTCTTAATTAAGGTTGTCTCCTAGCTCCTCCATAAGTGAGGATAAATTTTTTTTATTATTTCCCTCTTTGTCTGTTTCTAAAATTTGCTCAATGGTCTTGGTCTCTCTAGATTCCCTTTATTGTGTAGGGAACTTACCTTCCACCCAGTCTAGGCAAATCACAGCTCATAAGCAGTGTCCTCTAGTGCTTATGGACTGGTAAAATGCTTCTCCTCATCTCAGGTCTGAAAGCAAGGAACAGTCTAGAGCTGGATAAGAGCTCTAGCTCCTCAGGGAGGAGCCCATTCTGCACAGGGTATGAGGCCAGGCCAACACAGGGAGAGCTGCCTTGGCTCACAGGGAAAGCTTCCCAGAATGAGAGACAGAGTAGATTGGATGACTTAGGTATGGGCATCTTCAATCTCCCCTCAGCGGAAAGGAAACTCCCACAAGTGAGCACACACATTCCACACATAGTCATGTTCACCAATCATGACCATGTCCCCTTGATCATTTTCATGCTTTCACACATATGAGCACACAGTTGTATTCACTTTCCATCTGCCTGCAGTAAGCGAGGGCACTGAGTTTCCCAGTAACCAACGCTGGACCCACAGTGCCCCTGCTGCTGCCCAGGGCTCCTGCCTTCACCACCACCTGATCTGGCTGTGGGCGGAGGGGCTGACTCTCCAGGTTTGAGACATCTTGCTGTCGGCTCTGCCTCTCTGTCCCATCGTCCCACTGTAGCTATTCAGCTGTAACCATTTGCACATGTTAATGTCTTATTTGTGTCTGTTCTTAGGTCTTTTAAATATGTATGTTCATCCTAAATACAAGCCTGTGGCAGAAACCACATCTCTCAAATTAGGCCAGGAGGCCTGGGGCTCCCCAGGGTGCAGACTGTTCGTCTTCCACCAGACTCGAGACACCTGGTGATGATGTACCTGTCAACCCACTTAAGCTGCAGGCTGCTTAAAAGCTGGACCTTCCCTTCTATTTCACTGGCACCTTCCACCTGGCCCAGTTCAGGGCTTGGCACATATGGGATGATCTGTAGGAGGCATGATGCTGACTGAAGTTAGTGGAATTATGGGACCCCTTCCCTCCTAAAACTGGTGTACTGGCCAGTCCTCTTTGCAGCCAGTACTTAAAGAGGGACAACTGTCACAGAGACCCACCCCTGGTTGCTCTATCCACAAGGGTCCAGTTCCAACAGTGTCAGAAAGACTCCTCAGCTGCTCCTAAACTCGCCCACCTTCTGACTGATGCCTATTTTCCATCACTGGGGATGAGACATGGAAGGTAGCCTTTGGAAGATGTCACTCTGGCTCTGATATTATTCCTTTTAACAACAGGTCAGTGACTCATTCTGGAGCCTCTTTGTGGAAGGGGCTGAATGTGAGAGCTCTGGAGTTCTGAAGTCAATGAAGTTGTGGGGAAAATGCTTCCAGGGAAGGAAGATTGAGTTAGTCCTCTTTGCAGCCGGTACTTGCAGGGGACAATTGTCACATAGTGTGAACTCTCACACTGTGTCAACACCATATAAGTAGAACAAATGGGGTTATAGAACAATTGATTTATTGACAGACAAAAGTAAAATTTTTATGAGAATTGCCCCACATGATTATGAAGGATGAGAGGAAACCAGGTGGTATAATTTAGTCTAAGGTAAGGCCTTGAGGGAGCCCACTGGTGGAAGTCCTAAAGTCCAGAGGTCTAAGATCATGGGGTCTGATGTCCAAGAGCAGAAGGTCAATGTTTTCGCCCACACAGAGGGAGCCAGTTTGCCCCTCCTCTTCCTTTTTGTTCTATCAGGCCCACATTGGTGAGGGTAGATCTTCTTTACTGAGTCTCCTGATTCAAATCCTAATCTCTTTCTTTTTCAGAAACACCCTCACAGACATATCCAGAAATAATGTTCTGCCATCGATCTGGGTATACCTTAGCCAAGCCAAACTGACATCTAAAATTTACCATCATGATTTTACCATGAAGGAATTTACCATCAGCTCTTGTACTTGTTTCCTCGTTTCTCCTCTGCTCACCACCTTCCCCCACCCACCCGAAGGGTAATAAAGAATATCAAAAAGATGTAAGATTGCACAGACAAGCAAGAGCAGCGGCTGCTTCAAGAAGAGGCTCAACCCCCTAGACAGACTGCTGGGAAGAGCCAGAAAGTACAGACCAGACTGGCCTGGGCTGAACCCTCTGGCCTGGGCATCAGCACTCCCCACTTCCCCACTCCCACATCACGCTGCTGTTACAGCAGCTCAGACAGGGCACTGGAGTCAGCTGTTAACCACCAGCCCCTCTGGAACCAGGATTTATTCCTCTTCATACACATATTCCAAGCATTTAGTGCAGAACCCAACGTGGTGAACAATCTGTAAGTACTAACAAACAAAACTATGAGCTCAAGGGGAAACTTTCACAGACCCATTCCACACATGTCTTCTCATCTTGGACAAGTCATTGAACCACTCTGACCACTGGTTTCCTTTTTTGCTGGCTTCACATTAAAATCTCCTCAGAAGTTTAAAAACTTACTATCTCTAGTCCCTACCTGATACCAATGGGATCGCGATCTCAAAAGGTGAGTGTCAGGCATCAGTGTTTTTCAAAATTTCCTGGTGATTTTAACAGGCAGCTAAGTTGGAAAACAAATGGATAATATGTGGTTCTTAGAGCCCTTTCTAAATGATGTCTAATACCAATGTGTTAAATTATTAGTGTATATGCTTTGTAGCAAGAGCTATCCCCTTTTGTGTATAGAAGGATCAAAGTGATTTCTGGTTCCAGAAGCTTCTCCAAATTCACCCCTTGTTGTGGGATGAAATGTATCCCCATAAAATTTGAACGTTGAATTCACCAGTACCTCAGAATGTGACTGTATTGGAAGATAGGGCCTTTAATTAAGTTAAAATAAAGTCATTAAGGTACACCATAATCCAATATGGCAAGTGTCCTTACAAAGAGATCATTAAGATGCAGATATGTACAGAAGGCAGACACATGGAGACATGGTCACAGAGAGAAGAAGGACATCTACAAGCCAAGAAGAGAGGTCTCAGAAGAAACCAATGTACCAACCCCTGGATCTCAGTCTCTAGCTCCCAGAACTGCAAGACAATCACTTTCTATTGTTCAAACCCTCCCTCCTGTGGCTTTTGTTATATCAGCCCTAACAACTAATACAGTTCTCAACCCCAAATGTCCCTGCCTTCTCTCAATTTCTCTTCCCAATTCATTCCTCCATTTCCTCCAGAGACTGGAGTTTGTGAATACTCTCAAAGGCTCTCTCTCTTTCCAGGCAAAAGTGTTGATTATCACAGAACAAAGCCTGCAAAACTTCCATACCTGCGTGATTCCATTCTGCAGAACTGTCCCCTGTTATGATATTTTTCTAGCCCATCAATGAAGACAAAGTTGATTAAAGCCCTTGCAAAACAGCCAACCTGTTGGGCCCATTCTTAACAAAATCATAGAGGAATTTATAGGAAGAAAAGAAGGCAATTGTAAGGAAGTTCCTTTCTATGTGGAGTGTTGGTGTATTATTCAAAGAGTTAAGAAAAGCCAGCCTACCCTACCAGCCTGTGGCCAGTGCCTGAAATTCAGCAATCCAGGACATTCTTCCTGTATTAGTTAAGGACTCTGCTAAAATGCCAATGACACAGACATGGGAAAGAAAACCTGTTATATGTTGTTTGTACTATAGACTCAATTTGCTATTGAAGTTGTGTCCTATGAGCGGGTTTGATTAATGGTGATTAAGAGGGAATTAAGCCAATGACCACTTCAAGGAAAAGATGGACTTAGAGCAGGCCTGCTGCCTGCAAATCCTGCCACTTGGAACTATCAGCCACTATTTCCTTTCCTATTTCACCAAAAGTCCCTCAACAACCAGGAAGTATTTCCCAGCCTGGGTTTGCACTGAACAATCGTGGACAAGCTTCTCCAGTTACACTTAAAGGGAGACTAATCAGTTTGTTCAAATAACTATCATAAGCGTAAAGTGCTTAAAGAGCAGAGGAGGATAGAAGGCAATCTTCCACTGTACGTAAATACTAGTTTCCAGCCCTGTGGGCTCATCAATGCATTTCATGGGAAGAATATTCCCCCCTAAGACTCAGTCTCCTAACCCACTCTTTTGCACAAACAGGAGTAAAGTGTGAAAAATTAAAATGTTTCAAGGAGAGATGCAATTATTTTAGGTTTTTTCTTACAGGAAAAGGAAACATCATCCTGCTGTAATTTGCTCTTTACTCCCTCCCTCCTTCTCTCCTCCTTCTCTACCCACTGTTTAATGAGTCCCAGAATTCTTCTCCAGGTAACTTTTCCCCACCACGTAACACAACCTTGAGAGTAAGCTCTGTCTTCAGTCAGGTGAACAGAGAACAAGGTGGGCGCAAAGAGAATGCATTCCCTGTAAGGGAAGAGAGCACATCTGTTCACTGGATAAGGTGGTTTCTGCTTTCTTCTTTCTTTCCTTACTCGGACAGTTGCCACTTAAGAAAACTTTCTAAGAGTGGTGTTCATCCTTCCCTAGAATTTGTCCAACTCAGAACCAATAAAAGGAATATTTCAGAGGTCTGTTACATAACCTTGGGACTCAGCCTTGTCAGCGTTTCTCACTGTGAACCAGTCATTGAGCCCAGGGAACCCTTCCTGCCTGATTTTGGCCACTGGTTCTCACTTTGCTCCTGTATGTGAATCTCTGTCTCCACTATCAGCCTCGCACCCAGACGCTCCAGAATGAGCTTCATCCTGCTGCAGCCCCAGCACCACCCCCGGCGACAGCCCCATGTTGGCTCGCCCCCTTTACCCATGCTGGGTTCCTCTGTTCTACACTGCCCACCCGTGGGGTCCCACTCTGTAGAGGACAAGGTGTGAAGGGGAGCAAGGTGTGAAGGGCCTGGCGTGGAGTCAGAATGTCATCACTTCACTCTGACTCACCTCCTCGTCTGCAAAAGGAAGCTGAGTATTTCCTGCGTCCCAGGTCAGCTGTGACGGTAAAAGGTGCATGAGGACTGAGAGCGGTACGTGGCACACAGAAGCCTTCAGAGACTGCTGCTTCCTCCAGGCAGTCCCCCACCTTGTGCCATGAGCTTGAGCAGCTGCACCCATTGAGTGCCAAGTTTTCCTACTAAAAGATTGAACCCTCTCCTCCTGATCTGCTCCAGACAACAGGGCTATCCTTCCTCCGGGGCCTACTTCCTCCCAGGGTGCAGCCACACCTCACCCTAAGATGCTATGAATTAAACAGCAATGACCACAACACATCTCAACCTAAAAGCATTAGTGAGGGCTTACTATGTGCCAAGCACTATAGTGGATGTGGGGCATGTAATAAATAATTTATGTTCTCTTATCTTCTCACAGAGCTGGGGGTCTAACACATGAATAGGATAGCTCGAAAACCATAATAAAAAGTAATAGGGAAAAGAATTCTTGCTTCCTTCTGGAATGTGACCACTTCACACCATTCGATTCCCTCCTACATTTAATGTTTTTGTTTTGGGGGCTGAGTCCTCTGGGTGGGAAGAGATAGGGAGAACTGGGTCACTTCTCTCAGCATCCCAGTGAAGACTGACATGCTCCGGATTGTGGGGCAAATGGATTTCCACAGAAGGGGCCCCGGGGAGAAGTCCCTTTGGCAGTTTTCCAGTTCTTAGATATAAAGCCTTTGTTGTCACAAGGAGATTGTGTTTGTGGTGGCTGTCCTGGGAGACAGAATATGGTTATAAAATTAGAAAATGAGTTAAGTTTGCGATCCCTGCCCTCTCTGCTTCAGTCCATCACTGTCTCCATCATTCCAGTCCTTAGGAACCCAGGGTGTATTCAGGCCTGTTTGCATCCTTTCTATCAGGAATAAAGAGTGTTGCAATGAGCGTGGTCACTCTGTGGAGACGGGGTCTGAATCGGTTTTCTGCACCGGGGCCTTCAGCCAGCACCAACTGAGAACATGGCCTGGGATCCCGGGTGAGGAGTGGAGCCCATGCCAGCCTTCGGAACACTCTCAGGAGGGTGGGCACATGCACTGGCTGCCTTGGGAGGGGAATAATGTGACACTTGAAGGTGTCAGGGGTAGGGCCTGCAGCATTTTGGTCAGCAGGCCCGTTGCAGGATGGCTTGTTTAGTGCAGTAATCATGCTTCCCTCAGTGCCCTGGGAACCCCGAGGCAGGATGAGGGGAGCACTCTGAAAGCCTTTCCAGAAAAAACAATGCATAAATTAGACTCAAAGAGGGTCCCAAAGAGCGTGATGTTTAACACAAATGATATATATGTTTAAGCTAAGTGAGAAAAATACCTCTGGAAGATTCTCATATGGTGATGGCAGAATGATGGCGGAGAGGCCATGTGCAGGGTGGCTTTGCCGGGGGCCTAAGCCTTGCCACCAGGTGACTGCACTCCACAGCTACTTAAGACAGACCTGCTTAAACCTCAACAGGTTACATAAACAGAATGACAGATCGGAACCCTAGGAACTGGGTGCCCTCATGAAGCTGGCTTCCCGGGCCTCAGCCTCAGCATTTCCCTGCTGGGAGGGTCCACTGAGAGTTCTCTGTGTGACACCAGAGGCCCACGTGGTCAACATGTTGCTTGTTGCCCTGTGTCCCCCTTCTGCCCCACAATTCCGCCCCACCCCCACCCCCAGGGGCTGCCCTCTAGCAGGTTCCTTTCCTCATTCTACTCCTGAGAATGGGTTCTCAGGAAGCAGCTGACAGGCCCAAAGAACGGAGAGCTCCCTCCCTTTCCTCTTCATCTTTTCACACTGTATATTTGTCTGTCCCTGGGAAACCTGTTCACACAGTATCAGCATGAAAAAGCCGTTTTCCCACTTCCCTAACACTTTTTCTGAGACACTGAGTATTCACAGGAACGGGAGCTGAAGCTCTTCCTCCTCCTTCCCCTGCTCTTTCCGTCTTCTGGACATCAGCATCACAGAGGCTAACAGAGGCACAGGGTCCTTCCAGGAGCCCCCAGGCCGCCCCTCCTGGACACAGGCAAACACCACTGGTGGCATCCTCATGAGACCTTCCTCCTGTTTCCTCTCTCCCTCTTTCCCTCCTCCCTTCTCCTCAGCCCTCTCATACTTGGTGTCACCCTCATCATGGTGAGTAACAAGCATCCATCCACTGCCTGAGGTCCCCATGAGGACTGTCCAAGCCCCCGCAGCCACATGCAGGGTGCCCAGTGCAGACACTCAGGGTGAGGCAACTGCTGGTTTCCTTCTCTCACTCACCTTCATCTTGGACAGATGCCACCTGGTCTCATTACTCCCATCTTCTAACTTCTTAGCATTGTTTAGATGGTGTACCCCTTTCCCAAGTTAGCTCTCTGGGTGTCCTTCCTCTTTAGCATAATGTCCCCACACCTAATGCAGAGCCAGCACACAGAGTTCAGTGGGCATCTGCAGGATGGAGGAATGAATGAATGAATGAACAAACGAACGTGCCTTCCATGGCAGGTGGCTCCCAAGAAAGCCAGGCACAATTTCCCATTGGTTTTGGCCTGCCTTCAGCACTCCTGCTGACATATTTCTGCACATAAAGATACTTATCCACATGTTGGCTGATGGCACTGTGAAAGCCACTGGGATGTTTTCCTGCTGAGGGATGACTTAAAAGGGATTTTGTCCTCTCCGCCTCTTCAAATCTCACCTGCCCCTGCCCTAGCCCATTTGCCGAATCATAATACCACAGTCACAGTGTGACAAGTCTCACCTTCATTCTGCCCAAACAGGAGCATAACCAGACTCAGGGATAACTAGAGGGGAGTAAGCTAAGAGGCTGAGCACCGGGACAGTCTGACAAGGCAGAACAGTGGAGTGAGGCGGCCAGAGCCCTACCCATGGGGGCTAATTCAAGGGCACTGAGAGCCTCACATTCTTCTCAGCCAAGAGAGCAAGGCCATAGAGGCCCCACTCACTCTAAGTGCCCATTTCCAGCAGAGGATCTGCCTCTCTGTTGTCAGCACTGGAAATTATTGTGCCCTGCCAATGGCATCCGGAGTGTGCCCTTGCCTGATGACCTCAGGGGATACTGTGTTTAATATAGAATACAATCAGCAACAATCCCGACATAAGAGGAAGGCGCCTTCAGTGAGGCAGGTAGAGGGTGTCATGCTGTAACTGTCCTTAATCCAATCCTTTCAGTGAAGAGAATATTGTCCCGCCACCTCACCCATAAAGATATCTGTTAAATCCAAATTATGTGGGAACAAGCCCCATGGGAGATTGGGTTCTGAAAAGGGGAAATGAAGGGTCTGGGTAGGAAATCATCTACCACAAAGTGACAAATCAACAGGAAGTACTAGTCTAGCGACTAATTCAGGCTGATGGGCCAATGGGCTGAGCCTCCCCTTCTCCTCCCAAGCCCCCACTGATTTCCAATCAGTGTGGGGTCATCGGGAGGGTGTCTGGTGATGGTGGGATTTGAGTTGAAGAGGGCTGATTTGGATGATAGGCCTGATGATCTGCTCTGCACAGCCTCCCCTACGGCTGGGACACACAGGGTCAGCTCCAGGACCACAGGGGAGATAAGCACAGAGGAAGGTCCACTTCTTCCCTCTCCTCAAGTTTTATAGCATGTGACATGCAGGTGATATGAACATACCAAGGGCAGCCGATGAACACACTGAGAGTCTAAACATCAAGTCAGACACAGAGGAAAGAGCAACTCAGATGAGGAAAACAGCCTGAACAAAGGTTCAGAGGGAGGAATGATTACATTGTGTTCTGGGGAAAGGGGCAAAATCACCTGATTTAGAGAAAAGATCTATTGGGAAAAAGAAGATTGACTTTTTTGTTGTTCCTTTCTAAAAGGAAATTAAACCGAATTTACTGATCACCTACAAAAAAGACCAAGCCTTCCCTCAAGGAGCGTAACATCTGTTAGTGGGTAGAAGATGACAAAGATGTGTAACCAAGCCAGAACGTGGGACACCGCAGGGCATGGGGATCAGTGTGGAGGAACGATAGAAAGGCAGGTCAGGAGATGCCAGCATTGAAGCGGGTCTTGGTGTCAGCATCACATCCAAAACACTTTCCCAGGACATAAGAATGCTACCCCAGGGAGCAGTTTCTCTGGGTTTGGCCCCCAAAGTCCCACATCCTGTGGAGGGAGACCATTTGGAGGTAAGATATGCCAAGCTGCTGCTTCAGTGACTCTGCATATCTGTCCCGTCTCCATGATGTATAATAAATGCTGAGGGGTCTGAGAGCCACCATGCTGCATTGCCCAGTGTGCAGTTCACAGCTCCTTGGAGAGAGATGGGGCAGCTGGGCCAGGCTTCCAGCCCACAGAGGGGAGTGGAGTGAGAGGCTGTGGGACATGCAGGGTCATGCCCAAGGTAGCTGTTCCCCTCAGAGGGCCACCTCTTCCCTTCATCCTCCTTCCTGTGTTGCCTCCCTAAAGACCCCCACCCCACACTTAGCCTTGCTAGTCCGGGGCCCAGGTGAAAAGAGACACGAAGGTGAGCTGTGCTCACAGCCCTGTACAGAGAGGACCAAAGCTGGAGTGGTGCCCTACTTGTTGAAGTCTGGGCCCTGTTGATTCAGACACCCACCAAGACCTCCTCATCCTAATGTGTACCAGGGTCTGAAGCTGATTCATGGAAGCAGTGCGGCTGAGTCTGGGGGATTCTTCATCCTTTGCAGAAATCTGCTGCTCCCTTTTGGGACCTGGTCTTCAGGGATGCTCAGTAATTTCAGTTCCTTCAGGAGAGAGGCTCTTCCCTACAAGGTCCAAATTCCTCCTCTTACTGTGATCAGTCAGTGTTCAACCTGCAGGGGCCTCCGGGAGAGGCATTTGGGCATGCAAAGACTTGTGTGATCCTACATATATCTCACGGCAGGTGGTTGCTCTGTGTCAACCTTTGGGACCTTGGGCAAATGACTGCATCCCTCTCAACTTCCTTCCTCCTCTGGAAGATGGATGTCAGCGTGCCTAACTGCAGTAGTGTGAATGACTGAGATCATACATGTAAAGCTCTTAGCTCAGCCACCAGTGCATAAAATTAGATCCTACTTTACATCATTTACTAAAATAAGGCCCAGATGGATGAAAGGCTTAATACTTTTTAAAAATAGAAGAAAATATTGGAAAACATGTTTATGATGTTACAGACGAGGGAAGTCTACTTACGAAAAGGACACAAAAGCGAAATTCACCGAGGAACAGGGTGATAGATGTGTGTAAGCGGACTAAATCAAAATTAAGCACGTGTGTGAGACACAAAACACACAGTGGGTGGGAGAAATTATTGTCACCAAGTACAGCGCAGGAGGATTATTGTTGTATTATTTTAAAACTCCAAAGAAAAAGAAATGTAACACAATGAAACGATAAACAATACAAACAGATCCTTCACAGGAAAAAATACCAGTGGACAATAAATACATACAGAGACTCAATTTTATCAGTATGAAGGAATAAGAAAAAAAATTCAGATTAAAACCTCCATGCAATTTTTGCATTCTTTTACACTGTTGAGATTGGCAAACTTAAGTTTGGCACAGTAAGAAGATAGTGAAGTTGTAGGAAAACACATAATTGGTACACAATTGATGAGAGTGTAGGTTTGTACAATCACTTAGCAAAATGACAAGATGAATCCAGAGTGAGACATTTACAGGGATATTTCTATAGCAGCACTTATAGGAGGGAGAAACTTAAACCATGGCAAAATCAAATGTGATGTTCTCATAATATGGAATAGTATAAAGTTGTTAAAATAAATATAAAATACCGCTATGATTTGAAATAAAATAATCTCTAAGACACAATGTTGAGAAAAAAGGGCCTACCTGCAGGATAGCATTTATGATAGATAGGTATTTATATATGCGCTATTATTTTTGACAAGTAAATACAAGTACACACACATACATAAGCCTTTTTAAAAATTATAGAAAGCTGAATACCAAACTGAAAATTAATAAATGCTGTAAAGAGTTTGGGAATGAGTTTAGTCAAATTGTATTTAATTTTCACTGTAGTGCTTTAATTTTTTTACAAAGAGAATGTATTCATGAATTCCTGATGTAATTAGAATTAATTTTTAATTGAACAAATGAAATACAATAAAACCTATACCTCAGCATAAACTTCAAATTCTGATCTAAGGGATGCGTAATGATAGCCACTAGTGCTATTTGAGAGATTATCAAGCGTCAGATGGACCCTGGTCTAAATGGTTTCTACTTAAGCTTTCTGTGTTATGTGTTTCTCTGTTTATGTATTTCTGTATTTTCTGTGTTTTCACCTTTATCCTCAGGACAACATCATGAGCAGGGCCAGTTCTCAGACCTCCTGTACAGATGAGGATGCTGAGGCCATAGGGAGATGAAGGTGCTGGCTCAAGTCACCACCCCCAAGTAGTTGGGCAGCTGAAATTTCAACCCAGGCTGTCAGGCTGGTGGGAGGAGCCTACTCCGTCAGTCTCTGTAGCTCCTTCTGTGCTGATCACAAAAAACATGTGGCAGCAGCCTCCTGCCCCAAGGAACAGGCAACCCTCTAGCTTGAGATAATACAGTCCCCAGAGAGGATCTGATCTGCCTTCCCATAGCCCAGACTTTCCACCTCTGTGGGTTGAGGGAGGATGGCTTGCTGAGGGCTCCCCACAGGGCAGCAGGGCAGATCTTGAAGAGTAAGAAAAACTGGAGAGCCAGTTCGGGCAAATGGGAAAACAGCCTGGAAGCCTTAAGTCAGACAGTCCCTGGCAGCCATGACAGGCTGGGCTGTGGCGGGCTCCCTGCAGTCTGGTCTCTGCCTCATCTGAGAAACCAGATTTTCACCTACAGCTCTTGCTGGAGTGGGAGAACACACCATATTCAATCCTTCTAAATTGGACACGAATTATTCAAAAAAATTAAAAAAGAGGAAGAGGAAGAAAACCTCTCTCCTGGTAAATGTGACTCTAATGAACTCTAATATCCGATGATTAACAAGGGGCAAAATGAGGTGTTTGGCACAGGGCACGAGCAGTAAATGAAACACTCCAATTGAGACGGATCCAGCCCTGACTCCAGCCTCGGGCCACCAAGCACCAGGCACTTCTCCGGATTGCTGCCCACCTGCCAGCCAGAGATGGTTCCCAAATGAAGTTTGCTAATGAAAGTCTTCTCCCAGGGGCAAACATTTGCACAGGCAAGCAGAAGGCGACAGCATACATGCCATTTAGAGTCATCATGATGCACTGCTAGTCCCACTACACCCACACAATCAAAGTTCCCATGATTGGAAACTCCCCCTGTGGACCCCACAAGGGTTGAAGCTATTATCTCAAGAAGCCCCAGGAAAGGGTTCTCAGCTAGAACACCAGAGGAATGGGTTGTTCTGGGCTGTTTCTTAAGTAAAGTTTCTGGACTGGTACTTTGCAGAAACTCTGCATCAATATACTAATGGATGGCACCTACTGAGTGCTTGCTGAATGCTATGTGCAGAGCCATAATACCTAATTTAATACTTGTAATATCTAAGACCACTGTTATTATTAGCCCCATCTTACAGATGAAAAAACTGAGTCACAGAGAGGTTAGATAACTGCTAAAGACCGTGTAATTAATGCATGGGCACCAGAAGAGAGATTTGAACCCAGGAAACCTAATGTTAAAACACACTATGCTCAGGCAGCACTGGTGGCTCAAAGGAGTAGGGTGCCAGCCCCATATACCAGAAGTGGCAGGTTCAATCCCAGCCCTGGCCAAAAATGCAAAAAAAAAAAAGTACTATGCTCTACTTCCCCTTATAGGATGCATTAAAGTGGAAAGTCTTGGGGTAGAAGCAGGGAATCTTCATTTTAATGTGCTATTCTGGTGATTCTGATGCATTCAGAATATTGTGTGCCTTATATAAACCAGTTGCTTCCTTGGAGCTAACTGTGTTATTTAGTTCATTTCACTATGTAAACTTTGCACTCCTTGGAGGAGCAATGTTTTCATTCTTAACACCTTCTCTCCTCCCCCTAACCCCTATCCTCCCTAGCGCAATTCCAGGCATGGACTCAGGCAATAATTATTAGTCCTGGGAGAAAGCTCTGGTCTCAGAGTCGGAAAATCCAAACTTATGTTCCAGCTCTGTTATTTAATTAGCTTGGGCAGGTCCCTGTATCAGATTTAGGCTCAGCATTCCCATCTGCTCAATGGAGATAATGTCAAAAAAAGATTTTAAGATAATAACACTTTTGAAAAACAACTACCTTGTATTTGTTGCTTACTCTATGATGGGTACTATGCTGGGGCCTTGGGCATACATGAACTCTGGTCCTCAGGTATCATCAACGTAAGTATTATTACTCTCCTGTTACAGTTGTTTCTTCCCTGAAAGCACTCAGATTTCAGAGAGATCCGCTTGCTTGGCTGAGCCTGCACAGCCAGCGATGTCGGAAAAAGCCTTCTCAGACAGGTCCCTTTGATTCCACATCACACACTCTTTCCCTGACACTACCCAGTGTGATCAGCCTTTTTTCCATCCCGTGGATATAATGAGAATCAAATGAGATCACACATAGATCCGTCAGGATGGGCTGGGCTGTACTGTGATTTAAAAACAGCTCCAAATCTCAGTGGCTTAAAACAGCAAATGTTTATTTCTTGCTCTCGCCACATATCCATCAGGAGTCAGCAGGGCTTTTCTGTGCAGCGTAATCACTCAGGGACCTAAATGGAGCAGCCTCCTTCCCATGCGTTGCTCAAGAGATGCAGGACCAAATATTGCAGGCACATCCAAAGCTTCTGCTTAGTTAAATGAGCTGTACATCACATCTACTCACATTACATTGACCACAGCGAGTCTTGGCCAAGCCCGAAGTCAATGAGGTGGGAAAGCATGGCAAAGGCAGAGAGGAAACAATAATTGTGAACAAATAATTAATCTACATAAAGGACCACAGATGTATAGAATACTTTGGAAGGTACTCAAGTGAAATAGCATGAAGTATACCTTTCCCATGGAGGAATGGTGGCGGGCCTCATAGCTCCAAGATGAGCCTCTCCATACTGCAAATCCATGGATATCTCCTCTCTTATCAGGCATCTAATTATTGCTCTGCTTTCTGCTCAATTATTAAAGACAAGGCAGTGAAGAGCCATGGAAGAGGGGGAAAGTCTGTTTTGCAGCAATGACAAACCATATTTCATATGCATAAAGGGGAGAAATAAAAGAGCATTGCTTTTACTCTTATAATTGCAATTTCCTGCTCGTTTCCTTTTCAAATTAGTGGATGTAATTGTTTGGTAATAAAATATCAGCATAATATATTAGAGGCAGAGAACAGACGGGCTTAAGGGACAGTTGCCAAGAACAGGAGGGAGAAAAGAGATTGAACAGAATCAGAGAGTACAAACCTTGTGGGTCTTTCACAAAATGTGTACCAGGCTATGCCTACCATTCCCCTGTTCCCCTTCTTGACTCTTTGCAGGTTTCAGAAGCAAATGAATAGCCCAGATAAATAAGTATTCTTGATTGAACTTAAAATTCATTTCAGTACCAAGTTCAAATGAGAGAAAGAGTGAGTGAGAGAGAGAGGGAGATGAAGAGAGAGAGCTAGAGAGACAGTATAGTAGGGAAAGAATGAATGTGGTATAGAAAAACGGTTTGGGGATCACATTTGGATTTAGTACCAGCTCCACCACCCATGGACTGTGCCAACTTGGGAAGATCATTACTCTTTCTGAGATGCCATTCATTCATTTATAAAGTAGAAATAAAAACTACTCTGTCTCAAGGTGTTTCCTAAAGAGTAGCTGTTCATATTATTAGAAATTAGAGTGGTTGGTATAAACCTGCAGAGAGAACTGTGATGGACCACAGGGGTCACCTTGGGAACAACGTCAAAACTAGGGAAGGTTTTCTTTGTGGCCTTCAGTTCTACTATTAGCTTTCCTTTATTCCTCCTGGTGGCCTAGCCCATTATCCTCAAGCTGTCTGATGCTTGCCGCCATAGCATTAATGATGACCAAGGTGTTACCTGACAAAGAAACCCCTGAAAGAGGCCATCATGGAGGCATGAAAGCCTCCTGGGCTGGGACCTGCTGCCACCTCCCTCAGCACTGTAAAAGCAGCCACCGTCTTTAATGCTTGCCCTAATTGAGTGGTTGGACCCCATAGGCGAGCCCTAAATTGGGAGCCATGGGAGGTTAGAAATTAAACAGCAGATTCAAGTCTATAACCTCAGAAACCTCTCAGACTGGTGGAGAGAGGACAGGAAACTGTCTGGAATGGAGTGCCTGAGCTCTGCTGCTTTCTGGTGTAGGCACACAGGTAAACCACCCGGCAATGTGAGCTCAGGGCCCTGGGATCTTCCACCCCAGGGAAGCACCCTGTCAGCTGACTACTTGCAGGGGCTCCCAAACTTTGAGGGAACAAATGGTTTCCTTATATAAACAATGAAGAACACAGATGCCCCTGGAAAGAAACCTCCTCCCTTTGCCCTGGAATGTCACTGGCTAACTCAGGGGAAGGACATAGCAGTGAGGGGAAGCAGAAAGCAGAATGCCAAGATGAACTTCCTGGTTAAGCCCTGAATGCACCCGGGGAGGGGACACTTGCCAGAAAGAGGTCAGTAGTGACTGTCCCAGGAGAACTTGAAAAGAACCCTCAGTTCCAGCTAGAGAAACCTAGTATGCACATAAGGGGGAACTTTCTGGTAAGAGTTCTCTGTCACTCTATCCCCAAAGCCACCCTGCATGCAAAGTACCCCCAGAGGCAGACTGGTGGGAGTTTTAAAACAAAGATACTGATTTGCCTCCAGAGGGAGAGAGACTGTGAAACAGATCTCCCAAGGAAGACCACAAGCCAAAAACTCTAAAACAGAAAGGAAGGTGGAGAGTAATGCCCAAAGACAAAGGTTCTCAGGGGACACTTCTGTCCTGGTAGGACCATTCCAGGTGTCTTGGCCTTGTCTTCCCAGATGTAGCCTCCTGGGTACCCTGCCAGTCAGGGTCAAAGCCAGAGGTAGCATACATCAGCATGATCCCAGAAGTTCCCTCTTAGTTTCTCACTAATCAGCCCATAAATCCTTAGGGAAGACCTACCATGTGCCAGGAAATGCCCTAGGTACTTTTAAGCATGACATAAAAATTCTGGAAGTGCTGGACTCCTTGGATGTAAGGAATGGTGAGTCAGAGACTCTGTCAAAATCTTGGCCAGTGGTGAATACGATCAATACTTACAACTTTGGGGAGCCCAGAGGCCATGACTGAGCCTAGCCAGGAAGTCAGTACTCAGCAAGATGGTGAAGTCCAGGGTGTGACACAGTTGATTCCCAACTACATGTAAAATTTTCCTGGACCATGGCAACAGGAAGGCATCTGTCTTCTTGTTGAACCAACCAGGTATTCTCTGTCCTGACATTCACATATACTATTACACTGTCTCCAGTAGAAGTATAATTATTGTCCATATTCTCTCATCTTTTAAGCTACTGGAAAGATTTTACTCTCTCTCACAATGGCTGGAGGAGTCTTGAAAAATACAGTGCATGGGGTGTACACTTGATTATATTACATGTGGAATGATCAAATGATCAATGGGGCATCTAAATGTTTCTGCAAAGTGAATGCTGTTGACCTAAGTGTACTTTTTCTCCCATGTATCACAGGAGGCTTCTAGAATTGACCCATAACACATAAAGGCTAATAAAACAAGATTCACATGCATATGGTGCCTAATGTAAGCTCTGTATTTCATCATCCTCAGCTCCTCCCTGCTGGAGCTGCCTGGACCCTGGATGCATTTTCTCAGCCAGTCTTTCTCAGCCAGGAGAATCCTTGAAGCTTGGCTCATCATCTCAGAGTGTTTGAATCTTGAATTTCAAGTAGGAGAGCAGTAGACAGCAACAAGACTAAAGCTGAAAGCTTCAAATACACACACTCACGATTTCATCCTGTTTCCCCCTTTCCATCACCCCCAGACCCTAACTTGAGCTACCATGTTAATTGTCTGTATAGATGAGGTTTAGGACTACTTGACTTGTAACACCTTCTTGATTGTTTTTTGACTTTTTCCTCATTTGATTTGGCCCCTCCCCTAGATTGCACAGCCCTTGTGAGAGGGAAACAGGTAAACCAAGACAAAATGAGATACTCCCTACATCATTTTTCAACCCTGCCCCCTTTTGCAGAATTTATAAAGGATGGGAAACTGAACACAATTTTTCAATTTTGAGACCCTTCACCTCAGTGACCTATTTGGAGAGAGTGGGAAAAAATGTTATCTTCCCTCCCTAGGCCTCATGAGAGGTTCTCCAATGGGACCACTTGAAGAAATTTGAAATGTATTTCTGCACTTTAAAGACACAGAGGACTCCCCATGCCCTGCCTTATACCTAAGGAGATTAAAGGGATTAGAACCAGGTCTTGCCCCAACTGGAAATCTACAGGGTAAAGATGGAATTGGAGTTACCAACTGCTCTAACAGGGAAGGCTGCTTCACCAGGACTGGTAGAATAGAGCAAGAGATTCATGAGTGTTTCTCATGGACCAGATGTGGGTCAAGTGAGGAGAGACTACCTAGGTCCTAGAGCTTTCTTGGATCCTGCTCAATTGAAGAAATCAAATCCTCAGCAGAAAGAGGTTAGAGTTGTACCCTTGGGTGTCCACAGCAGTAGAAGGTAACACACGTGTCTAATATATTAGGTAGAGTAGGGGGTCACACACAAGTCACAGAAATGTCAGGTCACAAGATCCTACAGAGAATCTCTTAAGATTCCATATGAAAGTGCCCTCAAGAATTAATCAACTCTATCCATTGGCCAATACCAGAGACCAGGAAGTCCTGGCTGAGTAGATACTATCTCATCCACTCAATTCTCCTCCCTCTCATGCCTCTGTTCTTGTGAGATCCAGCTAGTGACCAAGATGAGGAGAAGATGGATTGAAAACCAGGCAAACAGAGAAAACCAAAGATCCATGCCTGGTTCCCACTCTAGGTTTCCAGCCTGAAGCAGTCCAAGCCAAGCCAGAGAAGAATATGTAATTCTAAATTCCATCCAGAGTTTTGACCATTGCATGAGGCTAGATATACCATTTATTGGCTCTAACCTGAATCTGACCAACAACAATGGCCATAGGTCTGTCTAGTACCTAAAAATTAGCAGAAAAACCATGAGACCTGCCAAGGATCTCATTAAGCATAGAAAAAATTATTTCCACAAAGTAAGTTTAACACAAATGTCAAGAAATAAAAATAAAATTGAATTTTGATGATGTTAAAATCATTCATGTTAGAAGTTCCATTGAGCAATGCCATATATATGTATTTCAAAGTTGTGGACAAAATTCTAACTTTTTATAATAGAATAGCAGTATAAGAAAGAAATAATTTCATAGTGAAAACTCAGGAATTGGTTACAAAAGTGGAATCCATCCAAAAGGTGCAACATCCATCTCATGCACAGTCCCAGAAAGGGAACACACATAGCAAATGCGACCAAAATGCATTTGGGTCATTTAAGGAGATGAATAAACAAGCCAACAAGCAGGATGTGGGTTCACTAGGAAAGGTAACAGAAAGGAAACAAATTCCCTAATTTAAATATACAACAAAATGGTAAAATCTAGAATGTTCCTAATTCAATTGAATTCTTTTTGCATCAACAACTTATTAAAGGCTCTCCAGACTGTTGACAAGTTGCAGAAAAGTTATCTCTAAATACAAGGGCCTCCTTAGCAGGTTATCTGAGTACAAGGCTCCAGTTAATGGCATAGTCTTTCAGAAAAGTCAAGGACCAACAAAGGCTATGCCAAACTGTGAGGAATTATGAAACATCCGGAAGAAAATAGCATTCAGATGTCTGCACTCTGGTGGTCCACCATTCAAATCACTCCAAGGTGCTTCACTCCAGCAATATGTGGTTCTTATAGTCCAGACTCCAAAGGGGCTATTTAGAAACAGAAAAGAATGTTTGTAGTCCATGATGGGAAAAGTGGGAAAATGAATTATGAGCAAGGTGTTGGAAGCAGGAAGTTAGAGCCTCCACACTAGCTCCAAGACTGCTGGTGTGGGTATCACGCAGCTGCCCTCTCATGCTGGACACTTTCCACAGAGGCCACCCTTTGTAAGCCACAAGGCCTACCAGCATTATGGCTTTCAGCATCCCAGACAGACCTCTCAGCAATCCTATTACATCTTAGTTTTCCATTCCAAGGATCTCAGCTTGCTTAAGGATGAAAGGCTTGCTTAAGGAATATTTTCTCATAAAACCACCTGCCCTCAACTTGTGACAAGGAGAGAAATCTCCTTCAAAGACCAAACCAAGCAACCAACCTAAGAAGATGGCTGTCAACAGTGTCAACTCACCTGCATTACTACCCCCAACACAGAAAAGCAGACTACGATTAAGTAATTACATTTAAGTTTTCTTTTTACCATCTTGACATTATAAAGATCCAACCCAAAGTCAGTTAATAGTCTCTCCCTACTCTTTGCATTAGTTTCAAATAATCCTTCCTAAGATACAAAATCCTCCCCAACACCCCACTCAAGATTTGCTTTACACACAAGAAGACATCATTCACATGCACAGGGGATTTGTGCAGTAAATCAGTATAACTCAATTTTCCTGAAACTCACATGGGAGTAAAAGAAAAAGAAGTAAAGTGAACAGAAAAAAAAAAAAAGAAAGAAACTCTGGTCAACCTGGCAACTTCAAAGAAAAATGCTTCCAATTGGCCAAGAAGTTGAGAGAATCAGGGGCTCCATAATGAAATGCAAAATAGACCCTTAGCAGAAAAATCATGGGGAGGCGATACAGGAGTGGAGAGAGGAAGGAAGAGATTTCTTTGGTACTTACCTGTATGGCATCGACTTCAAGTCGTCTTTAAGTGGAACTGACGGTATTACAAACACAATAAGCACTTCTAGACAAACTGGAATAGCAATCACTTCAGGAGCTGGGAAGCATTCACAATTTTGCTGTTGTCAACGCTTTCAGTGGCTTTAATTTTCAATGGTAAGCACAACTTCTATATAGTGTTGTCAAAACCGCAATGAAGTTATGTCATTGAATATTAAAGGCCCAGCCTGCGGAATGCCAACACACAGATTTGAATTTCATGCTCGCTCCTAAACATCAAGACAAATATGTCTAATTTCATAAAAACCTGGCCAGCCCCAGGGAGGCTGACAATCATATCTATTGTTACACAAGTTTGCTGGAATAAAACCTGGCCCTGCTCAGTGTGTGAGGCCAAAAGGGAGCAGGAAAAAGAGAAGAGGGGAAAATAAGGATTACAAAGATAGATGGTGAAAACTGGCTGACTTGGTGCGGCACTTGTCAAATGTGCAGATTTCTGGGCATTCAGCACCTGGGAGCCTCATCCAACAGGTCTGAATTTACATTTAATGAAGATCTTTAGGAAATTGTATGGCTGGGTCCTGGGATGGATATTGGGAAACCTGAAGGAGGTAGGAAACATGACTGGAATGAAGAAGAGAGCAGATTCAGAGGACCCCTCCCCCTGTACCATGCTTCTGGACTCCATCCTAAAGGCAGCAGCAATCCAAATGGGTTTTTAAGCATTGAGGTCATATTTGTTTCTTAGAAAGATTACTTTGGCTTCAAAATAAAAATTGGATCAAGGAAAGCAAAAGTGAGAACAAATGGAACAGCTAAGACTCCAACCCCACATGAGTCTCTGAACTGACGCAGCTCTGAAGAAAAAAAAGGTGGGGGCAGCTCTGAGAAGCAATCAGAAGATCAGGACCCTTGGTGCTGGATTAAAGGAGAAGGTGAGGGAAGAAGGCACAGTGTAGGATGACATCTGGGTTTCTCACTCGGACATTGGAATTGATAATAATTTATGTTTATCAAGTGCTAGTCAACCACCAGCAAGGCATGGTAATTTGTCCAGTTAGGAGTTGGTTGATTCATAAGTGCAAATCCCAGGTAAATGGGACTGGAGTCCACCCTTCTAACCACTGCACCATCTGATGGCAAAGCTTGCTCCATGATGGAGAAGGATAATGAGTCTGGGTTTACAAATTAAGGCAGAAAGGAAAAGAAGAACAGAGAAAGAAAGGAGACTGCAGAGAAGATGGGGTCCTGGAGAGCACAGAAGAAAAAGGTTTACCAAGACCTGCAGAAAGCAAGAAAAGAACTGAGAAAGTCCTATGGGTTCAGCCACCTGGAGGCCATGGAAAATTCATCAGTATTGCCATGAATTGGTGTGAGGAGACCACAGGGAATTAGGTGAATGGGCAGTGATGAGAGTGGTGACAATACTCAGTGTGAAAGGTGCTGCAAAGGAGGAGAGATGGACACAGGTAGCAAGACCTTGAAGGAACTGGATAAGGAAGGATGGGAAAGGTGGTAAGGATACCTGAAGAGTGTGAGGAGGTGAGTGAGTCAGAGGTGGGAGTGGACAGCAAATATCTAAAGAAGAAGGACGAGGGTCTGGAATGAAAGAGCCTCATGGACATACAAAGTGGTTGCCAGGATGTTGGGCTCCTGTTGAGCTTGTGGCTCCACCATTCATATGGATGTGAAGCATTCTTCACTCATTCCCACCAGCCTGAGAGTGGGTGTATGTCTGGGTCCAAAGCTGAGGATTTGGGGGATAGTTTTGTGTGCATATATGGTTATGGTGCCTAAGAATACAGTAGATAGGTGCATCACTCTAAGTGAGAAAGTAAATGAATAGAGAAACAGGTGGCTAGGTGGATGGATAAGTACCTGAGTGTGGCCCCAGAGCAAATGCCCCCATCAGACCAAATATAGCAAGTAACATAGCACAACAGAAACCCATGGCCTTCATTTTGACTTCATTTTGAATGAGAATCCAAGGATGACCTAATTAAGTGTTGCAAAAGGCCTCTGAGTGCAGGCAACCATGCTCAACTCTGCAGCACACCCTAAATCCCAGCCCAGGGCAGCTCAGGCCCTGGAGCCCAGGTGATAGAAAGAGTTACAGGTATGGGCAGCCACTTCCTGAGTTCCTCAAGCTGGAAGTCATCGCTTCCAGACAGAGCACTGACATCTGTGTCCTCATCTCTCTTCTTCACCTTCTCCACGTATCATTTTTTTCCTTCCAGGTATAGGTCAAACCTTGCCTCCCGATGAAGTTTCTTATGTCCCCCATTGTTGCTCTTCCTGGGTTTGACCTCCTCTCGCACACAGAGTGTGAGCTGCATTCCATTTGCATTCTAGATCACACACATTAGCCTCCATGATTTTCTACTTCATGATATAATGTAGCATCGCTCAAAGAACAATCATAGTTTGGGGCCAGAAAGACCCAGCTACAACATTACCTGGCAAGTCATTTAATATCCTGGGTGTCAATCTTCTTGTCTATACAATAGAGGTCATAATACTGCCATTGCAAAGTATTGTGAGAATTGGGGGTAATTTACACATAGTCTACTGTATGCTCCAATGCCTGGCACACTGGGTGTTCAATAAATAAGAATATCATATTTTCATGATCATCAGTAATATTATTTTGATGGCATGGGATGTGTCTTATCCCAAGCTGGTCAGTGCTCACATCTTCTCTCTTTGGTCCCCACCCCCTACCCTCACCACTGCCTTGAGTCCGCATCAGTGTGCCTTCATTGGCACATGACCTTCACTCCCATCCCTTTGAGTGACTGCTGCTAAAGTCCCCTAACCAAAATGTGCAGCAGCAAAGGGTGAGGATAGAAACCCCAGGAGACAAGAAATAGTAGGGAGAGCTCCCAGCACCTGTGCCCAAATCCTGTCCCTGCCTTCAGAGAGAACTGTTCATTGATGAGGCCAGCAGGAAACGGAAGGCATCCTGCTGGGGTTCTGAAAAATATTTACTGGCAGGAGTAGGTGCAGGTTTGAGGATGCCAATAAGAGATGTCAAACACCCAAAGTTAGTAGAGCAGAGGCCATTCCCACCCTAGGCCTGAAGGAGCAGGTGAGGGAGGAAAGGATGTTACCAGAACCCAGTGAGAGTAGGAAGCCTTGAAGAGGGCCACACTGCCAGGAGCTGCAAGTGTGGAGAAACAGCCACAGCCAGAGCTGCTGTCCAAAGGAGGGACAGCAGGGAAGAAACACCCGCCCTTGCTCCCTTTCCTCAACCCCGGCATCCTGCTGTGCCTTCCAGTGGCCGAAGATAACAGAAAGTCAGAGGAAGGCTGGGGGATGTAGCACACAGGGGTCAGCTTAGCTTCCCGGGCCAGAGAGCAGGATGGGAAAGGGCAGCAAGGATGGAAGGAGGCGACAGGAGGAGTGTGACCAGCAGTCAGCAGAGACAGAACAGCAGTGAGGAAGCATTCACACCCTGCTCTCCAGAGCACACCAGAGGAACACTTTATGTTCTCTGGAAGGGGAGGACACCTGATTGGCAGGAGGTAATTACTATTGTTAAGTATTTGCTCAGTCGTTTCTGGGGACACATTAGGAAAACCAAGTAGAGCCTGTCCAGGCAGAGCAGAAGCAGTGCCAGTGGAATATGAGGATTTCTTGACCCCACGTCTAATAACAAATTAAGGGAAGATCATGAACTCCTCTTAGATAGTTTTGATCTCATTTCCAGCAATCACCATCACACGGAAACAAAATAAATAAAAAATCACCCGGGGCCTGGCCAAGAGAAGGGGATCAGCCCTCACTGGCAGGCCTGAGACAGAGAAACCTGAGCAAGTGGGCATCATCGAGCTCAAAGGAAAGCCCCATAGGAGTGTCAGGGGAAAATGGTCTCCACTCTGGTGGTGGCTGAAGGCGTGACACAAGCCGTAGCCACAGAGGCTCTGATGGCATCAGGAGAGAGATTCTGGTGTAGCTTGCAGACCAGCGGTTATTTTCTTTCTGGAAGGGAAAGCAGTCTGGGAAATAAGCAGTGATGCTCAGGGGATTAGCGCTGTAGCCCCTGCCGGGAGCAGGTGGCAGCCCAGCGGGCTGGAGAGGCTGCAGCCCCATATCCCTTCCCCACAACAACTGTGAGTTTTATTAAGAGATGCTCAGATTCGATGAGAGTGGGGATTATGTGGAACGCATCTCACCACCCGTTTGACTCTGTTGATTAAGTTTCTTTCTCTAAGACCTTGTGATGTGAGTGCCTTGGGAGGCTGGTAAGGGGGAAGCCAGGCCCGAAAAACCCATCCTGTGGTAGCAGGGTCATGAGGGCTCCAGGCACATTTACATTTAGGCCCTGTACCAGTTACGGTCCCCATAAACGTGACGTGTGAGAGGGGAATGATAATAGTTCCAGGCCCTATTATCTTAAATGTTGTTTTGCAATACAGTACATAAAAAAGTTCGCTGAAAAGGCAAATATAAGATATTATAATAAAGGCTAAGAAATGTTTCTACAAATGAAAATAAGATATAAAGCTACAATTTCCTTTTTGAATTAAAATATATGTATTCATAACATACATGTAGATATGTATTACACATATGTAGTCCACATACATGTACACATACATATATGTAGCTAAAAACATCTCCCCTGTAGGCATCCTATAACAGGCACTATTATTTTCTCCTGGCTTATTTTTCTCAACTCCTAACTGATTCCCCAGCTTATACCCTTGCCTTCTACAGTTTCCAAGACAGGTCAGTTTATACATCTATCTGTAACACTCCACTCATAGAAATAACCAAAGTCCTCCCATGGTCTCCAAGCCCCATGATTCTCTGAAATCATCACCCTTGGCTCACACCTCCTCACTCCAGCCATAATGGAATCCTTGTTGGTCCTCAAACATGCCACACCTCTGGGTTTTAGCACAGACTGTTCCCTCTTCCTGGATGCACTTCCTATGGTATCTGCATGGTTAACCATCCCCACACATGTCTTTTCCAATGTCATTTCAATGAAGCCTGCCCTGACCACTCTGATTAAAATTATTTGCAGCCCAAACTTCAATCTTTTTCTCCCCTTCTTGCTCTATTCTATCTTTTTTTCACAATTCACAGCACTCTATCGTACTAATTTCCTTAGTTTTTATATTTAGTGTTTGTTATCTGTCTCCTTCTCTATAATGTAAGGTCCACAAGGACAATGGCTGGACATTGTTCACATGTGCTTAGAACAGTACCGGGAACATACAAGGTGCTTGACAGGTTTTTGTAACATGAACGAATGAATGAATGAACAAATGACCTGCCACGTGCCAGTCCACTTTCTTGTCCCTAGCATAGATTAGCATAGATCTTGTCCCAAGTGAATGCTTCATAAGGATGATGTCATTTATTAAACAAACATTTATTGAAGCCTATTTTACCAAAAACATCATGAGAAATGCCAAGAAACATAAGAAACCCAAACTAGTCTCATAAAGATATTATCAAATTGAAGATATGGTTGACATTAGAGCTTTCCCCAATATTCCATTTTCTTCCACTTCCAGATACCTGGAAAATTATACTATTCAACTACCTTGTAGATAGACAGGATTGTGTGACTAGTTGACCAGTGAAACATGGGCAGAAATGATAAATGTCACTTCTAGGATAAGTCAATAAAAAGCACAATCTACCCCTGTGATAGCGGCCAAAGAGGAACTGGATTCCTGTATGGAAGAGACCCACTTAGCTTAGATCCTTGAGTTACCACATGGAGGCCAGTTGCTTATAGAGTTACCTTGACCTGTAACTGACTTTATGTATACAAATGAAACTTTGTAGTGTTGAGTCACTGACATTGGGAATCTTTTGTCCCTGCCTAACCTAGCTGTTCCTGATTAGCATGGAGGCCAGCAGGCAGTGCTACAGAACTGATAAGAACAATGAGAGATGAATGAATAGCCTTCATGAAGCTCGATGTAAAAAAGGGGCCAGATATCATCACTGAAGTGCTAAGGAGCAGGAAGGTTGGAGAGCTGCTGAGTACACTGAAGGAGAGAACTGAGGGCGTTATAAGGATGAGCAGCACTTAGATAAGGAGAAAAAAAAAACAGAACATTGTAGTGGATGAATGGCTTGAAGGAAAGTCTGGTGATGATGATGATGGTGATGATGATGACGACGACAATGATTATGACAGGCCACTGAGAGTTGTGCTTAGTCAGAACTGAAGCCAGCTGAGATTGCAGGGACATGCTGATCAAGTCACCAATCAGTGAAGCCCGATTTACAAAAGCGTCAGTGTCCGGGCAGGCCTCAAACAAAGAGAAGCACATTTCACAGGAGCAAATGTTACTTAACATTCAGTTTACCCTTTTTTGTTGATTTAGGATGGCTGTTTAATTAGTTTTTAGCACTGCACATTGTTTATGGTCATCGTTTCGATAGAAGTTAAAAGTGAGAAAGTTTACCGTGCCTTTGATTTGTAGCCAAAATAACTAACTGTTCCAGATTGCTCTTCTGTCCCCTTGTCACATTTCTGATTTAACAGTGTCTCTGACCTGGTGAATTGCTTCTAAATCATATCACTGGGTTTCCTGAGTTTCTATTGTGTGGAACTTCTCCCATAAGACAACATCACCAGAGCTGAGAAAACACATCTTCTCTCCCTGTTTCAAGTGATAGGTCGTCTGATAACAAATGCAATTGGCCAACAGAACATTTGTTTTCTGGAAACAGCATTGTGCTCAATGAGGAAAATGCCACGAAAAGCTGAAGCTAAGAACCTCATTTTGGAGTCCACTAAGGGCGACCCCTGAGCATGCCTAAGACTTGTGCATGAACCAAGCTGAACTTGGAGAGGCCATTTCTTCTGTAGTGAGGGTCTCTAATTAGCAAACACAAGTATCAACTGTGCTCAAGACCTCTGTGCAGAGATCTGTGGGGAATGGACCAGGAGACCCGGCTCTGCGCCCACATTCCCCACAGCTCTATTTGAGGACTCATAATTAATTCCCAGGAAAAGGAGGCTAACGGGGCTTACCAGCAGCGACGTTAGCCAGGCTCCATTCCTGTCCACCACCAGCATCACAGCTTGCTTGCCCAAGCACTTTTGGTGAGCCTAAAAGAGGAACAACCTCAGAAAGAACTTCCTGAGAGAATTCAAAACACAGACAACTAATAGAAAGTAAAGATTACCTAAAGTTCTAAAAATGAGCCAGAGACGAGGTTGTTACAAACATAGCATATGCAAGAATGGTCTATTTCAGGGATATTCCTATTTGTAGGAATTGCTATGAGTTGTTAGAGAATGTGCTCTTTGAAAAAGAGCTTTTCCTCAAATCCCTCCAGGATCTTTCCATTTTAGGCTCCCGTTATTCCAGTAATCCCTAACTTCTTCTATACAAATGTGGACCCCCTGCCCGGCCAACTCAGTCTCCCACTGCCCCAGACCCCACCTCTCTCTCTCACACACACAGCATGGAAGCACACTCTGTGACTAAGAGCTTAGGAGCTCATAAGCTGGAGCTAGACTATCTGGTTCAAACCCCAGCTTTATCACTCTTGAGATGTGTGACCCTAACAAGCAAGTGACTCCACCTTCACTTGCTTGATGTCCTCATCTGTAAAATGAGGATAGTCATGGTAACAACCTCCAAAAGCAATTATGAGGATGTCTGGCCTGTGCCCATGTCATTTGCTGTCATTACCATTGCCCTTACTGAGTGCATTCCAATTGGGTGGGCAAGTAAGAGAGAGTCTGTGCCGTACATGGGGGTGGTGCACGATCAGACAAGTATTTTTCAGCCCCTCCAACCTTGAGGTCATTATAATCTGCTTGGACAGATGAGTCATATATACAGAGACTAACCAGAGAAGAGTCTAAGGCCGTGAGTGCTTGAGGGCAAGATCACATGTCCTGCCTCACTGGACTCCAGCTCCCAGCCCTTGCTCTCACATCGGATTTCCTTTTTATGTGAGTGAGTGGAGCAAATGTGGATGCACAGTTAGTTAATACCGGGATGTCACAATCCTGCAGACACCCGACATCACCACACCCCATCTCAAGAACTGAGGCTTGCGGAGTTGGAGGTTGCTGTGAGCAGTGAAGCCATAGCACTCTACCCAGGGGCTCAGCTTGAGGCTCTGTCTCAAAAAAAAAAAAGAACTGAGGCTTGCCACTGAGACCTGTGGTTCCTGCAATCGCAGAAAACAGGGGTTGACAGGTACTCCCCTCTGAGCTCTGAGCTACTATTTCCTAAACAGTCAAGATTCACCTTTGAAAATGGCCTGACTGGCTATGGCAGCCCTGGGCTTCCAATCTACTGCTGCTTGTGTCCAGAAGTATCTGCTCCTCACCTGTGCTCAGAGCAGAAGGAGAAAGCTTCACGGGCCATTCTGCCTGGAACCCTTTGTTAGAAACCCACTTCCCTCTTCATCTCAGCCCAGTGAAAACCCTTCATTCAGTCTCTGTCCTCTTTTGTACCCCAGGCTGCTGCTGACCATTGTGTACAAATACTGTATTTCCTAAGCAGTTCAGTAACACCATCCCATCTGTGTTCACATTTAAAGCAACTCACAATTCCAGCTGATGGCCAGTTTGGAAAGGACTAGGGGAGAGAGCCTTCCTGAGTCATCGGCCCCCACCTCAGGATTCACACTGCAGAAAAACAAGGCGTTGATGGTAGCTCAGCAGTTAAGAAATGCTTCCCAAAGGCTGGAGTTTAACAGATGCTTGAGTAGTGGTTTAGACTCATAGGGAAGGGGACTGTCAGAAATGGCTGAAGTATGCCAGATGTAGGAATTGGCACGGACAATGGTGCAACAGGAATTGACATGGCACCTGCAGAGGATGCTGCTAGGACAATGACAACATGCAATCAGTGCACGGAGGCAAAAACACATGTTTTGTATTTCTTTATATAAAAGGATGTTTCAGACTACAAAGTACATGTGCATGTTATCTCATTTGATTTTCACAACTGATCTGTTGGGTGGGCAAGATAAGATATGATTCCTCATGTCACAGGAAGGAAACTTAAACTCAGATAAAGAAGAAACTTAATGTAGTTCTTAAAGTTGGCAGATACAGAATATGCACGTCAACCCACAAGTTTGAATCTAGATTCAGTGCGCTTTGTAGATGCCCTCTCTCCTTTCTTTCTTCTTCCCTTCCCAGCAGAAATGTGCTTGGAGAAAGGTTATACAGGTAGGTCAGACCCCCAAACGAGGCCCCGGTGTAGCAGCTGAGCCTACAGCTCCCTGAAGCCCACCTTAGAGGAAGGTGCCCAGAAGGTTAGAGTGCTGGCCTTCCCGTCATGCCATCTCCTGCCTGCTATGGGACTAGAGAACCCGAAGCCACCTGCTAAATCATTCTGCATCAGGAACATGACTTTCCAGAATAAAAATTGGAAAAGAATAAAAGAAAGGAGCCTGGAAAAATAACCAGCGTTTAGAGAAAGAAAATGCCAGTATGATTGGATTGGGTTGCCTGTATTGATGAATCTAAATGCATGTAGGGGGCTATAACAATAAGCAAAAATAAACAGAAGAAGAATTAAATCACTGAAAAGGAAAATGTCAGGCCCCATACATAAATGTCACTGTCAGATAGTCATTCCTGGCCAACCAACTGGCCCAGGGATTGAGCACATCATAGCCCAAGAGACTTGGGAATGTGTAGAAAGATACAATCCAGTCTCAGATTTCCTGTCTAGGAATCTCTCTTCACATGAGACCCTAGTCTTCTGCAAATTGCTCCCCCTTGAAAATTTCTGATACTCTCATTCTCTTGAAAAGTTCTAATATTCTCATTCTAATACAGGCACCAGTGCCTGAGAAAGGGTTTTGTCCTAGTAAAGCATGTATCCATGGAGGTCCACGCCCTTGTCCAAGAAATGAGCCTACAGGAGAAGCAGTCTTGCAAGGCAAAAGTGCTGTGTAGGGCACAAACCTCATTTCCTCATGAAGCCCCAGGACAGGGGAGGGGAAAACTATTAGCACTTTGGAGTGCTAAGGACAAGGACAGAGGGCCCCTGGACTCTCTAGTTCCCATTCTAATCTGCACTTGAGAGGGCCTGATGTGCTTTCCAGAGTTTGTAGTCAAGAAGCCAGTTTCCAGGAGCCCTTGCCCACTCTGCTTCTACCCTGGCTCCCAAGAGACTCCACACCTGGAGGAAGCTGGGTTTCCCCTTTCCAACTCATCTACTGTCTTGTACCCTGGCCAGCCCTTATATGTGAGATCCCTCTGGGTCCCTCTGAGAATCATCACAACCCTTTGAATTGGTTTATATCTCCCACCATAGGAGAACACGTGCCTGACAGTCATTACTCTGTTATGCAAATTGATTTCTGGTTTCACCCTGAAGTCACCTGTTTTGAGCATCTAAGTATCTAAGGAACTAGTCATCATTCTTCCTGCTAGGCTCCTGCCCCATTCCCAGCTCAAGATTTTGCAGAATTTTTTCCTTGCCCTTAAACTTACCCTCTTAAGTTTTTCTCAACTTTTCTCCTCTGCTCTGGAAAAGTTGGCGCACAAAAATGGACAACATTATGAGATGAGGTTTATCCTGGTGGGAAGAGGACAGGGGCTTTCCCTGTAACAGGGACCAGAGACCAAGATAAGTAAAGGTGTTGATGGCAGAAATGACCTAACTATGAGAATGGCCTTGCTTGAGCCAAAGGATTTGGGTGAGAAGGAAGGAACATGAGAAAGATCAGAGACAAAGAATTCTCAAAACAATAATTGATCAGCAGTTCTGTGAACATGACCCAGCCCCATAAGCTTTGCCCTGGAGCCCTCACCTATCAAGAAACATTTCATGGGGATGAACTTAATAGCTGGAAGCAATTGTTGTCAGAACCCCAATGCCTGCATCTGATCAAACACAACTTTAAAACAGTGCCATTTCAGAACATATGCCTCCTTAAGAGTGTGTGTGTGTGTGTGTGTGTGAATCTTACCTACAAATAAACTATTAGCTCCTGTAGGACAAGGACTGAATTTCCCTCAGCACTGCTTTCCTCCTCACCACTGTCCTCCATCCCCAGTGCAGGCTGGGTGCACAGGCAGGAGATCACATGCTGTAACTGTGGGAAAATCTGTCCTTAGACACAGAAGATCCAGTCTTTTTAGCCTTAGACCTGTCTAATTATCTTGTGACTTTGGCAAATTCACTAAAATCCTCTGAACCTTCGCTTTCTCGGTTGTAAAATGGAGCTAACAGGACATCTGGGCTACTTTACTTCTTTAATGGAAAACAAGCTTCAAAATATCTTAAACTAATAGACACTCTTCAAATCTTATATACTGAAGATGCTGGCATTCACTAATTCTATCACTCCCTCTTTGACTATTTACAAGAGACCCCAAAATTCTATGATATACCATATGCTACCCTTTGGATGGGTTCTGATTTCCATTCAGGTGCCAATACAGCCAGTTGAGCAGGGAGCCTGGCGAGTGATCCAACGGACTGCCCAGCACCTGAGCATCCCTGAGTGTGGCTGTTCTCTCCTGTGTGCAGGCACCAGACTTCTTGTTAGGAAGCAGAAGGTGCAGTGCCGGGTCCCATTTGTGCCTCTATACCTACATCACAAGCCTTGAATTTTTCTAGTTGCCACCTCCTGCCCACCCTAGTCTATCTCATCCTCCTTGGGCTGTTGCAATATCCTCATAACTTGGCAGCTTGCTTCTGCTTTGTCCCTGATGGACTATTTTTAACACAGCAGCTGATATGATCCTTGAAAATTATAAGACATATCCTGTTGTTCCTTCATTCAAACTCTCCCATGTCTCCCCAGCCTCCCCATTGCACACAGGACTCTCTGAGGGCAGCGACTACTGTGCCCAGTACAGTAGAGAGAACTGAGAAAATATTTGTAGAATGAGTGAGTGATCACTGTAACGCATTTACAGAGAGAGGGAATTACACACAACTGTGTTTTTTATGCGTTTGAAATCCACAAAGGCCTCGGGATACAATCTCATGGATGCCAAGACTCTCCCTCACTACAATAGTAAATAATCCATACATATTTAATTGTATATGGAAGTGAATTGAACAATACCTAAATCCACATTTTCAGACAATGCCCCAAATAAGTGTGCAAAGAAATCCACAATTGTGCACTGAAGCAGGAGGTTAGCCCACACGCAACCCAAGAGAGGTTGGGGTCAGATAAGAGAATGGCAGAATGAGAGCCCCTGACAGGCCCAGGGAGCCCCCAGGGAGCTGCCTGGGGTGGGGCAGCTATCGCTGCCTACAGGGGAGGGGCAGCACCTGGATGACTTGCTGAGAAAATTCTGTGGAGTATGTTAATTTCTTTGGGACTTCAGAGGCCCCATAACTCTTGGAGATTAATAAGAATCTGGGAAGTATCTGTCTTTGCCGGCTGCTTTCATTTGCGCAGTAATAAAGCTCGCCTTTCTTGTTTAATAAAAACAATGTGGAAACAAATGGTTCTGTGCACAGTGGAACTTTAGAGAAATGAATTCGGCGGCACGGAGGGAAGTGTTTCATCACACCGCCAGCTCCCCAAGTCTAAAGCAGAAGCCATGTTTCTTCCTCTTCCCAAGCACTCTCACACACCCACCCCACACTGTGGTGATACGTCTAGACTCAGCCCTGGAGCACCAGGCTGCTGGGCAAAATGGAAGGGACAGGCAAGTCCCTTGCCTCTGCTGGCCTGCACCTGTTCTGTACGCAGGAAACTGTGACTTGGCCCCCGAGAGTCCAGTAGCTGGAAAGGGGGGTAGGGAGGCTCAGTCCCAGGCTGGAAATAAATATGAGGAGGAGGAGCGAGCTTTCCTATACACGGAAATCAACCAGGAAAGAGAAACAGCTGAGGGATGGCTTAGCGGTATTACTGAGACGTGGATTGCTAATGGCCCCCAGGGAAAAACTGGGGCCTCAGTGCCCATTTGTTGATTCATCATGCTTAGGCAGATGGCCTAGGAAGGGTAGACAGCCCCCATCTGATTGCCTGACCTGTGGAGTCTAAGCAGCTCCATGGAGTCTCACAGCTAAAGCAGTCATAGCCTCACCCAAACAGTACTGATGCCTCACCCTCCTTTTCTCCATTGACAACACTTCAGCTTCTAGTGTAGATGTGACATAAAAGCAACAACTTTCCCTGGAAGGTGGTGTTGACTTTCTGGGGTCCTATATGGCCACCTGGGAAATGGCACTAAGGCTGATGAAGACCTAAAGGCTACTAGAGCACTCTCCACTGTGGAAAAACCCAGAAAATACAGGATTTATTAACTGCCTACTGTGTGCCCTGCCCTGCTGGCCACCATCCCCAGTGGGACACATGAATCACAGTAATGAATTAGAACCTCATTAAATTAGACAAGTAGGGGGTCTGTCCTATCTGCATTAATGAAGATCTGATTTATTAACTATCTTTAAAGAAATGCAGTTTTATTACTTTCAAGTATAAGCATTGATTCATATCAAGTGCCAACAAGCATTGCCAAGTGGAGGTCCTGATGGCCCTGCCTTAACGAAAAGATAAGATTAATTTGTAATTAACGGCATCCATTTGCATGGAAACAATTAATGGGCTAAAGCCCTCGTAAAAACAGCACAATCTATTAACTAGATTAATAATGCCCACCTTACAATCTAGGATAACTTATTAGTTTTTTCCAGAAAAGGCAAAGGTCAGATCTCCAGGAGCTTGGGTGCTACACTGAGCCCAGAGAAAATTATAAAGGTGTCCAAGCTTGTTTGCATGGTCTCCAGCTCCCTTATCTCTTTTTAATTCTCAGGAGACATTTATTGAGGGCAACTGAAAGGAATTTAAAGAGAGAAATATAGGATAATCCTTAACCTGAAGGAGCTTCCAGCCTGCCTGGGAAGACAAGACACATACATATTAAAATATTCAGGATAAATCCAAGTGCTGGATTAAGGCATGGTGTGACTAATAAATGCCAACTGTGGTTGAAGCCTTACTTGTGCCAGTCAGTGTGAGAAAGCCTTGACATGTATATGTTAATAAACTAAGCAACACTTGGAAGTAGCCATTACAACATCCTTTCCCATTCTGCAGATGAGAAACCTGGGGCATCACCTGCTCTAGCATTACCTACATCCACGTGGCTGATAAGTAAGCTGTGTGGTAACTGGTCTTCAAAAATGACCCTACCATGAACCATAGCCCCTAGTATTTATACCACTGTTTGGATACGTCCTCTTAAATCCAAGCTGTTTCTGTGGCTAGCTGTTAACCAACAACAGTACTGCAGAATCAGTGCTATATGTCTTCTGTGGTTAGATCACAAGAGGCCTCACCCTATCTGCTCAGGCCTCTAAGAACACCTGCTGAGGGTGAAACCAGCCATGTTATAAGAAACCTATCTGCCCTGAGGCCTACATGCTGTGAGGAAGCTCATGTTAGCCATGTACTGAGACTATATGGACAAAGAAAGATGCCTGAATAGTCATCAGCTATTCTAGCATCTGAAATGCCAGCCCTGTGACTAAAGCCTCCATCCTGGACATAAGTTCAGTTGAGTCTTCAGTTGACTCCAATACCAGCCACCACGTGACCATAACTGCAAGACCCCAACCAAGAACTGCCCGGTCAATCCATGAACCATCATTTCTTATAGTTTTGTGCAATAGATAACCAGAACTAGCTGATAATATTAGAATGAGGGCAGCCTAATGACAGAGTTAAAAGATTAGTCACCATGCCATTTCAGCAACAGGGCATTTATACATCACTGCGTGATGAGTTAATGTGTCTTCCCACCTTATCCTTTCTTCTTCCCTCAATGGGAGAACCCAAAACTAGTCTCCTCCTTCATTCACTTTCTGTCCTCTGAGAATGGTATTCGGCTTGTGAGCATGCCTCAGATTAGCTTAACCCTGACAGGTGAAGGGAGCTGGCATGTGTAGACAACATATGGCAGGAGAGATGGCAAGAGGCGGGAGAGGGGCCCAGCCCTTTGTAATAACCAGCTCTCATAGGAACTAACAGTGAGTGCTCACTTATTACTGTAAGGGTGGCACAAAGCCATTTAGGAAGTACTTCACCTCCATGACCCAAGTGCCTCCCATTAGGCCCACCTCCAACACTGCAGAGTAAATTCCAACATCAGGTTTAGGGAATAAACATCCAAAAGCACCCTGCCTTGGCCCTCTAAACCTCACAACCTTCTCTGATATCTCTGATACAAAATACAATCATTCTATCCCTATAAGCACCTCAAAGCCTTAACTTGTTCCAGCAACAACTCACTTAACTTTTTTCAGCAACAACGCAAAAACCTAAAGTACAAAGTCTCTCCTGAGACGCAAGACAAGTTCCTTATAGCTTGTAAAGTCAAGTGCTAAGTATTTACTTCCAAGAGACAATGATTGTACAGGGGTTAGTTTAAAAGCCTTTCCAAAGGGAGAAACTGGCCAAAAGAAAAATGTGACAAGCCCCACCCAAGCCTGAAAACCAGCAGAAGGGACAATAAACTTGAAAGTTCCAACCAAAATAATCTCTTTTGGCTCCATGTCCTGCATTCTGGGCACTCTGATATGAGGGATGGTCTCTGAAGGTGTTGGGCAGCCCTGTCCCCGTGGCTTGAATGAATGCAGCCCACATAGCTGCTCTCACTGGTGCCTGTATCTTTTTCAGGCTGGGGCTGCAAGCAGCTGGTGGTTCAAGCCTTCATCTTCCACAGTGAGTGGAAGCAGTCTGAGGCCCTCGCCAGAAGCAGGTGCTGGTACCAAGCTTATTGTGCAGCCTGCAGAACCTTGAGCAAAATAAACCTCTATTCTAGAAATTACCCAGCCTCTAGTATTCCTTTATAGCAGCACGAAAGAACTAAGGGAACAGTTGTGCATCCCTTAATGACAAGAATACATCCTGAGAAATGCACCAGTAGGCAATTTCATCACTATGCAAACATCAGAGAGCACGCTTGCACAAACCAGCATGGTACACACGTAGCCTACTACACGCCTAGGCTATGTGGTACAGCCTACTGTCCCTAGGCTACAGCCTGTCCAGCATGTCACTGCCCTGAACACCATAGGCAATTGTAACACAATGGTATTTGTGTATCTAAACATATATAACTGCAGAAAAAGCACAGTAAAAAATATGGTATAAAAGATAAAAAATGGTGTGCCCAAATAGGGCACTTCCTATGAGGGGGACTGCAGGACCGTAGTTGCTCTGGGTGAGTTAGTCAGCAAGTGCTGAGTGAACACAAAGGTCGAGGATGCCCCCGGACATGACCTTGTAAAAACCGTACACTTAGGCTACACTAAACCCGTAAAAGATGCTTTTCTTCAGTAATAAGTTGTTTTACTTTATAAACTTTTTTTACAACTTTTAACTCTTTTGTAATAACACTTAACTTAGAACACACATTGTACAGCTATACAAAAATATTTTTTCTTTACATCCCAATTATATAAGATATAAGATTTTTTTCTACTTAACCTTCAATTTTTTTTTTAACTTTTAAGCTTTTTTTGTTAAAAACACTGTTAGGGATCCGCACATGTAGCTCAGCAATTAGGGTGCCGGCCACATGCACCGGGGCTGATGGGTTCAAACCCAGCCTAAGCCTGCTAAAAACAAACGAACAAAAAAAAAAAAAAAATAGCTGGGTGTTGTGGCGGGTGCCTGTAGTCCCAGCTACAAGGGAGGCTAAGGCAAAGAGAATCACTTGAGCCCAAGAATTTGAGGTTGCTATGAGCTATCATGCCATGGCTCTCTACCTAGGGTGGCATAGTGAGACTCTGTCTCAAATAAATAAATTAATTAATTAATATTAAAACACAGTTACAAATACACGAAGTGGCCTAGGCCTTCACAGAGTCAAGATCATCAATATCCTGTCTTCACCTCCACATCTTGCCCTACTAGAAGATGTTCAGGGGTGATAGCATACATAAGCCTGTCATCGCCTATGATAACAACGCCTTCTTCTAGAATACCTCTTGGAGGACCTGCCTAAGGCTGTTTTATACACTGCTAACTTACTTTTTATAACTAGAAGGAAGATACTCTAAAATAATGATAAAAAGATAGTCCAGTAAATACATAAACCAGTAACACAGTCATTTATTATCGTTATCAAATATTACATATTATACTTAATTATGTGTGCTGTGCTATACTTTCATACAACTGGCTGCACAAGTAGGTTTGCTTATACCAGCATCATCAGAAACCTGTAACGTTTTTCCCTACAATATTACTAGGAATTTTCAGCTGCATTATAATCTTATGGATATGAGGTCTGTCATTGACCCAAATGTCGTGATGCAGAACTTGGCTATACTAGGTTTCATGTTTTTAAATTGACTTATAAGTTTTCAATATTTGGCCTCAAACTATATCTCCATTTAACTTATATGAATAAAGTAAGAAGGTTTCTCAAATCAGATTTTAGTAAATCTTCAGAAAACCACTACTACAACTATACTTTTCTTATAATCAAAATACTAAAATACGGAGAGATATGATAACTTGTATTACCAATTTTGCAAGTAAAGAATCTGAGATTTAGATAGTTAGGTAAAGCAACGATTTGGCCAAGGAGGCACAGCCCCCTCAACAGAGAAGGCCAGGTGTGAATGCTGCCATTGCACTGAAAGTTGACTCTAAACTAAGGTGACCAGATGTCCCACTGCTGGTGGGAAAGTCCTGATTTTTAATAATTTGTCTTGTGTCCCACAGCGTTTTTAAAAAGTCCTGATTTTTGGAAAGAATGCATGACAAGCTAGGGAACAGTGGGAGAATGGGAAAGGAATATACGGTTTTTGGCTGCTGAAAAGGTTAATGTAACTCCATTTGGGAATGAAAAGGCTAATGTAAACTCCCTACTCCCCTCCTAGGTGAGGTATCAGAAGGAGACTGGCTCCCTCCCTTGCTTCTAGGCAAGGACAATTACCTCAGAAAGAGCCAAACTGTCTGGAACAAACAAGTAGCCCCCCGCCCCAGAGTAAGGTGACCGGACATCCTGCTTTTGGCAAGACAGTCCTGATTTTTAACAATTCATCCTGCTCATCCTGCAGCGTTTTTTTAAAGCCCTAATTTTTTGGAAAGAATGCACGACAAGCTAGGGAACACAGGAGAACGGGAAGGGAATATACAGTTTTTGGCTGCCATGTGGCTATTTCACCAGGATTTGCATTTTATATTATTTTTGTTAATTTTAGAATGTTAAACTTTAATAATAACAAATAATTGTTGAGAACTGATTATTGAGAACTGCTTATCAAAGTTTGCATTGTTGTCAGGCCCCACCTCCCCCAATGGTGTCCAGCTTTCCCAATGTTAAAATCTGGTCACCTTACTCTAAACCCAAGACCCTCCATTCTGACCTTCTAATGTGATAATTCATCTGTTGAAACACAGGCACTTGTTTGAGCACCTTCTTTCTATCCTGCCCTAGAAGAGATACATGATGGAAAGAATAAGAAAAATACCTGGGTTTCTTCTGAAGAAGTCATGGTCTAGCAGAAAAGGCAAAGGGAATAGAAGCATTATAATTGTTTTTTTTTTTTAAATAAATTCAGAAAACATTACTAGATTGTGTGCCCAGAAGTTTAAGGAGGTCCACAGAAGTTCCAAAACCAGAAGAAAGGATGACACACAAGAGATAGACATGGAGGCCTGGGTTGCTCCAGGAAAGGATGGAACACCCAGATTAGAAGACCATCTTTGCAGAGAACTAAAACAACGATGGACACGGTGTAAAGAAGAATGAAAAAGACCAGACCCAGGGGTAGCAGCAGTGGAGCTATGACCAACCCCAGGCTGATGGGAGGAAGAGAGGGAGGGGTTACTGATACTGAAAGGGAGAGAGGTTTGTGCAGTGTAGGACACAGAGTGGGCAGGGACCTTACAGTGGTAGGCAGAGGTGACCACACTGAAGGGAAGGAGGAGGTGCCTGTTGATGTAATCCATACAAGGTGTCTCAGAGCAGAGAGCAGGTGCAGAGCAAGTCTGGAAGAGGCCCCCAGAGATATGCAACACAGGAGACTCTGACTTACGGATCTGAGTCAGGGGGTGAGAGGGGAGAAAGCATCTCATTCAGGAGCCCGAGTTTGCAGTCAGGGCAAAGATGTGAGCAACAGCAATGGAAGGTGGTAGATGGTGAGAAACCCGGCCCAGCTAGGCTGAATGGGACTTAAATCTGGGCTAAGTGTTCATTTCTTGAATTACAGGTTAGATCATGAGCATGATGGCCAGCACATAGTAGAATCCCTAAGAATTTTTTTGAAGAAATACATCAACCTAAACATTAGATACCTGAGTATAAGAATCTGAGCTGCCATAAAGGGGAGTCCTCCCTAGATCCCCATGCACAGAGCAGCTGTTGCAGGTCAACTGGGCAAACACATTTGGTGCCTTCTGCATGTTTTCTTCTACCTGCCCTTTATTTTTGAAATAATTGTTCCACTCTACCTACATAGCCAGTGAGGTCCACCAGAGCCACATTTCCTTCATGGAGAGTCTAATTCCAGGCTTTTCTCCCCACTGTAGCCTTGAGGACTAACCCAGGACGTGTATATTAAGATAGCGGGATGGGGAGCCTCTGGACACGGAAGGTGCAGCAGGGCAGAAAACAGCAAGGAAGGAGCTAGGCAAAGAAGCAAGGTGCCCAAACCCCAGCGGAGGCTGACTGAGACAGCAGGCCGGCTGCCCCCACCCCAGATCCCAACGCTCCCTCCCTCTAAGTCCTGAATCGGCGCTCAGTCGGGCTGATGCTCTCCACTAGTGATGTAACAGCGCGGGGAAGTCTGCCTCATTCGGGTTGATCACGGTGGGACCTTCGGCTGCTATGCCCATTAAATAGGCATGGAAGAAACAAAAAATGGAAGCAAAGGAGGTAGGCAGGAAAGGAGGAGGGAGGGAAGGAAAGGGGAATTCCAAAATGGTTACCCTCAATAAACTCGTCACCAGTATGTCCTTACTGGCTGCCAGTCTCTCTTCAGAACAACACTGGGTACCATCGAAGGACGGGAAAAGAAGACACAGTCCAGCTGGAGGATGAAACAATGTCAAAGGCATTCAGCAAGAGAACCACTAAAGAGCAGGCTCAGTAACACAGAGCAAGTCATAAATGGAAGAAATGAATGCCTGGAAAGCAACAGACCAAGGGCATAGTGGAGTAGCTCAGAGTGCAGGCTTTCAATAGCATGAGTGGATGGGGCAGGTTCTCGGTGAAGCAAACGGCCTAGATGAAGGCAGGGATGCCAGCAGAAACAAGGCATGTGTATCCAGGACGAGGGGCACTCAGAGCTGCTAACTCTCCCAGTTCACATCACCAATATGGACACGCACACACCCTCCACGGTACTGCCTAAGGTAGAGGGGGTTTGCAGATCAGAGGGAGTCCCTGCTCCCCAGACACTGCCAGCTTCATCTCAGCTTCGAAAATCTGAGAATGGTGAGAAACTAGCCAGACCTCTCACCCCAGACTATCATCCCCTCTGGAGAACTCTGGAGTGCTGGTAAGCTGCCTCCTACTCTGACATCCCCAGATAAGGGATGACATGTGGGAAGTAGAAATCTGTTGGCTTTCTTTTAATCAAGGACACTCTTTAAGATGCTTAAATACAATACTATTTAAAAATGGGCAGTTTTATATAAAGGGAAGGAGAAAAAGTACAGAAGGAATGTACAGTATATCAGATTGAATTAGTTTTTTGTGCCACAACATGTAAACAAATCTGTTTAATTAGAACACCTTGTTTTTATTGCATTCTGAGCAATTTTTCAATGATGAGAAGAAAATGAGACAACAAGGAAAGGATTCTAAAATTTCTCGGGGATATCCAGAGCTTTTCTCTACTTTCCCAATGAGCTAAGCTCCTGGGGTGTTCCCTTGGATCCCCCATAAGTGTCCCTGGCACCCCATCTTCCCACCCACACACACCCCAGCTTTCTTTAAAATAACAGTATCCATTTGCAGAGATTTCAGCAGATTTTATGCGCAGAGGAAAAACAAAATGTGTTCTCTGACATGATGAAAATGTGGAACTCAAAAGAACTGGGAAGAGGGAAACCCTCAAAACCCCCAAGAGTCCAAGAGAAATTAGCAGAGAGGCGCAGGCCCTGGACTGGGGGGCAGATCCCCTGTGTGGCCCTGAGGGTGCGCTGAGGGCTCAGTGGCTCTGCTCAGGCCTCCATCTCCTGGGAAGACATGTCACTTTTTGTAGGAGGGAGCTGGACGGAGTTTCCCTGACAGCACCCACTCGAGGGATTCTGACCTGCACTTCAGACCTGCACACCAGCTGATACATGTGCATGGAGGGCTCCATGTAGGGATCTGAGGAGGGTTTCTAGGAAGCATCTGGCTTCCCCTCACCCACTCAGAGCCCAGAGATGCCCTGAACCCCCCGCATTCCCTGCCATGCTTCTCTCCTCCCCAGGCAAACACCATCGGGTCCTTATGCACACCCACCACTGAACTCACACCTGCAGGGGTGGATGTGTTTGTATTTTTGGTTTCTGGTTGGTTTCCTAACAAGCAGAAGATTTAAGCTTTTAATCCATCTGTTGGGTGCAAAGCATAATATATTCTAGGAGTGGATTAGGGGACTAAATTTGGGAAATGTGTTGTCAAAATGTGGATTTGCAATGCAAGCTTATTGACGAGGGTGTCATTTGGAGTCTGAAGGCCTTTTCGGAGTCGCTGTGAGGAGGGCTGAAGACTACGAGAGCAACAGGTGCACAGCACTGGGCTTCCGTGGCATGGTGGAGATGGAGACATTTCTTTTCAGGGCGCCCAAATCCTACTTTCTGAGCTCTCCTCTTCCTCTCACTGATTCTCTACTGTTGCAGGAACACACAGCATCTCAGAATCCCTCGCCTCTGTGGGACCCCCCTCAGAATACTGACATATTTGGGAACATAGCTAATATACATAGAAAATATAAAGCCCAGTTTCTTTCTGTGTGTGTGCAGTTTAACGACAATCTACATCTTATGTTCTTACAGCGGTGAGAATGTGAGCACCCATCAACATTTAGAGATGATGTTGGAAGGGAGAGATGAAGAAAGATACCATCTCAGAGACCCAGAATCAAGCACCTACAGATGGCCCCCTCAGCCATGTGACGCCTAGGATCAGGTTGGTCATTAGAACACAGGCTACTTCTTACACAGGGAGGTGGCCAGAATGGCTTCGGTTTGTTTTGTTCTCGACACTATATCCAGTACCCCTGCTTTGTGGCCTGGGCCAGAACTGAGGCGAGGGGAGTATATAGCCTGGAATTCGAGAGGCAACTGCAGACTCAGGAGACTTAAGCAGCAGGATTACAGGGGAAGAGGGTAGGTAGGCACTGCGGATGATGAGGAGCATAGGGAACCATCACTCAGCCATCCAGGCAGAGCTGGAGCATCAGGAAAAACCTACAGCCGTGCAGGAGGCCTGTATACAACATATCTAACTCGTAACTCACAGCCTCCAGTAGACAGTTTGCAGCTAGGAAGAGCTCAGCACCTCCTAAGGAGCTGACCACCAGGTTTGGGGTATAGACTGGGCAGAGGAGAAAAGACAGAGCCCTAGTGCATCACAAGACCAGGAAGATCAGACTCCAGCCTCCCTACAATACATTCATATTAAAGGGCATGAAGAAATCTCCCCATCAGACCCACTTTACTAGCTGATTTGAAGATGGGGCTGAAACCTCTCCCAGCTCACTGGTTTTGCTCCTAGCAGCCCTCATCATCCTCTATCAGTGAATTGCCAAGTGTTTACCCACCCACCGTACTGCTGCAGATAAGTGTTCAGTCGCTGGGACAGGAAAGAGCATGATCTTTGGCTTGGGGCTGTGGTAGAAACTGCATCTAGGGCATAGAGAGCAGCTCCAAACAGAGGAGAATGGAGAGACCCGAGGGTGGGATTTAGATGCGAGTTCCATAAAGGTTCTTTTAAAAAGTAAGATCCTTTAGGAAGCCATAGACACTGGAGACCCCATCCCTTCTAGCAGCATTGCCCTGACATTGCTTATGAGCTGGACACTCCTCACCTGACCCAGTAGTCATTAAAATCCCCAAAGTTGTCAACCCCGCTAAGCCCTCTCCCTTTGGTTGTCCCGGTGTATCTCAATATGACCTTGGTGAATGAAACTTGTCTATTTCACCTCCAGGACTGAGGTCAGGGATCCAGTTCTGCTTCTGATGCTCCTATTTGTGCACCAAGGCAATCATGGGAAATGTCTGAGGATTCCATGTTTAAAAAATAAAGCGTCCAGTCCTGCAGAGCCTTGAGTGGAGAGAGCCAATGGACAATGGCAGAGGGAACACTAATGCTAATGTTGGGACCGGGACCACCCCTGTAACTTGGTGCACTTGTTGGCTGGACAGGAGAGAATCATAGCAGTGAGGTGAATGTCCCTACTGGGGTGAGAAGCACTGGGAGTCCTTCGTGCCTTTCTCTCCTGCATTATCAGTTTTCATGGTCACCATCAGTACACAACACATTATTATGCCAGCTGTTACATAAAATTCTCTTGACCCAACTGTAACTACCCACTCTCTGCTTAGTCCCCCTTTGCAACAGACCTCCTCACAGGGTCATCTACACTCTCTCAAATCCTCTCCTCCCTTTCTCTTAAACCCACTCCCATCTACCCTTCACCTGCACCTCTGAATAAGAACTGTTCCCGTCATGCTCCCTGGTGACATCCACATCCCTGTATCCACACGTCAGTTCCCCATCCTCAACACACCAAACCAACCAGCAGCATCTGACAACACTGTCCACCTCCCAGGACTCCACACTCTCACAATGTCCAGGGTTTCAGGGCTGCTTCTTGGTCCTCTTTTCTGCCAACACTCACCATCTTTCAGAAGAGACCAGCATCACATATTTCAAATACTGCTGTGTGCTCATGAATTCCAAGTTCATCTCTCCCGCCTAGATTATCTGCTGAGTCTGAGATGTGTATCTCCAACTGCCCATCTGATGATGTCCACTTGCATTTCTAGGGCCCTCTAAAGCCTTACATGTCCAAAACTGAACCACTGGCTTTTCCTCATGCTAGTCTTACTCCACTCACAACTTTTCCCATCTCAGCCACTCTGCTAAAAACCCTGGAGTCACCAACACCTCTTTTCTGCCACACATCCTATCTAATCTGCCAGCAGATGCTATTGGCTCTACCTTCAAAACACATCCAATTTCACGTGCTCACTATCTGACTGTCACCCCCAACCCCATTGCCTCTCACCTCCTCTCTGGATTGCTCCCACAATCTCCCTTGCCTCCTGGAGGTGTTCCTACTGCAGAGGCCACGGAGTTGCTTCCTGTCATTTGATGTAAGAATCATGACATGTGTCTGTTCAAAACCTCCCGGTGACTCCCCCATCCCACTGAGAGGAAAGTGACACCCTCGCCATGACCCACAAGGTGCTCCCTCCCCAAGACCTTTCCTACCCAGCTCCTGCTGCCCTTCCCCTCAGTCACCAGCTCTAGTCACACCATCCTCCTGGCTGCATCTTGCCTTAGGGCCTTTGTTCTGGAGCTCCTCTAGCTAGAATTTTCTACCCTTCAATGTCTGCTTGGCTCACCCCTTTCAAGTCTCTTCCAGCATGCTTCAAGGAGCCCAGCCAAACCTAGGTACATTACACAATGTAATCCTGCCACCTGCCTCTACCTACACCCCTCCTTATCCAATCTCCTCTCTTCCCTCTGTGTTCTTCCACAGTGCACATCCGCACACTTTATTATTATGCTATTTTTATGTTTTGTATCTTCCCTTGCTGGAATATAAGCTCCATGTGGGTAGGAATCTTTATTTTATGCTGAAATATATGCTAAGTACTTAAGGCAGTATCTGACACATAGATGTCCAACAAATATTTGCTAAATGATAAACTTCCCTTTTACAATCCAAATACAGTCCATTGCACCCACTTCTCCCAGCTAAGGTCCTGCTCTTGGAGATAACAAGTGTGTGTGTTTCTGATGATAAGAGTTATAACAACAACTACAGTAGCTATTATTTGTGGGCTGTTTACAAGATATATAACCTACCAACCACATTAAAGTGCTTGCAATATGCCAGATACCATACTAAACTCTTAACAAGAACTACCTCTTCTCTCCACATCCACGCCAGCATCTACAGTTTGGGGATTTTGTGATGTGGGCTAATCTTACTGGAGTTAGGTGATATTTCAGACTGCTTTGATTTGCATTTCCCTGATGATTAAAAATAATAGGTACTTCTTAGTAAAGTATCTCAAGAATGGAAAAAATATATATCAATGTACTCAATACTAATAAGAAACCCATATATAAGCAATTCCATGCTTATACAAACAATAAAACACAAAAATAGTCTAGCAAGGGGGAAGGGTGAGGAAGGAGGGGGAGGGGAGAGAAGAAGGCGTCTGGAGTGAGCAGGAGGGGCATTTAGTGGGATCTCACCCAGTGTGCACAATGCAAGGGTATTCAGCACACCCCTCGGGCCAAGGGCGCTTCTACGACTTGCACTTTACCTTGGATGTGAGAACACTGCAACCCAAAAATTTGCATCTTCATATTAATTTGAAATCTAAAAAAGTACTACCTCTTAGTTGTTCTAATAGTTCAGTGAGGCAACATACTAAAATGCATTAGGAGATCCAGTATTTTACCCACAGCACATCTTACAAATTTACATTGTTACATCCATAAGTATTCATATTCACATCCATAAGGCACCCTTATGGTGAACAGGGTGATCACTTCCCCTCCCCTTCACTCCTAGTGTGACCATGTGACTTGTTATGGCCAATCATCTGTGAGTAGAAATGACAGCATCAGCTTCTGATCAAACTCTGGCCCTGCGAGGCCTTGCATGTTTCCTCTTACCTTCTTGCACTGCTGCTACCCCCGGGAAGAATAAGTCTGGTGGCCTGCTGGTACAGGAAAGATACAAGAGATATGTGGAGAAGAGCTGCCCCAGCAAAACCAGACTTGACTAGAGGCCCTCATCAACACACAGCCACAAAAGCAGTAAACATGGTTGTTTTAAGCCCCCGAGCTTTGGTGTGGCTCATTGTACAGCAACAGGTTAAGTGCTGGAGGCATTCCCATGGCTCCCATTCTAAAAATGAAGAAAATGAGTCTAAGCAAAGGTAAGAAATGCAACTAAGATCTCATAGCTGTATAGGAATGAAACCAGATTCTGACTCAGGCCTTCTGGCCCCAGAGCCTGTACATGGGCACCACCAAATCCCTCCTTACCGCTTTTGTCTCTGTGCCACACCTTGCTTAGACACACTCCCAATTCTTCTCCATATATACTTACTAATTTATACATTTGCATGTTCATTCATACTTTCAAAACAATTTTTTGAAAAAGTTGAGCACCATGTCATGCCAGTAACTTAAAAGTTGCTGGCAATACTGAGATAGAATCTGAGCTGCATAACTAGAAATGTAACAGAAAAGGGGAAAATGCAACAAGTGTAGCTGGAGGAAGATGTACCCGAATGAAGCTGAGAGCAATCAGAAAGTAGACAGTGCTGGTGACAATTGTCAGAAAGGTTCCAAGAAAGTAGACTCCGATGCAATTTAGAGCATCCAGCTTTAGAGTAGAGTGCTTGAGATAAATGGATAATTTCTAACCTGGGTGCTATGGGAGTGCCACCTTCCCCCCTTACAGATATTCCTTAACCCCTGTGACCTTTTGCTTCTCTCTATTCTCAGAGTAGGATAAGAGAACCTAATATTATTGGTTAATGCCACTCATTGTTAAAAATAGACAAGCCATTTTCAGGCTTCATCAAAACAACATCGTGATGAGTCACTTACTTTTCAAGATTATGAATATCCAAAAAATGTTCAAAGATTCCCAAGACAGTGAGGCAGTTCTCGCTGTAAGCAAGTGTGACTCTTTATAAGCGTCTGTGGTTCTCCTGGTGCCACGTAGTGGATAAGTGGCACACACAGAATGAGAGCTGGAGTATGGAAGGGTGAAAGGATGCAGTGGGTGCGGACAGGGAGCGGGCAATCCATTAACCTTGAGTGAGCTGGTTGATATTTCTGAACCTGTGTTCTTCTATTAACAAATTAGAAATGAGAACACCTAATTTATGAGGTTGCGGCAGTGTTTAGGTAAGTTAAAAAAAAAATAAAGGGCCCAATAAGGTATTTGGCACCAATCCATGGGCAGAAATAAAGCATTAAACCTTCTATTCAACAAATATTCAGCAAAAGTCCACCACATACCAGGTACCCGGGAATGCTGAGGTACATAAAACAGACCCATCCCCTCTCTCGTGGTGCTCTCTGTCTAGTCAGGGGTGCGGACAAGTAAAATTTACAGAAACAACACAGTGAGCCATGTGCTCGACTCTTCTACATAGAGGTGAAAGGAGAATGTTCACCAGTTTGCAGGGTTTCAGACTTAAAATTCCCAAACCAGAGGCACTCATCAAATGATTAGGAAAGGTTTCAAATGGTAATGCAAAGAACATATTTATCAGGCTCTACTCACCCTATAACAAGACAGGAAAGACCCATTCCAAGCACTCTGATGAAGCAATAATGGAATGATGACTTCCAACCCAAAGGGAAATGGCCCTGCACTATTAAAGCTCAATGACATCCAGTGGCTGCATCCAACCAAGACCTATGAACCTGTCTCATTACACAGGATTCTGATCTGTTCCTTGTCCTCATTCTGTATTAATCCCACTCATATATCAAATGCTTACTCCACAACCTCGTGTAATCCTCATAACATCCCTGGTAAGTGAGTGCTATTTTTCATCCTCTTTTCACAGATTAATGAACTGGCACTTAGAGAAATTTGGTAACTTCTTCAAGGTCAAACAGCTTAGAATTGACAGGTAGGGACTCACAGGGCTGGGACTCAAACCCAGGGGCTCTTACACAGCCAGGTCCTGCAATTCCTCTTCATGGGCCTGTCTGGTTGGAGCAAAGAGTCTCCAAGACATTTTCTAGGATGCTCTCACAGACCTAAGCCGACTGACAATTGCTCAGCTACCAAGAACCACAGGACCAAATTGGGGCTATAAACATAAGAGCTGCGGACGATCTATGCAGCTTGAGTTATTAGGGAGGACTGTGAAATAGAGTTAGGACTTCACTTGGTGCCTGGGTGGAGAATAAAAGCAGCATCCAGTCTGTAACTCTTTTGATAAAGATGCACGTTCTGTGCACTGAGCTGCAGTTTATTTCTTATTCGTCTGCTTTTGTCCTCTTTTTTAGAACATCTTCGATGCATAAAGAAAGAAAACAACTGAGCTTTCTCTATTACTGTAATTACAGCACGATGCGATTGTGATTGAAGAGTGAACCACCTCGGGGCAGGGGAAAGGAGGGACAAATGCCAAGGGCGTCGCCCATGCCTGCAGGAGGGCAGGTCCCAGGGCTTGCAAACAAAGAATGAAAGTTCTCATTACACAGGATTCTCATCTGTTCCTTGAAGCAAGCCCAGCACGATCCTGACTTAGAAACTAGTTATTAGTTCATGATTCCACCTGCTCCTGGCCCTCCCGACAGGAATAATTCTCTCTTCTCTGACCTCCCATAACCATTAGCTATGCCTCTTCCAGGGGAGTTGGCACATTCTATTTTGTATGATATTTATGCACGTGCAGGTTACTTCTTTGCCCAACTTTCATCTCTGTGAGGGCAGGGCTGTGTTTTGATGTGTCTTTGGGTCTCTCACAGGCCAGGGTGCAACACACGTGCGCCCACTGTACGCTTCATTAGTGCTATTGATGTGAGAAGATACAGCTCCATCCCTAGGAAGAAAATCCGTTAATCACACTGGTTTCCTTCAAGGCTCTGGAAGGATCAGGGAAAAAATGGTACTGTTCTCAATTTCTACACAAGGATGTCTGGCTCTAAGAAAATTCTGTTTTTCCAAGATTAGTTGCTGAGATGAGAGGATGAAGACCATGGGCAAGGCCTAAAAGGGACATCAAATATTCAGAGTGACAGACAAAAATGAAGGAACACAGAGCTGGTCAAACTCCCTTCATCTTCCCTGCCATGGCTGGCACCTCGCCTCCCCTCCCCTCCTCCTCCTCCTCCTTCATTCCTCACCCGTTCCCCTAGTCCGGGTCCTCATCACTGTGTCTTTTGGTACTAAAGAAACACTCTGACCCCAATATGTCCCCTCCTTCTTCTAATCTGCACAGTGTTCCTGGATTAACTTTCTGAAACTCTTATTTAATCATGCTGAGAAATGAATACACATAGTGGTGGAAGGCAGAGCTTTGGACACAGAGAGATTTGGACTTAGGCCCACTCTACCACTTACTAAGCCTCGATCATCTCATCTATACAATGAGGATAATAACAGCACCTGCCTCATAGGCAGTGGTGAGAATAAAATGAAATATTATGTATATTTACCAGAGTACTTGGCTTGTAGCAAGCCCTCAAGGGATATCCAGGAAGAGGAGAACTATTCCCTACTCTCAGACCTAAAATGGTCCTCAGTGCCTATGAGGCATGCCTTTTGCTTGGCAACCTGGGCCCTTCAGCATTACATGAAGGTGCTTCACACACACCACCCCACTGCCACGGGGACCCCTCTGTCCTCTGCACACTGAATATATGTGCAGGTCATCTGCAGAATGTTGACCTCTCCCCCTACCCACCTAAATCCTGTATCTAAGCAATACTTGGAAACAATACAGGGAGACCCCCGACTCAGAGCACATTTTGAGATATAATCCAGGTTGATTCGAGAATTAAATGGTTTATATACATCTTATATATCTGTGTGCACGTGTGTGTGTGTGTGTGTGTGTGTAAATACAAAGGAAAAACAAGGTAAAAATTGTCTGTTATTGTTATGGCTAAGGCCCTTTATGAATAAGAGCAAAAGAGAAATAGATAACCAAAAAAGATTACCAGATTTGACCACACAAATGCTAAAAAAAATAAAAGTCCCTACATTTGAAAACACACCATAAACATAGCTGGAAAACAAAAGACCAAATCAGGGGAGAAAATGTTTGTACCATACATGCTAAACAAACGATGAATAATTTATAAAGGTCTGTTACTAATCAATACGAGAAAAAAAACAATAGGAAAAAAACAGGCAATGAACTTAAACTAGCAAATTGCAGAAAAAGAAACTGAGACGGAAAAGAATAAAGGATAGTGGGGAAACACTGTATTTTTAACAATGAGATAAAATCAGAATAAACCCCAAAGTCTCACTTTGGTGTCTCAAATAGAAAAGTTTTCCTTGTGGCCAGGAACAATCAGCATTGGCAAACTACAAATAAATGGGAGCTTAGCCTGGTGAGCTGGGTCAGGCTCATAGGAAGCACAACCTACCCTACAAGCCACTACGATGAGATGTATAAAATTGTTTTAAAATGTGCATAACTTTTGACCAACAATTCTACCTTTAGGATTTAATCCTAAGAGAATAATCATGGACAATCACAAAGATTTCTGCATAAAGATCATCATCACCTTTTCTGCAATAGAAAAAAAAAAATGGAACAGCTTAAATTTCCAGCCGTAAGATGCTCAAAGGTAAAAATAGTGTATTCACATGATAGAATGCTGTGCAGCCATTTCAGATTATATTTTGGAAGAGTATAGTTAAGGAAAATATTATAGGTAAAAATGTCATATAGGATTCTAAGTTTGTAATTTCCAATATATTCCTAGTGAAAGACATACATGAAAATGATCAATGGCTGTCTCTTTATGAAGGAATTACCAATGATTATATTGGTATATAATTATAATTTCTTTTCTTTGGGAGTGAGGAGGAATAAATATAAATCAAACATAACAGAATGGACCCTACCCAGGCTTCAAAGTCAGCTCAAGGTCCTGCTTCCTCTATCAAGTCAGCTCTGACTACCCCAGACCTCACTGAGCTACGCACCCTTCACACTCTCTTAGCCATTATTACCCATGTTATACAATCACCCATTTCATCGGATGCTTCTTTGTATTACTGTCTAATTATCCTAGGTTTGAAAGTATTAATTCCTCCCACTAATATCTGGATCTACCTTACCCATGGCAGGCTGTATTTTCCAAGACAGTTACAAGTTCATCCATCCCCCATACTCTTCTTACCACTGATGTGGCCACTCCTTTTATAAAAAGGCAGGACTGTGGTCCCTGACCTTGTATCTGAGTGGACCTGTGCCTATGGCAAAAGTGATGCTACATGAATTCTGAGGCCAGGAGATGATACAAGATAGCACTTCCACCACGTTCTCTTGGGATGCTCTTTCTAGGAACAGTTGCTATGGCCACATGGAGGGTCCATACATAGATGTTCCGGCTAAGAGCCCCAGTTGAAGTTCCACTCAACTGCCAACAACAAACACCAAAATACAAGTGAGAAAGCCTTTGAGCTGACAACGAGGTTATCTACTATCTGCAAACACGAGATAGGCCCTGAATAAAATCTACCTAGCTGAGCCTATTTGCTCCCCTAAACTTTGACAGACGGTAACAACAAAATAATTTCTGTATTTTAAGTCATCACGTTGGGGGATAATTTTTTCTATGGCAATTGATAACTGGAAATTATTTACACTTCTTTTTTTACTATGCTGCTTCACAGATCTCCTCTCTGGACCATCTTCAGTCCTCAATCCCTTGGCTTTATGAAAACTAATTCATGTATATTTATTATATATGTGAATGAATGAATGAGAATTCTAACCTTCACTTTATTCCTTAGCCCAAACTTGTGCTTGCTAAGGAGTCTTCTTAATAACTTCTTGACCTAAGAGAACCAGCAAAGCAAATCCTTTTTATACATACTCTGAACTTTATATTTCCATCTGCATAATTCTTTTCAATTATACCTCCAGCTACTGAGCATGCAGAAAAATTTTACTCACTAAAAAAAGAAGAGTTAATAAAACAAGAGCTGCAGTGAAGAAACTGAATGTTCGGGGCTTGCCCTTTACTCAGGAAGAAACCGCAGCCATTCTTTGGTAACCAACATGTTAGCAGAAGACTATTGCCTCATACTCTTAGTAAATAGGGATGCAGCTCTTAGCCCCACAGAGCAGACAGATAAGCCATAATAAGCCTCTATTACCACAGCCCTGGCCCTTGGCATCACCTATCTGGTGTGTTCAAAGAACAAAGGGGCTTCTTTATGCTAATCCACCATTTCAGATCCCCTGGTGGGTTAGGCATTTTCCTTTCCAGGCTCTTTCCTTAAAAACAAAATCCAGTTGGTGTGCTCTCACCTAATGGGCACAAAGGGAAAGTATATGGCACACCTCGGTCTGAGGGGCACAACTACAACGGGGACTTTATCTAAAAAATCCAAACGTTATGTCCTAGTGGTTTGTGCCTTCATATTAATCTGAAATAAGGAAAAAGGAAATCTGCTGTGTGTGGAGGGAGCACACATGCACAATGCAGCAGTAGCAGCAGCAGCAATAGTAGCAACAACAATACTGTTTCTGTTGTGCCCCAATGTGCGGAGTAGATGTGTTCATGGGAATTTGGCCCTAGACTGGAGAGGGGTAATTGTGAACAAATGAGGCAGAGTTGGCAAGTGAGGCCAATCAGAAAGAAGGCCAAATTAAAATAAAGGACATCTAGGAACTCTGAATTAAGTTTCTCATGATTCACAATTGCACCAAAATTGGTTGACACTGCCTCTTTACTTGATGGGAACTGATTAAATTTGACTCATCTTTTTTTTTCCAGATATATTTTACTAATTTTGGTAAGCAGTGAAATCGGGGTTACCTGGCATTAGTGTTGTTTGCCTCCTTTACTAGGCCTCAGAGACCCCCAACCCTTGCTCTTGGGGGTATCAGCATTGCCAGCAAGACCTCAAATTTCCTCTGTCTTAATGCTGTCGCTTCACCACTTAGATCCAATGACTCAGAAAGTCAAGAATGTCGTGACTCAGGGAGGAAAAAGGGAAGCAGAAGGACCTATTCCAAGCACAGCCTTACACGAATGCTCTTCAAAGGCGGTGCGATTGTCTCAGATCCTGAAGAGGAGGCTGATGACTTTCTCATCCCTCCTCTCCAAACACAATTCGAATCAGGGAAATGAGGACGACCAGCTCCTTTTTGTATTAACCTGACGTTTTGGTGTCACTAATTTGATTTGTGGCCGCTTAGATTGGCTTGAATTTGCATCTCGAGGTGCATTCCTTTGAGCTCACTAGATAACCCACCCAAGAGCCAGTGATCTGGTGTCTGATAGACTTGACACCAAGGATCTGTTTTGATAGAATGGACCACAGGAAAAAGGTTATTTCCTTTTCCCCTTTCCCAGAGGTGGATTTTATTTCTTCTGCTAATAGTCTACTTTGCCAAACAAGAAAATAAAGTTCAAGTTAAGGGTAGTTCCCCACATCTCAACAAATTTCTCAAATTGATCTCCCTGCTGTTGCCATCACCCTCATCTCCCCATCCTCACCCTGAGCCCACATGCCCCATCCTTCCCATCGCCTGAATAAGATAACCTCATACCTTTCACCATTTCCACCATTAATGCCAATTAGTTGTCACCATTAACATCATCAGAATAAAGGCTCTGGCAAGTCTCAACTGGGAGAAGCCTGTTCCCACAACTGCAGGAATTTCCATATTAAGACTTTCAAGCTCAAAAGCTCTGGAATATCCTAATGGAGAGAAACTGTGTTGGGAAAGACCCTTGGGAGAAGCAGGGAGGTAAAGCGTGCCCCAGTCGCCTCTCAAAATATCCAGCAAGCCGCCATGGGGGAGCATGTGCCCGTTCTTTGAACTCCCTCAAAGTACCTTTCATCTGTTCTAAATCCAGGATCATCTTTTGTACAAGGCTTGCTGTTTCTGGATAAATCCTTGGCCCTTGTTCAAGCCCTGGACTGTGTCAGGATGTTCCACAGACCCCAGCAGGAAAGCATCGCTAAACGAGCCTTTCCAGCGGGACCCCTTTCTTGTGACACGGATTCCAAATCCCAGCCCAGAGCATCTGCGTTCAGCAGTATGACAACAAGGCAGTGATGTCGCATTCTCATTTCAACCCCCATCTTCCTGGCGGAGGTCCCCACACCTCCACCACAAGATAGTCATCGGTTGGTAGGTTCTTTCCCGAGGCACTCTATTTTCAGCTTCATATCATATCACGGACTCTCTTTCCCTGTGGAGCAAGCTGGTGAAACATTTTTCCTTGCCTAAGCATTTGCCTCATATCTGACTCAAATCTCTAACCTGGAAATGAGGGGGAGAGCAAGCCAACAGGGCTCTAGGAGGAAGGCCTCCTGCTCTGCCAGCAGACGGCACCTCAGTCCCGAGACTTGCTGTATGCGGCTAAGTTGATATCCTCTCCTCTCCGACCCCCCATCTTGCTTCCCCTTGTTAGAGAAAACGTCTTGCACCATCTGCTTCCTTGGGTGTGGCAGAAGACTAACACTATTTTCCTAAGTGCATTTCCAAAATTAGACGCTTTCTCCTGGGTTTTTTTGGTTTTTTTTTTTTTTTCGGGTTGTCAGTGATCCTTTACTGAAATATTTTTCTCTGTAGTGCTCAACTAGCTGGGCATTCCGCTGCATCACTGTTGATGTCATCTGTGATGCCATGAAGGTGGTGGCCATCGACAGTGCAGCACACAAGCCCTGCGGTCCCCAGGAGCTCTTTAATGGTTCCAGAGAGTTCTCTTTAAAGCTCGGTGCTGCATCTCTTGGGCAATGTTGACAATGTCATCAAAAGGGATATTTCCACTCTGCTTAATGTTTTTTCTACTTCTTTCTGTATCTGGCTGGTTCTTTGGGGACTTTGATGATCAGAGGAGAGGCAGAAGTACCACCTCAATCTGGGCCTGCCTGTTCTGAATGGTCAGTTCCACTGTAATTTTTAGGACCTTCTAGTCACTGGTTGCCTTGGCAATCTCAACACCAACCTTTTATGGAGACAGATTCAGGGGGTCTAAGGCAGACATGCACCAACTTCCCCAGTGGTGTACTTCAGCCACAAGACTGTAATCCTGTCAAAGCCAAAGCTGGGCAGAACAGTACATGTGGCTGATGTCGGGTGAACCTGGATGTGGGAAGATGGAAGAAAGTTTCTCCTTCGCCTCCTTCAAGCCCAAAGCAGAAAACGTCCTTGACATTTTTATAAAGTCTCCATCTCTTCATTGCACTTTTATTTAGTGTGCTATCAAAGTCACAACCAAATCCATGAGCAAAGCAAAGTGGTGTTATTGCTATTTTACAGAAGAGAAAACAGACTTCAGAGTAGTAGAGCATCTCTTTCAAGGTCTTGACTATCTGGACAATGGCCATATTGGGGCTGGAACCCAGATGTCCTAACTGTTGGGGCTCAACTTCTTATGCTTCCCATCCACTGCCCTGTGTGGAATGAGCATAAGTTACAAAGCAAGCCTGAAACCAGCCAAAGGGAGTGAGAAA
>NW_003852407.1:14405822-14408654 GCF_000181295.1 Otolemur garnettii
TGGGCATCAGCTCATAAAATACCTTCACTCCATATATGATAAGGAAAAGCCCAGCAAGGTCACTGATTAGTCAAGGCCACTGGAGGACAGAGGTTTATCAGATGCCTATTTCAAAAAGCTTTCCCTTTAGAACCTTGCCCCCCCTTCTATGAGAAGGACACGACCTCTTCACAGTGGTAGAGGCCCAGGCATTTCACTGTGAGCCAGAAGTGTTGGCCCTCAGCCATGGACACAGACAGAGTAACTGAACACCCAGCCAAGGAACGTCAGAGTGACTAGGAAGAGCAGTCTATGGAATCCTCCCTTCAGCAGGCTGTCTCAGTGCCCAGACTTCCACCATTAGCTATCCAGTTCCATAGATTTGGGGCATAAAGGACTGTAGTCCAGATGTAAAAATGCCACACAGGATCACCGGTAACTGGAGAGATTTTTATCCATTAATATCCTGATGTAACAAAATCAAATGGCCATTGGCAAAGGATAGAGTCCCGGAGAGAAAGAATACAGAATAGGTACATTTTGACAGAAAGGGAAGGAAAAGGGTATCCCCCAGCCCAAACCCAGGAGTTTTGAGAAAGAAAAGCTTAGTCTAAGCTCTGACTGCTTACTCTGGAGGCCAGTCCTATATACTTGGAATCCATTGGAGGGGAAAAGTGATGAAGGTGCATGGGTAGAGAAACCTTCCTGGGCCCAAAAATAAAAACTCATATAAGCTGGCTTAAGTAAATAAATAAATGTTTAAAGTAAGGTATTGGCTTATGAAACCCAAAGGTCAGAGGTGCTTTGGCTTCAGGCCCAGCTGCTCTCTTGTCTGCCTGGCTCTGATTTCCAGTCATGGCTGTACTCTTCCCCAAAGACAGCCAACACCTCCCAGGGCAGCTCCGTTCTAATAAGTCCTCAGAGGGTCACCTCCAGCCAAAGAGGTCCTCCTTACCAAAGGGCAGAACTGGACTCTGACTGACCAAACTAAGACCACGTGCCTGCCTCACCTCATCATTCAGCTCTGATTGGACAGATACAGAACATGCGCTTTCCAGAGCTCCCGTTGGACTGACAGTAGTAACTTTCAATCAGGAGGATGGTGTGAGTAGGGCCAACAGCCCACCCCTTTGCCCCCCACCCAACCCCCTCAGGCCTAATGCTACAAACCATGAGAGTCCTCAGAGGCCAGCCCCCCACTCAGGGGCGCCAGGGCCTTAGACCTGGTACAGGGCACAAACTGCTGAAAGGGAACCAAAGTTTCTCCAGCCCTTGAGCAGCAGTTTCCTCCTGAAGGCAACTATCAAAAATGCCATCCGAGGTCCCATCATTTGTCTAATTGTCTCTTATTTTCTGACTGTCTCCTCCTCTTAGCTCTATGAGGTCAGAGACTCTGAATGTTTTCTTGTTTGTGGAATCCCCCGCACCGAGCACAGATGGTAGCTGGCACAAGGTGCGGACTCAGTAAAAGGTTACAGTTGCAGACTGAAGCCTAAAATGCCCGAGAGGCTGTCCTCTGAGTCTCACCTCCGCTCAATGTGGCATTGCCACTGCCCGTCTGGGCCCAGGGACAAGCTCAGGACAACCCTGACCAGACATCTTTTTGTTTGAGCTGCCTGCACACAAGGTAATCATGCCCAGTGTAGTGCTCAGCTCTTCAGGCTCTAGGTACTGAGGGGCCCTGCACCCTCTTCCCCCATCAGGTAGGCCAGAGAGGATATGTGAGATGCCCTTAACGGAACTGAGGTCCTTAGTCAGGGTAGTGGGAGGCCAAGAACGCCAGTAGGATTCAGGGGGCCAGTGCCAAAGGAGGTCTCGCTGGCAGGAGGATCGCACAGAACTGAAAGGGGACTGGCCAAGGCCTACGCAGAGCTCTGCTTCCCTTGCCCAGACCTCTTCTTGCCTCTGTCTCTGGGAGGCAATGAGGGGTTGAGCAGAGATTGCTGAGGTTGTCTTCCTTTCTACGCAGACACCTGTAATCACCGGCTCCTTCGCACTCCCTGTCCCTGCATGGAAGCTGCTTGCCACAGTGACAACCTCAGCTCCAGATTGGAGTTGCCTAGCAACTCAGGGTCCTGAAAAGAAAGCAAGAAAGAGAAGCCCAACAGAAAGGGCAGAGGAAAGCGAGCCTGGCAGGGGAAGGAAATAATCAAGAACAAACACCTTTGTGGACAGATCAAAACACAGCAGCTCCCCAAACCCTCAGGACCCTCCACCCCAGCCTCTTGCTGTCTTCTCACTCTCTGCTGGGCACCTGCCATCCTGCCATTGCCATACTTCTCTTCCAAACCACTTGCCTCTCTTTATAAAGGCAAATCCTCTGGAGAGGGTCTGGCCGGCCAGCTGTCCCAATTCCATGTGGGCGGAGCTTATCAGACCTTTTTGCGGAAGAGGAAATGGGAAATACATTCTAATCCAGCCTGTGCTCTCTGCTCCATTCTATATCACTTTGTCCACTCCATTCTTCACCGTCCAAAGTCTATCTACCCATGCAGAGCAAGGTTGTCCATTTTGGATGCTGGACGGCCATCTGTCTGACCCTTGGTGAGCATCTTACTTCAGGAAGCCTCAGCTCTGTCCAAAATAATCCCTAGTTATAGGTTGTTGTATAATCTATAAAGCAAAGTCGTATTTGAGAATACCTAGCACAATATGTGGCATAAAGACAGCACATAGTTCATGGTAGTTTCCTTTCCTGAAGATGGAAGTCATAATGTCACGGTCACAGGATCTCTGAGGTCTACTCTCCTACTTTGATGTAAACTGAGCAGTCTCTAAGTTTTGAAGGTGAAATTTAGCTCCAAGGCTGGAGAAGCTCCAGGAACCCAACAAGTCGCTGCTCTTGGAGGATAC
>NW_003852407.1:14408810-14413160 GCF_000181295.1 Otolemur garnettii
TGGGGCCATTCTTGCATCTGGTTGCCTTTGATGGTGCATTTCACTTAACCTATGGTGGTGCTTCTGGTTCAGCCTACCAATCGCTATGGCAGTGGGAGTCAGGGCTGGGACTAGGAATCTGACTCAAATAAAGTTTACCATTTTCCAGCTGGTGTCAGACCTTTGGACAAAACAGGGGCTTCATTATCAGGCCCTTGAGATAGGATTTGAGGTCAAGATTTGACTAGCAAATGGAATTCTTTTGTAAACTAACGATTTGTGTTTATCCATCCATCCATCTATCCTGTACTTACTGAGGTGGGCCTAGTTCTATACTAGGCATGAGAGACACACAGAAAAAGAAGAAATGGCGAGAAACAGCTTGAGTTTTCTTCCCAATAAAAGTACATTAGAAAGTAGCACATTTTTCAAATCCAGACAGAGCAGTTCCTTTTGTTGGAGCAGGAGTAGTTCAAAGGGACTAGAGATAGTCTGGTAAATGCAGAGGGCTCCTAGGGCAGAGGGATCCTACAATAGATGGAATTTTTTAAAGTCTGTTACCCATAACCACACTGAAGAAAACAATTTGCAAAGGTAATTTGGCCTTTTCCAAAGTCTACATTCCTAGACCCAATTGAACCTTAGGAAAAAATAAATATACCAATGATGGAGAGAAAAGGGACAGACAAGCAAAGAGCCCAAGGCTTAAAGGATATTAGAACCGATGGAGAATTGACAGGAGAGGAAAGAAGAGAGAACACACGCCATGGTGTGGTTTCTACAGCTACCTGTTTGGGTGTCTGAGGAGCAGACCTGAGCAGCACCCTGGCCTCCTGTCTTCAGTCATGCACTGCCCTCCAGTTACAGCAGTTTGGTCCTCCCTCTTGCCAATGCGTGTGCAGTTTTGAGTGTGCATGCAGGGTGTGTGTTGCAGGATGTCTGTGCGTACTTGCTAAGAAAAAGAAGGGGCACCGACACTGCATGTAGGTGGAGTCTGAATTATGTGGATGTGTAAAACTATGTGGATTCCTAAGAGAAAATACCTTAATATTAAAATAAGAACTAGTTTGAAAGCCAGAAGCCCCTGAAACTTTTGTAAATGTCTGGCAATTGTGTTTTTTTTTTTTTTTTTCACGACCTTTGTCCAGTTTTCTCCCTGGGACAACTGTTAGCAGCAGAGAGATGATCTGAGTTCAGAACCCAGAGTTGTCTTGGTGATTATCAGAGCCTTTGCACATGGCAGTGGTCATATTTCATACTGGCTTTAAGTGAACTGGTCTCATCTGTTAGTGGGTGACCCATTTTCAGGCAAGACAAAAGACACGAGCATCAGAGGCTTGGTCTCCGTATGATTGCTAACTCCTCTGGAAAGGTACAAAGGGAAGGGACCCCTGGGCTGCTTCTTATTTCTGTTCTACTCAGGAGACTTCTGGTTTCTTAAGATCCCCGTGGGGACGTGGCTTTTTGCATCCACTTTGGGTCATACTGTCTGTGCCCTACTCCCAGCAGAAACACTGTCCCCCTCCTTCTCTGTCTCTTCAAACCCTTACATCCTACTAAGCCGACACCACACTCTCCACTGCCTACCCCTGGACTGTCTGTGCCAAGCACGCCTTTGGAGTTCCAGTCTATCTCTAATCATTTTCCCTCTGACTTGTGTCTTTCTGGGGCACCTCCTACCCCACAGCCCCCCTGACTTAGGCTGAGCCCTTATATTAAGTCCATAGTGGTGCTGCTGGAAGACTTGGAGCTGGCTCACAGTTTACAGGAGCTGAGGACTGGAGTATCCACACGCTGTGAATCACGTAATTTGATCCTCACAATAGTCTTTGGAGGAGGGCAGGGAAGACCCTATTATTCCTACATTACAGGTAAGAAATGAGAGGTTTGAAGAGATCAGTGATTCAGTCTAAGCCATGTATCCAGGCTAGCAAATCCAGCCAGCCATTCCCAGTCTACTGTCCTCTTCTTGCAGCAGGGAGGTGGCTGGCGCATTTATTTGAGTCACCTCCTCATCGGCATTCTCTGTTCTCACGTAGCTCAGGCTCTTCCAGGTGATGCATCCCTTCAGCTGCCTTCTAACTGCCTTTGGTGTCCAAAACCCCACCGGCACTGTTAACGCTTAGGTCTATCTACCCCAGCCACATTGGAAGGAGGTTTAGAAATTCAATCATTGTTGCTAAAGGTTGATAAATGATTAACCATCACCTACCAGTGGGGGGGGGGGTCCCAAGGATTGACCCCACACCCACTGTTATTTTGTTTTTGTCTATTTGTTTATGAGGGACAACAAACATACACAAATAAAATATCAGTGGGGTTAGTCCCTGACTCTCCTCCACCCCCACACACGTACTGGTATGAGACAGTTAAAATACAAACACGGAAAAGGAAATTTGAGTTAGAACAGGTAACAATCCCTTAGTCCACTTCCCTCAACCCCAGTGGCAGAACCTTGGAGGAGAAAGATCCTTCAGACCTGGGCTGCCCAATATGGTGGCCCTGAGTCACAGGGGCTACAAAGTATTTGAGAAGTAACTCGTCCCAATTTTATGAGATGCCTTAGGTATATGTAAACACAGGATTTCAAAGATGTAGTATGACAAAAAGGATGTAAAATATTTCATTAATGACTTTTTGATGATTTGTTTAAATTAAAATATGTGAGATAAATTTAAAATATATTTAAAAAATTAATTTCATCTGATTCTTTTTACTTTTTAACATGGTTATTTGTACGTTTTAAAGTGTACGTGTGGTTCTCATTATATTTCTCTTGGACAGTGCTGATACAGAAAATAGGGCTTTTCCAATATTTCTGATAAGTCCATTCGGGTAGGCAGCCATACCCGCAGATTACACTTAAAGTCCCATCATCTGCAGCAATAAGGACTCAGGACAGAGTCCTTCTAGAAGATGGTGCTTCTTTCCTCCCAAAGGCTCCCCTAGATACCAGCTTTTTGGCCCCCCTAGGTATGGTCAGCCCCACCCAAGAGACACACGGCATTCCCAGCTGAGCCTAGACTGAAATCCCTGAGCCAGGCTCACCACCTGGGCTGCAGGTTTCTCTAATGCTTCTGCCTTCCTAGCCCCTGAGGGAGGGCCTGTGGTTAAAATCATGCCCTTAAGCTCTAAGCTGCCCTGAAGCATTGAGAGGCTACATTGTTTACAGCATCTCCAGTGTCTCCTAAGAGGTTGCTGGCTTTGACCAAAAGATCTCAGAATTAAAGACTGTTTAAATCAAGGTTAATGTCATTTGATTAGGGTGGTATCTGGGGCCTTCATTGATTAGGTCCTTGCAGGGCAAAGCCACCTTCCTTAAAGAATATAACCCAAACTTCCCAACCTGGCACTTGAAAGAGAATCTATTTATGAAAGGCAGCTTCTGCCTAAGGCAGCAGTTCTCAACCTGTGGGTCGAGACCCCTTTGTAACAATAAAATTACACTGCGGCATTAGGAAGGTTGAGAACCACTGGCCTAGAGTCTCCAGTATGCCTTCAATATTCATCTTTGCCTTAAGGGTCTAGACACTCTTGTCAGCAGGCTGGCCTCAGGAGGACACTACTTCCCTTTTAATACTACCTACTTAATGCTGGTAAACTCAGGATGAATTCAAGGCACTAGGACCATTGCGCTGAAGGTAGCAGTCAGGTCCTAGACAAGGTGACGTGGTCACCTTCTGGTCACAGTGCTTCCATGAGATTGCTCACATCAGCCTCTGATCTGGTGTCTTTGTCACCTCTTGATGAGGTGGAGAAAGTCCCCGGGAGTACAGCTTGTCTCCAGAGATTCCACATAAACCTAAGGGGGCCATTTCGGAAGCTACTGCCAGCCTCAGCAAAACCAAAAACACACCAACAGCCGTTCTCCCATAGAGCAAAGCCTCCAAGTCCCCTACAACACGAATCCACGAAGCTAAGAAAATCTGAAGATCTCAGGCTGCCCCTCACTCTGAGGTGGGGGTCAGGAGCACATAATTATGTCATTTCATATGATTAAAAATATGTTGCATAAATAGGGCCAAGGAAAATAGAATAAAATATAAACTAAAAATAAATGGTTGAGTCAACTCATCTTTAATGCCTTTCCATGTAACATCTATTTTGTATAATGGAATACGACTTTCATACTCCGACTGCAAATTTAACCTTGGCCACAAGTTATGATGTACATTACAATACACTTTTATTATGTTACACAGTATTGTGGTGGTTTTTTTTAATCTATTGCTAAGCCCCTAACAGTATGTCTGCGTCAGTGAAGCCCATCTGTCACAACCACAGTGGAGACATTATTATGTAAATAGTTCTAGGGCCTCCTTTTGGGGGAATTTAATATACTGTCCTAATATCCCAGCCGGAAAAAAAAAA
>NW_003852407.1:14413241-14487927 GCF_000181295.1 Otolemur garnettii
TTTTTTTTTTTTTTTTAATAGTCCAAATCTCTTTTCTTCTCTCTCTCACTCACAATATCTTTAAAAGCTAATGATATGGCTGCTAATAAAATAAAATAAAATACATGAGAGACTTCTTTTAAACACACCAGCTGAAGTATAGAGCATTAATATCATGAAGCCTAGTGCATTAGCCATCTTTTCTATATTACAGTCATATTTCAATAAACTAAGTTTTCTTAGCAGGTGCCATCTTGGATTATTTCTTTATTAGACTGAGTTATAAAATATGCAGAATGGTGTGTTGAATATTTTGTTATTTATTGCCAGTTTAAAACCTTTGCCAAAATCCATACATCTAGATTTTCCTCCTTAGAGGTGGAGAGGCAGCACCCAGAGGATGTGACCAACAAACACTTGGGAGAGCTGGGTGCAGAGGAAGGAGGGCCAACAGGAGGTGCCAGTTCCCCAGACTCCTTATTGCATCTCAGTTACTCAGTCAGGATTTGAGAGTAGCACAAAGAAAGGAGCGAATCATGGGCAGGAGGCTGGGCCACAGGGGCTACCCTGCCCCATATCAGCCACATCCTGACTTATAGTCACTCAGTCCCCAGGCACTGGCCAAGCAGTGAGCTCTTGGAGAGGAGGAAGAGGTGTGAAATATGTACTCAAGGACATCCAGTCCGGACAGGGAAAGAACAACCTGGGGACAAATGGTCACATAATCATAGGGGTAGTTGAACAGTGGAAGCCGCAACGCCTGTGTGTGGCAGTGGAAGGGCCATGTGGGAGGCCAGCCATTCTTCTGCACTCTGCTGTCACCATTAAGGATCCAGCCAAGCCCTCTAGGCAGAAGCTCATCACCCTCCCACCCCCTACCCCCACCCCTGCTCCAGGCAAAGCTAGCTCAGGTCAGAGCTGAGCAAGTGGATGCCCAGAAAATGTCCCTATGGCTTAGCTATGTCAGTCATGCAGTTACATTCTTGGCATGGACCATGGTAAGGGTGTCAGAGAGGGGGCAAGATTGGGTCTGATCCAGTCAGGAGCCCCCAGTCCAGACAGAGGGAATAGTCGCACATGGAGACTTGACTCACTTGGTCCTCCCTGCACATGCTGTAGTAACTCAAGATGGCCCGTGCAGAGGAGGGGGGAGAAGTAGGAATGGAGAAACTGAGTCTGGAGGTGGCTTCAAAAAGTCATAAGAATTGGACTTGGGAGGAATGGGAAGTACACAGGAACAGGGGAAGGTCAGGTCCCAGGTGGCCCCTCTCATCTCACACCCCCAGGGCAGTCAGGACCTAAACATGCCAAGCTCCCCTTATCCAGGTTAAAGTCTCAGCTCTGCTGTGACCTTCCGCTGTTTTCATAATCTTTCTGACCCCAATATCCTCAACTGTGAAAGGGGAGTGATGAGGTTTACCTGGTACAACTATTAGGTAAATTATCAAATGGCACCTAGTAGGTGTTTAGCAAATAAGAATCTCAGTCCTGCCTTGTAGGTCCAGTTTGGTGTTTAGAATTTATAGTCCATGAGCTCATAAAAATCTATCTGTGGAGTCTAATTACCCGGACATAGCAAATCTCACACATTGATCCCTACTCCAGGATCTCCTGGGGGGCATCCTCAACATTGGGACACACCTTCCTGGGTCTCTGAATGCCAGTGCTCACCTGAGGACACGCAAACTCCCTGGGCAAGTGAGGGGCTTGGGGGGGCCCCAGTCAGAACTTAAAAATAGATGATTTCTAAAGATCATATGAACCTAAACCGTCTGTCACCACAGGAGGCCTAAAATTCTGGAAGTGGCCTTTCATCTCTGTAGTTCAGACCCCCACAATCATGCAAGACTACAGAGAAGGACCCACACCATGTCCCCACCCAGTCACTAGCCCAACAGGAGAAGTCTTGCCTGGGAAGGTGAGAGTGAAGGTCCTGAGGGAGGGAGGGCTCCCCTAGACCTGCCTGGGGCTCCTAGAGTGACTACACTAGCAGTTTGGTAGTGGCCAGTCCTAAGAGCACCCCTGGATCTGATCCAACCACAGAATCCAACCATAGGGGGGCCTATCTGGCTGGGGGCCCAGGCCTCCCCTGCTCACCAAGCCTTCATTTCCACCTCTCATTCTCAGCATGGGGCTGATGGTCCCCTGCAATCACCTTCCATCCCCAAAGAAGAAAGCCATGGCAGGTAGCCCACCTGGCCTGGCCCCCTTGGGGTCTCATCCCTGAGCACATTACCCACAGGAGCTGTAGGTACTGGGGGAAAGAGGGCAGCAGAGGGAGGAAAGCTCAGGTGATGGGCCATCCAAGGAAAGTGCAAGGTGGCCTTCCAAGTGAAATTTTGTAAGGAAAAGCTGAACAAGAACCTCTTTTCATCTAATTAGCAGTTAGAACATCCGGGTCATGCAGCAATATCTCAGAGATTAATTATCTGTCAGCTGAGAGGCAATGGGGCAATTGCCCAGGGGTGACACCTGGGGATGGAGCCCCAAAAGAGACTGAGGACACCATAGTAGCCAGGGAGGCCTGCAGGACACTCTCTTCCTCCTCTTCAGGGCTGGATGTGGCTCTCACACCCAAAACTATCTGGCAGACCCCTCCAGATGGGCATCACTTCAGGGATCCCTCCAGCCTACCCCACCAGGATCGAGATGTTGCAGAAAGATGCTATCTGCTTCCAGCTTCCATTTCAATGCTCTCTGCCCAAAGTCAGGAATCACATAAGCAAGAATACAAAAATAAGATTGCACAAAATACCGTTTCTCCGCAAGTCATCGGGAAGGAACTTCAGATGACGGGCTGACACTCAGAGAAGAGTCAAGAGCGTGCCAAGACCACACAGGGCCTCTGTCCCCCAGACCCTAGCCCCTACTTCCATGCTTGTTTCACAACCTCAGAATTGTGCAAGAAGAGGGTAGGGAGTGCTGGTACAGCCGGCTAGCTCCTCCTGAGCTGCAGTCGTGGTGCCCAACAGCACACATTTTTTTCCCCTGGCTGAACCCTGGATTGACCATGTTCAGAGCTGACTTAGCTGTTTGGGCGTGGGTAGCTGATTAGTAAGAGGAAAGGGAGCGCTTTGGGAGGGGTGTGACTGGGCAGGCAGGCAAATGTGTGGGGAAGAAGTCGGGGAAGGGGCAGCTCCATTTGAAAACCCCCCCACCAGCATGCAGATGTTCTCACAGCTGCCTGGGCAGCAGGCCTGGCAGGAAAGCTGCTCTGGCTCTGACCCTGAGCTCCTTCTCTCCCTTTCACTTTGCCCTCCTCCCTTGCCCCCAACTGCCTTCTCCTCTTTCTGCTTTTTCCTCCTTCTCCCTTTGATACATTTCCCACCCCACTGACCCTCACACCTATCCCTTTCTCTCCCTCAAATTTGCAAGCATTATCTCTCTCTCTCTCCTCCTATCTGCTCCCCAACTCCCAGTATGTCTGGAGTTGAATAGCTCATCTGAGAGGTATAGCCAGCCTGGAAGTGACTTGGTCTTTTTCATCTGGCCAAAACCAGGGAGTGCAGACACCAGCAAAATGTGTCCAAGAGGAGAGAAGGAAGAATCTTGTCTAAAGACACACTCAATTTTCATATTCCTTCCATACAATAGACGGATGGAAATAAAGGAGGGTGGTCAGCCCATTCTCAACAGCCAGATCTCACCAGGCACAGGCATGAAGTGATCTACTTTTTCCCCATCCCTGTTTTCAAACCAGCTCCGATAAATTCCCTTTCTCATCCTTAATAACAACCCAAGCATATCTCATTGCTATCTAACCCCTCCCAATTATTAAAAGGTACCAGTGAGCTGAGCCTTGTTTAGAGCTCCATTGTACATTCAATATAAACACCGTTTCCTACCTTCTCCTACCATCACTGGCCAAGCTGTGGCCCAAAGGACAAAGAGATGGGAAAGTCACCTGATGGGCACAATGAAAGGAAACACAGCTGAAGGGCTCAACTACAACTTAGACTCTACCTAACAAATGCAAACAATGCAACCTAATAATTTTTACCCTCATATTAATCTGAAATTTAAAAAAAAAAAAGAGCAAGAGGAAACCTGGTTACTTGTAGGATATCTCTTACTCCCTCCTTTAGTACATTAGGGCAAAAACAGGTACACATGAAGATAGAAAATGACAAGAGGCTTTTACACATATAGTGCTGTTATGGTCCTTTCTTGAATTCACTGGCCATTGCTGCCTGCTGATTTCTTAACCTTAGTGCACTCACTGTCTCAGGGTGGACATGTCAGAGTCTCGGAGTCCACTCATAAGCCCCACCCCTGCACAGTTCCCATACCTACCGTAGCTCTCATCATCTCCTCTGCCTCACCAGGTAGTCTCCTCCACAGGCAGCTAACTGGTTGATTGATCTGCCAGACAGTGGGAGGCACTGTGGTGGAGAGTACGTGCTCCAGGTACAACCCAATGTCTAGGTTTTGAGGCATTCTTGGCTGGGAGGCCGAGGACTTCATGTACTCATCCCACACTATCTAGCTCTGTGTGTCACTTGACCTTCAAAGTAGATCAGACCTGAGTTCAAATTCTAGCTCCCAACATGCTCACTAAGTGACTTCAGGACAGACATTAGTCTTTTTCACATGGCTGTTGCTTCATCTGCAAAATGGGGACAATAATGTCATCCACAAGATGATCTGACTCAGCACAGGACTGGCACAAACTCAACAACCTGTCAGTGCTAGGCACTTTATCCTACCTCCTGCAGCCCAACTAACTCCATATTTAAAATAAAGAGGAGAGTCATGAGTTCCTAAGTTCCTTTTTAGTTTCGATTCTAGGGACAAATGTTTATTTTGTGTAGAGACATTTATTTCCTCCACTGAGGTATTGGCTACGCCTACGTAGGCAAGAACACAAATCTCCTTTCATGCCCACCCCAAGTGTATATACTAAGTGTGGGAGGGGGACTCAGATATGAAAAACCGACTCCCTTTGTGTTTCAGTTAGCAGCACTCAGGGCTTGGGATACACACCCAAGCTGGACCCCTCACCAAGGCTAAGGAATAATGAGGACGGATATTTCACTGCTATCTGTACCCAGTGCTGGAGACAAGACACCCAGAGCACATACTACTACTAAAGGACCAAGACTGCAATCTGTGTCTGAAAAACAATAATTTCTTACTGTAAGACTTTTTTTTCCTAAAGTCACAAACCACACATCAACCACACAAGCCATCTCTAGGAGATGGATCAAAAATTGCAATATCATTCTCCTACCACATTTCGGGGAATTGAAATACAAGAAAAGGAACTGCTTTCACTCAAGGTCACAGTATCTAGAATAGAAACTCTGTTTGTCTGATAATTAGTCCACTGGTCCAATGCCCTCTGAAGTCCTTTCTCTCTATCCTGGGCCATCCCTCGGGCTCTGGTAGGAGCAAACACAGGAGATCTGAAACCTTGAAGGTGACTTTCACTTTGTTCATTTGCAAAATGGGCAGACTCTGAAAGCCACTGAGATTCCTTAAGGGAAAAGCAGAGCTTTGTTTTTCAGTGCATTCTTCTCTCTCTCTGGGTTCCCAATGAAGACAAAACCCAAAAACCAAAAGGATACCAAAAAGAAGTCAACACATTATTGGAATTTCTTAAAAACTCATGGAGAACTTGGCCATGTCAACAGCTTTAGTGATGAGTTCAACATCAGTGAATGATAAATAGATGGTAATAGATGGGTTAAGTTTCCCTTCAAACACGCACATGCTAGAGAGTTGCCACTGAGAAAATACTTAGACTCATGCATTTCCAAAGGCTAGTCAGCTCCACACAGAGTGGGATATTGTGCTGAATCCCAAACATTGGCTTCTTGTTTTTCAAAATAACCGAGCTATCCAGCTGTTGGATGGAGATTTTCTCTTTGGGTTTTGTTTCATTTGATTTTCTCACAAAGTATCAAGGTGATAAATGACTTCAAAACCTGGTAGAATGTTCTAAGGGAACTAGACATCCAGAAAAGTAAAATGTGTGGGGAAAAACACACAAAGACAATCAAAAAAACAAAAAACAAAAATTCACATCATTACCCTCAGCAGACACTCCATTCCTTAAACATTACCTGTCTTTACTTACCCATGTCAGTGAATGTCAACCCCAAGACCCATGTCCTCTGAGAACTCTTTGGGATTATCTTGGTCCTTGCGAATATAGTAATGAATCACTGAAACAATCTTTTGAGCACCTAATGCGTACCTACAGTGTTCTGCGCGAATGTCTAAGACAAGGTCTGTGCCACAATGAGTTTATGATCTAATTAAGAAGCTCCTACAAACTTATGAAGAAATTAAGAGATGATAACAGATGGCACAGGTAGGTAAAAATTAATGATACAAGCATTAAGGGCTTTAGGAATTGAGAGAATGGAGAAGGGACTGTGTGTATCAAAGAGATCAGAAATAACGATAATAACCAACATCCATTAACTGCGGTGTTTGGGGGACTTTCACAGGGTTTTCTCTTTAGAGCCTCACAAAAGCCCTTTAACATAAGCAGGGATTGGTTTTACAAGTGGAAAAAGGGGACTTGGGAAGGTTAAATGTCTTGTTTAAGGTCACACAATTAGTGAGTAGCAGAGCAGGCTTCTAAGCCAGACTGACAGCTTCTAACCCAGGCACCTGTGCCTCATGCCACAGCATTTAAAAAAAAAAAGAAAGAAAGAAAAGTTTGTTAAAATCTAACAAGTAGGTAACTATGGCCTTATCCTTCAGACAGCTGTAATTTCCTGGACATTTCTGAATATCTCCAGAGCTGGCTTGCACATTCTCACCTCCCCCTTTTGCTAACAAATCACACTCATTTAGGATTTTTTTTCTCCTTCCTCCCATCCTTAAAGGTTTAGCCCAAGTTTTCACATTGGATTTTCCCAGGCTAAAATGTTGTCTCCTTTGGAACAAATAGAACTTACTGACTCCATCTTTCACTTGTCAACTACTTATGCACTGGGCTGCACATTGCTTCTACTGTTATCTTAGACTACTTAAGTAATCTTAAGTTATTGTTTACCACATCCATATGTCATCTCCTGCAGCAATGAGCTGCTCTCTAAGGAGGGCTTTCATGTCACCCACATGGTTCCAACTGTTTTGAGAGTGGTCTCGTGGTACATTTAGCAAATTTTTATTGATAGGAGTACAAATCTCCAGCCTGTGATGATAAGGCCCTCATCTGCTAGGGAAATCTTTTGTTTCTGAAGTTTTCCTTTGGAGGAATAGACAAATTAAATTCCTTTCTTAGCTATAGAAAAGTTCAGATTTTCAATTCTTTATGTGTTATATTTAATAAATGTCTTTCCCTAAAAATTTGGCCATGTCAACAGCTTTAGTGATGAGTTCAACATCAGTGAATGATAAATAGATGGTAATAGATGGGTTAAGTTTCCCTTCAAACACGCACATGCTAGAGAGTTGCCACTGAGAAAATACTTAGACTCATGCATTTCCAAAGGCTAGTCAGTGCTGAATCCCAAACATTGGCTTCTTGTTTTTCTTGTATTTCAATTAAATTTTTAAATTTATTGCAGAGAGTTTTTTAAAATATATACTCATTTTAGTTTTTATGTTTTTTAGACCCAAAATGATGATCCCTTTCTCATTATTTGTGCCCTTTCTCTCTTTTCATGATTAATCCCACCAGAAGTTATCAATCATTTTATTCTTTTCAAAGACTGACTTTTTTAGATTTGGTGATCTTTTATTTTATATTTTTGTTTTTAGCTTTATGTTTTTTGTGTGTTTTCTCTTTATTACTTTATTTCTTTTACCCTCTTTGTGTTTATTTTCATTTCCAGCTTTCTAAATGGATGCTCATATTAATATTCTGCCCTTCTTTTTTAATATGTACTTTTCTGAGCATAAAGTTTCCTCAATAAACATTTCTTTTGCAGTACTCCACAACTTCTGGTGTATCTTATGTTTATTATAATATAATTCCAAATATTTTTTATTATATTTTGTGACTTCTTCTTTGACCAATAGGTTTCCAAAAATACATTTCTTAACATCCAAACAAAACAAGACTTGTCTAGTTATTATTTTATTTCTACGTATCACTTGTGTTTTTATCAGCAAGTATAGACTACAAGTATAGTCTTCAGTACTTTGAAATTTTGAGATTTGCATTATGTCCCAGAACATGGTCAAATTTTATCATTGCTTCTTAGTACTTGAAAAGAATGTACATTCTGTAGTTGTTAGGAGCAATGTCCTATACACACACACACACACACACACACACACGCACACACAATGGGGGGTAAATTGTTGTTCATATTTTTAAAAACATCTTTTATATCCCCATTCATTTTTCTTTCTGTTTATTGCTTAGTAAATGAGAGCAGTAAGCCAGAATACATATTTTGAGACTAGATTTGCTTACTATTTCTTTCAGGTTTGTGTATTTTTACTCTATTTTAAGGTCACACTTTAGATGCATTTAAGTTTAGAATTATTGTTTCTTCCTAGTAAGTCAAACTTTTAATCACAGAGAAATTCATTCTGTCCCTAGTAATTAATGTTTTTGCCTTTAACCCTACCTTTTTTAATTTTTGTATAGTGTATCTTTGTCTATACTTCTAGTTTTAATTTTTGGTTATTCTTATGCTTTAGTCATGTATCTCAAAAGTATATACATATATATTTGAAATTTTTAACCTCATCTGACACTCTTTCTTTTTTATTTAGAGTTTTTGGTCCATTTACATTTAATGCATTGAATGATATTTGTGTGTTAAAGTCTAGCATTTTACTAATCGCTCATGTTTTGTCTTTCTTATTCTACGTTGTCTTTTCTGACTTTTATTTCTCTCATGGTTTAATTTCTTTTTAGGTTATGGTCATGTATTTGTTTGCTAGTGTTTATGTTTCTATTCTCTCAGTGGTTAAACTAAGAAGTAAGCTTTGTATTTTTAGCTTATCAAAGTCTAATGCTAATTGGAAACTTCCTGAGTAGGAAAAAGACTTCAGAAAAGTTTAATTTTATTTATACTTCTCCTAATATATATACAAATTTTATTTAAGTCTATATGATTTTTAAGTCCCACAGGCAATATTATTATTGTATTATAAAATCAATAGTCAAATTTCATTATATATTTATTCCTCATTCCTTCCTACATCTTTATTTTTTCATGTGATCTCATTTTTTTCTTCTGCCTAAGGAATATCCCTAGCCTTCCATTTATTGTAAGATTGCTGGTGACAAATTCCTTTTGTTTACCTAAAAATAAAAACATCCTTATTTTGCCTTCATTCCTAAATGATATTTTCTCAGGAGATAAAATTCTAGACTGGCAGTTACTTTTAACACATTAAAAATATTATTTTCTTTTGGCTTTTCCTTTTTTTTCTTTTAAACAGTTACACATCATATTTTTCAGATCTTTGAGGGTTGCAACCTCTTGCCTCAGTGTTCACTGTGGCCCAATTCATAATTGCTAAGTCATGGAAGAAGCCCAAGTGCCCATCAATCCATGAATGGATCAATAAATTGTGGTATATGTACACTGTGGAATACTATGCAGCCATCAAGAAAGATGGAGACTTTACCTCCTTCATGCTTACATGGATGGAGCTGGAAAATATTCTTCTTAGCAAAGTATCTCAAGAATGGAAGAAAAAGTATCCAGTGTACTCAACCCTACTATGAAACTAATTTATAGCTTTCATAGGAAAACTACAACCCAATTTTAGCCCAGGAATATGGGGAAAGGGGAGAGGGAGGTGAAGGAAGGGGGAATGGGGGGTGGAGGGAGAGCGATTGGTGGGATCACGCCTATGGTTCATCCTATAAGGGTACATGTGAATCTCTCTAAATGAGAATTTAAATGTCTTAACACGATAACTAAGAAAAAGACATGAAGGCTATGTTAACCAGTTGGATGAAAGTATTTCAAATTGTATATAGAAATAGTACACTGTGCCCCATGATAGTATTAATGTACACAGCTATGGTTTAAAAAAAAAAACAATTACAAAAATGGAAAAAAAAGTTAAATGTCAGTCTAATTATTGGACATTAAAGGCAAACTGTCTTTCATCTATGGTTGCTTTTAAAAGTTTCTTTTGTCTTTGGTTTTATGCAATTTTAAAATAATAGACTATTGGGGTTTTAACCCTTTTGCTTGTGCTACATAGCAATTTTAAATCTTGGCTTAATGTTTTTTTAACATTGTGAGAAATTTCTTCTATATTGTTTCTTCAGTGTTCCTTCTGCTCTGTTCTCTCTCTTCTATTTCTAGGACTTTAATTAAATATATGGTAGAACATATTACTATATCCTTTATGCCTCTTATCCTATTTTCTGTTTTTTCTTCCTTTCATATGACTGAGCTTCATGTTGAATATTTTAGTTATCTCTCTTTTCAGCTATGTCTAATCTTTAAGTAAACCATTTTATGTATTTTTATTTCTATAACTTTTATGTAACTCTTTAAATCTGATATACAATTTTATAGTTTCTTGTTCTCTGCTGAAACTTTCATCTTGTTTTTAACTGTTTGAAAGTAGTATGTATAGTTATCTTAAAAACTGTGCTTAGCATTTTCAATACCTGGAGATTTTGCAGATCTTCCTTTGGGCAAGTTTTTTTAATTTTTCTTTTATGTTCATTTTATTTCCTTGTGTGTCTAGTTGTCTTTGATAGTATGCTAGACAATGTATTTGAGGAATTCTTTATACAAATAATTTGAGACATAGAATGGCATAATTTTCTACCAGAGGTAATTTTCACTTGCTTTTGCCATACATCTGAGAACAAATAGCAATTTTGGATTACATTAATCCAGTTTCAGGTAATGGGGATTTCTGGGCCATCTAGCAACCCAAGCTAGGCTGCAGTCTTGAGAACATTCTTTTATTTTTTTTTCATTTATTTTTTTTTTATTGAATGGTAACTATGTACATTAATGCACTTCTGGGGTACAGTGTGGGGTTTTCACATGCAATGTGAAATACTTCCATCAAACTGGTCAACACAGCCTTCATGTCATTTTCTCAGTTATTGTTTTAAAACATTCACGTTCTACTCTTAGAAAGATTCGCTTGTACCCCTGTAAGAAAGACCTCAGAAGTGATCCCTCCAATCCCCTTGAGCACATTCTTTTAATTCTGATTCACCTGGTTAACTAGGGCATTAGCCTTTCGAAGTCCCAAGTTGAGGGTAATTTACCAAGAGCTCATTTCTCTGTACTTCAATCTTCTGAGAAATTCCTTACTACTTTGTTTACTTTATGATGTCTTTATGCAGCTTATTGTTGTTCAGCCTTTCTAGTTCTCAGAGGAAAAGTTGGTCCCAAATTAACCACATTAGTCCACAGTGTTGGTTGGCACCATTCCACTTCTGACACCCAAAAATTCTGTGGTATCTTCTAACTCCAGAGAGACATCTTCCTACATCCACCTTTCTTTAAAGACATGTCAATAGTAAGGAGTTGGAAGAATTGTAGGTTGCTACCCTGGGGACCCAGTTTTAAGTCACCTCTGTCCCAGTCTGCCTTTGGCTTCATGTGCCAGGAAAAGTAACTAGGTCTTATTCCTGAGATCAAATAATACCCACCTTAATTTCTACAAACTTGTCTGTCCTTATCTTTGTACCTAAAGAAATGCCCAGTTCACTATGCTTTCTATGGCTGGGGCTCCATATTGTTCCTTCTCATCCAAACTTGAACTATAGTACTTCCGTGTCTAAGGTCAGGACCCTACGACCTACCAGTGTTCCTGGAATGCCACCAGCTAGCTGTGTTCTCATTTGCTGACATCTGATATGTCTCCTCTTTTTATACTGTGTCCCTTCTAGGACTTTTCTAAGAATGACTATTTGCCAGGGCACCATCAGCACCTTCATCAAGTGTTCCTCAATATTCATCATACAAGTCTCTCCTGCAAAGCTGAGATTCCCCCTTCTCCTAGGCTTGCCCATCCAGGGCTGCCTTTCAGCCTAGATGGGTTCCACCTCTAGCCACACCTGTCTAGCCTACCAAATCTCATTATAGCTTCCATCTCTGCACCCAGGAGACAAGCTGGTTACATATGAGGAGAAAGACCTGAAGCACAGTGAAGGAAGCTTCACAGTATTTATTCATTCATTCACTCACTCATTCTCTCCTTTACTACCTATGATTCCAGAGTGAGAGGAGGGATAAGTACCCTTGTAAGAAAATGAAACCTAACATCAAACTCTTAATTACTAATAAAGAAACTGCTCAAAAGTGACTGGCTTTAATCTTATTATCAAGTTGCCACTTCATCATTTACTCTACAATGATAATAGTAGTTCTGGGAGAACAATTTGCTCAGATCCTAGCTAAAAATGATACAACCTTATTCCTAGGATAGTATCTGCGTGTAATGAACACGGTACTGATTTTTATGTAAAGACTGTTTCTGTGGAAGCTTTGCTTTATTTATTCATTGAGCAAACATTCATTTATGCAGGCTTTTAGCTGGGAATACAGGGGAAAAGGATGGGGGTATCCTCCTTAAACGGTTCCTGTTAGCTGTGAGATGTTTACTAGGCATTGTGCACCAGGTCACAACAGAGGGCCATATGCACAGAAGGGACCCTAGGTCTCCACAGGCATGAGAAGCAGTCAGGGAGGGCCTCCTGAACATTAGTGCAGGGCCTATGCTTGGCAGTCAGCAGCCAGCTGGATCCCCCCACCCCTGCTTCCCTTCTGACACTGCTCACTGACTTTACAGATACATTTTTCAAAGTGCAAAGGCAAAATTCAGCTCTGTGGGTGTGAGTGATTGCTCACTCTAAATTAGTAGAGTTTGAGTTAATGAGGTTTAAGAGAACCATTTTTTTTCCTTTATAGTGAAGCAAGTCCTTGCTCTGCTCATGAGATTCCTAGCATAAGATTTTATTTTAGATCCTTTGTTTCTTACCACACCTGCCCAGCTTCTTCATTCAAAGGTCTAAGTATAAATATATATTATTACTGGGCAAGCTGACCCAGTCCTCCAAAAGTCTCCATTAGGAGAGCTGGCAGGCTGAAACCTCTATTTTTTATACTTCTGTTTATTTACCAAGCAGTAAATCAATAAGCATTTAATAACCTCCAACTGTACTATATGCCTGGTCCTTAGCTATTGTAGATTTTTTACATAGGGTTCCTAAGCTAAGTATGCTTATAGTCTAAATAAGTGGAAAGAATACATTTTTATGATAATCCAGGCAATATGCACCTATTTATTTTACAAAAAACTATTGGGTATTGAGGATGTGCTGAACAATACACTGGACTTCCCAAGCCCTCATTCAGTAGGGAAGATAAATAAAACAACACACAACTACAGCATTAGATGCAGAGACCAGCTAAGCGGTTTTTTTGTTTGTTTGTTCGTTTGTTTGTTTGTTTAGTTTTTTAATTTATTTTTTTATTTTTTGGCCAGGGCTGGGTTTGAGCCCGCCACCTCCAGCATATGGGGCTGCTGCCCTACCCTTTTGAGCCACAGGCACTGCCTAAGCTAAGTTTTTCTTAACACAGTGATTAGAAAGCCACTGACTCTGACCACTATCAAAGTTGCTGTCACTCTGGACAGGCAAACATATGTGTCAGGCTAAGGTTGACTCCTCCCACCCCTTCCACAGGGTCTTTCCACACGGGTGCTCCCACCCTCTGCCATAGATGATCAGATCAGATCCAAAGTGAGTACTTAACTAAAAACAAACAAACAAAATCTCCATGTTAGCCTCCAGCCCTTGAAAGGGTGGGTAACCACACTGTGACCAAATAGTAGCCACACTGCAACCAAATAAGGACAATAGTGATGAGCTGGACACATCATATTTTCTCTGTTGGAATTTTTTTTGAGAAATACTCTCATTCTGTCACCTTGGATAGAGTGGTGTGGCATCATCATGCTCACAGAAACCTCAGTCTCTTGGGCTCAAGTGATCCTCTTGCCTCAGTGTCCCAAGTAGTTGGAGCCCACCACAAATGCCCAGCTAGTTTTTCTATTTTTTAGTAGAGGCAGGGTTCTTTCTCCTGCTCAGGCTGTTCTCGAATGCTGAGCTCAAACAAATCCACCTGTCTCAGCTTCCCAAAGATTATAGGCATGAACCACCACACCCAGCCTCGTGTTAGAAGTGTTTTATGGGGAGAAAGTGAGCTAGTTGGTAATGGGACCACAGAAATCAATATGATTTGGTGTGATTAGTCTTGAGTTTGCCCAAATTAGCAAAAGTAACAAGTAAACAGAAGTTCTTAAACTAGATAGAATAACAATAGTGGCGATGACTGGCCACCAATGGAAGGAACAAAAAACTGAGAGCTCCTGCTTCTAAAGGGGCACCAAGAAAACCTAGACAATGGAGTTGTCCCCAGTTCTGAAAGCCTCCCAGACTCCAATTCTCAACCCTGCCTTCCTGATCCTGGGAGGTCCAGTTACTGTGGGGCTGAGTCTTCCTGCCCTAACATAGACCATGCCTTGCCCAATGCAGGCTGCTGAAGAAGATGTGGGTCACTATAGTCAGAAGTAGATTACCTATGGTGAAAAGGAAAGCATTACTCAGGAGGGCAAGGGTTGTTAGAGGCCTGGGAAAGGAAGAGGAAAAGCCTCTCCCTGAGGGAAACAGGACTTGGATCCTTCTTGGAAGCCCATTGGCCCAGAAGAAAAGGCCATCCATCCATACCCTTCAGCCTCCTCCCACACTCTGGTCCTCCTTATCTGGGTCAGGACAAGTGGGAGGGTGAGAAGGAAGAGAGGTGTGAAGTGACAAACCTCAGGTGACAAACAGGGAAAAGGCCAAAGGACAGATTGCTCCTGCAGGGAAACCCACACTTCATGCAAATAGAGCCCATAGTTATGCAAATAATCAAGAGTGCTCTATTAATTGCTGGAGGCTAAAACGCCTCCTGGAGGGCTGAGAGAAGAAGGCTGCTGGCTGCACTTCTCATTCAGGTTCTATTCATTCCTCAGGGTCTGTAAATGCAAACGCAATTTTGACCTCACAACCTTTTCTCTTTCTGTGGAAGGGCTGGGACAAAAGCTTCAAATGATGTCTTTAGGAAGCTCAGCCCAAAGCTCAGCTCAAATTATAAACATGACTTTCTCCAGCAAGAGCTCCCTTTTAGGGGTGGCCAGCCTAACCACTGGCTTTTAGACACCAAACCCAGATACCTCATGAGCTTTTGCTGTCCCTCGCTAGCTCCACCCTGGTCTCTCCTCCTGAAGGCCCCTGGGCTGCAAACCTTTCTTTCTCCTTCCCTGCTCACCACCCAGCTGGTCTCCCACCCCCAGGTTCTGAGAGGGCCCTGATGCTAATGATGCCTATTTCATGCTAGAACAGCCAAATTTCGTACACATTTGAAGAGATGCCCTCGCTTTTCTGATCTGAAGTATAAGTATCTCATAATAGAACTTCAGTTAAATGTTGATTTTAAATAGTGGAGGGCAGAGGGCTCCCCTGGGCTTCCAAATGCAGCTACACAAGCAACCTCACCCCAGCCTTGACTATTAAGTCCCTTCCCCATGGGGGCCCCTCCCTTCCAGGGTATCCTCAATTGTGCATGTTAGTTTCTCCTTCCCAAATGATCAGGCCCTCTAAGGCAACTCTCTTGAAGGAAAGAAAATGGCTAAATTTTTAGAAAAAAATTCCCAGGAGTCACGACCAGGGCTGGCTTCTAGAATTCATTTTCCAGCTAAGCACTTTTAGAACCGTGTTCCTTGTGGTTATCAGCACGAATGACAACAGCCTTTTCCTCCCTGAGCCACGCAGATTAAGGAAACCTAAGACTACATTTCTAAAATTGTTTCCATTTCAACCCACAGAGAATCAATACATGAGAAGAGCATCGCCTTAAACACTAATGTTATCCAAACTCAAATTCATTTTTGATGGATTGGTGGCTGTGTTTTCTTAGGGCCAGGCCAGAATAAGTATACACATTGCCTGAGATTCTTTCTCTCGCCCCCCTAACCCCTTCCCCCACCCAGAGAGAGTGGAGTGAATGGTCCACTCACACCCAGTTGCTTCTTCAGGATGCAATCTGTGTAGGGGACAGGCAACTACATCCAGTAAAGAGATCCTGGCTCTTTGCTAAGGCCATCAGCCAACATTGACTATATGACTCAGGAGGCCCCATTGTGATAGGAGAGTCGTGGCACAAGCTGCAGAGAGCCTGGCGTAGGGTGCAGAGGCAGACACCAGGATTGTATGCAGCCACTGCTGGACCCAGATCCCACCCTCCTCCCTGATACTAGGGTCTCTGGATCCTGATTGTTCTGATTGCCGCTCCCATTGTGCATTTCAGCCCAACTTGGACCAATCATGACTTGAAGCAGAAGGGGTTGACAAAGCTCCCGTCCCACATTCCCAGGTTTGCCACCAAATTGATGTCCAATCAAATCAGATGTCTGCCTTGCTCCCTTCCTACTCCTGGAATGCCACTTCCTCACCTTCTTATTCTTCAGAACTCAGCTCAGACATCACTTTCTCCAGGAGCTTTCCTTCTACGGGCCCCTTGCTGGGGGTGCACCTCCTCCTGTCTCTCCCCATTACACCCTGAGCACATCTCCACTGCAGAGTCGGCCACTCAGAACTGCAAGTGGCTCTTTGTGTATCTCACACACTATCAGGTGAACTACCTGAGAGCAGGACCATGTCTTGCTCAGCAGCAGACCTGAGATGATGCCTGAAATATAGCAGATTTAAAGAAGAAGGAGGAGGAGGAGGAGAGGGAAGAGGAGGAAATGAAGGACAAAAAGGGGAGAATAACTGAAGGAAGCCCTACCTATGACCTGCTACCCAATTAACAAACAGAGCTTCTGTTTTCATTTCTGGGATTATATTGAAAAATGGAACTTTGATATTTTTTTAGTTCCTGCTATCAAGAGGTGGATTTTCCTGGCCTTTGCTTCAGGGTTTGGCCATGTGACTTATTTTGGCCGGAAGAATACTAGCAAATGGGAAACAAACAGAGGCTTGGAAAGCTCCTGCTCCGTGGAGCTTGTCCTCCCTTGCTGCTAAGAAGCGTCCCACCACCAGGTGAACAAGGCTAGGCTTCCTGTAGGAGCAGAAGAGACTGCAGGAGAGAGAGGCCAAGACATCCCCCCCATCCATACTGAGGCTCTAGACACGTCAGTGAGGACATTCTAGATCACCCAGCCCCAGCCAAGCAGGTCCAGATGAGAAGAAACCCATAGAATCATGAGAACAGCAAATGATTACCACTGTAAGCACTAAATTTGGGGGTTGTTTTGCAGCAAAAGCTAACAGATACAGTTCCCACAGCTTAAGCCCCTCTTCAGTAACTCGTTTCTTTCCCCCTTGCCTATTATCCAGCCACTCTGACTCCCTCAGTTCCCTCCACAAGCCAGAACCTCAGCACGTGCCGTTGCCTCTGCTTGGCTTGCTCTCTGCTATGTTCTGAACCTGGCTGGCCCCATCTCATTCAAGTCTGGGCTCTCCTGACCACCCACTCTAACTTGGGTTCTGCAGCCACCTCCCAGCCCTCAGTTAGCACTGTTTGCTTCCTTCCTAGGCCTTTTCACAATTTGTAATTATTTCATACATTTGTTTACTGGTTTTATTCTATTCCCTCCCCAAGCTCCAAGAAAGGGTCTTGCTTGTCTGTTTACCAGATTATCCCAGGGTCCAGCAAAGTTATTGGGGTATTAATTAATTATTTGATGAAGGAAGCAAAGGCAGAACGAATGGAGGAAAGGAAAGAAACTCGACCTAGTCTCTCCGAGAATGGGATTCCTCTCAGCTCTTGGCATTTTCCATCTAGACACTAAGGGACGGGTCACTAACTCTCAGCAGTTCCGATGTTTTGAAACATTGCCACCTCTGATTTATAAGTGTTACCCATCCTGGGTACCCCATGGCTGATCCAGCTCCTATTACTGAAATGTGGCCTGTGATTATTGCACAAGTGGGGCTTTACTCTCAGGCCTGACTTTCCTTCTAGCATAGTGGTTCTCAACCTGTGGGTCACGACCCCTTTGGAGATGGGCCTAAGACCACCCTGCATATCACATATTTACATTGCAATTCATAACAGTAGCATAATTACAGTTATGAAGTAGCAATGAAAATAATTTTATGGTTAGGGGTCACCACAACATGAGGAACTGTATTAAAGGGTCACAGCATAAGGAAGGTTGAGAACCACTGTTTTAGCACTTGCAGTGGGGTGATTCACTCCCTCCAGACCTCTGTTCTCATCCCCTTCGTAGGCAGCTTTGGGCTTTATTACACACCAAGTCTTCATCTTGACATGTCCAGCCTGCACCTGACTAAGTCTTCAGATATGTTAGTGACAGAAAAAAATGATCCAACAGAAATTACAAACATGATACACAAATAGAATCAATTCTATACCCAGGAGGGCCAAGGCACTATTGGCATTTTTGATACATGGGAGTCAGTTCAGGTAACCAAAAAGACAGCTTGGAAAATCAACACCCAAACAGTGTTGTCATGTAAGACAAAAGGTAAATTTACTCCCTCCCCTCCACCCCACAGCTGTCATGAGAAACTGGGAAGGAGGAATGAGTGGTGTGGGAAGAAGAGGAAACATCAAACTGTCAATCAACAAACACACAGACACCTACTATAGGCCAGCTCCTGAGATCTCCATCTGAAGAAAATATATAAGTAGTTAAATACCAGCATAATGAGGAAATCAGTCACCTACAAAACAATAAGAAATTAGTGGGCACTCCCTGTAATGTTGTTCAGGGACGATAAAACAAAGGCCAGTGAGGCAGGCAGGGCTGTAGCAGGTGAGTGGGTTGACTAATAGAGGGAAGCCATGGGGGGCTGGGTAGGCAGTGTGCTGTATGCGCCAACCCCTGGACAAAGCTGTGGGGTGTGGTGTAGACAGGGAAGAGCAGCTGCAGAGCAGAACCAAGCCTGGCCCCAACCCTACCTGCTAACCATGTAGTTAGAGGCTGAGAATGTTGTCCAGTGGTCCTCTTTCCCTAGCTCTCCTTGTTTGGGCTCCATGCACAGCTCCAGTCCCAGAAATTGTCTCACTCACCCTGGGCATCTTCCATTCAACACTGATGAACTAACACAAGTGAGTCCTTGCCCTCACCTGCTGTGTGGGGTCTGATTTTGTCCATTGCTTCTTTAATCCTCCAAGTCTGTCTCCTTGGATATTTACTGGATTATAGAATCATCATAGAGTTCAGCACCATCTGCCTTATCCTCCTCATGATCGCCCAGTTAGAACAGACTGATGGATTATTGCAGTTGTCATCATCACCCTGGTAGATGGGAAGTATTTGTCTGATCTTCTCAGGCACAGTGACAATGATTAGTCTAAGCCACTGGCATGACCACTGGATGGACAGGAAAAGACCTGAGCAAGGACAGTGCAGATTGGAAGATCAGTTTCTTGGGAGTTTGGCAGAAGTTTTAATATTTTGCCTTCTTGGTTGGGGAAACACAGGAAGAGAGTAGAGAGAAGACAGGTTACAAAAGCATCAGAGTGGTGATCTCAGTCCCAGATTCCTCCAACATGGCTGGGAACTGGGCTGGGAAAAGAGCTCCTGACCTAGAATGTGGCTGGGCCCCACAGGGTTCTCCAGGATGGGAAACTCTCCGCTGGAGCCAGAGGCCCCACTGATGAGACCTTTGTATAAGCTGTGGAGCTGAACATGCAGTCATACCCAGGGCTTTAGGAGATGAGGGCAAGTGTGGGCCCAGGAATCCCATGCAGACACTGAGTCACTGCATGCCTCCAGGAAGTCCTGGGGTCTGTATCGTATTGAGGACCCCCTCCTCTGCCTGACATTCTGGCCAGGTGGAGGAGGACAGAGTGTTGCATGCAGGTCAGGAATGCCTAACTCTCTTTCCTGAATGGTTCACACTCCAGAGGATGTAATCTAACAAGGAACCACAGTCCTGACATTTATTAAAGAAGTCAGATTTGTATGCCTTTTGGGTGACTAACTTTATTATAGACAAGTTCTAAAAAATTTTTTCCTGAGGAAATTCCTCACTACTCATCATACAAAATTAACTACTAGTTTTATGTTCTTAGAGGGCAAGAGTGACATCTTTTTGGCTTGGTTGTCCCATAGCACCTAGCCATGCAAATGGAAGAATAAATCATGGCTATCTCTGACTGAGTTTGAGCGAGCTATGTGAACGAAGGCTCGTAAAAGACACAGAGAAAACAGGCACACCAGCTAGCGATCAGAAAGTTTGTTGTTGGAACATCCTTTCACTTCCTGTTTTCAGAACTGAGCAACTTCAGTCCAGAAGAATCAAAATCAAGGCCCCGAAGTAGCTCAGCTTAGCACATGTGCTCAATTCTATTAATGACTTATTTTTTATTTATTCAGTACATGTATTAAGCACCTATGTGTAGGCAGAGCATTAGGCCTTTTCACAAAGTCAGTGGGGCAACTGGGCAGGAGACAGGAAATGCAAACCAGAGATGGACATGGCCGAAGGAAGAATAAAGTCAGACAGTTAAGTAGGGGAAGAACAGTAAAGACTTCCTCTTTGCATTATTGTCACAGAACCTAACGGTCTATGTCTCTTTGTATTAATACTTAACACAGCCTTCTGCTTTCCTAGTTCCTACAATTCACCATTCTCCTCCTCTACAGCTTTTATTCAGTACTTTTTATTCTGACACTTAATCATATCACCCTCATCTGGGCAACTTCAAGGTAAAAAATACTATACAGATCTTAAATCCTCCACAGCTTTGTAGATAGATAGATAGATAGATAGATAGATAGATAGATAGATAGATGAGTGTGTATGTACATATGTATGTTGAATGAAGCAGGATGTATATATTTACATATATTTATATCTCTTTCCATATATATAGATATCTACGTATATATAACACTGCTTCATTCAACATCAACATACAACTATTACCGTAGCATATGGTCTAGCCCCCAATATAATTTACCTCTATCTTCTATCAAGCTTTATTGTTTCCTATGGAGAAATTTAGGTTCCCAACTACTTTCTCAAGGGGCCAGTTTCTCTCCTCTTCATCTCCCTGTATGATACACAGTACACAGGTAAACCAACAAAAAATTCCCAAATGAGTAAAATAAAGGGTAAACTAGTAGATTACCTAGCCTAAGCCAAACAAATAGCTCTTCCAGATGTGAGAAGAACCTATGCACTTGGTAACTGTGTTATCTAAAAGTTAATTTATACTAAAAGGTAAGTGATTGATAATCAAAAACTGTTATTGCTGCCAGATGACGTTTGCATTCATTCAGGAATCTTCAGAGTCTTAATCCAAAGAAATATATTACAGTTAGTCATTAAGTTAGATAGATGTGACCTAAACTCGTAGTGTTGTCACCCATCTAACCTACTGACAAGCCATGGTTCCCTTTTACAATATCATCCCTGTATCCCACTGATTTAGTAGCTATGTCTCTGTGGGTTTAATGAGACTTAAGGCTAGGGGACATATAAGTAGCCCCAGCCCATGCTGGCAAGCTCTGACCTCCCTGAGGTAATCATAAATGAGAAGGCAAATCCCACCAGGGTCATTACCACCTACACACATACACACAACCATCCCTGAAGTCTCACAGTTCCCCCATAGAGCTGCTTCTCTCGGGAGAGTGTGGGTTTTTAAGATAAACTCTTTTAAAGGTTGTGTGCCCGCCAGCCACTGATGCAAGGAGCATAATTAAGATGGAAAACAACCAAATTCTGCAAGAAGCATATGCAGAACAAGAGTGGGCCAACTCAGTGAAAAGGCCTCTCTCCCCTGTGGCTCTCTGCTCAAGAGCTCTCCAGGAGCAAAGAAATAAGTGAGGATGGAAAGGAATGTGTGAATAAAACAAAGGTATACTTATGGAGCTCTGTGGGCCAACCCTACACCTCCCCTGCCAGCTTGACCTCTGGGGTCACTGTCCTGTCTGGGGCTGCACTGCCACATTCTACTGCATTCTTTCCCACAGCTCCCAGATGCAGTAGGTCAAGTGTACTCAGGTTGGAACCATGCTGTGCTCCCAGGAGCAGGGTAGGTGAAGGAGGAAGGGAGCCCAGAGGAAGACTAAGGAAACTATGACAACTGTATGACCAACCTCCAAACAGCAGCCAAGGGCCCTGAGAATTGTGACAAAGTCAGCCTTGGCCCCAACGTCCTGAGATCCCTGGAACCACAGCTCAAAGAAGAAGGAGCAGCCTGGAGCTGGATTGGAGGCGATGTCACAAACAGGTGGGCAAAGCATCCTTGTGTGGGCATTTGTTCATGAAGAGTCAGAAACTACCCACCAGCTTGGGAGGCCAAGGAACAAGGTTTAGGCTCACCAAGTCAGGTAAAAACTTGCCAAAGAGTTAAGGCCAAACCCAGTGGCCTGTACTTCAAGACTGCATTCTCTTCCTCCCAAAGAAATGGGTAGCAAGGTAGAAACAAGCACACGAAAACCAGTCACAAGGATTGCATCATTAGATCTTAGGGGATGAATTTTCAAATCAAGTAGATGTGGCTTATGGATCCAACCTGCTTTTCATTTGAAAAATCAAGCATGCCCCTTCCTATAAAACTGCCATGAATACTAAAGGAGATAATGAATGAAAAATGATTACTACAGAGCCTGGCACAAGTTTATACCCTTATGGTGCTGATGGCAGAGTAGGAGCCTGCTGGTGTTGAAGGGAAAATTATACAGTGACATCTAGGGTCACAGCTACACTATTTCAGTCTCCACCAGTTCATGATGCTGAAGTGCATATGGGCTCACCTGCTGGGTCAGGACTGACATGGAAACCAAAGCTCAGTAGGCTGAAGGTCACACCAGCTCCAGCTGTCCACTGTTGGAACCAGTAGGGCTGGGCCCAGAGACACAGCAGCTTATCTCTGCTCCTATACATACTGCCACTGGCTCAGATTACAGGGTTAAAGGATGCTGTTGATCAGCTATCCCATACAAGGCAAGTGATCTGCCCAAGATCAGCCATATGGTTGGTAACAGAACAAGAACCAGAAATGAGGTTTCCTAACTCAGAGCCCAGTGTTTTTGCCACTCTACAGGAGTTCCTTCATTCTCACGAAGCACCCATGCCTAACTCCTTTTCGTTCTCACTGCCTCTCCTATCAGCAGACAGATCCATCCTTCTAGAATGGAGTGGCCATTTCCGTGGGAAACAGGCATGTGCCAAGGCAACAGTCACGCCCTGAGTGAGTCTCCTCCTTCTGGATGTGGAAGCCACCCCCTCACGGAGGCACAGGGGCCTGAGCCCCAGGGTGCAGACATACGGTGAACCCACTACGAAGAAGGGGCTGGCTTCTTCCGGAACCCAGGTCCTGTCCTCTTTTCCTCCTTATCATGCGACATCAGCTATACTATGGCAAACATGAGGCACGAATCGGAACTAAAACTCTGTTTCTTAAATTCACAATTGAAAAACAACAGCATTTACATCAGTTATTTTTGTCTAGAATACAAGGGTAGTCTATGAATAAAATACACACAGTTGGAGAGGAGGAGAATTTTCATCCCACGGTTCTCTAGCAACCCAAAGGCCAGTTAAACCGTCTTCATGACTTTCCATAGTTAAGAATATATTAATAGTACCAGCCAACTAGAGTTGTTTAATCAATGTTTGGGGTATTAAATTCAGCTCTCACCTGAGCTGACTTGAGTTGCTGGGTTGATTTAAAGTAGTCAAAGGAAAATTAATTAAATTAACTCTCTAACTTGCTGAGTTGAAATGAGTTATTTGAAGTAAAGTGAAATGAAATGAATCTAGGTTGGTTCATTTTTAGGCTCAGTCACCAGGGTTTTAACACTGGGTTTCTGGCTGATAGATATTGGTGTTGACCTTAAGTAACTGAGAACTCTAGGAAACTTCCAGACACAGTACTGGGGAAAGTCAGGGCTGACTGCCACAGGGTAGGTCCATTTGGGGCAAGGGGTCCAGATGCATCAGCAGAGGAATTCATGCATCATCCTGGAAGCCCATAGATTAGGAGAGAGGGAATCATGGGTGCTTTATGGCTTAGACAAACCCTATAAAATGCAGACCTTGTTCATACCACGACCTCTTACTTTAATGCAATCTTCTCTATTGTTGTAGAATTTCAATTATTTGTCACAAAATTTAAAACTGTATGAGTATGGGACTACTTAAAGGAAAGTCCCCATGCAGTGAGCCACAGAAACCCAGAGAATATTTTCAGCATTGTTGTGTCCTCTGTGGTCCTTCCATACAGAATCGAATGCGCTCTATATAGCAAACGTTCACGTCATTGCCTCTTACCCACCAAGCACATAATTCTACTTCTATCAATTCTTTCTTCTAATTCCCATTGTTATATAAGCTGAATGGCTTGGAAATAGGCATATGTCTTAAAAAATAAGCCTATGTATATAATTTAGCTGTGAATGTGGTATTCAAGCAGTCTCCAACTTAAGAGCGGGCTCAGTTCCAAAACATTTCAGTGTGTCAGTTTTCTAGTACTCAAAATGCATTTTCCCATAGAAACCATGTTGTGCGTGGTGGTTAGGTCCCCAGGCAGCCCACAGAAGCCAGTTGAAACCAGTATAATGGGGGTACAATCTTATCCTAATATTACTGAGCCCCCAGCATGTTCCTGTGGAGAAAAGCACGTGTGGGGCTCCAGCCCAAAGTCCTTCTCCTCTCCAATTCCTGCTCTGCTGGCTATGGGAGTGGTCACAGCATCTCACCAAGTTCCCAGAGAAATGGACTCTGCATCTTAGGTTCCAAACACCCCCTCTGGAATTTATCAGTCTTTTCCTTTTCTTCCACATCTTTCCAGTTAACAGTCAAATAATGTTTTTCACCCACCACACATCAGTGCAAAGCAGGAAATCAAATAGACTCCCACTCCAGTTGTTCCTAACTTCAAGGAGGAAGTGATGGGAAAAGCCCTCACCTGGGCTGCCCTTGGTGTTCTACCAGGCTCTTGGTAGCTGATGGAGAGGGAAAGAGAGGCCCAAAGGGGGCAGAGTTTCAAAGACTCACTCTACTGTCTTAAGGATCACTCTTAGTGCCCAAAACAGGGTCAAACATATCCAAGAAGAAACAAACTATACGTGGGTTCAGAAGCAAAACAGAAGCAAACTGCTAAGCAAGTATGACCCCTTTAAAAATGAGAACCATTCCTGGGCACATTTATTAGGTAAAACAGAAAGCAAACAGGAAAAGACAGGATGAGAGAAGTTGAAGGAGGAGGTGCCAACCCCAAGTGAACCCAAGCATCTTCTTGGGGCATGAGTAACACCCAGCCATCCCAGCACATCCCAAGGGTCCTGAGCCCATAGGCAGTCCTGGCACCCTTGTACCAGAAACCAGCTGGAAATCCCCTTGAGATTCCCCAGCAAGTGATTTCTCAATTGCTCCTGACCATATTTTTTTAATTCCAGGTTTTGTTTTTTTGGTTTTAGCATTTAGCCTGAAGTCACCTATTCAATGAAGAATTGATACAAATAATGTTTTTAGACAGAGTCCCTTTTTTATTATTTATGAAGCATAAAGTAGATAACTCATCCTCACAGCTCTCACTAAATCCTTTCTGCCTCCAGCTTCCACCATAGTACTGGAGGAGGAAAAATGATTTCATACTCAAATTGTTCGTTCTTTCTCCAATTGTCCAGAATCACCGCTCACTCAACAAATAATCATTGTCTATTTTAAATTGCACATGAACTTTTGGTCACCCTGTATAAGTATGACACCAGGGGCTCTCAGAGGGTCAGATGAGAGGGAAAAATCACAGAAAACTTTGAAAACTTTGGAAGTATTAAGAATTATGTATAAGGACAGAGACTACTGCAGATGAAGCACATTAAGACCAAGGCCAAGGGTCTGAGAAGGTGGGGCCAACAGAGGCCCCTACTGAAAGCATGTTCAAGTTGCCAGAGTGTACCACACACACACTTGGGGATCCTATCCAAGGGCCTCATCAAAGTCTAAACCTTCTGTCCTTAAACTCATGCTTTCTTGTTGGAATTCTCATCAGGATAGGGAGAATAATGAATCTCTAAAAATTTCCAAGAATTCTTGCTACTTTGGTGAGCAATTTCATTATATGAGATTGTATTTGGCATCTGGGCTCCCAAAATACAGGGCACTGAATGCATATGAGTCCTCCAAGATCACACCGAAGATCTGTGGTTGGAGGCAAGTGGGTCACCACTTCCTCTCTCCTCCATCCTGAGTGGTGCTGTGGGGCAGGGATGATGGAGGGAAGTGGAGTAGTGAAGGAAAGAAGGAAGGTACCATTCCTTGTACCCACATTTACTCCAGGACAGAACTTAAGATTTTTAAGTTATAAAACAGGCAAAAATGAGAAGTGACTGCTGGGATGGATTTATTACCACTATGCAAAACCTGCTCCTAGTAATGTTTTTAAGTATTTCATACAATACATCTGTTCAGTCCAAATTCATAACGGGGACCTAGAAAGAAGCACAGAGCCAGTCAGGGATCACTCCAGAGCCTGGCGTCTTGTGTATAGGCTTATCCCACGAGGAGGGATGTTATTTGGGCTAATTTTGGTCCAGAATCATTGCTGGTGGATTCAGCCACTGAGAAGCCACCACCCCCACTTCCCACTCTGTGGGCTGCTCAGCTATTCACCATCCCCTGTGGAAGGAGAGAAAGAGCTTGGGATTCCGTATGACTGGGCCAGGGGGGTGGAACAGGGCTTTCATATCAGCAAGCTGGGCAGGGGTGGGGGGCATGTTAATTCAGATGATCCTGGACCCAAAGACTTCTCCTCCTCCAGCAATAATTCCCACGCCTTCTCATCATCTCTCTCTACCTGGGGTGCGTGTGTGGGGGGGGGTGGGGGGAAGGATTGGGGGGATGCTGAAAATAGCAAAATGTTATTTCTAGGCCCTTTAGAGAGAAATGAAGCAAAATGAGAACAAGGAGAATGAATGTAGATGAGTGCGTTAGGAAGGGGTGCAGAGGGGAGCAGTGGAGGGAGGAGTAATGAATTACACACCTGCTGCTTCTTTTCCTCCCTATTCAAATTAGCTGTACCCGTTTGAAGTACCAGAAAACTGACCCTCAAAGAGCTAAAGAAGCTTGACTCAGGTGACATCTGGTGGATCTAGAATGTGGCCCTGGAGCTGCCTCACTGAGTTTAGCATGAATTGTCAACATGTCAGACAGAGAAGCTAGCCATCCTGGTGATGGGTAGTTGGCAAGCTTCTCCTTCCATTTTATAAATTGCATACATATATACATATTCTTGTTTCAGTTTTTCAAACTATACTAGATGACAAACTCTTGTTCTAAGATATCACTCCCAGGAGGAGACCACTCCCAGAAGTAGACCCCTGGAGCATATCATCATAAAATCCTTGCAAGGTGAGTGCACCTGGAAGCATGACCCTTTATGGTGCTCAGGCACATCAGCCTCTCGGCCATGCCACTGTGCCATGAACAGAGAGAGGCTCCCTCAGACCAGAAATGTGACCTGAGAGTGAGGCCTTAAAGGGACAGAAAGCCTATGAAGGCCCAGAAGAAGCTTCTGTTTGCTGGGGGAGGGAATCTCAGGGAAGCTGGCACCTGCCTAGCACTGGGACCTCACAAAAAACTTAGGCCAGAGTCTGTCTATTTAGGGCCTCCAGGTGACAGGTGAAAAGACCAGCTTCACCTACAGGTAGAAGCAGTCTTTCTAGCTGATCTTTTTTATATCAGGAAGAAGGAGAGAATTTCACAGAGCAGAAGTCAATTACAGTGGTGGAAATAAAAATTCCCCCCCCCCCGCAAAAAGGTGTCAAGTCCTAATCCTAAGAACCTGTGAATATATTCCCTTACATAGCAAGGAGGGATTAAGTTTGTTGATGGAAATAATGTTGCTAATCAATTGAAAATAGGGATTACTAGATTATTCAGGTAGGCACTCCCAGGGGTCTTCAGACCATAGAAGTAGGAGGCCACAGTGACAGAGGTACAATTTGGGAAAGACTCAGCCAGCTTTGTGTGTCTTTAAAGATGAAGGGGGCTATAAGCCAAGGAATATGGGCTGCCTCCAGAAGCTGAGAAATGCAACAGAGATGGATTGATCTCTAAAGCCTTGGGAAGGAATGAAGCTCTGCCAATACCCTAATTGTAGCCCAGTGAGACCTGGGTCAAAATTCTAACCTCCAGAATAGCAAAATAATAAACTACGTTGTTTCAAGCCACTGGGTTTGCAATAATTTGCAACAAGAGCCATAAGAAACTACCAGAAATAGTCTAGGGTTGTCTAAGTCCAGGAAGAAAATCTGTGCAGTCCAGAAGAGCAACCCAGTTCCTCACTGCTGTGTGCGGGGATTAGCTGAGATACAATCAGCCCCCTGCAGGGTGTGGCAGTCAGGACTATAGTGAGAGTCTGAGCAGGCTGAGTTCACTGCTAAGTGGTTGAGGGCTGTCCATGAGAACCCAGACATGGCTAGAGAGACTCTAGGCCCCTTCTTGGGAAATTCGAAGTCATCTTTTGAAAAGGAATACTAACCACTGATGACCACCTAGAGGGCTCTTCTTCTTTGACCTTTTCACAATCTATGCAGTTTTGTTGATTTTCCTTGCCATGATTGGGATTGATATAGTTCAATCCTTTAAAGAAAGGGCTTTGTGACATGTTTCAGGGACAGCAATATAAAGAAAAAAACAAAAAAAAACCACATCTCCCATTTCCCAGTCAGCCAAGGCCATCAGAAACCTGGGATAGAGAAATAGATGCTGGCAATAGGACAAAGCAAAACCCTGATGGAGCCCTGAGGCAGACAGGGAGAGTGAAAGGGCTTCCAGGGGCCATGAGCAGGTAGGTCATCCACACGCTCATGAAACCAGGACCTACAAGTGTAGCCCCAGGAAGGTCCAGTCTCCTTGGCATGGCCCTCAGCAAACATGAGGTGCTGTCAGAATTGCTATTATGATTATTATATTGTTATTATTATTATGCATAATAAAGAATCACTTTTTGAGAAAGAGCATCAGATTACTCATTTTTTAAAAAGATGATTCACCATTGCATTTTTCCATATTTTTCAGTATATCCAATTCTTCCATGAGTGTGTTGACATGATAGGACAGATGTCATTGTTTCCCCACAGTGTATAAACTCAAAAATGTCAAAGTGAAACACATTCTTGTTTTGGATGGCCTTTGGAATGAAGAGTTCAATGGGCAATAAGAGAGTCCAGGCCAGAGAAGGGGAACATTCAGCAGGGCACAAGGACGTGGATACCTGGGAGACACCTGCTGTGACCTCTGGGACTAGCTGAGGGACAAAAAGACAAATCCCCTGTCTCCAAACTTCAGAGATGGCCACTCAGCAGAACTCAGCCCCAAACTCTCTGTGTGGACCCCTCGCTACCCGGCTCTAGGCTTCCTCACTGCCTTGTCTCTCATCGACTGGGAATGGGCTGTAAAAAAGGCCAGCCACTTGGCAGGACTCCCACCCTCCCAAGGCTCAGAGCTGTACCCTGGCAGAGCTTCCAGCCACTTCTGCCTTTTTCTAGTTACCAAAGAAAAAAATACTGATTGTAAACATCACTTTAAAAGCATGCCACCCGACAGCCGGCTCAGCTGCAATACATCAGCCAGAATTGTACTCATTTATGGTGAAGCATTTTATATTAATGTTTTCATTGCTTATCACAGACACTGGCTTTAAAGTGCTTAAGCCAGCTGTACTGAGTTATTTATTAGGCTTTTCTTTTTTCTAAGTTCCCTTTTCCTTAAATAAAGTGTTTGTTTTACTTTCATACATTTAAGAATCCCTCTTGTCTCCTGCCCATCACTTCTGATGGCTCATGTGCATACAGCCCCTGTTCCTCCAGAGTATACTCAATATGTTTGGAAATCAGGTGAACTAGAGTCAGCGATGCTCATGAAAGGGTGAGGTTCTGGTGAGGCAAATAATTCAGTCTCTGCCCTGCCATTTAGCTTCCCTTCCCCCATGTCTTCCTTTGTCCTGAAAGATGGATTCTACCTCTACGGTAATAGTATTTTTGATAGTTGCCTAAAGTCTACTGATTTGACATCTGAGTTATAGTCAATGCTGTTGATCACCTCCCCTTTCCATTCTGACCATTCCTCTGTCCTTCCTCTTCCCTAAATGTTGTGCCCTAAGGGTCAGTCCTCAGTCCTATCTCCATTAGGACTAGCACCTACATAGATTAAAGTCCTCTGAATGTGAGACACACACTCCTTCCTTCATCCAGAGGGCTCTTACAAGGCTGACAGCAAGACAGAAAGCTGGAGTGTTGGTCTCTAGAGAGTCAAACTCTCTAGACCTGTGACTCTAGAGTTAACTAACAAAATTTCAGGACCCAATTAATCCACACTGAAGCCCATCAGTCAACAAAGCCCAAAAATAACCATACAATTTTAGTCCACAACATGGTTCCTCATGCTAAAATATGAACAGGCCTCCAAGAATAAGCAGACATTTAAGAAGAACTCTATCAAAAAACAAAAGTTGAAAATTAGGGGTTCAGAGGAACAAGGATAAAGCAGAAAGTAAAAGAATCCTTAAAAAAAAAAAACCACACTCAATATCTTTAGGGGAAAAAATGAGATACCTCCATGCAACAGGACAGAAAGGCATTGCAAAAGAAAAATTAGAAAAATTTTTAAAAGACTGTGTGGGTATCATATATGTAATTATTATAATAAAAATTAAACTTTCAGCTAATGAACATAAACAATCTCAGTGAAATGAAATGCAAGTAAGAAAATTAAAGCATCTATCAAGGACTTCCAATAGTCTCTCTATATAATGTTTTAATAAGAGAGCTGAGAGAACTCAAAAGAAATAATTGCAAAGACAGAATTTCAGAAAGATTTCCAGAACTGAAGGCCACTAAATTCCAACTTGACAAAGCCAACAAAAAACCAAAAAAAAAGAAAGAAAAAAAAAACGCACACCTGGATATATCATGGTGAAAATTTCAAAACACCAAGGATAGAGAATAGGGATAAACACTTGCAGAAAATAGTCAGAAAAAGATTGTATAAATCAGGTGGAAATCAGGAAGGCATCACACTTCTCAGTAGCAATGCTAGAATCAAAAACCCAGGGGAACAATGCCCTCAGAATCCTCTAGAATAAGTATTTCTATCCTAGAGCCCTCTAGCCAACCAAATGGTAAATGTGAAGACGCAAACACATATTTGGATGAGCAAATACATATTAGTATTCCATAATTTTACTCCCATGCATGCTTTTATGAGAAGCTACTTACTGGAAGGGAATCTTCACCAAAGCAAGAGAGCAATGCAAAGAGGTCCCGAGAGTTAGGAAGGAAGAGACCATCAGAGAGCAGCCACGGAAAGACCAAAGAAGGAGGGATGCCACAGGCCCAGAGACCTCCAGTCCAAGTTTAATAGAGCAGGTGATTGGAGCCCCAGGAGAGGTAGTTCCAAGAAACAAATATGTATATATGCTATTCAGTTGCCCAATGAGCTTGAGTCAGTCCGGGGGATCTTGGTAGCTCTGCCAGAGAGATTGGGAACAGTCACAGATAGAGCCTAGAAAACTGGGTGAAATATTAAATTGGGACAATCCTTAGCTCTTAGAAAAACAAAGTTGTTTAAGAAAGAAAAGAATATTTTTATTCCCATGTGAATATTTTCATACCTGTAAATATGAAAATCCTAAAAATTCATGTGACAGAAAATTGCAATGTAACTGTGTTGAGAAGGGATGGTGTGTTAGCTAAGAGAGAGAAAGCCCAAATTTCTGTGGCTGGAAAGTAAAAAAAAAAAATTGCTGAAAGTTATAATACTAAAATGCTATTATTTAGAAATAAGAAGGTAAATGCAGGCAAGAAGAGTTCAAACAGTTGAAAATCATGTTTCTGGGAAAGGAGACTCAGGAGTCAGGCAGGGTGAGGCAGAGAACTGCTAGGACTTTTTCTTAGTCTAGTGACAAATTTGAATTTTGTAATCACGTACATATGCTAGCTTGACAAGAAGTAAAAATTTAATTCAGATGTATAAACTTTAAGCATGTGCATGGCCATGTATGAATGAGAGTCCCCTATGACCAGATGTATATGAGGAACAAAAGAGATGCGGTCTGTCTTCTTGGAACCTCTCTCTAAACACGGCACACCATCTCCTATTTCTATACTCTGCTCAGAGGTTTTCCTGACCACTTGCCTGCCTGGAGAACACAGACTTCTCCGTCAAGACTCCTTTCACAGTTCCCCTGGCTCCCACTGCCCAGGGTGCAAACATCCAGCACAGCAATTGTCTCAGAGTACTGGGAGTGTTTATTTGCAGGCCTGGCCCTCAACTAGTCCATAATATTCTTAGATAAAAGAACCTCATTTTACCTTGAGTGTGCCCTTAGGGACAAACACAAAGTCCCATAAGTGCTGGTCAATAAAATGCACACACGGACGCATGGACGCACATGCACACATCTGTGCAATTGTGAAGGGCCAGGCTAGGTTTCTGTGTTATCACCTAAAACAAAGAGCAATACTGGTCGATTGAATAAACAAAGAGGACTGAGAGAGCAGGAAATAGCCAGGAAATTGATATCACCACCTTCCCTAGGCCAGGCACATAGGCTGCCCAGAGTAAACATAGGGACCTAAGGTAGTCCACGATAAGGCACATGACACAAGAAGAAGGCAGGCAGGAGGGAAGTGACACGGAAATAGGAGACAAGGGCCTGAAGACACACTTTGATGGCAGTGGCACCTGTCTCCACTTGTGACTTAACAGCAGAAAGAACAAATGCCTGTTGGGTACTGCTGGATGTTATTCTCAACTAAAAGTGACCATGAAGGAAGAAGCCAGGTGCCCTCCAGTAATGACATGCCACATCGGGTACTAGAGGCTGGATGAGCTGGCAGGTCCAGCCTGTGGTGCCAGCTTCTCAGGTTCAGCCTGTGGTGCCATCACACCGCTGATCTTTCCACAAAGATCCCCAAGCAAGTGGACAGTAAAATGCAGGGATTATTCGTATACACCCCCTCTTGTCCCTGCCCCACTGAGGACAGCCATTCCCTAAAGTGGAGAGTCCAGACTTCCTAATCTGAGTCTGCATGAGAAGCATGCACCAATGTCTCAGAGGGAGTGTCTGAAGCCCTACTGATGCCTCTTCATTCCCACCCAAAGCATCTCTAGCAATTGAAAATTCACATGAATTTCTCTATTCATCCTATTTGGGATGGTAGCAGGTCATTTTTGTGACATGATTTAAGGGCTCTGAAAAGACCACACTGCCCCCAAAATATCTCCCCACTGGCCTGAAATTCATTTCACTTCATAACCATGCCTGAAATCCCACCAATTAGAAATTCATTTACAAGCCCCTCTTGTAAAATGTGCAAGAGTGATTAGCTTTATTTGATTCCACTCCAGAATCTAAAATTAGGACCAATGGCTGGGGCTTATAAAGAAAAACTGATGGGCTTTAGTTTGACTGAAAAAGCCTCTTCTGTCAATTTTTGCTCTTCAGCAATGGGACTGACAACTTCTATGAATGACAGATAAACGATCATTTGAGACAAAATCTTCTCCTTCTGGACAGCTCTAAAGTGGTAGAAAGTTCTTCCTCGTGGTAGATTAAAATGCTTCCTAACACTCTCAGCAATTTGCCTGAGTTCTGCCCTCAACAACTCAAAGGGAGTCTAATCACCTGCCCCTTGTTTAATATCCTAAGCCAGAATTCCTCTGCCTTGGAGTTTCGGTGGCCCTTCCTCCATTTCTAACAGCTGGGCACTGTGTGTACATTGATTTAGTTAAATAAGGTGAACCTTCGGGAGTCTTTGCCCAGTCACCAGAGAACAGTCTTTCATAGGGTAGAAGTTGTACGGTGTCTGTGATATGCATAGTAGCCTCGGGTTTTCGGCTTCCCACTGACTAAGCACTCTGGTACATACCAGAGCCTGTACAACTGAAAGCATCTCATGCTTGTTGAAGAACCAGTCTGGCACCAGCATGTGGGCAAGGAATTCCAATAAGAGAGAAGGGATCAAGAAGATGTCAACACCTAGGCTGGTCAGTTTTGGCAAGATCCATACCAGGGTGCAGGAAACGGAGCCCTATGCCTCAAGGAGAGGGTTTAATTGTTACTATGAACTGCAAATAATCACAAATTCTTAGCAGCAAGGCGTCTTCCACTAAGAAGTATACAGGACAAGTAGAATGTGCAAGTTCCAAGCCTCAGCCTCAAAGGTGGCTTCTTGTCTTGCCACCTTTGAAACCCTGAGATAATCTTGTGAATAAACCCAAACTGGTCTGCTGGAAGTTGAGAGCCCTCTTAGAGAAGAAGAACCAAGGCACCCCAGATGACAGCCAATTTCTGGCCAACAGGCTGCCAACATTGAGACACATGGTGGGACCATCCTAGATGGCCGCCACCAGCCAACTCACCAGCTGGCCAAAGACACCTACAAAACCCCAGCAGCAATGTACTAAACAATCCAGAGAGGTGAACTCCCCAGTGAAATCACAAAAGTAAATAAGTGGTTGTTTTAAGCACAGCCTCTTGTGGCCATTCGTGCTGCAGCAGAAGCTAAGGTACCTTTTCCTTTAACATGGCAGGTCCAACTCGTGGTTAGTGGCGTGGAAGGCAAAAGGCAGGGCTAAGCTGTGTTTGTTATGTTAGGAGCTCAGGAGAGTTTTGAGGGAGGCATGACCCATACCCTAATCCCGTGACACAAACTTCAGGTTAGGGAAACACATCCATGAGATCACAGTGACCTTGGCCAGCCATTCAGTCAGTGCAGATAGCAGTTAGTGACACTTACAGGGCTCAGTCTGTGCCAGAGACCCTTCGAAAGGAAGTCTTTACATCTATCATCTCATTTAATTTGCACGACAGCCCTGTGAGATGAGATCACTTTTCTTTCCATTTTCCAGATGAGAAAACTGAGGCACAGAGATGTTGAGCAATTCTCTCCAGGAAGTGGCCCTAGCAGGAGGTGAAGCTGGAATGTGGACTGAGGCAGGCTGACCCCCTACAGACCTTACTCTAAGTCAAACTCCTAATCTTCCAAGTGAGTATAACTGGGGCCCCAAAGGGACCTAGTGATGGATCGGTCCTAGGGCTCATGAGGTCTTAGGGAAATAACGTGCTTGTGGCACAGCACCTGGTAGAAACCAAAAATGCCTCAACATCCAGTCACTCTGGAGAGGAGCTTTGGGAAAACAGCAGCTCAACACGTAAGAGCATGTGACTAAGGACTCAAGTGTAGGAAGCCTCAGCAATAGCTGTGGGCGCAGAGATCTGGACCCACAAGGGCAGGATGGGGTGTCAGGCAGCACCCACAAACAAACAGGCTCTGGGGACAGAAGGCAGCAACAATACCAATCCCCAAGTAACAATGCCACAGACGGGGCTTTTGATATTTTTATCTTTCTGCTCTTGAGAAAATGTGGACAGGGAAAATGAAATGAGGAACCGGACTTCTGCTAATAAGAACAGTGAGGTCTTAACTGATTGATCAAGAAAATAAAGCAGACATGACCATACTTGCACCCAAAGCAGGTCAAGTGGCCTTAGTGGCTTAAAGTTTGACAACAAGAAGTTTATAATGAAGTTAAATGTGGTAGTATTCCTTTTAAAATTTTAAGAATATATCAAGCATGATTTGGAGGTATCAAAATGTATTATAAGTATGAAGGTTTGGATTTGAATCTGTGCTCTGTCACTACCTATCTGAATATCTTGGGAAAGTCATTTTACCTCTTTAGACCTCAGTTTCCTCAGCTTTAAAAAATTTCGAAATAAGAAAAACCAAATTAAATGCCAGTAGATGCTAATTTGAATTTTTACAGACATTTTTAGAAAGTTACAGGTTGACACAGACCTAAATAAAACATTTGCCCAAACCAGGCCAAAAAAAAAAAATAGAATTGCACTATTTATAAGGTATTTCCAAATACTTTATGTGGTTCTCACGACAAACTTGCAAGGTGGATAGAACAGGTGTCATTGTCTCTGCAGGGACTGCAACTCAGGGAAGTGCCTTGCCCAGGTCACAGGCATGGCTGCGATGCTAAGGCAGGCTTTCCCCTCCAGCTCTGCGACTCCCTTCCCCCAGCTTATGTCCATACACATGATATGTTGTGTAACAATAAAAAAAGAAGTCATAATTCAGGGTAGGAGTCCAAGGGAATGAACACTTGTGACTCATTATCAAGGGCTCTAGACTTCAAGGAGCTCAGAGAAGGTCACTGTATCCCAAGAGAATCAGTGTTGGCTTCAAGGAAGAGGTGGGGGCTTCAGCTTGATTTTCTCATTCAAGCAACTCTTTATTTCATAGATAAATGATTCTTTGAAAAGTTGCTGATGAATTCCATCCACTCATTTTTTAGCAACAAGTTGCTTGGGGCTGATCAGCAAAATAGTCAGCTACTTGATGTAATCCATTTTTACCCAAACTGTTTTATATACTACACAAATCATGGTGACTTTTTTGTGTTTGCTTGTTTGTTAGTTTAAAAGCTGAGACTGTTCCAGCATAGCAGCCCCAGCTCTGACCTCCCAACACCTGCCCACTGTGGGTTCCATCCCAGCTGCGACGGTGGCAGCTTCGATGGCCGGTAGAACTTTCCGTTGCTTCCTGTTGAGTAACTGGTAAAAGACAGAAGCGAGAATAGGAAGCCTGGCATCAGACGTCAGCACTCTAGAAGTGGGTTTTTATTGGGGAGTGGAAGAGAGAAATCTCTGAATGGAAGGAATTATCATTTCTGGAGCCTTCTCTGGATAACAAATTGCTGAGGCTTAAATATCCACAGATTATTCTATCTGAGTTTATCTTGTTGCGACAGATCCACATACTGTAATCAATCATGCTGCGTGTCCATAAAACAGCTTGATAGTACACATGTATTCTCCTCAAAATAAAGTCGTAACATTTACACATAATAACTTATTGGGCTGCAGGCTTTGCCTGACGTATGCTCAATATTGTCTGACGTTTTATTGGATCCCACACAAACTTTTGCCTGATGCAGCCGTTCTACAGAGAAAAGTTAATTGAAGTCTTGATTGCAATAAAGAAAAGATTTTAAAGGAGAAGGAGTTGAGGCAACCTCCTTTAGAGGCTGCAGAGAGGCCAAAGTGGGTGGAGTATTGGAGAAGAAAGACAAGAGGGGATCAGGGACCCCCAATCACTGGCAGGCTGCTCCCTATGGAACAGGACAGTTCAGCTCTCCATATCTCAGCTGTGTCACCCATAAAATATTTGGCATTACAAAATGCTACAATGGAAATTATACAGAGAGGTAGAGGAGGATGGAGAGATTATGGCTGGGGTTCCTCAGTAAGTACGAGGAATAATCGGCCAGTGCATCACAGAACACAAAAGGCCGTTTTTTCCAATTAGATGTGGCTGGGTGGTGGCAAAACATTGTAAAGAGGAGATTACAGCTGGCTCACGTCTATCATTCCCAGTCGCAGCTGTATTCTTTTCATTTCTCTCCTGCTCTAGCAGCCCCACTAGCTAAAGTCCTACACTCTCCCTCTCCCCGCCCTCCATCTGCACTCACCTGTCTACGCTCTCAGCAGTATCACTGACTTAAAAGCAAGGGCCAGTGGGCATGCTGCCTTTGGTGGATGACATACCCTGACCAGAGGACACATGGGATATAGTACCTGATTTGAGGGCACACTTTAAGAAACCACAGGAACTAGGCAGTGCCACATAACGAAGCAGAGCTCTTTATGTTGCTGGAGTACTAGATGGATTGGGTGGAATGTAGCACGATGCTAGTGGTTCCCAGAGCATGGCTCTGACATCCCTCCACCCTAGGCTCTGCTTTTGGAACTCCTGAGTGAGTAGGTTTGCACAGGAGCCTGGGCAGCTCCCGTTTCTAACATTTTGAAAGTTTTATAGATGATTTTGATCTACTTGAGGACCGCAGGACTGGACAATAGCTTAGGTTCCTTCCTGCTTCCATTCTAAGTGCAGCCTTTACTTGTTCTTTGAGGGAGGAGAAGGCAGATGGATGAATGAATATGGTTTTCTTAAAACTCAATTAGTCTTGGACAAAAGGAATGACTCAAATAGTGGTTTCTAGAATTTTTTAATCACTAACATTGTCCTTGCCTTCCTCTACAGCCTACCCAGATCACATCCACTTATATGGAGAAACGATGAAATATGGTTAATCATGTGAAAAGCAGCTGACAGGTGAGCAAAGAACCTGCCGCAACCCTGCCTTGCTTTGAGGTTGGAGATATTTTCATTGGGAGAGTTCACACATATTCACTTATTGAACAAACATGTTTGAGCCCATCCTATGCATCAGGAACTGTGCTAGGTGCTGGGGATGGAGCAGTGAACATTCTGACTTGGGAACATAATCCTTGCATCATGCTGAAGCATCCTTGCTAAGAGCAAGCTGTAGTTCGCAGCTTAGTGCTTTGGGAAGTCTATAGTGTTGACAGCTTCCAAGAGTTTTAAGAAGACAGAACTCTCATAAAGAATCACAGACATTATCCCAAGGATTATCCATTCAGTTGGCCAAGGAGGCTAGACAGATATAAGAGGCTGAGATTCCATGTGACTCTCTCAGGAGGGGGCTATTGTGACCTAGCAAAATATACAGAAAAGTGAGTTGGATTGAACTGTATACTTGGGGGGCATTTACCTTGGAAATGGATTTGTTGCTTTGGCTCCTCCATCTATGGTGGCTAAACCTTGCTGAAGTGGAGCTGCTATCTGCCCAAGACCATGTGTCTGAATGGTTACCATGACTGTGAGTGGGGATAGAGACCCAGGAGCATGCTGAGCACAGGCAGAAGCAAATCAGCCTGGCCAATCCATGCCACTGAGATAATCACAGATATTAGGGGTCAGAACTCTTCCCTTATGCTCAGGCCAGTCCCTGTCGCTGGCACAAAGCAGCTGGAGATGGTTTGCACTGGCCAGGCCTGGGTTGGAGTTGGAAGCACAGACTCAGGGATGAGAGGCATTTCCCATGACAATCCACTCTGATTCCCAGCCACGATGGCCCTAGACCTGTTCCCACCCTGCTCAGCATGGGCCATCCTTTCTCTCTAGAATGATTTCAGCAGCTCCAGGATGGTCCCTGGACCTGGAAAATGTCCCAGATGGAGAAAGATTGATCATTACGTGGTCCTCAGACTCTTCACCACCCAAGTCTCTGCTCCCCCAGCCAGGACTCCTGCTGTGCTCAGGGCACACAGACCCCCGGTCTACCACACTGCACACATGTTCCCTTTAGTTAATCTGAAGTCCTGCTAGCACTTTCAGAAAGAAGTCTTATTGGGAAACCCTGCGAGCACAAAGAAGACAAATGGATGAGTGCAATAATGCTGCATGTTTGTGTAGCACTTTGCAGTTTTCAAAGCTCTTGCACATTCATTACCTCATTTACCCAGCATGGATCCCTTCCCCTAACTTAAGTAAAGCCTAGCTAGAGCCTGGCATGGGCTCTGCTAGGAGACTCCTCCACCCTGCCTACCTACATCCCCCAAATCCACCCCCTGGCATCTGGCAATGATGGCAGCCTCAAAAGAGCCCCAGTGGCCCCCAAAAGTCTGATTCCTGGTCCCAGGTCTGAGTCTGACTTTCTCCTGGCCCAACCAACCCACTTCTTTCCTGAAAGTTGTGTTCTGGAAGCATTTTCACTAACTAGTTGCTAATGGTGATTCTAACCATTGAAGAAAGCAGTTTTGTTTTTTGTTTTTCGTTTTTTGTTTTTTTTTTTTCAGAACAGTACTAGGTTCAGCCTCTCCCAACTTCCTTGTGAAGGATAATAGCTAACGTCTGTGGAGTGCATTCAGAGAGCCAAGTGCCACTTTCTGTGTATACGAACTCATGTTCTCTACACACAGACCATCAGGTGGATGGTATGATCTCCACTTACAGATGAGAGGGGAGTAGTAAACACAAGTCATATTTTATGTTGGGGGGGCTATCAACAGGGTAGGTGGATTGCAGCACAAAGAGATTGACCCTGTTCCCTTCATCGAGTCATTAAATCACTGTGACATGAATGCATGTGCTTGGGATGCACACACCAAGCTCCTCCTGAGTGGCCACAGAGACACAACCAGGAATCACACAGGGCTCTGCTCTGGGGAGTCTGTGGGCTGGCTGGTCACCCCCCAACCCCCAGCCTCTCCTGCTATTGATAACATAACATCATAAGTGTTACCACTCCTGATCTAGGGCCAGAGAAAACCATCAAGAGGGAGTGATGTGGATGCAGAAAGGAAGAGTATGCCCCAAGTGGACAGGACAGCAGAAACAAGAGTGTAGCGGTGAGAAAGCGCAGTCTCAGCACCCCAGGGCAGGTGGGGTGGAAGGAGCTGTGTACTGGGTTAAGGGATTTTGGCTTCATCCTGAAGTTATCAAAGCACTATTGATGGGTTTCAAGCAGAGAAGTGACATGAAAGGGACTTTCCCCCAAAGTTTTTGGTTTTTGTTTTTATTCAACCCCTGCTTCTTATCCTGTTTTCCTGCGGTTTCCCCTTTCCAATAAATATGAGTTGGGGGGACTCATTAAATAAGACTCTCTGGCCACCAGAGGCTGATTAACTAACTAACCTTTTATTGCCCTCTGTTCTGAGGCGAGACGATCCTCTCCCTTGCATGCTCTCACTCCCCCATTGTAACAGACTTGGGGGAGCATAAGAAGTTTCAGTTAAATGTCCAGGCTCATGCCTCTGGACACCTATAGCTTCAGTTTCTTCTGAGTTTCCCTTTACATTAGGTATCCACCAACAACGGTCACCTGCTGTCCCCATAATGCTGTCAGAGTTGACGATTTGCTCATCATTGACCAAAACCACCTCTGTCAGGCATTGAGGAGCTTGTGTCACCACTGACCTTCTGGCTGGAGACTCCTAGGGGCAGGACCAGGGCCAGGTTTAAAGGAACCCAGACACTGGCCCCCACGCCTCAGCAGCAAGTTCAGCAGGGCTATGCAGAAGAAAGGGAGAAAGGGCCTGCAGCTTAGCAGACGGGCCCACCAAGTCAATTATGAAGCTGACAGGGCTGCGGGTGGCAGAGCCAGCTCCTTATAGCTGAGGCTATGTCTTATGTAGGTTAAAAATGTCCAAAGGCCTCAGTTCATAGCACATATGTGAACTGGCTTTGGCTGTCCTCTTCAAGACCAAAATCCTGTTTTATTTCCTCAGATGGGAGAGGCCTCAGAATCTGGGATGAGAAAAGCCTCAGAATCTGGGCTCTAACCACTCTGCACTGTGACCTGGCTGTAAGACACTTGGCTATAAGACAACGGACACTGCCTTCTTTGGGACAGGAGCCTTTATCCTTGTCCATGAGAGGCTGAAAGGCTCAGAGAGTCTGCTGAGAGCCACATACAATTGTACAGGGTGTGTATATGCACTGCTTTCATCAGATCCCGAAAGGGGTCCATAGTCCCCCCAAAAGACTAAGAAGCCCCGATTTGGAAAGGTGCTTACTAGTCTGTACACATCAACCCTACTACCAACCTCCACACCCTGGACCAGCTTCCCCATGGCAGACCTGTCCAATCCAGTCGAGTTGACCCAACTAATGCAAACACGGCGATAATTTATTTCAGTTCAAAGAAATGCAAATTGGGTTAATATTCCTTTCTCTGAACCATCACATATTCAATGTAAACTAATTCATTTGCACAGCAGTGAATTTTTCTAGAAACAAATGATACTCTGTTCTGCACAATTCAAACCAGCACATTTTTTAATGCAACAAACATTTATAAACCACCCATCCCTCCCTCCTTTCCTCTTTCCTAAAAATACCCATTGCAGCACCATCTTCAAGCCTACAGCCTGTCATCCCAAACTGCTGTATTGTATTTATATAATGGGACTCTTTACACCCCAGTCATCAAATTACTCTGTTTATTATTATCCCCATTTTACAGATAAAGGAACTAGGACACAGAAAGGTCAGCTGACCCAACTGGCCCCAAGCCCCACAGCAGGGCTATGGTGAAAAGGACGTGTTTCTAGGCTACTGCAGCCCTGGGAGACAGAGATGGGCAGCCTGGCTGGATATGCTTCTAGAAAAAACAAGCACAGTTGGGGGGGAGATGCCAGTTGCCCCCATCACAGGCCAGAACAAGCATGCTCAGGAACATGGTGAGAGGCCCCTCAGCCCCCTGCCCATGCCATCACACTGGACAGATTTGTGTTAGTACATCTAAAAGCAAGAGTTCCCAGAGAGGCAAGAGGGAGGCTTCGCAGCCTGAAGATTGGAGCCTGGAGCCTTTCTGGAGTGTCAAAGGGCTTTCCCTCTCCCCAGCCAGCATCCTCACTCTAGGCTCCTCCCACCAGGAGACACCCCAGGCTGCAGCCTGTCTCACATGGGACAGTGAGCCCCCAGCTACCCTTCATAGAGGCAGCCTGGGGTTGCCATTGTCCTTTCTGCAGGCACAAGACTCCTAGACACATATAAGCAATTGCTTCTAGGGACATAGCTCTTAATTTAAAGAACTAAACCCCAGGGATGGGATTGTCTCTGGCCCCCTTCCACTGCCACATAGGAAGAATTGGGGGACCTCATCTGGGACCCCTACCCAAGAGCCGGCCTGCGTGGGCTGGCTACCTACAGGTTCCAATGGCTAATGTAGCCACCCGGTTTTCCTCTGACCCCACCTTAGTACCCAAGCTTGCTCCTGGGTACAACTCAGCCTGAGGTCCCCAGCTAGGTTGGGCCTTGGTAGGGGTGGGGCAGAGGTGGTGCAGGACCCACCGCATCAGCAATCCCCTGCAGCAGGACTCGTTATTAATAAACACACTGCTTCGAGCATTTGCTCACGATTGTTTGATATTTCAGTTTTCAGTAATTTTCTCAGTTAATAATTTATTAAATGGATTATTTGTCATTTCAATTTATTAAAAATTGATAAAGGGCTCATTTCTTTTTTTCCCAAGCTAGGACACAGGGAGAGATATACAGGCCAGAGTAAAAATTAAAGGCTCCCTGCTTCCTTCCCTTCCCCTGTCCCCACCCAGTCACCCCCTCTCCCAGGGTGGTGCACCCCCAGAGTTCACTTCTGGGGTCCCTATACACAGAGCTGTACTCTACTGGCTAGTTGTAGGATGAAGCAGGTGAGGTATGCCCTCACTTCCCCCCACCCCACCCTGCTCAGCCATCTCCACTGCCTATCCTGAATCCCCCAATCATAAGAAAGCAGCACAGGGCCATCCTTTACCCTGCTTGGCAAAGAAAAAGCCCTATTGACTCCCCAGCCTGAAGTCTGCCTTGTCCCCTTTGCAAGGGGCAACATAAAGAAGGAGCCTGAGATGGTGACTTCAGGCACCATGACGAAAGTAGGAGGGAGGCATTTAAAGCAGTAAATGATCTTGCAGGGGTCACTGGAAATGGTTACCTGCTCTCTTAGTGGGCAACATAAGTGCCTGCAGCCAGCTCTCTCATCTGGTGCCCTGGATAGTTTCTGTGTTCCGAGCCTGGCTCTGCCTGTGCTTACAGAACAAGCAAGTGAAAACATTGAGGAAAAGGACAAAAGCAGACCATCCATCTCCTGGTCCTTCTCATTCTCTTCCTCCTCCCTGTCCTCTCTCTTCTCCCTCCTCTCAGCCTGGCTCTTCTTCCCTCTTCTCTCTCTTCACTCTCTCTCCATCTCCACAGCACTTCTGCTCCTCTCCTGCCCCTCGTTCTTTATTCCCTTTTCTCTTATTCTGCACCCTCTTTCTGCCTGACCTTCTGGCTCTTGCCTCTTTGGCTCTTCCTCCACCAAGGGAAGGAGTCCATGGTTGATTAAATACCTATGCTCCCCTGCCTGTGAGGAGCCTCCATGGAGCAGCGATGGAGCTTTCCCACCAGTGTCCTGGAGTCGCAGCAGTTCATTGCTTGTTTCTAGGCTGAGAGCCAAGCCCTTGGGCCATCAATATGCCCATGTCTCAGTCTCAGGTCCCAGAGTGCCCACCTACCCACAGCAAGGAAAATGATAGTGCTCTCTGGAGTCAAGATGGTGCAGGGGAAAGCCCAGCCCAATTCCTGCAGAACCACCAAGAGCAGAAAAGAGGGAAGAAACCACGGAGGGATGGGCACCCAGAGAGGCATCAGCGCCTCAAAGTCATTTTAGCCAAGAGCCCATCGGTCACCATTTTGCATTTCTGTCTGCCTTGACAGGCTCTTTGAGATCCCATGTATCATTGTTTTCCAGAGGACTTTTCCCCAAGATGAGTTTAATGCCCTTATAAAAGTCACATTGTGCACAAATTGGGAAGTCTCTGAAGCACCACAGCAGCTCTCCTGCACATACGCTCACAAAGTTCCCGCAGCCAGGCTGGGAAGGCAGTTCAAGGCACAAAACATCCTTGGGTAAATTACTTCCTATTAGTATGTCACATATTTCTTAGATACGACTGTAGTTCCAGGAGGTGACAGCAGCAGTTGACAATAAAACTTTGCACTCTTTTTTATTTATATTTTCTTGGCTTCTCTATTTTGTTTGTTTTATTTTTTCTTTCCCCTGAAAGTTACATGACCTCACATTCAGGGCCTCATCTCCTGGCTCCCAGGGAAACAATGCCCACTGAGGCTCTTCTTGACTTCCTTTCTGAAGGGTTGTCCAAGAAGACATCTAACCTCAACTACCACAGAGGAACCTCCAAAGGGTGTCACAGCATGGTTGAGACAGAAAGTCTGAAGTAATGCTCCTTCAATCCCAGGTCACTTCATTCTTCAGTTCCTCCCCTGGCCACAGCTTCCTACCTCTCTTCAAATCCATGATTCTCCAATGAACAACCACTATGGGCCTAGACCAGAGCTAGACAACCTGGAAAAAGTGAGGGAAGATAAAAGTTCATTGTCTAGTTCTGAGTAAGTACTACCCAGTGAGACAGTGTACTCAAAATATAGTAGAACCTCTGTAAGTTGACCACCCAAGGGACTGCAACAAGCTGGTCAACATACAGAGGTGGTCAACATAAGGAACTAAGCCTATTCAATTGCTATGTACATGTACGTGGTGCATGTCCAGTATATGAAAATTAGGTTAGTTTAAGGAAGTGGTCAATGATGCACTGTTCTGCTGTATTTGGTAAGTGACAAAGAGAGCACATTACCCTCAACATGCTACAGGAGCTGGGCTGGAGAGGACCAAGGTCGTCCTACAGGAGGCTGTGCCCAAAGCTAAGTTCTCTTGGGCAAGTAGAGAACAGAGCCACTGGGAAGTGGGAGCCTCCATTCCATTTTGGAAAAATGAAGTTTCCCTTGGGTTGTTCTTTATAAACATAATGGCACACTGGCATTTAAGAAGTACATCTGGATGGAGAATGAAAAGGGAGTGCTCTGGCTAGAGTTTCTAGCAGGGAATCAAAGCTCCTGAATGAGAATCTTCTCTCCATTGTCCCTCATGCACAGGGAGGACCTAGTTTGTCAGCCTTTGACCTGGAAGTGGAATGCATAAAGTCCTCTACCCCATGCTAAAATCCTGCATGTTATGGCTTAGCCCCTCATCTCCAGCCCCTGACCCATTTGAGGAATAAAGGAGTGTCCTCCCTTCTCCCTTGGTGGAGGTGTTCCAAACATCAAGGGGATGGCCTCTTAAAAATTACCCTGTCCTCCAGGGAAGTGCCAGAATCTTTCCAGACCTTTGACATCTCAGCCTATTCCCACCTCCCATAGCCTAGAGAAAAAAGTCTCTCCTGGCTTCAGCTCTCTGGCTCCCTGACCCCTGCTGGCTACAACTCTCCCATGGGAGCCTGATTCCTGTCGTTCTCATCCCAAACTCAAAGCTGCAGGCAAATGCAAGTGCTTTTACCTGCTCTTTGACAAAAGCACCCTGCTACTTCTTATTCTCATAATTTCAAGTCTAAAAAGTCACCCAGCTCAAATTGATGGCTGAAGAAGAGGTTGATGGCTGAAGAAGAGCTTTTGCCTGGGGTGTTTCAATCTGATAGGCTTTTGAAAGAGGATAACTCTGAAGCTTATACAAGAGGGAGTTTTTGCATAATTGGACAAGGAAGCAAAGGAACAGATTAAGGAACAACTATCAGGGAAGGAAGAAAGGGGGTTGTTTAATGTAAATGCCATAAAATAAAGAATTTAATTATTTTTAAGTTTTCAGCTAAATGTCTTGATATGTCTTCATTGTCATTGAAATAGTGAAAAAACTCTATAACTAAAAACAAAACACTGTCAGATCAGTCCCCTAATTATAAACTGTTTTATGCTTTTGGTTGTTTTTTTTTTTTTTTTTTTTGGTCAGTGTAGATACATCCTGAATATTTTAGGACTCTTTGGACCTCAATTCTCTACCACTTATAATTCAAAATTGCATCTCCCCCTGTCTTCTCCCAGGACTCTTAATTTCTCTCCTCTTTCCACCATTATTTATTTAAGCCTCCTAACTGTATTATTTATTTTAACACCATATCTGTATTATTTATTTTACTGTAGCTCCATAACAATATTATTTAAGTCTATAAAATAAAGCTTTTTTCCCTTGAACTCTCTGTGCAAAATAAAATTGTATTGTACTGAAACATTCTTTGAAATGCCCTTCTTTTCTACCACTGGATAATAATAATAATACTTTGCATATATATAGCACCTTTCATCCTGGGATTATTTAAGTCTGCAAAAGCAGTTTGTTTGAATTCTCTATGCAAAAATCATGTTGTATGATAATATTCTTTGAAATGCCCTTTATTTTTCACCACTTGCTGGTATAGAAATGCTCTGTCTTTGTGCAGAACTTTTCACCTAGGAATTTCCAAGTGGTTCTCTCATTAATGCTCATCTACTTAGAATGGCTGGGTAAACAGTGTTCCCACTTCCTGAGCAGTGACAGTAGAGCATCACGAAGACCTCTGCAGACAGAAAGGATGTGTAAGACAGAAGACAGCAGGAAGAAGGTTGTCCACCATCCCGTGTGGCTTTTCCTTGCCATGGAAACAACACAGCACAGCCTCTCTCTGCTCCTGTACATTATCTGCATTTATCAAAGAGACATAAACTGCATTCCAGAGTCAGATGGCCTGGATTTAAATCCCTTTACTCTTGAGTGGCACATCCAAGGTAAGTCCTTTCCCCTCTTAAAACCTCAGCTTGTTCATATGTGTTCAGGCTCTGGGCTTTGCTCAACCCTTTCCCACATCCCAAATTATTCTTCTCACACCTAACCATTCATCCATTCTTTAATGTCCAACTCTCTAGGAAGAGTGTCTTAGTTTGTCCACACTTCTATAGCAAAGTGCTATAGACTGGGTGGCTTCTAAACGGCAACATTTATTTTTCATAGTTCTGGAGAATGGAAAGTCTGAGATCAAGGTGCCAGCAGATTTGGAGTCTGACAAGGGCCTATTTCCTGGTTGAAACCATCTTGCTGTGTCCTCATCTAGTGGAAGAGGTAAACAAGTTCCCCTGGGCCCATTTTATAAGGGCACTAATCCCATTCACAAGGGCTCCACCCTCATGACCTAATGACCTCCACCCCTTACTAACATCACTTTAAAAGTTAGGTTTTCACTGTATGAATTTGGGGATGGGTCACACAGACATTTTAAACTAAAGCAAAGAGCACATGGCAGCCCCTTACATTCTCCTATAATGGTAGTCAATATCTATCATTTTCTTTCTGGACAGCCCTTGAGTCTTAAGTTCCCAGCAACATATCCTGGAGAGCCAGATTGCACAATTTTAACTGCCTTTTGTGAATAAACTTCCATTTATTGATTGATTCATTTAACAAAGTATTTACTGTGCACCATATACTCTTTTTGAGTTTAGGGATACAGCCTTGAACAAAACAGTCCAAAAAACCTGCACAATCTCAGAAAGATTGTGGGAAAATATATCCACCACCAGGTCTACAAAGCTAAGCTATAGCATGACTAGAACCTTTTCTAATGACTCTCAAAGAGCTAAACAGAGCATGATGCACAGAGCACAACCAAAAATACTTTACACCTGTTTTTTTTTTAATAAAAATGATAAGGGGATACAACTTGAAATAATTGACAATTTTTTATAGTTTCAAAAACATTTTTAGAAATTTGCCTTCAGTTTCAATCTGCTGGTTATTAAGTACCCAACTATTCTATAATATTTTATACAGTTAGAACACATCTCTGTGAAGAAGGTCAAGTGTACAGCCTCCAAGCCTTCAGTTATTCATCTGTTGAATGGGCTGGTGGCTTCCAATCTCACTGCGAAGCAGAAATGAGAGAGTCATTCAAAGGGCCGGCACCATGCTTTGCTAGAAATAGCAGTTAATAAATCACAGAGCCTCCCCCTCTTGAGGCTCTGACCCTAACTCTACGTGATGTCTAAAAGACTGAAATGCTTGGGCTGATTAAAAGGGCTGTCTGAGTGCCCCAGTAAGATCTGCCCTTGAGAAACACAGGGTTGGGCTTGTGTCTCTTCTGTGGTTGTGAGCCAGATGAGAATGCTTTGCAGCCTTCATTGGAGGCACTGCACACCATAGCAGTGGGTTTTGGTCTCTCTCTTTGTATCATCAAACCACTTCCACCTTTATTTGCACTGTTAACCCCCTCTCCTCAATACTTACTGTTGTATTTTCTGCATACTGTATATTCTCTATGTACAACACACTGTATTTTTCAGTACTTTGCATTCTTCTCCAGAATATTTCACTCTTAGCAATTTGCAGGCAAATGCACCTTATCTTACACAGTCTTCATTATAGAGTGCCCCTAGGGAAAAAAATGTAGTAGATGCATATAATCTGGGTTGATTGTGTAGACTATATGAATTTGTTACAATTATCCCCATATTGATAAGATCAGAAATGGAGGTAAGACCCCTGATTGCTAGCCCATGCTGCCTCCTATCCCTGCAAGAGTGTTCTACTTCCTCTCCAGATACACAGCATATGTCCTTCCTCAACACCTTTTCTGTGCCTATAGTTACATTGGGAATAAGCCATGTTTCTCTGTATGCACGGACCACAGTCTACTTGGAGAGACATATATAAAAAGAGACAACAAAATTACAGTGGGAAAATCACATGGAATAAAGTGGTCTCATGACATCAAACACACAGAGTGAGCCAGAATCAGGGATAGGGGAGACAGGAGGCATTCAAATGGAGGAACAGTACAAAGGTCCTGAGGCTGCAGAGCATGTTTAAAGAACTGGAATAGTTTAGTGTCTCCAAAGCCAAGGCATGATCCTGGAGGGCATTCTAAGTCCCACTTAGAATCTAAGACATTGTCTTGAGGTTACCATGAAGACACTTGAGCCATAAACTTTATTAATTAGAAAAACAACATGACTAGATACAAAGAAAGTTCCAATAAAAGCAGGTTTGAATACTAGGAGGAAAGTCAGGGGGTCAAGAGATAAGGAAACCCCTTGAAAAATTACTGAAATATTTGTTTAAATGTTTCTAAACATGATCTTATATATATAAAAACCTAATGATTTCACACACACACACACACACACAAGAAGTTAATGCTAATAAACAAACTCTATAAAGTTGCAGGATACAAAATCATTGCACAAAAGACAGTTGTGCATCTCTAAACACTAACAATGAACAGCCCAAGAAGCAAATAAGGTAACAACTCTATTTATAAAAGCATGAAAAATAAAATACTTAGGAATAAACTTAACCAAAGAAATGCAAGACTTGCATGGTGGAAACTACAAAATACTGCTGAGAGAAATTAAAGACATAAATTAATATAAAGACATCCCATGTTCATGGATTGGAAACCTTAATATTGTTAAGATGTCAAATACTACCCATGGCAACAAATTTAATGCAATCTGTATCAAAATCCCAGCAGCATTTTTTATAAACATATAAAAATTCATACTAAAATTCTTATAGAATCTCAAGAGATCATAAACAGAAAAAACAAGTTTGAAAAAGAATAAAATTTGAGGTCTCATATTTCTCAGTTTCAAAATGCATTACAAAGCTACAATAATTAAAACAATGTGGTACTGGCATAAAGACAGATACATAGACAAAGGGACTAGAAAATAATTCTCAGAAACAAGTCATCACATATATGGTCGAATGATTTTCCACAAGGGTAGTCATACCATTCAATGGGGGAAAGAACAGTCTTGTCAACAAATAATTCTGATACAACTGGTTATTCACATTCAAAAGATTAACAATGGACCCTTACCACACAACATATTTAAAAACTAACTCAAAATAAATCAAAGATCTACCCATAAGAGCTAAAACTATAAAACTATTAAAAAAACAATAGAAGGGAAAAGCTTCATAACATCAGATTTAACAAGAATTTCTTGGATAAGACACCAAATATATAGGCAACAAAAGCAAAAATATATAAACTGGACTATATCAAAATTAAACACTCTGTGCATTATAGGACACATCATCTGAGTATAAAAGCAACCTACAGGATAGGAGGAAATATCAACAAACATATATCTGATGAGGGGTTGATATCCAGAATATGAAAGGAATACCTAAAACTAAAAACAAAAACCAAAAAAGAAAAAAAAAACCAACCTGATTACAAATGGGCAAAGGACTTGAATAAATTTTTTTCACAGATAAATAAACAGTAAGCAAGCTCATAAATCATATCACTAAATATTGAGAAATGCAATCAAAATCACAAATCAAAATATCATACCTTTAGAATGACCACTTTAAAAAAAATAACAAGCATTAGTAAAGTTATGAAGAAATTAGAACCCTTGTGCTTTGTTCATGGGAATGTAAAATAGTGTAGTGCTACAGAAAACAGAATTTCAGTTTCTCAAAAACTTAAAAATAGAATTACCATACAACTCCACAATTTCATTTAGGGGTATATACCCAAAAGAATTGGAAACGAGGTCTCATAGAAATATCATACACTCATGTTCATAACAGCATTATTCATTATGAACACATGTCTACAGCAGTAATATTCATATTCATAGCAGCATTATAATAGCAACAAGGTGGAATCAACCAAAGTGTCCCCTGATGGTTGAATGAATAAATAGACAGAAAAACAGTGGAATACTATTCAGCCTTTAAAATCCTGAAATTTTTAAGGAAGGAAATTCTGACACAGGCTACAACATGGATGACCCTTGAGAACATTATGCTAAGTGAAATAAATCATTCACAAAAAGACAAGTACTATATGATCCCACTTACATGAGGTACCTGGAGTATCAAGCATGTAGACACGTAAAGTAGAATGGTGGTCTCTGGGGCTAAAGGGAGTGGGGAATAAACAGTCATTAATAGGTACAGAGTCTCAGTTTTGCAAGATGAAAAGGGTTCTGGAGAGAGATCATATAGTAACGTGTACTTAGCACTACTGAACCATATATTTAAAAAGGGTGAAAATGCTAAATTTTATGTTATATGTACTTTGCCACAAATTTTTTAAAAATTATAATTCAATTAAGAAAAATAAAAGCTTCTAAAAGAATTATGCTGTTGCTCAGCCATGCTTCCAAATTACAATTTTGGATCATTTTCTTCTCTAGTACAATGTTAGGCACATCAGTAACAAATAGCCTTTCCTCCCATCTCTTCAAAGCCAAAGAGAATCCAATAAAAGAACAAAACATCAGCTGCATGGCAGCTAAGAGCTGATTGGAGAGCATACCTATAGCCCATGAGCAAGGGGACCAGCCAGTCCTTAATCCCTAAATTCAAGGCCCTACAGCTTCCCCTGCTTTGTACACCGTGGTGGAGAGCAGACAAGACACCAATCAGAGGGAGAGTGAGATGCTGAGCTCAGTATCTTCTAACCCTACAGCACCTCAATTCCATCCCCCAACCCAGGGAAGAGCAAGAGGAGAAGTGAGGAATATAGACATCCCTCCACTTGCAGAGTGGGGATCTTGCAAGTGGGGAGTACATGTTCTCCCCAAAGAGCTACTAGGCAAATTAAGGATTGGTCTCACCCAATGTTTTGAAAGTTTTCTACTGAATTATCCCAAAAGTAAGAGAAAGGAAGAGAACCTTCTCACCATCCCTCCCTCACTACTCCCATCTCTCCCCATAGAATCTGGAATGAGCCAAAGGACTTGGCAAGGCACATGGCAAGTAGCACAATCCTTAGAAGTCTCATTTGAAAAAAAAAAATTTCTCCTCCAAATTATCAATCACAAGGGTAACATGGCTGTTGACAGGGTATAGGGCTTGGTGGTGGTGATATTTTCTTAATCCTAGTGGAATATGTGTTAAGAAGGGACTTGACCACCTTTGAAGCTAAAGGACATTTATATGGTAGCAAATCACAGCTATTAGCTCTGGGTAGGAGAAGAAGACTGTGAAGGAACCTTTTGACTAGTCAGTGGCCCTCATTGGCAGTGGGGCCAGCAAAGTTAAGTCTCCTCCCCACACCCTACACTTTTGCATTTGAACCTAGAGGTTGAGGCAAAGTGGTCCAGGTGCATTTGTATCAGCACATCAGGGTCTTGGGAGGGTAGAAATGGGAAGCCCCAATCCTTACTCTTTGAAGTATGAAGTTACTGAAACACACCAGATGGACCAGAGCAGGCAGGGAAAAGAGTAAATTCCCTGAAATGAAAGGGGCTCCAGTAGGAGAGAACTCCAACTCCAGAGCAGTTCTGAAGGGTCTTTTCCCAAAGTTGGAAAAAAACTGATGCTGGGAAAAGACCTTCCTGCCAACTCATTTTCCCTGATGCAAAACTGGGTGATGAAAAGCTTCCAGCAACGAGAAAGATGGGTTGTCATGGCTAGAGCTTATGCTCCCTTGCTGTGAGGTGCCCTGGACTTAGCCTTGTGAGAGGCACCCTCTCTCACACATCTGGGTAGCCCACCCAGCCCATCTGGGCAAATGAAAGAGACCACCCTGAAATGGACCCAGGGAAATAGGCAGGTAGACTGACACTTCCAGCCAGGGCTCCACAAAAAGACTGGACATTTTCAAGTTAGCATAATAAACATTGCTGTGGAAATCAGTAGAGCTTTTCTTCCAACCCAGATGCTTCCAGAAGATGTGTCATCCTCTCATGAAGTTTGGCATCCCCCACAGTGCATCCTGACAACAGATGGGTCTTCATTCTGGCAGGGCAGTCTAATTTATGGGTCTCAAGGTCAACAGGCCACAGTGGGTTCCTTACCGTGGTGCAGCCTCCATGCCACCCCAGGCCGTAGAGACAGCTTGTGGACATTTTACAAGTGGGAGATCTTTTCAGCAGGCCAACACTATTCAATATATTCCCAACTTCCACTCCAGAAATTCAATCAAATTCTTCTCATAGCAAATGGAGCATTTCCCTCTGGAGCAGCAATGAGTGGAATACTGAAAACATGACACATGCTAGAGAGTAAACATATGCTTACTGAGCTCCTTGGTGCAACTGTGGGCTCTAGGACCAGGACATCTCACAGTGTGTGGAGCTGGTTTCTGAAACTCAGTAGACACAGGGATGGCTGCCAGCATGGGTCACAGGCTGAGGAGTGGCATTCTGAAGAGCTACGTTCAGAATCGATTAAGCAGCAGGGCTATTTATTGACCACTTTAGATTCCATAGGAAAGGAGAAAAAAATATTCCACTACGAAAATGAAATCCTGTCAGTAACCCCAATAGGCTTGCCCACCAACTAACGAGAACAAGGTAAATTGGAGCTCAATTTACTCAGATGGATAATAAAACTTTCAATTATGGTTGCATTATTTGTTGCTATATGGTTGAAAGATTAGGTGAAAATATGCAAAAAATAGTTTTTTCATATTATAATATTTAGTAATGTCATTTTATTTTTTATATGTTTCATTAAATTGTTTTGTGGCTTTATTATCTACCCAGATGCACAGCTCAGAAATACAATTATTCAGATTTAGAAGCAATAAAATTTGGCATGCATTTTCTCGTATTCAGAATTCCTGCATGTTAAAAAGAAATTATAGCATTCTTCCCACATTGCACTGCTCTGAGGCCCTTGCAGACCCATTCATTAACTGAAGACATTACAGAAAGCACACCATTTAGGTTAAAGGGCCCTTCGGATAACAGATATGCATACACGAAGCAAATATTTCACTGTGGCCCCGCCTTTTGATTATGACAATAATAGAGGCAAACGGATACGGATGTGCTATAATGGGCTGCTCCGTGATGGATCCATAAGTGGTGAAAACCCTGATTGCAAAGCAGCACACAGAGAGAAGCTTTATGACAACAAAACCTATCTTTATAACTATCAGGAAGTGGGAGTTTTACTACTTGGAAAAAAAATGAAAGCTTCCTGGAGAATTGTATTTTAAAAGAGTTCTGTAAGATGTGAGTCCTGAACAGATTTCAGTTGCCCACGGAGAGGTGGGTGTAGACACTTGGGTGGCCTCTCTGCCTAGAAATACTCTTTGAATGACAAGTCACAGCATGGAGCCTCAGAGTCTCTTGATCTGCTCAAAGTGCAAATAAACACCTTGGGGATATTTATTCACCACTGGGACCCTAACAGGCATTTAGCAGATAATTATCTGACATCATGAAAACCAAAGTGCAGATATATTGAGGGTTACAGCACAGAGCTACCTCAAGAGTCCTTTTTGTTTTGAGGACAGCTGACAGTGTTAAATGTAGGGAAGTATCAAAAGATGGATGAGACAATGCCAAAATGCGATCTCAGACACTCAGTGTCAGAAAAGACAAATTAAAAATTAGAAAAATATATGAGCAGCACAAATACCAGAAAGAATAAACATTGAAAATATCCAAAGAATTTCTATAAATCTGTAAAAAAGGAGGAAACAAAATGACAGAAAAAAGGAGGACAGAAAACATGAAAAACCATTTTACAGAAGAGAAAATACATATGGTCAATAAATACTCAAGGAAATAACAGGGAAATGCACCATGATGCCTTTGATACCCAATGGATTGGTAAAATTAAGAAAGATTCCATCATGAAATATTAGGATCTAGGTACACAGGACTGTGGTGGGAGAGGCTACTGATAAAATCTCATCAGAAAAGAATTTGCTTGGCATTATCTTATGAAGTTAAATAGCCATATACCCTACAACCTCCAAACTCCAGTCTTGGAGATGTACTCAAGACAAATTCCTCTGAGTGTACTCCAGAAAGGGTATGTTTATATCAGCACTATTCTAGGGAGTAAAACTCTAGAAGCATTACAACTGAACCTGTAAAATGTGGTGTATTCCATAATGAAATACTGTGAGGTACTCAAAACTAATGAACTTCAACTGTGCATACAATATGGCTAACTTTGAGCTATACAATATTGTTGAAAAAAGTTGTTTCCAGAAGACTACAGGGCAACATGATCTTTTCTAAAATATTAAAAATAACCAGCCCAGCACATAACCTTAGGAATGCACACATATATTCATGTTATGTTTTAAAGTGGATGATGAGTGCAAGATTCAGGAACATGACTAGCTTTCATAAGGGTAAAGCAAGCTATGGGATAGGAAAGCCCACAATGAGCAAGTTTTGCCAGTGTTTAAGATACTTCCTGTGGCAGATACAAAGATATAAGCTTGTGACCTCATAAGCATTCACAGAAGGCAAAAGGGAGCTATATACAGACAATGACAGGAGTGTGACAGGAACCAAAGTTTAACCCAATTCTAACCTCTGAAAACCCTGTGTAATTATTTAGTGTTTAGGCACTTTTGGTATATATGTATCTATGTATATATCGTTCACACATTCATTGAGAAAAATAATGTGTTTAAATGAACAATTCAAAGACAACTATTATTCTTAAGATGGTGATCGATAAGCAAAAAACAAACATCCTATGTTGAAAATGTACTCATCAAAAAGGTCAGGGGGCTGAGAGTGGTGACTCATACCTGTAATCATAGCACTCTGGGAGGCTGAAGATAGTGGATTGCCTGAGCTCACAGATTCAAGACCAGTGTGAGCCAGAGTGAGACCCCCTCTCTAAAAATAGCTGGGTGTTATGGCGGGCACCTGTAGTCCCAACTACTTGGAAGGCTGAGGCAAGATAATTGCTTAAGCCTAGGAGTTTGAGGTTACTGTGTGCTGTGACACCACAGCACTCTACCAAGGGCAACATGGTGAGACTCTGTCTCAAAAAAAATGGGGGTGAGGAGTGGAAAGCACACCAGGGAAATAAGATAAGGACAGAGAGAGCAATAAAGACCCAGCTTAGGTAATGTGCTTTAAGGGTCAAGATTCCCCTTGGAAGGAAAGCCTCATAGGGCAAAGAGAGATTTGAGTAAAAGAGAGGACATAATCCAGTTGGTGGCCTTCTGTCTCAGCTGGGACCCAGAAATTACCTGGTGAACTTTGAAGAAATACAGATGTGTGGACCCTACCATCTGAAATTCTAAATCCACATCTGATCCAGGCAGGTGTCAGTAAGTTTAAAAAATCTCCAGGTGTTACCAAAGGTGAGAAAGCACTAGGTTTGAAATCAGGTTACCTAAGTATCCTGGTCCCATGTCTTCCATTAGCTAGGAAACATTTGGCCCAATAGTTTTATCTCCCTGAACCTGTTACCTTATCTCTAAAGTAGGTGGTGCCAGGGCCAGGGAGGGGGAACTATAGACCCTCGTGGACTGATTTCACAACCTTCTTTCCTATTTATGTTGTAGGAAAAAGGATCATCTCAGCAAAAGGAACTTTACTGGCTTCAATCCAAGAAGCAGTAACTTGGAAGAGTCATCAGTTTCCCGGCTGGCTGATTAGATAGTGGGTAAAGGCACACTTAATTAAAGAGGCAGTTTAGTCTAGTGGTTAAAATCAGAGTGCCGAGGAATTTCCAATAAGAATGGCTTAAAGAATCCTCACTTTAACAACACTCTCTGCTACAAACAGTTAAAATTTTAGAAGAGAAAAAAAGTGAAACCATAGTCAAGTTCGAAACAAGATATCAATGTCTGTGGATCAGAAAAAGAACAGGAAATCAAGAGACTGAGGTAGAATCATAGGTATCCTTGGCCCCAGGGGGGGAAGCAGAAGTTGTCCTATAGCTCAGCTTCCTCAGGTTAAAAGACATCCGAGGAGCTCCAAGTTAGATAGCCAATGAGCTAGCATGACTGTGGGAAACTAGGGTTAGGACACAGCTCCCAAGAGAGTGAAAGAAATCAGGGAAAAATAGTAGCCTGCTGCAAGGGGTAACAGACTATAAAAATGCTGGGCAACGAAATTAGAGGTAGAGAAGAAAAAAGGCAGAGACCCGTGGCTTAGGAGGTGAGACTAGACAACCACAGCTCTGGCCATTAGATACTTCAATCTCACCACACAACAGGAGCCCCAATGCATCTAGATGGAAAGAACTACAAAATTTACATGAAGTGAAAAGTTTTTTAGAAAAATACAAATTACTAGTGAGATTAGCCCATATCACAAAAGCCCCAAACCAGAGATGCTGGCGTGGATGTGGAGAAAAGGGAACACTCCTACACTGCTGGTGGGAATGTAAACTAATATGTTCCTTTTGGAAAGACATCTGGAGAACACTTAGAGAACTAAAAATAGACCTGCCATTTAACCCTGCAATTCCTTTATTAGGTATATTCCCAGATGACCAAAAATTGCATTACAACAAAGATATTTGTATCAGAATGTTTATTGCAGCCCAATTCATAATTGCCAGGTCATGGAAGAAGCCCAAGTGCCCATCGATCCACAAATGGATCAACAAACTGTGGTATATGTACACCATGGAATACTATGCAGCCATTAAGAAGGATGGAGACTTTACGTCCTTCATGTTCACATGGATGGAGCTGGAGAATGTTCTTCTGAGCAAAGTATCACAAGAATGGAGGAAAATGTATCCAATGTACACACCCCTATTATGAAACTAATTAAACCTTTTATATGAAAGCTATAACCAAATAGCCTAAGAATATGGGGAAGGGGGAGGGGGGAATGGGTGGAGGGAGAGGAATTGGAGGGATCACTTCTGAGGTTTACCTTACAGGGGTACAAGTGAATCTTTCTAAGAGTAGAATGTGAATGTTTTAAAACTGTTTAATAACTGAGAAAATGACATGAAGGCTATGTTGACCAGTTTGATGGAAGTATTTCATATTGCATGTGAAAACCCCACACTGTACCCCAGAAGTGCATTAATGTACATAGTTACCATTCAATAAAAAAAAAAGAAAGAAAAATACAAATGACTAAAGTCAACTCAAAGAAATGGAAAGCCTGAATAAGCTAATAGCTATTGAAGAAATGGAACCAGTAATCAAAATCTCCTTTCTAAAAAAAAATACCAATGCCAGCCAATGGTAAGAAACAAATAAATCCCATCTTATACAAAATACTTGAGAGAAAATAAAAAAAAAAGGGAAAGTCACCCATCTTATTTTATTGATACCAAAATATGACAAGGACAGTCTAAGCAATAAAATTATAAACCATTCTTGTGAACACAGACATAAAAAAATCCTAAATAAATAAAAGCAAATAAACCTCAGTCTTATATTGTTCGAAGTGTGACCAAATACTTCTATCAAAAGAATATAAAGATTTTCTAATATAAAGTGAAAGGATAAATATCATATGACTTTCTCACAGAAAGCATCTGTAGTAGATGTCTTAGCCAAGTAATATCATCAAGATTAAAAGAATGAGATATAAAAATCAGAAATGAAGACTCAAAACTAGAAAAATTATGTAGTAATATACTTGTATATATTGAAAATCTAAAAGCATCTACCAGCTATTAGAAAAAAATTAAGTTAAGCAATCCTTATGCACAAAAGTCAAGAAATAGAGGGAAATGAACAAGAAATAGCTATACTCCCATGTTCATTGCTGTGCTATTCACAACAGTCAAGAAATAGAGGGAAAATGATCATATTTACAACAACAAGAACAATTATGAAGTTCCTAAAAATCAAACTTACACTAGGTAAAAACTTGGCTTGGCACCTATATCCCAGTGGTTAGGGCACCAACCACATACACCGGGGCTGGCAGGTTCGAACCCAGCCCAGGCCTGCCAAACAACAACAACAACTGCAATAACAACAAAACATATAGCCAGGCATTGCGGCAGGCACCTGTAGTCCCAGCTACTTAGGGGAATTAGCTACTTAGCTACTTAGCTACTTAGACTGAGGCAAGAGCATCACTTCAGCCCAAGACGTTGAGGTTGCTATGAGCTGCAACACCACAACACTTACTGAGGGAGATATAGTGAGACTCTGTCTCAAAAAAAAAAACTAGGCAAGAACTTTATAGAGAAAATTTTCAAACTGTTACTGATAATCAAGAAATAAACTTAAATAAATGGAAAGATATACTATTTTCATGTTTGGGAAGACTTGACTGCATGAAGTTGTAATTCCACTCCCAAGTTAGTATATAAATTTATTGCAAATACAATCACAATTTTGACAGGGGTTTTTATGCAGCTACACAAGATGATCCTAAGATTCCTGTGAAAGAGTAAAACGCCAAAATTATCTGAGGACAAAATTGAAGAATAACATGAACAGATGTGACCTGCCTAAATCAAGCGTTAAAATATAGCAATGATGTGGTACTGATTCAGCAATAGACAACAGAACAAAGAGACAGAACTCAGAGCTCAAAAGAGACAGACTACATAGGGCACAGAAATGGATTATAAATGAGGATGACAATTGTACCAATGTGTGAAGAGTACTTGGATAGGTTATTTTCCATTTGAGAAAAAAATGGAAGCAAATCTGATCTTCACCTCATTCCACTGGCAAATATTAAAATTCAGATAGATGTGAACACTGAATGGAAATAAGCCCTCTATAAATTGAAAAAAAGAATATCTTATTAATAACAAAGGAAAAATATTTCAAAAATAGGAGATACAAATTACTACAGCCATTATGAAAAACAGTATGGAGATTCCTCAAAAAATTAAAAACAGAACTACTGTATGATCCAGCAATCACACTATGCGGTATCTATCCAAAAGAAATAAAGTGAAATCATTATGTTGAAGGGATGGCTACATTCCCATGTTCACTGCTGGGCTATTCACAACAGCCAAGATATGGAATCTACCTAATATTGATCAACAGAGGAATGGATAAAGAAAATGTGGTAAATACAGATGCTTTTTGACTTATTATGAAGTAAGTTCGCCATAAATCTATTGTAAGTCAAAAAGGCATTTAATGCCAGTAGTACAGCACATGATTCCTGATTTACGGTGATTCAACTTATAATTTTTCATATCACAATGTTGTGAAAGCAATGCACATTCTCTAGAAACTGTAGCCCCATTGTATGTTGTAAGGAGTTCCTTCACTTACAGTGGAGTTATCTACTCCCAATAAGCCTATCATGAAATAAAAAAATTCTAAGTCAAACTACTGTAAGTTGGAGACTAGCTGTATACTCAATGGAATACTAGAGTCTTTTTTTTTGGCCGGGGCTGGGTTTGAACCCTCCACCTCCAGTATATGGGGCCAGTGCCCTATGCCTTTGAGCCACAAGCACTGCCCTACTATTTAGTCTTTAAAAAGAAATAAACCCTGTCAATTTTGGCAATATAGATGAACCTTGAAGACATTATGCTAAGTGAAATAAGCCAGGCACAAAAAGACAAATACTGTTTTATCTCACTCATATATGGAATTTAAAAAGTTGAACTCATAGAAGCAAGAGAGTAGAATGGTGGTTAGTAGGGGCTGGGGAGCAAGGAAGAGAGGATTGAGACAATGTTGGCCACAGGACACAAAATTCAAGTTAGACAGGAGGAATAAGTTCAAGAGATCTATTGTATAACATGGTATAGTCATGGTATGGTAACTGCTGAGAATAGAATTTAAGTGTTCTAACCACAAAAAAAGTATGTGATGTAACACATCTGTTGATTTTGCTATTCCACAATGTAAACACATTTCAAAATATCATGTTTTATACACCATAAATATGTATAATTTTTATTCATCAATTTTAAAAAATTTTAAAACAACTTCCTTATAATTAATGTTTGTTGAACAAATGAAGAAATGATTACAAATGACTAAATGAAATAATGTATAAAAAACAAAAGAATCCACACAAATAATTGACTACAGAAATATTCATAAAAAGACTAAGAATTTCAACCAAACACTTGATTAAATTTAAATAAATGATATTTTCTGCTCATTAAATGATACCATAACTACAAAGAAGGTAGTTGAAATTCACAGAATTAATATCTACACTCCACAAAGAATTTCTATATATAAAATGAGACAAATATCCCAACTTTTTAAAAAAGACCATGGAATATAAAGTGAATGTAGCAGAATATTAAAATCTAATAAAATTGGATGTTGGTGCATGGGTGTATTTTGCGTTATTCTCTGAAATTTTCTGTGCAGTTGAAATATTCCATAGTAAATTTGAATAAAGATAAAAGCAATACTTTAACATTAGAGAGGCCTGCTATATCCAAGCTTTAATTTTGACACTTACCAGTAGCCATGAAGGACACACTTGAACTTTCCAATTAAGGATCTCAGTTTCTTTAACTAGAAAACTGGAGGAATAACAATATACACCAATGGGTAAGGGCTCCATTCAAAGCTTGACAATAATACTTGTTAAAAGATCGTTTCTTAATATTAATCCCACCCTCTCCTATTTTTTTCTTTCTCTCACATATAATATCCTTAAATCTACCCAAAAAATGTACATCATTTTGAACTTTGACCTAATTGATGTAGCACCTGCTTTTGAGCAGTGTGTGAGATGTTTTTATTTCTAAGAAGGCTAGTCACATCCAGACCTGGATAAACTCTAAAGTACAAAATGTTACAAGTACGGGGAACCCACACATATGTCATAATCCCCTCACCGACCTAAAGCATCTACCTTCTGCCTTAACTCCAGTCTTTCCTATTTAGGTTTTAACAGATAGCATTGGTATTCATAAGCATTCCCGTGTTTTAGAGGAAAACTCAGAAATAATATAACTTTAAGTTCCAAAGTACTTATATTAGTGGCAGATTAATTCTTCCCTATACTCTTTTAATCACATCAATTAGGAATTTCTTGCAAATTAGGACTACGGCTAAAACTGTACAAGTCATGTGCCCTCACTTCTAAGACAATATTCTTGTATTTACTCTTATACACTCATGTGCGCACAATTTTTTCTTTTTGCCTAGCCTCTGCTTCTGTATATTAATAAGTACAGTAATCTAGACTAGGCTGGTCATTATATCCTAATATCCTGTTGTGGTCTGTAGAGTACACATGGTCTCCCTTGGGAGGGAAAATCATTCCCTAGAGTCAATTATCCAAAGAGATGGCAGGTTCCCAAAAGGCAGGCCTCAGGCAGGAAAGAGAATCTTATTTCTCTCAGAGTCTCATTTTATAGGAGCTGTTCTTTAAGGAATCAAGTTGCCTGGGGTGAGCTCGTGGGCAATATATGCTAAAAAGATACCCATCCCATAGAGACAGGCTGGGAGCCAGGATGAGATGAATCCTATCACTTCCAGAGTCCCAGCCATAGCTTCTACAGCAGGTTATGTACTATAGCATCCTCCTTGGGTTTGTTTCTCTTTGGCTCTCCTCCCAAGTCCTCAGCATTGTTGGAACACACATCATTGTCATTCTGCCTCCATACTTGTCTTGTGCATTTCTGTGCATTTCTGTGTAAGAATTGATAGGTTCTCCAATACAAGATTTTTGTATGTATTTAAACTCATAAAGTGAGATCTGGATTATAAAGAATGTTTAAACATGGAATTACATGTCTTCTTACAATTTATGACCACAAGTTCTCACCAAACATTTTATCCACCAATGGAGAGATTTTTTGCCTTCTATTATCAACTAGATTGATTAGTTAGCTGTGTCCATGTGACAAATCACTCAAAAATTTAGTGATTTGAAACAATAGTCATCTATTATTAATTTGTGATTATGTAGGTCCACAATATGGGCTGGGCTCAGCAGGGTGGTTCTTCTGCTTGTGGTGGTTCCCTCAGACTTGTACCTGTGGTTACATAGAGCTCACAGGTAGTATGGGGGCTGCTAGACCTAGGATGTCCTCATTCTCATGCCTGGCAGTTGATGGTGGCTCTCATGTGGGGTGATAGGGGTGACTGGACTATATGTTTCATGCAAACTAGCTCAAGATCACTGACATTGTGGTAGTTGAGCATTCTCAAGAACAGCAGAAGACAATTCCAACACGCAATTATTTTTTGGGTCTCTGAGTCCCATTTGGCAATGTACCATTGACTAAAGAAAAGCTCTCTAAGTTTAAGAGAGCATTAACACAAGGGCATAAGTAGAAGCAATGGAATTGTTAAAGACATTTATTCAAATAATCTATGCTAGCCTTGAATAGCCTGAAAGTTATTTTATGACACAGGAAAGAATTTTCCATAGATACACAACATATCCACACACATTCACACACTCACATCCATTATAACTACACATAAAGACTCACTGCATATTGTCACCCAAAATCACATGTACATACACATCACAGTCATACATATACCTAAACATGGGCACATATCCACAAAGAAAGAGTTACATAGAGATTCACATAAAACCAGTCACGTGTATAGTCACAAAAGTCAATTTATAAGATATGTTTTTTGCTATATAACACTCAGTTTCATTTTAACTCCCAGCTTTTCCTTAAGTAAACCTGCCATGGCAAATTCAGGAAAGGGAATCTGCTAGTACAACCCATCCTTTGATATGAAGGGTTAAGCGATTAAGGATGACCCAGCCTGCCAGCTGCAGGCCCGTCTCTGTGGTCTGATTTCTCAAGATGATACAGCTCACTTCCCAGCAGTGATTGCAAGATTTAAATCTAAGTCAGGGGAGAGAAAAATGCAATTCTTACTACAATGTTAGTTAGAGCACAGCTAGAGACAGCATTACTGATGAATAGACAGAGTTTTACAGAATTGTTTTACCATTTGACTAGATGGAAAATAAGGAGATGCATTTCCATAGAGCAGCAGAGCTCCAGGGCCTTAGGAGGTATCCTGGTCTAGTTCCCTGAGTATCTAAAATGAATGTGTTATGTTCTAGGGAAAAAAAAGATGTAACTTTTTGAATAAAGATCTCTTTATTTTCTACTGAAAGCATATGATTTTGTTGTATGTTTTCATATCCCTATGCAGCATCAACATATATAATCAGAAATTTATAATTAATAAGTACTTACATTCATAAATTTTTAAAGTGACAATATAATCAAAAACATATTAAAAATAAGGTCACATATATTTCCACTTTTCTCTAGATTCTCATGCCTTTGGGAAAAAATGTTTTCCTATAGAGGCAAGATTTCTGGAGAATTTATATCAGACCAGTCACAGGGTCTCAAAAATGAACCACTTTTACAAGCTCACTATATCTTCCTATAAATTCTCAGTCCAAGACTTATGATCACCATCTCTACCATCTGAACCACCTTTTGAAGTTGACTGCCTCCTACTTAATGTTTCCCTGATGTCAGCCAAGTACAGTCCTGCCCTGTCTGCTCTCCCAAGTCCATTGGCTGCTGAATTATAGTTATAATTGGAAATATAGTGAAGAACTGTAGAACACAAAACAGGTGGAAAATGACTGCTTTGGTTGTAGAAAATGGGTTGTGATTGGCAAAGATGATAGTTAGAAGCGCAGATAACTCTCCCAGCCTGTCAGTGTAAGAATACTCACTGAGACCCACCAGTGCAGCTGACCATCTCAGAGTTGCAAAGTCAAGTGCTTAGAGGTCCAGACAGGTGGCCTGAGAGGAAGAAGTAGGGCAGCAGAGACTGCACAACACCCTCTCAGCTCAGCCCCAGGAATCAGGGCCTAATGTGTCCTAAGCTTCCAAGATCTCTCACTTTTTAATGTTGGCAACTAATTTAAATTATGTCTGTCTGCAGGTCAGAGCACTCAATTAATTAATCGATCAATCAATCAATCAAACCAGAAGAAAACAGTCAAGTTTCCAAAGCCCACAGTCTGGACCAAGCCTCAAATTCCATTATCCTAAGACATCTTTGACCTGATCCCAAAGGGACTTGTTTCCAAAAGTGGGCCTGTTAGCAGTGTCCCTTCCTCCCCTCCAGCTCTAGGCTGTAAGGCCTGAAGACTGTTTTTCATTCTACAGCTGGGGAAAGTAGCTATACCTGAGCACAATGTGGTGTTTAAGAACAAACACTTCCCAAATTAAACCTTGTCCTGGTTTAAACTCCTAAGTCCCCTAAGACACCTCCCTCTAAGTTCTGCCTTAAATTGATTTTAAAAGAGATGGGCTAGGAAGCCGCAAGCCTCCTGATGATTGATTGATGTGCCTCAACCATTTCCAGCTTCCTCTTCAGCCAGGAGAAGCTCCCTCCTCCGAGCACACACACAACACACACCCATACACACATGCAAGGAAAGAGACCTTCTATGATAAACTGATAAAGCTGCATGTTATATCAGTGCATTAGCCATACACTGATTCATGGTGGGAAAAAAAAGGAAACAGCTTGAAAGAGTACAACCCACACACCCAAAACCCTCTGAAAAGGAGACCTGTGAAGCTGGTGATAAATGAAGTTTGCATTTTAGTGAGGCAGCACTGACTTCATGAAAATGGTCAAAAGGGCACTCACTCCTCATTTAAATCCTCTCCTCAAAAAAGCATTTTCTCACATGTTACCTCAAGTCATTGTTCTATAATTCTGTGGGCCAGTTATCACCTAATTATAACCAGTTAACAGAGAAGAAAAGGGAGGCCCAGAAAGGAGAGGTCACAAAGGAAGCATCTGAGAGGCAAATACTCAAACAAGCCTAGCTTGCCCACAGCTTCTCATCTCACGTAGAGTGCCCTCCCTGGCCTCTCTGTCTGCCCAAACCTCCCCCACCCTTGAGTCCCACTGCTGCCCTTGGGGAAGTATTCCAAGCTTCTGAAGGCAAAGGCTAAATGTCCTGCTTCTCCTGTCTAAGAACCTGGGACGGAGCAGGTTGCACATGGACCCTCTGGGATAGAAACTGTGGCCAGATATAAATAAATGGTCCCCCAAATACAGTTTTCCACCAAATACAGTTCCAGGGGCAGCCAACAGAACCCATCAGGAAGGAGCAAGTGAGGGTCAGTCCAAAAGGATGAACACACCCCTGCCTGGAGATCAGAATGTGGCAAATGCCTGCCCAGGAGCCATCAAGCTCCAAGACTGGAATTTCACAATTGGGTCTCTACCAGTAAGAATGTTTATTTTGCAGAAAATAAAATCAACAGAACACAAAAGAGAAGTCTGCTGGTAACCCATCCTAACTACCATTCCTGTGGCCTGTCCTGTGCTGGGTGTCTGGAGGAAGACAGGAAGTGAAAAGTCCCTGCCATGAGGAAGCTGATAGATCAGTGTGGGAAGTCGATATGTCCATGGACATAAATTAGTGCCACAAACCCATCTGATTTCTCAGACCATAGATGTTCTTGGGGCTCCCAGCTCTGATCTCTGGGAAGAGATGAGGCCACAAAGAGTAAGGAGGGCCTAGCAGAAGGTGGGACCTGGGCCTCTCAGAATAAGCAGACAGGGCTGGGTGCAGGCTGGGGTATCAGAGGTAGCAGAGGCCAGGCTGCAGACTTATAGAATCTGTGAAATATGACAGCAGAGACCAGGGCAAAGAGTTTGAAATTGGAGAGAGAAAAATAGCACTGGAGGGTTAGTCGGCTCGGGTCACATGGGCCCTTGATCACCTAAGGAAGAAGCTGACATGTTCAGTCACTCAGCAGTGAACATACCATCAATGATTCCCCCTTGTAGTCCTTTGGCATCAAGCAGAAATGGAAAGGAACAGAAGCCAGATGGGGGATGAAACATAAATGCAAATAACAAAGACCTACCTCTAGTCCCAGATGGCAGCTAAAACCCACTGTTGGACCAAAGGCCCTTGCAAACAGTCCCAGGGCAGGTGCAGTCTGTCCTGCAGTCACTGGAGCAGTTCTGGAAAATCAGCAGGGTTCTGACACCCACACAGAGCCTCCCACTCACTTCTTCAGGCTCTTCTAAAATGGCCATGCTGAGGCCAGCTCCTGTCATCACCCTGGAGTGCTGCCAGAGGTGGGGCACCCTTTGGGAGTCCTGGCACTCAAGGGCCTTAGGTAGGTGGCAGGTGTGGGAAGAGACTGTCCGGGCACCCTCAGGGAAGCTGACTGACAGCTGTCCTGTCACTCTCTGCCAAGAAGATGAGGCTGCAGCTGATGCCCTGAGCTGATGAAAACAGAAACTCATTGGCACTGAAAACCCCTCTCCAAAGTCGTAACAAAAAAAAAAAAAAGAAAGAAAGAAAAAGATTTAAAAATTAAGACATTGAATTTAAATCTGGAAAAATAAGTTATTCACTTTTGTTTTAGTGCCATTCCAGGAAAGATAGTACATAAAAAATGTAAAGTCCAGTGGTAAAAGAAAGTCATAATGATGTGGGAGTGATTCAAGGAGCACATGGGTGACCCACTGAAAAATCTCTTCAGTCCACCTCCTCCAGTTTCTTTATCCACTTTTGGCATGATTAAACTCTTCATGGATAACAAACACGCCCCAAAGGATTGCCACAGTCTAGTCTTTTACCAAGCCACTTGCAGTTTCCCCAACAAGCTGTGCTTTCGGGCTGCCAGGCCTCACTCTCTCGCTGGCCAGTGACTGCTGCTTCTTCCCGACTCCATTCATTTACAGCCTGGGCTGTCCCAACAGCTGGATGCCCAGCCCTCATGACTGCCTGTCTCACTGTCCCATGATCATCCTGGTAGGTGCCTCTGTACCACCTCTCCCTGCTAGGAACTCTCTGAGCACAGAAGTTATGTATTTTGTCTTTTAGATACTTATAGGGTGCACCTAATGAATTAGTCCTAAATGGAAGTATGAGCCCCTTTATCACCTGCAGTATTCCCCTGTGCCAGTGTGTCAAAACAGGCAGAGGAACGTGAGGAAGCAGACAGGAGATGTGCCTTGGGAGCACATACGTGTTTCTTTAACACACTAGTGAGGCTCACTCACAGGAAAACTGGCTGAGGGCTTAGGAAGGTAGCATACCCACATGCAGAGACCCTCCTACCCTGCCCCCAGATGCCTGAAGGAGTGGCAATAGTGACAGTGAGTTAAGGAGTGTTACCGGTAAGGACTGTCCCTCTAAGTGCTTCCTGCACCCTGGGTGCCACAGTAACATGTAGCATGTATGATCTCATTTAATCCATGCAACAAAGTTGGGAGATGGCTTATGCTTATCCTAATTCCACAGGTGTGGAACCTGAGGCTTAAAGCAGAGAACAAACTTGCTGAAATTCATGCAACTGGTCAGGCGCAGTGGCTCAGGCCTGTAATCCCAGCACTCTGGTGGATCACCTGAGCTCAGGAATTCCAGACCAACCTGAGCAAGAGCAAGACCCCATCTCTTAAAAAAAAAAAATAGCCAGGTGTTGTGGCAGGTGCCTGTAGTCCTAGCTACTTGGGAGACTGAGGCAAGAGGATTGCTTGAGTGTAAGAGTTTGAGGTTGCTTGCTGTGAGTTCTGATGCTATGGCACTGTACCCAGGGCGACAGAGTGAGACTCTGTCTTAAAGAAAGAAAAAAGGAAAAACAAAAAAAGAAATTCATGAAACTGAAAGGTTGCTGAGTTGGGAGTCAAACATCTTCCTCTCAACTCCTGTACTATTAAATAAGAAATCAGGCTGAAACTGCAGGCCCCATTAGTTGGGAAAATACATCTATGTACATTCACACTACTTCCCTCAAATCCTTTGAGACCGTAGGAAGGCATTAAATAACTAAGTAAGGATCTTAGTGAGGTCACATCCACACATACCTAACTGAAGTCAGTCCTCCCTCTGAGTGAGAACCTCCTGTGGGGTGGGAAATGCAGCTGCCAGATCCTCAAAAAGCTAACATTATGGAAGAGAGGGCAACAGGTGACAGAAGGGGGGACGGAGGAGAGGCTCTCGGGACAAACTGCCCATGTAGGCAGCTCCCAGTGCTGCGAGCTCTGTGTTCATAAATCCCCTCTGCCACCCACAGCTTCTGCTGGGGGTCTACTCACCCTGGTCCAATCACCTGCAACTGCCTCATAAACATCCCCGCTAGCCCCAGCCCTTCCGTGCTGACACGGCCTTCTTACTAATCTCAGCCTGACAGCTCTGATCATGGAGAGTTCCTGCTCCAACATGTTCAGAGACTCCATTGCCTTCTGACTGAAGTCTGAGTTCTTCAACTTAATTCAAGAACTTTCATATTCAGCCTCTAACCAAGCAGCCAGCGTTTGTCCCCAGGCTCAGACAACCCAGCCTCCAGCTTCAGGCCCAACCCACTGCACCCCAGATGAGCCTGACCCTCCTCACTCTCGTGTTTCTTATTCTTTTCGAACATCACCATCTTCTCTCGGGCTGCCAGCAAACATTTGGGGAGCGCCTCCCAGTTATTAGGCACAATCCTAGCTTATAACATGAGACTTCTCCTTCAACACTGACTTCCACGTGAGGTGTTCATCACTCTCTTGATAAGCAGCAACTTCATCCTTCTCTGTGTGTGGCATTTGGCCCTGAACCACAAGCATGAATCTGCTCACTCTGGAAGCTCCCTGGGGACAGGGAGGATGGCATCAATAAAACAGCCCATCACTGAGCATGACAAACTTCAATGCAGTCTGTACTGACAAACAGCTCCAGAGTACCTGGATTTTCATTTCCCAATCTCATGTGAACCATGGCAAAGAATGTGTGTTATCCAGCTATCAAGGAATGAATTCCCTGAAGCATTCAATTATTGCAAAGACATAATAAAAGTTTACCCAGACTCCTGGATAATTTTGATTTACGTAACATTTTCCTACTGTATACCTGTACAATTAAAGGAACTATGTAAATCCATAACACTTTGTGCTGTCAGACAAGGACAGTGTAAGTCATGATAAAGAGGACTGACAATACACTGTTCCTTCCCTCCTGGGTTTAGATTCTAACCTCTAACGCTAAAAAGAAAAGTGGGTGTCAGACTGAAGACCCACTCATTCAGTCAGCCAGCAGGAAGCATGTATTAAACACCCCCTGCATCAAATCCTGTAGTTGAGCTACAAAGCAAATGGACGAAGTTTCCCTTACCAGGTGTTTCTACTCTGGTCAGAAATATCAGACTTACTCAGATGAAAGAACCAAGATAAATAATACCTAGGCGAGGTGATGTAAATTATTGACATAAATGCTGAAAAAGAATTCAAGCTAAAATAAAAATCCAAACAATTAAGGATCATCAGGAAAGATGTGTTTGAAGCACCTTACTTTCTTAGTAGGGCATAATTTTCATGCCTCCGAAAAGCTTTCTATTAACCATCTTAGAGTGTCAGATGCAGATGGTTCTCAGGGATGGAGGACATCCAGTGTGTAGGATTTCTAACGCTTTAGGCTTTTCATTTATTCCCTGATTCAACAAATATTTACTGAGAGCTAGCTATGTGCCAGGCTCTGTGCTAGTGCCCAAGATGAGACATAGGAGAGTGGGACATGGTCCTTGAGAATTAGTGGGGTTAGCAATGAACTATATAAGAGAGTCTCTTTTACATTCAAACTTCATACCTTCAAAGGAAGGTTGATGATCAAGCACCGTTGAAAGACAAGATATTAAATGAATGATGATTGAAGGGAGAGGATCTAGAGGCAGGATGGATGGCAGGGGGAAACCTCACTGAGGAAAAAAAAAAAGTCCCAGTCATCATTTATAGCATTTTGAGATTTAAAAGTCTAAGATGGGGGTTTATGTGACAGTCACAGGGAAGAATAAAGGAAGGGAACTCCCGCCCAAGAAAAGAAGGAGGCACACAGAGTTCTGCATCAGGGTCAGCCCTCTCCCCACACCCCCAAACTGAGACTTGGCATTGCTGCCATGGATAGCAGAGCCAAGAAGTGAAAAAACAATGAAATGGGCCTGCCATCAATGAAGAAGCATCGTGCAATGCCAGCACTTGATTTGGAAAGTATTCATAAGGCTTTCTTGGCTAAGATATTTAAGACAAAAATAGAAATATTCTCATCAATGATTTATAAGATTGCTTTAGAAAGATGGGGCAGAACCCAGTATAATAAAGAGTGAAAAAACACACTCCCACTTGTCACTGTGCTGGAGAGCACGGGGCAGGGGAGACAGAACCCTGAGAGGGTGCTCTCTGGGGCTCTCACAGAAATGAGAACCAGGGAAAAATGACCAAGTTAGCCCATGTGAACATCAGAACCCCAGCCACTTTTTGGACTCTCCTAACTGCAATTTTATTCTTCCCTGGGGTTGAAACCTCTAGACAAGATGTCTGAAAGTTGTGTATGTATTGCAGAGACTAACAAAAATATTAACAAATTAGCAGCTGATTAGATAGGAAGATTAGAGAGCATTCTACCCTCAGAGGAGGAAGAAATGGGGACCAATGAATGAAATAAGAACATATTTCAAAGGTGCAAAAGTGAAAGGAAACCTTCCCACAACAAGGTAAGGTCATTTCACAGTTATGGTCTGTGTTTATTATAAGCCCATTCCTGGATTCTGTTCATTTCAATTATGCACAAATTGACTCCATCTCCTGGACTCTCCACTGGAAGCATATGGGGTGGGAGTGGAAAAAGCACCTTATGCCTGTACCATTTCCAGTCCCCCATCCTTAATACAGCCTGCCTCCATCCCATCCTACATGAAGCTCCCAGCCAATCTTCCCAAACTCAAAATATGACTAAGTCACCATCACAGTAGGAACAACCTTCAACAACCAGATTGCCGATCTATAGGATCAAGATCTGACTCAGGCTAACCTTTGGGCTTCTGCCACTCAGACAGTGAGTATTTATTGTGCACACAGGATGCCTGGCCCAGGGGTGCAGAATTGAATGAGAAAGGCACAATTAGTGCCCACAGGGAGTTTCCCATCTACTGGGGGTAGGGGATGAAGGATCAATAAGTAATTAATGAAATGATTGCAATTGTGCAAGTAGCTATAAAAAGTAGAGTACCTCAAGAGTGCACTATGGGTTCCCTGTCCTAACCTGTGTGGGCAGGTGAATAAGGCCTCCCTGAAGCCGTAATATCTAAGCAGGGAAGGGAAAACTGAGCAGGATCAGCTAGCAAAGGAAAGGAGGAGAGGATTCCAGGAAGGAGAACAGGTGAGAGATATTGTGTGTGCCCATGAAACTGAGTGGGAACAGAGAGGCTAAGGGTGGGAGTGGTACAAGTTGGGGCCAGGGTATCCAGGACAAGCAGAAGGAGGAGGTCCCAAGAGAAAGACCTAGAAGGGGAGGCAGATGAAATGGGTGAGTCACAGGATCCTAGAAGGAGAAGCCGATGAGACTGAACTTTATTATGGAGGTGGTGGGAGCCACTGAAGGCTTTTAGAAGGAAACTGGCCAGATCTATTTTAGAAAGTTTATTCTGTGCACAGAGTGAAGTGTATGTGCGTTGGAGAAGGCAGGGCCCGTGACACAGACCCCAGTGGGTAGACTCTGCCAATAGTGCACATGAGAGAGAATGAGGGCCTGGCAGAAGAGGGGTGAATGTACTGGAGGACTAATAGGACTTGGGAGCCTTGTGCATCTTGAGGAAGGAGGGGGGAGGGATATGGTCAGGAGTGACTCATGGCCTGGCTGAGATGACTGGATAAATGATGGGGCCACTAGCCAAAACAGGGACTTCAAGTGGGGGAGATTCTGGAGACATAGTGCCTGGAGATCAGCGGCTAGGGCACCAGCCACATACATCGGGGCTGGTGGGTTTGAACCCCACCTAGGCCTGCCAAACAACAATAATAACAACTACAACAAAAAAATAGCTGGGCGTTATGGCAAGCGCCTGTGGTCCCAGCTACTTGGGAGGCTAAGGCAAGAGAGCATCTCTTAAGCCCAAGAGTTTGAGGTTGCTGTGAGCTGTGACGCCACAGCACTCTACCAAGGGTAACATAGTGAAACTCTGTCTAAAAAAAAAAAAAAGGAAGAAGAAGGAGTTCAACGTTGGGACAGAGGTAACCCTAGCATTTAAGGACTGTGCACAAAGAGGACCCAGTCGGGTCCTAGCAGGAAGTGGGAAATGAACACGGAGAGAAAATGTGTACTTTGTAAGAGAAGGAGGAGGTTCCAGGGAGGAAGTGGTTAATAGCATTATGGTGAAAGCTTTAAAAAGTGGCCACTGGATTTGGCCATTAGGAAACGACTGGTGACTTCAGTAAGCATAATTTTGCAAAGCAGTAGGGGCAAAAGCCAAAAGCTGTGAGAATATCACAGAAGAAACCAGAAACAGAGAAGTAGACAAAGCAAGGTGTCAAGGACAGGAAAGTGACATGGGGGTGTCTTGGGAGAAACCCATGAAGACAGGACTTTCTAAAGGCATTGGCTGTCATGTGAAGGGGTGAGCTTCCCGTCACTGGAGGTGGTTAGGCCAACTGGAGAAATTTGGGAGGTGCTAGAGAATGGATCCCTCAAATGAGCGTGGGAGTCACAGAGAGCATCGTGAAGGAGCCTTTCCAAGTCTTGGTTCCATGCTTCTGTGGAAAACCAAATCAGTCAAAACAGTTGTTTCCACAGTCTGTTGTTTAGGATTGAGGGACAAAATTCAGCACAGGACACCAGCATTGGAGGGAAAGACCATCTTCCTGTGCTTTTTGGATATGAAGCAGATAGCATGTATATCTCTCCTCAAGCAGTGTTTGAACTGGATGCTATGTAAGCTGGGCCAAAGAAAAGGACTCCGGAAAGGAGGCAACCCCTCCTCCATCAGAGAAATTCAGCTCCCTCGGAGGGGGATCACGCTGGAAGCAGATTGCTTAACATGGAGCCCATCCGCCCTCCTTCTTCTTTGCTCTTCCCCAAGGCGGGTGGTAATGCTCCCTTAGGCTCCTGACTAATAGGGATGCCGCTAAACACGCTGTGCCCTCACTCGCCCAGCTTTCCTGGGAACCAGCGTCTCCGCTGTCCGTGCCCTTCTCAGCTCCCACCCAGGACCACAGAGCAGGAAGGGGGAAGTGACAGACAGACAGATGGGGAAAAGGAAGCACAAGAGGGGGAAAAGAGAGAGGGAGAGAAAGAAATGCTGAGCAGAGAGAAAACAGCTGTCCTTGCCATGGAGTGTACGTGCATGTGTGTGTACTTAGGTGTGCATGCGTGTAAGACAGAAAGAGAGAAGTTAGAGAGCTGGATTCTGTGTCTGACCCTGAGCACCTCACTTCACCCTTCTGGAAGTTAATTGCCAAAAGTGTAAAATGGAAAAAAGTATTTAGAAGATGCCTAAGGTTTCTGTCAGGTTGAAAATCTTGTGTTTCTCCAATTCTGTATCTGTATATATATAGCACCCCCAGAGGCCAAAAGCATTAGCAGCACAAAGAAAATACAGTTAACCCCAAGGAAGAAGCCGTGCTCACACTCGTGTGCTCCCGACAACACGTGCATGTGCCCACACATACACACACCACACACATGCACACATAGGAGGGTGGATGCTTATATGTGACGACAGTGGTTAGAGCATCTACACAGAAAACTTGTCTCATCAATACTTGCATCTCTTGTACACACCCGTAAATGCTTAATCTCAACTAACCTAAATTTTTGACAAATGGATCATTTTAGATTGTCAAGCTTTCTAGATAGCTAAGGATTTACTCTTCAAATGATCAAAATTGGGGGGGGGGCGGTTGTTGTGGTTGTTCATTTGTTTTTGAGACAACAGCTCATTCTTTTCTCCCAGGCTAGAGTGCCATGGCATCATAGCTCACAGCAACCTCAAACTCCTGGGCTCAAGAAGTCCTCTTACTTCAGCCTCCCAAGTAGCTGGGACTTCAGGTGCCAGCCACCATGCCTGACTAATTTCTCTATTTTTAGTAGGGACAGGGTCTCATTCTTACTTAGGCTGTTTTCAAACTCCTGAGCTTAAGCAATCCTCCTACTTTAGCCTCCCAGAGTGCTAGAATTA
>NW_003852407.1:14487960-14500142 GCF_000181295.1 Otolemur garnettii
TAGTTTTGGAAGCCATGCCAGAGGGAAATATTTGGGGCTTTGTTTTAGGTTATTTTTAGGTATTACTCACATTTAAGCAAAACTTGACCAAAACCAACTACCAGTGGCACTGGTTGCTCACTGGTGGATCAGTGTGCAGTGCCATGTGTGGTGCCAGGGCTGCTCCCAGAGGGAATGAGCCATGGGACCATTCTCCGGGGCCCATGTGTCCTGGAGACGGTGTGTACTGGGGGAGCAGAGTGCAGAAGCACTGATTTGGGGAGAGAAGATAAGGGCAGGGCACCTTTCCCCACACAGCTGGCCTGTTCCACCCACCTCAAAGTGGAACCTTCAGCAGGGAAGACAAAGAGGGACAAAAACAGGCAATTTCCAAACAAAGCTGGAAGCTGTGAAGACTGGGCTCCACGTCCTGTTTGGGTGGCTTTCGGCCACCTGGGGCCCCCACCCAGAGGAGCGAATGGAGAATGTTTTAGGTAGAAAGATGGGTTTCAAACAGATTTATCCCTGTTCCTCTCCCAGACCACCCTACCTGCCTGCGGTGCTGGAGGATTTCAGAAACTAGCTGGTCACCCTCTGGGGTAGACAACACAGGTAGAAAACTGAGAGTCAGGATATGCTCAGGCCACCTCTCCACAGTGGTTGTGAAGGGTATATAGGAGGTCAAGACCCAAAGGCTACTAGTGAGCGTAGTGGTCTGGGGCCTGGTAGGATCTGGGGCTCCTAGGATGGAGACAGTGGCTGCCACACCCAGGGAGCCCATAGAGACCCAAGAGGACACAGGCCAAGGACAACCCAAGGCCCTCAGAGGATGTGTGAGCTTCCTCCACCTCAGATGCTGCCTTAGCTAGAAGAGAGAGAGGAGGGAGCCTCTGAAGAAAGCAGATTTGCCCATACAGGACTGGATGGCCTGGAAAAGAGGGTGAGTTACCTTAAACTGGCAGGTTTGAAGTCTTCCTCTCCCCGGGGCAGTAGGAGAGTAAAATCACCTTTAGGGGAAATAAAGACCACTGGAGCTGTTTGCCCTTCTCAGGAAAAGCCCTCAGACTGGATGCCACTGCAGGTGGCAACTGGCATGGCATCTGTCTTCACAGGCACTGCTCTCACCTGAAAACCCTTTCCCATCCCCTCCTGAGAGGCCCTCCCCCCTGCCTATAGGCCATCGACCCAACTAACCCAACAACCTGGCATTTGCAGCCTCCCTGGCACCAGGTGTCAGAGAAGGGCTTCCCGAAGCCTCCCCTGGGGGCACAGAGGAGGGAAGGCTGAGCTCCTTCCCCAGGCGACAGACAGCCCAGGGCAGTTTACCTCCAGGCCATCCACCTAATTCACCTGTAAGGTTTTCAGGGGCTAGAGAAGGCCTCAGGCTACCCCAAACCTGTTTCCTCTTCCCCAAGAAAGCCTTCACACTGAAAATCCCTTTACAAGACAAAGGACTGAAGAAAAAAAAAAAAAAAAAACCAGAAAGCACAGGGGAGGAACTTTTAGGGAATGGGAAAGGGCTGGGGAGGGAACTGGCCCAGGGTCTAGCCAGGCAGACTGTACCTCCTCCTCCACTGACTGCCAGAGCCCAGTGTGACTGCAGGTGAGAAGAGACAGCTGCCAGGAGGACCCTCCCTCAGCTGTGAGCCTCTGGGTCTCTCCAGCCAACAGCCCAGCAGACTCCTGGCTCCACTAACCACAGGCTCAAGGGCCTGTCGTGACACTGTGCTCCAGGCCATGTGCAATGTGCATGCACAGACTCCCTGACAAAACACACAGACACACACTTAGGACAAGGGGCCTCGGTGAGGATCTGGACATCCTCTTAGTCCCCAGACATTTAATTATTAAATTCAGAGTAGCATGAAAATATGGACACTCTCAGATTCTGCCATCTCCCAGCAGTGGCACAGGACCTTTCACAGCCTACTTTTGTCCTCACCATCACCATCGCTGATGGTGTTGTAGGATGACCCACCTGTCAGGCCCTTCATCAGGAGCAGGAAGGATCAGGCTCTAGGAAGGGGAGAACATGAACAGTGGCGACAGCTCAGCGTGTCCTCTTTGCACATGGACGTGCTTCAGGGATCAAATGGCAGGGGCCGAGCACATTGGGGAGTCCATGCCCTGCCCACACTGGACCAAGCTCAAGGGTGGTACAGGTTCAGCGTCAGGTGGGCCAACGTGCTGCAGCAGTGAGATGGCTTCTCAAGGGAGGTGGCAAGCAGAGCCACCAGGGCAGGTGAGACTGGTTATGAAGAGGAGAGACACACAATGATAGAGCAAGTGAGCCGTGGAAACAGCGGACTGGATTGTGACTTTTCACTGTCACTTTCTGGCTATGTGACCCTAAAAACACACCTAACCTCGCTGATCTTCAGTAGCCTGATATATAAAATGCCAAGGCCTCCTTTAAGAGGATTCAGACAAGAATTTACCTGGAAAGGGGCTGGCCTGTGATAAGCAGCTGGCAGATGGACACGCCAAGTAAAGGGTAAACAAAGGCTCAGAGGCTGAAATGAGGCAATGTGTGTAGAGGGGAGCGGGCAGAGGGCAAGGATGCCTCTGAGCAGCCAGAGGCCCAGGCCCCAGAAGAGGGGCGAGTGGCAACCAGGCTGGACGAGGCTATGGAAGCAGCCACCTCCAAGCCCCCATCTCCCAGGAAGCTGCAGCTGGGAGGTGATGGCCCTGCCAAACAGGCTGTCAGTCCAGCCCTGTCAGGGACTTTCTCCCCATTGGCCATGACTCTGACAGGAAAATCAGCAGGCCGGCAGTGCAGCCCAGGCAGCACAACAGACAAGGCCCTGGGGACAGCTTAAGTGGACAATAATTGCAGGTTATTATATACCGGGCTGCAGCCAAAAGCCAGGCAGCTATTAAGTGTGATTGGGAGAAATAATCCAAAGGAAGGGGATGGATGTGAGGGCCAGGCCAGTCTCTCTGTCCCAGGGCTGCACTGGGCCAGGGGCTATGCAGAGCCCGGGCAGCAGAGTGTGGAGAGGAGCTTATTCATAGCAGAATCTCTCTGCATTCTGGGAACCAATTCCATCCTCACTACTACCCACAAGGTGTGCAGAACAAAGATTAAGGTCCCCTTCCAAAAAGTCAGGGAATGCGAGTCAGAGAGAGGAAACTATGACCCAAGGACACACCCAGAGGGCAGATTGAGAAGCAACTGTGCAGGAAATCCCTGAGGAGCTGGCTATGACCTCAGTGGGGCAGTCTCGAGGCTGAGCAAACAGCATCCCAGAACTGGGACTGGAAGCCAGGATTGAGACCCAGAGAGGGCAGAGATCCTACCACATAGCTGCCAGCTCAGCAGACAGCTGAAGGCAAGGAACTTAAAGAGGTAGGAGGGCAGGACGATAATAATACGGTTAGCTATTTCTCAGACCCTTATCTATTGGTCAGATATCTCTCTAGGATAGGAGAATTTCACACCACTTTATAGATGACTATACAGAAACCAAGAGCCGTTACATGACTTGTACATGGCAAGGTGATGATGCTGTGACCGTTGCAGTTCTAGAGGCCTTCACACCCCACCTGGGCAGCCTCACCCTGCCTTTTGCCACTAAGTTGGAAGGACTTGTGCTTTATCCTTATTAGCTGGAGTTTCCCATTGGATCAGTAGGAGAGGTGGTCCCCTTTCTGGGCCACAGGTGTCATGGGATTGGACCCCAAAGAATGACCCTGCCCTTGTATGATGTGTGAATCACACATCTCTAAACCCCACCTAACACCCTCAGCTCTTCCAAGCCCACACTCAGTATGGAAACAAGAATGAGGCGTCCTCATCTCAAAAGCACAAAATCATGGAGATTCCCAAACCACATTCTTCATTATTTAACAGAAGAAGAAACTTCTGTAGAGATAGCCCAACCCCATAAGGACATGTATGGAGGTCAGTGAGGGAATATATATAATGGTGGGTGATGACATCCCAACTCCTCTCCACACAACACCTCAGCAGACATCCAGGAGTGTCACGTAAAAGCTCAGGGCCATTGCAGGTCTCATGATCGACTATCCAGCCCAGCCTCCCCAGCCCCGATCTGGATTCAGCCTGGCCCAGTGACCCTGCCCTGGGTCACATGAGAGCAGAAACCTGGCTTGGGGAAGGATCAATTACACTGTGACTCAGCGACAGGGCACAGGGCCAGGGAATGAGTCAGAGCAGTTTGCCCACCCTCCCTACAGGAAGGTAGGGGGCGCAGGCCTGTGTAGGAGCCTCCCGTGTCTGGGTATACAGGTGTGTGGGTGCAGCCTCCCCTAACAGGTGTGTACTACAGCCTGAGCACCTCTCCAGCCTGAATGCAGGTGTGCACCACGGAGCTGCTGTGCCAGAAGAAACTCCCTGGGCCCTCCCTGGCACAGCTTGTGTCCCTACATCCTCACATAGCTCTGCACCCACTGGAGACTTCATCCACTAGCTCTAATGAGAAAGGGACCAAATTGGGCTCCCCCCATGGGATTCTCCCAGCTCCCCAACACTGGGAGGACCACTAAAAACAAACCCTGACTGTCCTTCCTTAGAAAATCTCCACGTGCTATTACACATATCCTAAACATTATCAGCAAAAGCTTATACCTGGAAAGGAGAGAGTCAGCTTACTTTTTCATGAATGCACTCATAGTAATCATAGCTAACATTTATTAGGCACCTACTATGCGGCAGACCACTAAATATGCATCACCTCTTTTAGTCTTTATGACAGTAGCATGAAGTGTTGTTATCCCCATGTTTCGGATGAAGAAATAAAGGCGTTGAGTGCATGACTGACTCACGTGGCTGGTAAGTTAAAGATCTGTCGGTTCAAAGTCCAAACTCTGTCTAAGCCCAATGTATACACCTATGCATATGTGTATATATATATTAATAATACAGTATCTGAAGTCTCACGTACAGATTTTTAAGCAATAAATGTCCAGTTGAATTTATAGACTGTATTTCTTTAAATGTACTTTTTGAACAAGATTTATATTAATGTGTCTGTTTAATAAGAGACTAGAATTTATATATACAACTTTACGTGTACACTTTGGAAGACTCTAAATTTATTGAAAGAAGACTGCCATCTCATGATTATTGGGGAAGGGGGTAATTTTCTTGAAAACCTGTGACATCTTATTTTAAATATTCCTAATGGTGGTAAGCTCTCCTCCTTTGAAAGCAGAAATAATCTATGGAAAGCAGGCCCTAAGCAGTGCCCCCCCTTCCCAGCACATGAGTGTTGGGGGAGAGGGGGGGAAGTGATTTCTTTCTTGACACCCATTTTTCATAATACCCAGGCATCTTCTTTGTCCTGGATTTTTATAATTGGTTACATTCTTCTGTGCTATCGGAAGCCAGGCATTGAGCTCCACCTTGAATCTTTCCTAAAAGCCCACCCTTTTGCAAACCACGCCCCACCCCCACAGCCACCTGCCACCCTGGGAGCACAAGCCTACATCCTTTTGTGACCTCAGCCCCCAACTTGCCGAGTGCTCTTTCCCCACTCCTCAGGCTGTGAACTCTCACACCCTTGCCAGCACCCAGCACCTGGCTGTGTGAGAGTGAGCAGGAGGGTGCACCCAAGTGGGTGAGTGTGAGATCCCCAGACAATATCCATTTGAAGATCTAGCCTGTGTAAAGGTCCTGCCGTCTCCTCTTCATGAGACCCCATCCTGCTGGGGGTCCCTCCGGCCCCGCCCAGCCCACTTTGCTCCTTCATGTCACCCACACAGCAGGTGGGCATCGAGTCTCTTAACCCTGGCACTTTTGCAGGATTGTGTGCTAAGCTGCAGGAGCCTGGAGGCAACGGGAAAAGTTAGGATTAGAAACTGTTGATCCGATGGCATTATCGGCGAAATCGTGGCCGTGCTGAAGTGACATTTACCCCCAGCATTGTGTGTGTAATAAATACAACTTACTACTCCAGTTTCTAAAGTGAGCTAGTGTCTGAAAACCTCAGGGCTCATGTACAATAAATTAACATAATTAAAAACTAATTAGTAAAACATCACAATTAAAAGGACTTGCTGAGGCAACACCTCTCAGGTAAGAAGAAGGAACCGTGGGAATGCCAACAGCCAGTACAGACGACAGGCCCCCAGAAGAGGCAGCAGTACTGGCTTTGCCCTCCCCACGAGACTCCTTCCCCAAGGAGCACCTTGACAGTGGTCTGCTGCATGTAAGGACACCCACTGCACATCCACCCTAGGTCTGGGCACCAGGCCTGGCCCCCCTCTGTAAGAGACATGAGGGGCTTCCGCAGGCCTCTCATCCCCCAGTGGGGCCTGTTAGAGATGCTTCTATAATATTGGCTGGCCGGACATTGATCTAAGGACTTTACCCACATTTACTCATTTAATCTTCACGACAGCTCTATGAGGTAAGTTTTATTTCTTTTTTAATTTTACAAATGAGGAAACTGAGCCACAAAGGTCATACAGCTAATAAGTGGGAGAGGCAGAAGTCAAAGCCAAAGCGTGGCTCTGGAGAATGGACTCTGCCAGCTTTTTGCCTAAGCGTAGCTGAGGACACCTGCTTCTGTTGGACGGGGCACTTTTGTCCTTTTGTAGAAAACATAAATTCTTTGGGGAATATAAGGAGTAAATTCGTCACCCCTCTGTGCCATTTAGTTCATCAAATTTATCTACATCCTTCTGCCCATTTAGACCCTCAACCTTCACTCTTTCACTCTAATAATAATTTTTTAGGTGAAAACCGTGAGTCAATCATCTCATCTTTTTAGATGTGATTTGAGGAAATAAAGGAGAGTGGAAGAAAGAGACCATGTTCTCCATTCTGCAGAGAAGAAAGCTGAGGCCCAGAGAAGTGATGACTCAGCTCCCTTCTGCTGAGTTCTGGCTGTCTCAGCCCATCATGCAGGATACCCTGGCAGCGACACTAGGGTCCCTTTATTCACCCTCACATGGCCATTCTCTTCCCTGCCTATCCTCAGAACAAGCGAGGCAAAGCCCCTGGCTGACATAAAAGCCTGAAACAGGAATTGGCTAAAGGCACAAAGACTCTCCAAAGCGTTCTCTGCCAGTGCCCCAGTGCCCCAGAAGACCAAGGCAGTGTGTCTCTGGGGCTCAGCCTGCAGTCCCGGTATTTGCCTGAGTCTCAGGAGACAGCTCAGTCCTCTGGGGAGCCCCTAGGTCTCCCAAACATGCAGCATCTTCCTTCCTATTCTCTGCCTCTCTCCACTAAGTTTGCTTTTCTGCCCAGACAGGCTGTGGGCTCAGGAAAGTACAGGAGGTCCTTCGGTTGTCCACTCTGGGTAGCAGCAGACTACTGACATTAACCAGAAGGTGGTAGGCATTGTATTTCTCTTTTCTCACCCCAATTATTGTTCTTTATATCATTAAACCTCCCCCAAAGTATGCCAGAACAGAGAAGCCTTTGGCTGATAGAGAAGACCACATACTGCTGAGGCTACCTGAAAAAATCCATCTTTCCTACCCAAGCGATACCCACATAGGCACCTCCACCTGACTGTCATGCAAGAACTCACAGCCCATTGCTCATGCCAGACCTTGCACTGCAACCACTGCCTCAACCTAAAAGGCCTCCTCCCTCCTCTCTTCTGAGCTGAATCACCCTGTCCTGCAGGGCCATCAGGGCTCTCTCCTCCAGAAGACCTTCCCTGAGAGCCACTGCCCACAGGAGCTCCACCTTCTCCTGGGTCCATGGCCCATACAGCCTGCTCTTTCCACTCTGCCCCTCAGTTGCATCATGCCTTTGTGGTCCCTCATCTCTGTGAGCAGTCTCTTTGCCCAAACAACATCCCTCTTTGCTCTACAGAGAGCAGGGAGTCTCCCTACTGCAGGCTGCCCTCTCTACCCTCTATGGGTCTGGGCAAAGAAGTCACTCCATAGCAATGGTTAATTGGAGACCTGGCCTCTTAGGTCACAGCTCTGTTTTCAGAGTGGTTTCAACATAACCTTGGAGCACTCAGTACTTCGTTCCCCACAGTGCTAAGTCCAAGCCATCAATCGGCTCTCCACCAATCTGGCAGCCTCTGTTTCCTGCCTTCACAAGCGTCGCTCCTTCCACAAGGCTACTACCCCCACTGCAGATCATCATCACACGACTTGGATTGTTTTCTATTTTCTCCTATGTGCGACTCCTCAGGCCTGGAAGACATTTAACCATCTGTTGCAGTTTGCTGTTCTGGGGCTTTTCACTTGTTATGACTTTGGTGTAACTAGACAGTGAGTTCTTTGTAGGCCTGTCCTTTCTCTGGAGATTGGAAAGCCTGGATGAACCCAAGAATGGCTGAATGCTTATGCCTAGAAGCCAAGCATTCCAGACACGGGAGGCTGGACTGCCAAGGTGATCTAAATTACCATTCCTCATCCCTGACCCTGAATTCCTTCTGGGAGAGTGTCAGCCTATGACCCTGGAGTGTCCCATCCTTAGGGCTCATATGAAAGGATACAGTATTGACACCACACTTTCCCCCCAAAGTCAGCTTAGCCATTGGTATCTATAAACTCAATTGTGTGTACCAACTGTGTGCCCACCACTGTCCAGAGGGGCTGCAGAGGAGGAGGAGGAGGGACCAGATTGCTGGTTTCTGCCCTCTATGAGTTCACAATCTGGGTAGAGAGAGAAGATTCACAGGCAGGAGAGCCAGGGTAAGTCTGAGGGTGTGTGGTCTGCAGAAGGACTGCAGGATGTGGACCCCTGGGTGCCAGAAGGAAGAGAGTGATGAGTGATGGGTGGCTTATTTGGAGGGAAACTGAGAACAGAGGGCTCCCCTCCTCCTTGCGGAAGGAGAGGAGAAGCTAAGGGAAGTGAGGAAGGAGAAGGCAAAGCAAGGTCTGACTAACCAGCCTACCTGGCTCAAGACCCCCCCACAGGACATCCTGACACCCTAAAGATGAATCAGAATCAAAATACAAACCTAACTGTGGAGAGAAAAGGGGAAGCAACTGTTCCCAGCCCCCACTCTCATTTGCCAGCCTTCTTCCTCTCTCGGTGGATGGAATAATTGTGGCCATGAAGTGGCACTTGGAGAAAAAGTTTTAAATCTGCTTAAATGTCACCATGAGTAATACTTTGCCCCCATCTTTCCCTAATTACATTTCTCTTTGATGATCTAAGGCTAAAAAAATTTAACTCAAGTCTTCCTAGAATATCAAGGGCAAAGGTACCAAAGAGCCAACTTAATCATGTTCCAAACTATTTTCTCAAGGGTCCTGCTCTTTCATTGCATGAGCTCAAGACACCCATCTGTGTTATTTTATCCCCAAAATTCTGCTAGGGAGAAGTGGAAGCCTAAGAGATATAGCTCTTTGCCTTTAAGAGATCAATGCCTGGACAGAAGCTGCTTCTGCTGCTGTTTACACTGAGTAGCTCAGTTACAGCAGGACCTGGTGTCCTGGCTGCCTCTGCCCCAGCAAGCTGGAGGTGAGGGGCTTTTACCACACACTACCACAGAGCTGAGAGGTGGGGGGGGGTGTTACCTGCCAAGGGGACATAGCCCAAATCTGTAATAAGCCATCACTAGGTGGGAGAGCGGGGCAGGTGAGGAACCTCTGCCTAGGGAAGAAGGTGCTCTCTCCACAGCTCTGGGTTCACATGGGAGAGATACAGTGAGAGGCATCAGTTCTGGGAGCACAGAAGCAGTCCTGGAGGGAGCCGGTACTTCACAGAAAGAAAGAGTTTTCAAAGGCTTCTGACATAGCCAGTGTCCCCTTTCTTTAACAAGCCCACTTCCCCACTCATCCCTGCCCAGGGACTGCTTTTATTTATGTATTGGCTATTATTATTAATAATAATATGAATAATTAAACACCTGTGAATAATTTACTCGGCCCTGGGGTTGGCTGAGGTGGTCTTAGGAGGAAGAGGAGGGTGGCCCTCAGCCACTCCCCCCTGTACAATTCTCTTCTTTTGAGCAATTCCCTTCTTTTCCAGCTGCCCTCAGCTGGCTCCTTCCCCCTCCCATTGTCAAGGCCTTGCTTTTAGAGGGTTAGGGGTCAGGAGAGAAAAGAAAGATCTCAAGAAGGAATTACTCTCCTTAACTCTTTGTGGTGGCAAAAAATATATATTTCACTCAGCTGTGAGATCCTGGGAGCTAAGCACAAGCAACACAAGATGAGGGTGGAGTAGATATTTTGGACAGTTATCAGCCTGGCAGGTACACACATGTACACACACAACAACAACAAGAGGGTCTGTGCCTGCCGCATCCACACAAGCAAGCACACATCAGCACCCACAATCCTGACAAGACATAGGGCCACACACCTTCAAGCCACAGGCACAAAGTGCTTACCAGGGACATAGCCACTGTATTAGGACACTTCACAAGCACACCAAGCACACCACCACATGGCAGAGAGACTCTACATGTGAGTTTCTGTTCGATTCCATCAACTTGGTCAATTCTTAGACCAACATACAGTACTGAATAAAGTAAGCCCAGGGAACCAAGTTAGGAATCAACTATACTTACACACGACTCCACCAAGCAAAGGCAGAAGAATCTAAACTGAAATGATGAAGTTCCATAGTTCTCAGAATTGTACTTGCCCTTTGGTTTGGGCCCGGGATCCTCAAGGAGAGGTGTCCTGAGCGGGCTCTGGCCTGGGCTGCGAACCTCCGGGCCTCCGGCCTCCTCTGGCGCTGGAGAGCTCCGCGTTGTGGTTGTACCAAATGGGCTTGGCCTGGGTTTGTTCAGGCAGCTGGGGTCTCGTTTCTCTTGAAATAAAATTTTGAACATATCGTCTACTAATGCAATGTAATCCGAGGGTAAGAAAAGAGGAACCCTGCACACCCTAAAGTGGCCAGCCGAGGGAGAGAGACGACAGGGGTTAGGCCAGCAGCTCCGCCCCACCGCCCGAGCTCCCTGCCCCGCAGCCTGCGGGATAGAGGGCGCGTTATTTTAATTTACCAGGCTTCTGAAGCGGAGAAGAGGCTGTCCTGAAAAAAAAAAAAAATGTGAGAAAGGGTGGGGTGTAGATAAGTACTATGAAAAAGAAAATCGGCTACCCCAGCCAAGTTCACCACCAGTATTCTCCCCCAGAGGCGGGGCTGCTCGGACAGGCTCCCGCCTGCCACTCCCTCTCCCCAGGCGCAGCAGAGGTTCCAGGTCGGGCGGGCCCGGTGGGGAGTCCCGCGGGGTCCCGGTGGGGCGGCCAGACCCTAGGCTCTTTCCCGCACTTGCGAGTCCCCGCCTCGCACCTCTGGAACAGGAGGTGCAGGAAACGAAACCCGCGGGGGCAGAGCGCGCCCTGCGAGTCTGGGTCAGGCGGCAGCCCGGATAGCGATTTGAGGGTTTTATTTATTTTATGGTGGATTTTTAAAAATTATTCAATTTGAATCAGTAAAGCAGGAGAGAGCAAAATCAAGACAGCCCCCCGCGCTGGCTCACCGGCCACCGCGCCCAGCGCCTTCCTTCCTCGCCGGCGGGAGAGCTAGCCGGGGCACTCGGCTCCTACCTTCCTCCCGCCAGCCGCCGGCCTGACCAGCCGCCTCTCTCCCGGGCCGGGGAGGCCGTCGGGACGCGAACACCCACCTCCCGCCTTCGGGGGCGGGCTGGAGCGGGTCGGATCCCAATCTCCACTCTCCGTTCCCCGCAACCCCCACCCCCAGGCGCGGCCAAAATGCTCCCCAACCCTATCCTCCCAGGTGGCTCGGGTGGCAGTAGATGCCGGGCGGGAGGGAGATCTGGGGCTGCTCCGGCAGGTTGGGGATGCAAGGAGGAAAAAAAGCACAGAGAGAAAGAGAGACACACACAGACAGGGAGAGAGTGCGCGCGCGAGAGCTCTTGTCTATAGATTTATCCACATAATATATATTTATGTAGCTTATTTTTTCTCTCGACACTGATCAATGCGCACTCGGATTCCTGGGCGGACTCCCTCCAAGCCGGCTCGCTTTTCTACTCTAAATAAATAAATAAATAAATAAAGCCAGATGGGAGAAAAAAGCGCCCATTCCGCCTTCGCCGCCGCCCCGCCCGTCATCCCTGCCTTTGCTTCGCCCGCCTGGCGCCCTAATAGAGCGCAGCTCGGTGGATAACGCCCCCCGCCCACTACATACCCACACGAAAATAAAAATCAATGTTTTTAAAATACAAAAAGTTGCACCTGCTGCTATTACAAAAAGAAACCCCAAAATGCTAAGAGAGAAGGTCAGCAGCCTGGTTCCTAACAGCCACCCGCTCCCTGCGGCCGCCGGGCCCGGAATCTCAGCGCCTCCC
>NW_003852407.1:14500294-14502033 GCF_000181295.1 Otolemur garnettii
AGCCCTCTTCTGAGAGCACACACTAGCCGCCCCCACCCCTGGTCTGGCTGGGAACTTGAACCGGTCCAGCCTGTTTAAACGGAAAGGACAGAGATCCTGTCTGTTCAATGTAAAAAAAAAAAAAAAAAATCAGATCAGACTGAGAGAGAGAGGAGAGGGAGGGGGGAGAGCAGAGAGAGAGCGCGAGCGCGAGCGAGCGAGAGAAGAGGAGAAAGAGAGAGAGAGCAGAGCGAGAGGAGAGCGAGGTGTAGAGAAACCGAGGGGGAGAGAACCCGAGTGTGTGTATGCGTGTGCGTGTGTGAGCGCGAGCGAGCGAGGGAGAGGAGCGAGAGAGTGTGAGCGAGAAAGAATAAAAGGAAAGAAGATTTTTCTCTATGTATATAAAGATGGCCACGTTAGCAAACGGACAGGCTGACAACGCGAGCCTCAGTACCAACGGGCTCGGCAGCAGCCCGGGCAGCGCCGGGCACATGAACGGATTAAGCCACAGCCCGGGGAACCCGTCGACCATTCCCATGAAGGACCACGATGCCATCAAGCTGTTCATTGGGCAGATCCCCCGCAACCTGGATGAGAAGGACCTCAAGCCCCTCTTTGAGGAGTTCGGCAAAATCTACGAGCTTACGGTTCTGAAGGACAGGTTCACAGGCATGCACAAAGGTGAGTGCACCTTTCCCTCCCAACTTTGCCGGGGAGAAGAGCAGGCGGGCCGAACCACCGGCCGGCGACTGACGAGCAGCAGACGGAGCGAGAGGGAGCCTCGGGCGGGCGCCGTGGAGGGAGGCGCTCGGGCAGCGGAGACCAGAGCTGGGGTGCGTGGGGAGCTGTTCTCTGGGGCAAGGCTGGGTTTTGAGCGAAGTGCTGATAGGAGCGGTGCTATGGGGAGAGCGGCGGGCTCGGAAGATGAAGAAAAAGAGAGAGAAGATCGAGGGGGAGATTGGGCTTTGATTTTTTGGGTACGGTGACTTGAAAGATTGGGATGGGAACGGCTGCTCGGGTCGAGCCCAGGACGCTAAGTGGACTAGCCGGCGCTTGGCCGGCCAGAGACCGCGGGTGCTGTCCATCGCCGTGGTGCTGAAAATCTAAAGGAGGTGGTCTCCTCATCCTCAGCTCCGGACTAGAGTAGCAGGAGCGCAAGCCGTCTAAAAAGGAGAGAGGTGACAAATTCAAAGAGATATTTTTATTTCAATTTAACAGTAAACTCTCCCTGTCGAGCTCTGAGGCTCAATAATCTGATTGTGGTGTGAGTGGTTGGGGGGGGGGGAATGAGTGGTAAAAACCTAACGAATGAGAGAGAAAGAAACCGGATGGGGGAATGAGAGAGAAGGTTGGGGGGAATGGGAGAGAAGGTAAAACCTAACGCAAAAATTAGCAAGAAACCAGTATCCCCTGGGTGGAGTGAGGGGCTGGAAAGCTTGCATAGTCCCTTCCCGGTAAAGCAGCGCTTTTGGAAAAATATGTGTGTGCAAGATATGCATTTTGAAAGGTGTACCCTAATTTATCCCAAACTCACCATGCGGAGAGCTTTATAGTACATTATTTCTCCCTTGAAGCAATCGTTGCTAGTGAGTGCTTGGGGGGGGGGGGGAGACAGAATAATCAAAGAATTAAAACCCAGCAACTTTTTAGGAAAGTGGTCATGGGAATTGTCTTCAGCCTGCCTGTTTTCTCCTTGTTTTATTATCTTTAAAGCAGAGCTCCAAACGTGTTCAGTTGTAGAATGTGTGTGGGTGGCTGGT
>NW_003852407.1:14502053-14564292 GCF_000181295.1 Otolemur garnettii
GGATTAATCGGTGCTGGAGCTATGTGGGCAAGTTAAATGCTTTCTGAGAGAGATTGATCGCCAGGCTGGGAAGGAGCACGGGGCTAAGGAAGTTGTAGGGGATGTGCATGGACGTTCCGTTTTTAATAAACAGTAGTGTGGAGAGCCACCGAAGATGCTGTGTTAGAGCTGGTGGTTTTAAAGATGAAAACACACACACGTACACCCACCCCCACCTAGAGAGCAGTCTCATCCTTGGCCACAAATGGGCTATGAAGGGAGCTGATCCTCCAGCACATTAGGTGCAGAGCGCGAAGCTGTCTGGCTCTCTAAGCAGCAGCGGTTTTCACTATCACAACCACCCTCTTTCTCGGCCCTCCCTTCATTCGAATACTAAACAGAGCTCCAAACTCTTCATAGTTGGAGTCCCAGAGAGCAGTTTTTATTGGCTTTAGCATCTTCCAGCTTGCCTGCTGAGGAGTAAATCTTAAAGTTAATGGCATGTTGAGTAGCACAAAAACACAGCAGAATGGAAATATACCAGGTTTGTTGGGGTGGGGTGAGGGTGGGGGACATAATGGAGAGAAAATCCGATCTTTATTCATTATGGAGAAGATGCCTGTCTATTCAGAGGAGAAATAAGAAAGGTGGAAATAAGAAAGGTAGTCTTTAAAATAGTATTAGAAGAAATAAAAGAAAACACTTTCTTTTTTCCCCCTCCCTCAAGTCAACCGTATCTTTGTAGTTATTCCCTTTCCAATCAAGCTCCCTAGAAGCTAATCAAGGTTTGTATCAAACCTTTGTCATTGTACTGTGCCCTCATTTTTAAAAATAGTAATAATAAAAATTGTAAAAGCATAGTCATGGAAGTCTTTGGCCCATCTTAATGATCAGTTCTTGTGGTGATTTAAGATTTCAAAGTTAAAAAAAAATCAGAACCCACTAGAGGCAAAAGACAGTTGTGAGGAGCTGAGCCGCACATGATACCTGGGTTGAAGCCACTTTATTTTTTTCTTTATTTCAAATGAAGATAAACTTCAACAGTATTCCTTGGGTTTTTTTTCAATAATCCCCTGCTGATATCATCACTTTTGTTTCTGATGTAATTTGTACTCTGGTGTTATAGCAAAGAATTAGAATTGTCACTGTTTGTTATCAGGGAGGTAAAAAAGGTTAATATATATATACACACACATATATATAAACATACGTACATGTACATATATGTTTTCTGACTTGATACATCTATATATTTCAAGTCAGAATTCCCAGGACAAGCAAAACTTCATTTTCTAAATAATTCTTCCCCTAAACTGTCTCAGTCGGTCGCAGGCGGGCCCGCTAGCTCTGCTATACTGGCTTCCTCGTTGTCGCAGCTCACCCTTCAGAGCTTGAGCACACATTTTTTTCTATGAAACTTCCTGCCTCTCCATCCTTTTGATTTTTATAGTTGAGGTTGGGCCACAATGTCCCTAATCATGCCTGGGAGCTCCCGGAGAGCTTGAATAAGTGAGACAGTTTCCTAGGTCTTGTTTATTCAGTCCTAGAAGAGTTTGAACTCCTCCTTCAGTGATGCAGTCTAATTTATTAGCTAATCCTGATAAAATAAGCCTCCGGCCACCTTCAGAAAAATTATTCACTTGCCATTTGTGATTAATTACTGTTAAGTCAAAAGCATGATGAGGCTTGAGGAATGAGGGTTGCATTTGGCTTCTAGATTTTCTCCATCCCTAAATTGACAACATGAGGCTGGGGATAGAATCATGCCTTTGTTAAGCCTGGTTTCTGGGCATATTTGTGGCTCTTGTTCTCCCTTCTTGAATTTCTAACTTCTAATGAATCATACTGGGATAAAACTGAGAGACATAACAATGATACTGGCCTCCACTGGGAATATATATATATATATGTGAATGAAAAAAGAAAGGAAGGAAGGAAATGAAAGAAAGAAAAGAAACGGAAAAGAAGTAACATCTAAATGAAATACATGAGATTTCAGATGGATTTTCATTTGTTGTCCACCTGTCATTTCAGGTATCTAAAGAAGGAAGGTCTTCTAAGGGTTAATGGAATACCTGCCATGCGTAGAGTATACCTTAAAAGGCAATTACTCTAGTCAAATTGGGAGTCTGTGGAGGAGGGAGTAAGTGGGCATTGTGGATCAAATCCAGCCATATCAGAGAAAGGCTGTGGACTGGGGTAATTACTATAAAGGTAATTTTACCCCCTAGAGACTAGAAAGCAATTGGAAGGAGGGAGATCTGGGTGCTAAGAAGAGAGAAAAAGGAAGGGAGAAAAAGCCCAGAATTAAAATTCAAAGAAACAACACCCAAGGAAGAAAACCCAGTTTAATGCAAACTCTCCTGGCCAACTCAGAGTCTTCTTTTCTTTCCCCATTCGAAGCACTTTGGGAAAGATTGTTTTTCCAGGCTTCAAAGAGAAAGACATTGTACTATTGATTAAATAGAAGAGAGAAGAATTCCCAGGGTAGCAGCAGAAGTGAGCTGATGACCAATTTTGCCCCTTCTTATAGAATTTTCCTCCCTTGGAGAGGGAAACAAGTCACCCAGTAGTCTAATTCTTCCCTTCTCTCATTTTTAATTTCTCTTTCTTCTTTTTATTTCTTGGAGGACAAGCAGAGGCAGTGACTGAAGATACATACCCCGCACACACACCCATGCCTGCTGACACACACAGACACGGTTAGTGGATCACACATGAACAAGCCAGCAATCCATTCATAACTTTGGTCCTGTCTAGCAGGATAGGAGGCAGCAAAGACTGAGTTACTGGGAGACATAAAGACTAGTGCTCTCTGGATAGCCATATTATAATGCATTATCTTTGAAGTCATTTAAGTCCAATTTAAGTGGTATTTAGTATAATATTTATGAATTAATGTAATCTAAACACAAGGCTGTCCCCAAAGGTTTAAACAGCCTTTACTACTGATGTGTGCTTGTTCCCAGCGCCTGTGATGCATTTTAATCTAAACAGCCAAGTCCACATCATAGTCATTCTTGTTATCCAGTCAGAACAGATCTGTGCCTGGGTAGCCACACTGCTTTGAGATTTTCTCCACTGCATGGAGGAAAATCTACTATACTGGCAGCCTGGGGTCTCCCAATCCAGAAGCCATAGCTGCAAGGACTTTAGACCCTTGTACTTTCATGCTACATCCTGAAGAAGGGTGGGGACTGAATAATAGAACCTTTTGTAGATTTAGCCCTGGAGAGTGTTCCTTTTAAAATATATTCACCACCAGATGCACAATGTCCCATTTCAATGGAACCTTCTGTGAATTTAGCTCGGGAGAGTGTATCATTTTAAAATATACTCACCACCAGATGTACAGTATTTCATTTCAACTATACCTGAGTCGGAAATGCCTGAAGCCCTTTGCTTAGGAGTGTATCTGGGAGAAAGAGGAAAGGCAAGGTTATGATTATGTTTGGGTAATCTGTGGCCATCTTCATAAAATTATGCATTGTATTTACATTTAAGTTATAACAATCTCAGAACATCGAGTTTCCACCTCTTGACTTCAGCCGAAGTGGTTCGTTGTTTTTCTTTTTCTCTCCCTGTATAGTAGATAGGTGAATTAAAAACCGTGAAGCTCTGTCTGATTTCCATTTTCAAATGAGTCTAAGAGACAGTGGAGCTGAAGTATTAGCATGGGCATCAGCTCAATTAAGATGAACTTTTTTTTTAATTACTTTGAAAAATAAAAATTCATCCTGTCCAGGGGAAAGAATAGCCGGTACACACTGATAGTTTTTAAATGAAAGATTTGCCTTCTCAGAGATAGAGAAAATGTAATAGCCATCATAAGAAACTAAGAAAAATATTTACTAAAAAAACAAGTTTCACCAAGAAAATGAGGAATAGCAATTATTATAAAATGAAAGCATGTTAAAGCAACAGCACCATAAAAATCTTCAAATTCCAGATGTCAAGAAGTGTCCTATTTAAGAGCAAAGAAAAAATTATTGGGAAAGATTGGCTTATTTAAGAAACTGGTAGTTATTTGCTGCTTATGCGTAATTTAATTTACGTCTTAAACAGAATTCCTTAGAGTCAACACACACAGATAAATTAGCACGCACATGTGCGTGTATATGCACCCATGTGCAAGCATGACTAAGCACATCCCACACACATGGAAACCAGGGCTGGCCTAGATTTCACCACAATTCAACAGGGAGATGTTAACACTCCCCCCGCCCAGCCTTAATGGGAATTCTAGATTGGGTTGAAAGAACCCCCTTGGCATACTTTCACTCCCTCCATCACCTGCTCCAGTTGGCTGGATATTTGTGGCTTCTCTGACACAAAACAAAATAAAACAATAAGAAAAGCTTTTCTTGAATGAAGTCATAACTTGCAAACAACCCAAAGGAAAACAATTACAAAAATGCATGTCACAAATATGCCTCCCCTCCCTCCACACACACACAGTGATATTGCAAAGTTCTCAGAATTCTTTCAAAGAGCTGGTTTCCAGAAGCATTCCTGCTGCCCGGTGATCTCACCTCACTCCAGAAACTTGAGCATAGCCATCACTGTCACTATTATTAGCATCATCATCCTCGTTATTTTTTTATTCATTTATTAGCATCATCCTTCTCATTATTGCAGCACATATATATCAGGATGAGTGAGGCGCTTCTAAGAGAGGACTAGACAGATATTCAAGACACCAGCTCCTTGCTTCAGAAAAGAACTGATCTCAACCTTGTCGCAGTCCAGAGTTCACACTTTCCACGTCACCTGAAGATGGTCAGTTTTTAAACTGACTCAGGAGGGGTCTCAACTGAAGAAGATTTGGGGTGAACAGGCTTTAAAGGACAGGGAGATACAACAGAGAATGAAGCCCAACACCGCAGGTATTAAAAAAGGAAAACAAAGTTGTAGGGTCAAAATGCCAACTGGAAGTTGAGCACACTGGTAAACAGTGGCTAAAACCTCAGCAGCTCCTAAACTTGGAAGGGAAATCCCATGTGACACGCAGAGATAGGATGTGAAAATCTGTGTTTCTGTGGATACTGGGTGCCGGGGGAGGGAAGATGCTGCAGCTTGTGTGGGTGTTAGAGTGAGCATGTGTGTGAGTGTGTGTGCGTGCGCAGGCACACGCGCGTACACACACACACAGGGAAAAAATGACAAATGCAAGTGGCGTGGAAATGATGTTACAGGCAGTTTTATCTTACAAGTCTATATGTAGGGTAAGGGAGGAGGGTAGTGGAGAACAAGAGAGAATCTGAAAAGAATGACGCTATCCTCACTATTACATACATGATTCACCTCCCAACTCGTGGCTTGGATTTGTCAATGATTTGAGTCCCGGTATGGAGGTGTGCTCTTTTTTTATATATGCTTAAAATCCCCGCCCAGAGCTGAGGTTTGGGAGAGGGCTCCATCATCAGATCTCCCCCCATCACCCTTCCAAGACTAACCTGTTCCTGCTCACCCACTGACTCATTTTAGAAATGACCTGACATCCGGGCTTTGAGTGGACAGCCATAGAGCCCAGCTCTCTGCAGATAAATCTCTCCAGCCCCTGCATTCTCTACCTACCCCTCTTGCTGCCCCTCGGCATCCCAGCCTACTTGCTTCTTGTAGTGTTCTCTTTCTCTCTCCCCCCACCCTTCTCTCTCTGTCACACACACAGAGAGAGAACTTGACCAGCTGAGTCAAGCCAGGCCCTCCAAGCAGCATGCTGCATTTTCCCTAAATGCAGGCAGAATGTGGCAGGGATCGACTGCCCTCCTTGTGGACTCTCTATAACAAGAGAAGAACATTTACCCCTTTACCTCTGCCTTTTCTGCAGGCCTTTAAACACACAGCCTCTCCAAGAGTCACAGAAAGCAACCAATCCTGCCCAAACAGCCTAGGGCAGCAGAACGGAGCCTTCCAACTTGGTTGTACCACTTTCATCATCCATCATCCCTCATTTCCCTCTATTTCTTTTTCTCCTTGCCATTTATGGTACTCCTCCCCAGAACCTCAAAGTGGGGCCTGAAGAAATGTATACATGTTCTACTTGGCAACACAGAGGAAGAAAAAGACGCCAGAGCAGAAAGACAGTCATAGGGGTAGAAAGGGCAACTGAGGAATTTCCAGAATTTTAATGCTCTTGCCCTAAGAGCTTCCTCCGTCTCCACCCATCAAGTTCTCAGTGGCCTCTGGGTGGGTTTAAAGCCAGCACCACAGCCCTGCCCATAGGAACCAACACAGAAGCCAGGTAGGAAGCCCAAGGGAAATTACCCTGATTTCCGAGTCCCCCAAAAGTAGAAGGAGATGATTTTAGGACCTTCCATTCACAGGGTTTCTCCCCTCCCACTTGCTCCACATTTAGATTCTCTTATCCTTCCTTGTATCTGCCCTCCAGCATGAGCTGATTGAGGCTCTCAGAGCAATTCCTAGCAGCTCAGCTCAAGAACAAATCCTATGTGGCCAGTTGCAAGATGTAAATAAATGGGTGCCCTCATGGAAACAGACACAATCCTGGTTCCATGAGGACAGAACAACCGAAAATATTGATCGTACTGGGAAAAAAAAAATTCATAATGAGCTGGCCTCCAATGAGAGTTTAATTGACAGAGACTTCCGAAGGCCAGGTCTGGACAGCGCATAAACTGACCACGCTGTTACTTTATTGCAATATACTCTGCTTTAATTAATTATCACCTTTGTTAAAAGCGGCTACAGATCAAAGGTTTCTAGATACTCAACAAATTTTATGAACAAAGCCCCCGATGCAAGCTAGCTTCCCATTTTCTTCCCACTTAGCTGTTGACTTCCTCCTCTTTGTTAAAGACAAACAGCTCTCTCCGCACAGCTGCGCTGTCCTAGGACCAGGATTGTGAGAGGTGTTGTCCACCGAGGGCAGGGGGCTACTGTTCAGCAGCTGTTCCTAAAATTATACAACTGAGACTCACTCCACCTTTGAATCTGTCTGACTGAAATGGGAAGGGTCAGTAGAAGGAAAAAGAGCTCATGGAAACACAAAAGTGGTGTGTATGTATGTGTGAATGCTTAGGCACATGCACAAGCAACTGTGTGCATATCCACATAAATATTATGGGATCAATACATTTCACATCCGCCGCCCACACCTCTTAACTTCTCCCTCCCGTCTCTTGAGCACCTGTGCTACTGTCGTATTTCATGCTGAGAAATGCTCACAGCTGAGGCGTGCGTAGATGATGCTGTATTGAACCAAGTCATTGTTTGAATTCAGTTGTGGAGACTTAGTGCCCATTGAAGGATGGTCCTCGCCTAGGGTAGGTAGTACCTAAAGAATCCACTTCTTAAAATATGACAGGAACCTCACTCTCTACAGTCCACAAAACCTACAAACTGACAGGTGACTTACTTGAAAGCAACCCTTAGAGTCGTTCTAGGCAGATTTGAATGCCATACGTGGCTGTTTGTTCATTATTCTAATTTAATGATGCAGTCACACCTAATTAATCCATGTCTGGTTTATTCATACACTACGTCTGAGGATTCAAAGATCTCTCTAGCTTGCCGGCTTCCCTTTACAGGGACGAGTGAGAGGGCACCCCTGACAAGTGAGCGTGTCTGGGACCGAACAGGATGGGATCACTGTAGATGAAATTGATAGAGGCACTGTCCCTGACAACACTGTCCGTGTAGGTGAACATGACAGCAGCCACGGAGACACACAGCAGTGAGGTCTGTGAGCACACAAAGCACGCCTTCTATCAGGAAACTACACAAACCCAGTCCCTTCTAATAGATATTGACCATACCCCACCATGTAATAAACCTGGCCTGGGGGGATGTCAAGCATTTTTATGCTTGGGAGTTTTGGTTCAGAGGGTTTTAGAGGCTGAGCTGAGTCAACCTCCCCTCTCTGGTCTTAAGAAAATAGAGGTAGGTGACTTGCTGCCACTGCACAGATAAAGAGACTGAGGCCGGGAGTAGCACATCTCCAAAGTCAAGCCTGCAGCGTGACCTTTCATGCACCTACTAGTGGCCGCTTCTGGCCAGAGTGTTCTCACTGAGAGCTGTCTCTTTTCTGGCAGGTAAATTGAGAGAATGAGGCATCAACCTAATAATATCCTTATAAAGCCAAGCCTCCTTGTGCAAGTCCTAGGAGACAAGAGGCATCCAAAGATCAAACACTACATCACAGTGTATTTGTAGGAACTCTCTGATTCTGCTACCTACCTATAATGCTCTAATTGACTATTTGATCAGCTCTAAAAGGGAGGGTATTCAAGACAGACTTACACAATACACACACTCACACACACATGCACATGAACGAGCTCGCATCCACACACACATAGTCGCCACACAAGCACCTGCTCAGTCATACATTCTTCTGCTTACTGCATGCCGTCATACCCACCCCAGCTCATCCAACAAGGGTAGATTTTCACGGGCGATGCTTGAAGGTGAGTGAAAAGCACACACCTCAGATCGTACATGCCCTTCCAGTAATGGGCTTATCAATACCTCTTAAAGAAATGTGACAGCTAACCCAGTGTGATTCAGTTGTGTGGACAAAGGTCAGCATACAGATATCCATTATTAATAATATCAATATCTTGGTTGACCAATATAACCAGAAACTGTATCATGTCGCTGTTGATGGGTGAGGCTGGGAGGACTCCGCGGCAATAGCAGGAAATTATGCCCATGTAAAATTAATCATATTGACTGGTTCTAAGAATATGCAGAGAGGCGAAGATGTAGGGAGGACTTGCCATGGTGGGAGAAGGGGACCTGGTTCCCAGTGGCTTCATGGTTTTGAACTCCTGGAAGCAGACCAGGGGAATAGAGGCGTCCCTGGGTGACCCATGAGAACACTCTCCCTCCTCTAGTCTTGGCTTTTCAGTGGGTGCAGTGGAGGAGAGGTGTTCTCTGAACAGGAAAAGAAAGAAATAGGATCCCCTAACCATTATCCATCCAGCATATCCATATCTTTCTGTCAAATCAATACTTGGCTTGGCGTGGTCTCACCGGATGAGGCACAAAGAGCATCTCTGCCCTGCTGGGTGAACAGGTCCACCTCCGAGGGGGTGGTGTAAAGCAGCTCTGAAGCAGTCTCCTCATTTACGGGGGAACCCTGGCTCTGGGGGACACCAGTGTGCATTCTGCAGCTCAAGAGTCTCAGGAGGAAAAGCTTCCCTGAGATTAATCAGTGCCATCAAGTACTTGGGGTCAATAGAGACAGGAAGTCAGGGTGCTGCCCCGTCAGCTTTGCTGGTGGGGCAGGAATGTTCTGGACTTCAGAAAGCTGTTTCTCAGGAAGGCCCCAGTCACAAAGAATGAGACATTCCATCTCCTGCCTGGAAACCTTGACTCAGGAAGCCCCTGACCCTTCTTGGAACCCTGAGTAACACCTGGAGGGGTGGGGTGTTCTGAGGAAAAAAACAAAAAGCAGAAAATCTCAGTGCCTGGGGGCTCCCTAGGAAGGGAAGAGGGCAGGCTGGGTAGAATCTCCAGCGACAGCTAAAGGCCCAAGAGGCGTTTTGATCATTCCTTCCCTCTGTTTCCAGAGTTGTCAAGGCATGGAAAGGTGCCTGCCTTTGAATCCAGGCCCCTCAGAGGGGTAAGAGTGGGATAATGAATAAGAAAGGGGCTCTGCAGTGAGGGCAGGTAGGATGCCTTTGACTATGAAGGACAGCAAGGAAATGGTGGTGTGGCAGTGACGGGAGACGGGACTGCTTGGGGCAGGGTGCTACTCTTCCCATAAGAAACCTAACAGGCTCCAGTAGACAGGCTATATCCGATCCTCCCTCCCCATCCACCCAGGGCCAGCCAGAGTCAAGTGGGTCTCCTGGTCTCCGCACAGTCAGCATCCCGCCGAGGTGACCACACCCAGCCCTGACAGGTCCCTGCCATTGCCTCGCTGGTAAGCACAGCCCAGACTTAGCGAGACCCTAAGAATGCCCACATCTCCCTACTGACTCCCACCTCTGCCCAGGTTGGGCATGGCCACAGAAAGTGTATGGAGAGGCCAGGTGCTGGTGCCAAAAGTTCAGTCTTAGGGCCAAAATGCCCTGTCCCCTCCTAGGCCGCCACAAGGCCTGGACCTAAGTAGCCCTAGGGAGAACACCAGAGAGCCCAGAAGCTAGACCACTCCCTTATACCCTTCCGATACATTGGGGAGGACCCCCAAACTGTGTCAGGGGTAGGGCTCCTCTTTCCTCTAGCTGTCGCCTGCCCTCTGACGGCGAGAGGAAAAACTTCTTGCACTCTTGCCGCCCGGGCCCCTGAACCAAAGCTCTTGGCTCCTTCCTCAGCCCAGGCCCCGCCTAGCCACGGTTGCAAGCCAGACCCCTCCCACACCGGCTCCTCCCCTCGGCAGGACAGCTCCCTGGGGGACCGGTGACTCGGGACACTAGGTCATTTCCTACACTTGGCCAATCAGATCTGCACCTAGGGCACCAACACACAAAGCAAGAGAGAAGCATTAGGAAATCCAGAAAATAATGTAGCTTCTGTGCGCCTGTGTGTTGCGTTTATTTCAAAAATTAATAATACGGTCTATGTTTTCATCTGGCTTTTATTAATTCCCTATGTTGGAAGCTTATCAGCAAGGAACCCCAGAATCTTTTCCATACTTAGGGCCCGACTTAAGTCCAACTTCAAATTGCTATGTCCCTCAACTTCTGCAAAGGAATCTCCAGTGTCTCCGCAGGACTCATACACACACACACTTGTACACTGCATCTGGTGAAATGGATACGCTGGAACTGAGGACACACAGATGAGTGACAGATCGGCACACCCATCACCCGGTCCAACTGAGGCCCCAGCACAGCAGTTTATGTCCCTATCATCGTTGTAGTGAGAGACACACAGAGCAGGACAGCCACCACTGGCTTATTTTCAATCTTCATTTTGTTCTCCAATTTTTAAAAATCTTTTTATTGAAAAAATAAGACTACCTTTTGTACTATCATCTTGACTACTCTAATACACAAATGATTAGATTTATTTCAGAGTGAATTCTGTGGCAATTTTGTTGCGCAAGTTTGGAAACCCCTCAGAATAAGGAGTAAAGGGTAAGGCCTGGGCCCAGGCAGCAGAGTCATGGCCCCAGGGAGAAGAGGGACACAGCAAGCTAAGGATGGTGTCACTGTGCAGGAAAAGCAGGGTGTTTGGCTGCAGTGAATGCCAGGTGGGCAGACCAGGTCACCATGGGCAGCTCAGGCCTTAGATCCAGAGGTCATACTTCTGAAGGGCCGGCCAGTCACACACTGAGTGCAGGGGCCGTTCCTCCTCCAGGAGGCCCCTGGCTGAAGCAGTTGGGAAGCCAAGCAGGTCGTGCCCAACTGGAGCCAGCAGGGAGCCCAACTCTTGTGTCCTTCAGGTTCAAGACCCCTGTCTGCGCCTTGTGCCAACACCAAGGCCTTGGTTTGTTTCTCCTTTAGTTTCTCAAGTTTCTTGGCAAAATATTAACTCAGGACGTTCTGACCTTGTCTCGGCTGAGCCGTGATTAAGAGGGCTGGTCCTCAACAGAGGCCGTGCAACCAGGAGAGCATCCTGCAGGCCAGCAGAAACAGGAGGAGGGGTCTGCTGCTGTGAGAACAGGAGGGTCCCAGCTACAATCATCCCCTGGATTGTCCCCAACCCTCTATTCACTTGCCCCCAAGGTGCAGAATCATGTTATAAATAGTGATGGAGATATGTCATATCCCCCCACACACACTTGGAAGCCCCTAGGTCTCTAATAGGGGAGACACAGGCTTCTCTCAAGGAGGTGAGCTTTATGTCCAACTCAGGTGCCCCAAGTATTAGTGTCTGTCCTCTGAACGTGGGCAGTCCACCTTTACTGCTACAAACTAACTCTGAATGTGACAGAAGGAAGCAATCCCACAGCATACAACTTACCAATGCGAATGTCCTGTGTGAGTAATTGGGTGGGGACTCTCTAGGGGCTTGGGGCCAGGTTCCCAAATAGACAGGGACAAAGTAAACCCAGGCTGGCAGAGGAACGAGACAGAGCAGGGAGGCTGGAGCGCTGACAGGTCAGGTGTTTTGTTTTGTTTCATTATGCTTTGTTTTTGTCCCACTGCAATGAAGTCTCACCCGCAGGCTGGTGGACAAAGGAATTTTTCATTTTGAATAAATATGGACCAAGTTTATTGTCTGGCTGAGGGGGGATCTGTCAGGGGTGGTTGCAGAGACTTCTGAGGAAGTCAGTGGTACATACTGACCCTGCCGGGACTGTCTTCACCTGCTTTGGGGCTGCAGTGTCCTTCAGCTGTCCCAACTGCAGCCCACTTGTGCTGAGAAATTACTCATGGAATAGTTAAACCTGTGGCCATATTTCCTGTCATCGAGGGATAGTCATCCAGATAGTCGCCACAGACTCATTCAGCTGACCATCCTGAGCCATACTCTGTGGGCTTCTGGAGGCTGGAATCTTCCTGCACCCTCCACCTTTCCTCGGCTCCCTCCCTCAGTATAGAAGTGGCTGGACAGCAGCCAGTGGAGACGAAGCCAGGGGACAGAGTTTTCTGGGGTGTCACTGGTCTTGGCAGGTCCTAGGAAGAACTGCTCCCGTAGGCACTTGGGCAGCCTACGTACTGCAGGAGAGCTGTGAGGGTACCTCTCCCACGTTCAGAAGAGAAACCCAGCCCCAAGGAGCAGTAATGGATGAGGCGGCCTTTGGGGCTGATTCTTTAGGAAGAGAGACTCCCCTCTTACAGGTCTCCATAGTCCTTGATCCCTGGCGTCTTCCTGACCCCAAAGATCACTCAGGGGAGAACAGGCCTGAGCTTTGTCACAGAGCTGGAGTAACTGAAAAACACAGCTCCCTGGAGGGAGGCAGGAGTCATTAATGGTGGTCTTCCAGCACCCTCCCACCCCCCAGCCACCCAGCCTGCTCTACACTCTCACCCCAAGTTCTAAACCCAAAGCCCCAGGACCTAGAGCTCTCAGGCAACTGTCTCCAACCAAAAGTGACCTCCTTTTCCTATCCTTTCAAAGTCCTGCCCCTTGCTGATCTGACGAACGCAGCTGGACAGGTGTGTCCCTGCCAGCTAATGGACACTAATGTGTTACCATCTCTGTTGCCACATGTGCCTTTTGGCTGGGACCTTTTAGAGCCTGGGATTCAAACTGAAGAAACACACCTAATCAGGGGAATTTCCAGCGCAGGGCAGAGGTAGAGAGCTTCGGCCAAGGAGGCCTCTGGCTACTGGGAGGCAGCACAGGCCTGCCTGACCCAGAGCTCCGTGGCCCAAGTAGACTCCACCTCCCAAGCTGCAGCACCAGAGGGACCCAGGCAGCTGAGAAGCCGGTCATTTTGCCAGTCTCCTAGCAGGATGGGTGGCTTATGGAGGCTGTCATGCCAAAGGTTTAATCAAATATTAAACATAGTCTGTAAACTTAAACCAACATCCTATCTGGAGCACCACAGCCCTCTCAGAGAGCAGCCCAGCTCAGGGGAAGAGTCCAGGTGAACTTCACATGGGTGCTGGGGTGGAGACATCCTGGTTCCTGCCCTTTGAGTACAGAGGAAAGGGGAGACAGACAGAGACCATGGCAGGGGTGACTCGTGGCTTTCCTCCTCTATTCTAGTATTCTTTTCCTCTGATTTTTATCTAATCTCTCCCTGATTGTCCGGGTGAAACTTAATAGATAAAGTGAATTTTTATTACATCATCAATATAATCTCTAGCTAATCAGCAGACACAAGGGCCACCGCAAGCCCTATAGCTCTTCATAAATAGTAGAAACAATCACTTCCAAGCCCAACTCTTCTGCCTCCTCCCGAGAGGCCTCTCTCCCGAGGAGCCCACTCCCCAGAACTATTCTTGGGGGTTCTGTCTCCTCACAGACCCCTGCACCTAACAGGCCACATTGCTGGATCATGAAGATATCGTCCCTATTAGTATTTTTAGTTGTCTTTCTCCTAGCTTCAGCTGTTAAAATCACAAATCTGGGGCTTGTGTTTCGAATGCCAAAATAGCCTAATGTCAACTAATTCTGATTCTACTTTCTCTGCACTAGGAGGGAGTATGATATGTCATAGATATTATATGATCCTATGGATCACGGTACATACTACAAGCTACATTATATGTAAAATTAAGTCCTGTGTTATACTGTACACATATAATCTACATATGCAAATGTCTCAGTGATTTAAAATGAAATCATGCATCTTATGTACTGTATCATAGATGTTAAGATGTATACTTTATTTATGCTATAGTAGGGTTGTCATTTATATAGCATTTTAATGTGTAAAGTACTGAATTACGTTTTACCTCCTTTTATTCCTATTGCAACCAGATAACATTGATACTTTTTTAATAAAGAAAAATGGAAAAGAGATTATGAAGAGAAATTTTGATCTAGTCCAATCCTGCCAGGATATGGCAGAGGGCTCGGGCCCAGGACAAGGGCAGGTGAGGCAGCGAGGGGGGCCCAGGAAGACAGGGGCAAAGGCATAACTGCTGACTGGATGGGCAGCTTCCCGGGGCCTGGCCTGTCGGGCAGTCCCTGGTCAACTCGTAACTTTGATCTAAGAATAGAGGCTTTTCTCCTCACAAACTCGTGTGAAGTTAAATGTGAAACTGAGAACTCCTCCTACCAAGCCCCCCACATGGGGGACTGGGCCCATCTGGGGGCTAGTTCACTCTGCTCTGTAGCAGTCTGGATTTGGGGAAGCCAACAAACCCACTTAGAATCTAGTCCTATCAACAAGGTGAATGAAGGCTGATGAACCTGGCTTTGGGCATCCACAACACCATCAGCTCTTTGGGGAAAGTGACATCTGCTTCTCACAGGCAATCAGAGCTAGGCATGACTCCATGGAGCTGAATGTCTCAGCCCCTCCGCTCTTTCCCCTCTCACATTGGTGCAATGGCACCAGCTCTGCCCACATCCTAGGGTCATCTTGAGGATCGAATGAGAAGGGAGCACACAGTGTAAAAGTCAAAATATCCAGGGTCACTGTATGTATTAAGGGCCAGCACCCCCATCAGACCACTGGGCAGCTCTGACAGTCCTGCCCCTCTTGGGAGTAGGACAAAAGGGACAATGCTAAAGCTCCAGCATGGACAGGAAAGGATATTGATGATGCACCTAGTAGGAGACACACACACAGCCTGTCACTTATTTTATCTCATCAAATCTTCGTGACAAAACCTTGACAGAGATATCACTGCGCCCCTTTGACTGTGAATGAAATGGAAGCTGGGAGAGCCGTAACTCAACAAGGTTAGGTGCACCCAAATTTGTCATATTATCAAACCCACCACCCTCCCATGACCGTACGCTCCCTCTATGGAAGTAAATAAAAAGATTATCTCTTCCATCTCCTTCATCTTGCAGATGGGGAAACTGAAGCCCCACGACATTACTGGCTAATGTTTTCTTCAGTCATTACCTACTGTCTTGTACGCAGGATCTGAAAACACATAGCCAAAGAGACATGCACACATTTACAGACATATAGAGGCAGCTCGCAAACACACCCTCGCACAGATACACACATACACAGACACACATCGAGACAAATAAATATCCACTCACAGACACATGAAGGAACAAGCTCAAATCTAAACATTCAGACACATACCCTCATCCACAAGCATGCACTCAAAATGTAGATACTTGGACTCACAAACACAACCACAGACACACACAAAGACACACATAGAGAAGCACACAGAGAAATATACAGACACACACACACACTACTCCTTAACAACAACACAGAGAGTTTAGTTAAACACAAGACCCTTGACACGATTTAGCCAGCCAACTTGTTAGCAGGAGGAATAATCAGGCAAGTTTGGAGAGAGGGATGACAAGGGCCCATCTTGGAGGGTAGGAGGGGACACAAAGACCCATAAAGGCTGAGGCCAAATTCTCCTTAGAAATCAACAAATAAACAGAAAGCATTTGCTGAGAGCACTCCCTCTGCAATCTGGCTTTTGCATCAGCCCCGCAGTATCCTGCCCAAATTTCTGTTCATCTGACCAAGACCAAAGGCAAGTCCTGGAGAAATGTTGGACAAGCCCCAGGAGGGGGCAACCAGGAAGTGAGAGAGGAGGGGTAGGCCAGAGCCTTTCCTGAAGGCTGTAGAGGTTTGCACACCCCTCCTCTGCTATCCACCCACGCCTGCTTGCAGCCTGCTGGACAAGTGGCAGAGAAAGTAGCCCTGCTCAGCTGTTCACACACAGAGCAAAGGGTTAAGAAAAGCAAGGAGTTCATCAAGGAACAGGAAACCTATGCTTTTCTTTTCTCTGAAATCAGATCCTGATCTGGAACGGAGTTCTCTGTGTTTTCTCCACCACGTGGATAAGCGCACCATTTGAAAGTTGAGGCTTTCTAAGGGGTGACGGGGCAGCCTTCATGCATAGACTTGAGCTGTGTGTGCTGGCCAAGAGGTGCTGCAGAAGGTGGTGCAATGTCGCTCTGTCCTGCGTGAACCAGCTGTGCCAGCCTGCTGCAAGGAGTGAGGTTTAGTGGGCATCTCTGGGGACTGTGGCACAGCGTGGCATGTCTTCTGGACACATGCCATGTGGATTCATGTTGTATCCTTAAGTTTTGCATTGACGCTGTGTCCTGTGAGTCTGCTGTGTGTTGGTGTTGTGTGGGTCAGTGTGTGTCTGTCGGGTGTGGGAGAGCTGTATTTTCTGCCTTGCCTTAAAAAAAGACAGGAGGATGCCGAGAGGGCTCCCTCCATGCCTCCAAGGCTGCAAAGCTTCCTCGTCTTGCTACTAGGCAGAACCCCACCCTTCCTCTCCCAGCTGAGGGTTCAAGGGTACCTCCTGCCAAGACCCCTTCTGCCCCTAGCTAGAGTAAAACTCTAGGTCTGACCAGAATTCTGGGATCTGGGACCTCTCACTGCAACTACAGTGTGTGAGAACTCTGCTTGTATGTGCGCCTTCACATGTGAGTGTGGGCAGCATGCGTGTATACCTGTATGCCCACCACGTCCAAGTGAGTACATTCCAATCTCAGCCTGTAAGACCTGGGCCAGGAGACATGTGGCCCTGGGCGCTCATGCATGCTGAGTGCCTGCAGGCGTGTGTGGGCTGCGATGGGTTCGGGTGGACCAAGTTTTAGTGACAGATTGTGTGTACGTCTATGACTACAGTTTCTACCAAGTGCATGTAAAAAACAGAAAAGATGAATCCAAGTCCCAGGGTGGGCATGCCTGCCGTTCTCTGCAAATGTGTGTGTGTGGGTGTCTTTCTGAGGGGCCTCTGGCCAGGTGTGGGGGAGGAGTGTGTGGGGAAGAAGGCTCCGCACACATGTGGCTGTGGGCAGCCTAATTGGGTGGGACGCTAAGTCAGACGGTGTCCTCCAGGGACCTCGCTGCTTTCTTGGACGCGGCTGGGCCATCTGTGGCATTTTCTCACATTCTGCCCACAGATTCCCTGGGACACCGGAAGAAGAGGGGGTCAACTCCCCAGAAGGCTGCTCTGAGGGCTCTTCTTGGAGACAGCCACAGTTCAGGGCTGCACGTGTGTGTGAGAGAGAGACAGACAGACAGAGACAGAGATAGACACCCAGAGAGGGCTGGGAGACGGCAGCTCCGGGAAGAGAGGCCCCGCCCCGCCGCCTCCATCTGGGCTGCGGCAGATGGTGCTGAGACCCAACCAGCCAGGCCAGGGGCAGCGCTTGGAAGCTGAGTGTCCTGAGGGAAGGGCAGTGTGGAGGAGGGTCCCGGGGGGGGGCCGGGCGATGCTCCCTGGCGGAATGCACCTCTGCCCTCCTGCGCCTGTCTTTCTGCTCAGACGTGCAGAGCTCCGAGCCCAGCCCTGCATCTAGCTACAGGTGCGATTTCCCTCCGCCGCATCTCTATGTCCCTCGGAGGCTGAGTGCAATGACTTGGGTCGTAGGCGCAAAAGGTGGGCCCTCCCCAGCCTGGCCCCTGCCCACCTCTGGCTCCCGGATGAGCTCATTTTGCTCCTAGGCAGCAGGAGAAAGGGCAGTTCTACCTGAGCACACCACCCTGTCCTGAAACCCACAAGTCTTTCTGTGCTTTGCCGGATGCCCCCCAGCAAGCTGCTCTGAGACACATAGTGCCTCAGGTGTCCCTCAGTGCCTTGTCGTCCTGTGGCTGAGGCCAGACCCTGACCTTCCCCAGCCTTTGCTAGGACACCTGTGTCAGAGTCTCCTGGGACTCTGTGATAAAGGAAGATCCTGTCCTCAGTCCAAGACCTTTGAATTCCCCGAAGGCGGGGCCAGAGAATCTGCAGTTGAATACCAGCCTTAGGGTCTCCATGCATATCAAATAGCTTGGTGCCCCAGCCTTGAGAGAATGCCTAGGCTCCCTCCTTCCTCAAAGCTGGACATCCTCCGGGTATTCTCTAAGTTTTGTGCCCTGCCTCACAGCCGCTGGGGCTCAGCCTTCTTCTCCAGGGGAACGACCTCCCACATTGTCAGGACCATCTGCTTGCACAGTAAAACTTGTTCTTAGGCTGTTGTCAAAACAGTCTTAGCAGATGAGTCTTTCCCACCTCTAGGAAGTGGGTCCTGACCTCACATTCTCACATCTTACATTCTTGCCCTCGTGCAGTGACACACACATGCTCCCAGCCAGCCACGATGATGGGACACTACGTGCAAGTTTTTGTGCACAAGGATGGAGCTGTTCTGTCCCCTGCTAGACACCTCACATGGCTCCCGAGTCCTCCTCAATCCTCCTCCCCAAGTCAGGAGAGGTAGAAGGCTCTGGAGGGACCATGAGGTCCATGAGACAGGCAGTGCTGAGGTCACCTCAGCTGTTCCACTGACAAGCCATGTAAGTTGGAAAAGTCACTTTGCCTCCTGCTTCAGCCTCAGTTTCTCTGTCTGGCAAATGGGGAAGCAGACACAGCCTGAGTCTCCAGGAGCATGACATGCAGTGATCTGGGTGGAGCGTTTGGCACAGGGCCTGGAACATGCTGTGCTGCCGTAATTGTAGCTGTAGAGCGAATGAAAAGGAAAAAGAAGTCAAAGGAGTTCGTGACCCAGACAGCCCCGGCCTCGCTGCCCTTGCCTTCACCCTGCCCTCCCTTCCTGGATCTCTGCTCATGCTTTACCCCCTCCTGGGGCCCTGCTCCCCTTCTGCTTCCCTCAGACCAAAGCCTGCTTCTTGGCACAGGTAGGCTGAGCCTCCTTCAGGAAGCTTCCACCTGCTGCAGCCTTGTCACTCTCTCGAAGTCCCCAGAGCTTGAATCTCTCAGCCCAGGGCCCCAGGCCCACTGCACTACCCCAGCTACTAGCACATGTCTGGCCAGCATCTCCTCAGACTGCAAGGTCCCCAAAGCAAGGCATGGCAATGCCTCTCTGCCCCCAACAGACCTCCCCACGCCATGTACCTCAACTGAGCACATCTTGGGCAGAGACCTTGTGGCAGTTTCCTTCCCTTATCCAGAAGGACCGGAGGTACCGTGACTCTGATCCCCAGAAAGGCCAGGTCTCTTTTTAATATTAAAGTTAATATAAATGTTTTCCATTGTCAACATTACTTGTCACAGAAAAAGTAAGCAAGGAGGGAAGGTAGCAAGAAGAGAACAGCACTCATATCCCCATTGCCTAAAGAGAACAAGTGTGAGTGTCTTGGTGATTGTCTGTAGGTCCTGCAGGTGGCTCCAGACAGAGCCTCTTGCGACATTGGCCGGGTGCTCACTCGCTCACCCAGAGTACACCCAAAGCGGGGCTGCATATTGTATTAGAAATATAAGGCAGAACCACAGAGCCTGCCCGGGGAGGCTCACAGACTTGTGGGGATGGAACACTCAGGAAATTCATGCCCAGAAAATAATTAAATGCAACCTGTCCCCACCCACCAGCAGCTGACTTGGGTGCCTTGTGTCCCTCACATGCTCCCCTTGGGACTGCAGAGATGGCTGGGAGATGCCTAGCTTAGAGGAGAGAGGCCAGATGTGGCCAGAAGTGGAGGAGGGCAGAAGCCCTGGGCTTTAGTTTAGCAGGCCCTTTGAGGGCATCTATATATCTCCATTCCTTCATCTGAGAAGGAGGGTGAATGGATCCCCTTGAAGAAGCCTTCTTATAATGTGATGTTCAGGGTGTTGCAAACCTTAGGGACCCTGGAAGGCTGGGGGTGGAGATGAACATGGGAAATTTGAGGAGTAACTGGGAGACCACAATCAGAGGTGATTCAGAGTTAAAGTGGAGGTGAGCACTAGGCTCTACCCAAGACCACGGGAGGCAGTCATGCTGCCGTGGAAAAAGCACTGGATCTACTGCCTGAAGACCTTGGCTTTAGTACTTGAGAACTGGTGATGACCGCAAGCAAGGCACCTTGTTGCTTTATCTGACAGCTCCTCCTAACCTTTAAGTCAAGAATAACAATACTGACCTCATAAGTTATTGTGGCAATTATGTGAGACTATGTAGAAACATCTAGAATCATCTTGTACAATGTATAATCATCTTGTACATTATAATCATAATTATAATAATAAGAGAAGAATTGTTAACATGTATTTATCATCTACCACGTCCCCAGCATGATGCCAAGCACTCCAGTGTGCTATCCCATTTAAGACTCCTGGCTTTCCTAGGGAATCTTTCGATTTCTGTGTTACACACCAGGAAACAGAGGCACAGAGCTTAAGTGCCCTAACCACCCAGTGTACAGAGCAAGTAAGTGGCAAGACTAGGAGGCCAAACTGTGTTCCTAAGAGCCGTGTGCTTGGTTAGGAGTACTCGTACCCAGTGCAGTGAAGTAGCGGTATCCACGAGCAAGCAAGTCTTCCCAGCTGGGCCTCAACCTTCCTGTGTGCAGACACTGGCAGCACACTCAGGAAGTGCAGTGGGTACACAGTGAGCACTCAATAATGAGTGTTTATTTATTTCTTCTGTTTACAGCTCAATTCCCAAAGTGAATTGTTTGTTTAACTAAGGAGCATTTACCTTTATTACAGTCATTGGTAAATAAAATTATATTTGCATTTCCACAAATATGTATGAGTTTAATTAGTCTTGCAATTCGTACACAAGAGCCAGTCCAGGAAACACATTCATGAGCTCACACTTCTACCCTAGGCAAAAAGCCTTCCCCGACAAACACCATCGGGATTAAATAATTCATTCATTCACAAATAGTTATTGATCACCCACTCCATGCCAGGCACGGGTCTCCCTGCTAGAGACACAACAATGGCCAGGGCACATAAACTCCTGGCTCTTCTGAAGCTTACACTTTTATGAGGAGAGTTAGATGATAAATTAATAATAAAAATTAAAAACCTGATCGTTAGTACAGTGCTGAGAATTACAATGTGCAGATGAAGTGTAGAGTGACAGTGGCTGCTGTCATCGTGTAAGCAGGGAGGGCCCCCTAAGGAGCTGACAGAGAAGCCAAACAAGCAGATGTGGAGGGAGAAAGTGCTCAGGCAAAGGGGGTGGCAGATGCAAAGGCCCTGAGGCCGGAAAAGACTTCCCGTGCTTCAGGGACAGAAGAAAGATCAGTGTGACAGGAGTATCGTGGGGCTGATGGGGATGGTAAAATGAGAGGGATGGGTGAGGGCAGGTTGTGTCCAGACTGGCAGGTCAAGAGGGCGTCTGAATTGTTTTCCAAGGTTAGCAAGACGCATTGCAGAGACATGTTGTAACACACATGACACAAAGTTCTTTCAGCTGCTGTGAGGATCCAGCAGACATGGAGGTGTGGATTGAGGTGGGCAGTGAGGGTGCGAGAAACAGATGGAGCAGGTTGTGTTAGGGATGTAGGGGTTCCAGCCCATGCAAATGGGTTGTGTATGGAATGAGGGAAATGGGAAGCACCCAGGATGCTTTGAGCCATTTAGTAACGAGTGGGGTCATTTACCAGGAAGCAACAAATTTTAGAGGTGGATGCTCAAAATCCTGTTTTAGCCAAACTGAGAGTAGGGAGGCTGTGAGACATCCCAGAAGAGGCAGTGAGAAGGCAGGTAGATATATGACCCTGCAGCTCAGAGTGAAAATCTGGGCTAGTGGTATAAATTTGAGAGGCATCAGTATGTCATGGTATTTGAAGTCATTTAAACAGAACAAATTAAACGAGACTTCATAGAGGTGATTATTGTTCTTCCTCAGTGTGGACTGAGCATCAATTAGGTGGCAGATTGTGTAATGCACACTATGAGATGGTGCATGCCTGCAGTCTGAAACAGAGGGTGCTGGGCATCCTCTCCACCCCACACCCCCACATACCTCCTCACAGGTGCTCACCTACACTGACATTGCTAACCCTCACTGTGTCTACCATTAGTGACCGTAGCAGAGGAAACTCTTCCTCCTGCCTCAAATCCTCTTTGCACCATCTCTCAGAATTTAGCTGGGCCTGTCCCTCCCCTGCTCCCACCTAAATCCCTCGTGCTGTAGCTTCATTCCCTCCAGCTTCTGCCAGGGCCACTGCTGCTGCCCTTTCTCAGAGTGTCTCTCTCCCGGGACACCAAGGTTGCATTCTGCCCAGCAGAGAGAGCGGGAACTGCTGTCCAGGGGTGAGTCAGCCAGATTCACAGTGGCGATGTAGGTCGCCGAGCTCCCTCCTCCCTGCCCTGCTGCCTCGAAGCTGAAGCCTTCCCACCCTGCCTGCCCCAAGATCCCTGTCTTTGTGGCCACAATCCCCCAGCCCCAGCTCTGACCCCATGAGCCTGACCTCACCCTCTCATTTCTCTGAACTACTAGAAGAGAAGAGCCCTTGGGGGACTTCTCTATGGCCCCCAGAGCCTCCACCAAATGCCTGAGGCAGACTGCTGACTCTTTTTTTCCTTCCTTTAAAATAAAACCAATAAAAGCAACATATAAAGAGAGAAGCTGATGTTTTACTTACAAATGAGAGATGAAATCATTCATCCAGGTACCTGGGAGGCTCTGGGCTGTGGTGAGGGAGCCAGTGGATGGGAGGGCCCAGCGTCATAGGCTGCCCTCTTCACCTCCTGCTGGGTGCAGGCAAGTGACAGAGGCACCTGTGTCCCTACTCCAAACTGTTTCCACCTCCACTGATATCCCAGAGCCAAGCCCTCCTTCCTTGTCACCTTCACAGAGAGTCTTAGGTCTGAGTCCACCGTCAGGAGGGTAGCAGGACGGAGGGGAAATGGAGACGCAAGATGGCAATACAGGTGCACTGTCATTTATTGGTAGTAACTAATAACAACTCCATTGCTGAGCACTCTGAAGTGCCAGGCCTATGCTGCCTGTGGGACCACATCACCTCTCCCCATCTTCACAACAGTCCCATGATGGTGCCAATTTGGTAGCCCACAGCCACATGTGGCTATTTACCTCTAAATTAACTTTATTCAAATGTAATTAAAAATTCCATTCCAGAGTCTCACTAGCCATTCCAGGGTTCAGTAGCCACAAGTAACATGTGACTATCAGGTTAGACATCTGCACTGTCTACATAGCATGTTTTCCACCTTCCAGAAAGTTCTGTTAGACAGCATTGCTCTGGAACATCACCAGCAGGCAAGGCACTCAGTGCTTGTTAAATATTAACATGGATGCATGTGTGTGTCCACTCATACGAGTGGGAGGGGGCTTTATGGAATGTTCACATGTGCACAGCACATGGGCCACAGGTGTGCATGGGTTTAGGTTCACTTACGTGTGTCTGTGCCCATGTGTGTCTAAGAGGTGCCTACTCCTCCTTCCTGCTGCCTGAAGGAATGTTAAAAGCTCACAAATCAAACTGTCCAGGTTCAAATGCTGGCTCTCCCATTCTCTAGCTGTGTGACCTTAGGCAAATAGCTTAACTTCTCTGTGCCTCTGCTTTCTCTCTATAAAATAAAGATAATAATAGAGCCAAGGGTTCTAGGATTCCAAGGGTTATTTGGAACATTGCATGAAATAATACATGTATGTGCAAAGGTCTCAGCAAGGCTCCCAGCGCACTGTGAGCTATTAATAAACATTAGCTGTTACCCTCCTTTTCCGGGAGGCAGTGTTTGAGCTGGCTGGGGCAGCCTAGGCAAGAGTTGGCTGTGTGGAGCAGGGTGCTGGGAACTCTGATGAGCCCTGAGGGTGGCCTCCCGCTGGAGCCCACCGCAATTTCCTGGAGCAGCAGGGCGGGGCTGGGGAGCAAGCTGGTTGGTAATGACGGTGACACCACTAGACCACCAGGAGCAGAAGACTGGGGCAGGGAGATGGGATCCCTGGGGACGACGTGGGGAGTGGGAGCCCACAGGAAGCGCGGGTGAAAGTGAGGAAGGGGCTCAGCCTCAGCCTGGTGTTTACAGCCTAGATCCTCCCCGCCTCGCCTTGCGAAATGTGCTGCCAGGCAGGGGGAGGGAGAGAAGCGCGTGCATAACTGTTTCACAGTGTCAGAATTGCTTTCTATATTCGGTAAAGCACCAGGACAGCTATTCCCTCACACTGCCCTCTAGGATCTAAAGTCTCACCTGGGAGATGAGACCAACCCACAAGCGACAATTGGAATGAAAAAGAATGAGAGCAGAGGAGGCACCTGAGGGAATCTCTAGTCCCAGGCAGCCATTTTAACACAAATCAATGCAACAGGTATTTGCTGAGTGAGCGCCTGTTCTGTGTACAGACAGAGTTGTGGACGCTGCAGGGGATTTAGGAAAAAGGATAAGAAAGCCTCTTCCCTCCGGAGCTGAGAGCCCGAGAAAGAGGCCCCAGACCCCAGCAGCCAGAGATGAGGTGACCTTGCGAGGTGGGAGGGGTCCCGCGCCCGAGATCACACGTAGGCAATGGCATTTGGAATGGGTTGCGAAGATGGGTGAGACCTTAGGAGCAAACCGAGGACCAGAGAGGTCAGGCGGCTTGCCCAGAGCTACACAGCTGGTAAAGCCGAGAACCCGGGAGAGAGAAGGCAAAAGGATGTATGAGAACAGTACAGAGATCAGGGCCTCCGGGGTGCGCACTGGAGAGACAGGCGGTCCCTGGGAAGCCGGCCAGAACCCGGGCCACCTCCGCCAACTCGGGTGGACTCCCGCAGGGCCCCGCCGGTGCGGGCCGGAGGCTGCCTGCGCTTTCCGTCGTGGCCAGCAGAGGGCACCAGGACCGCCGCGCAGCCCCGACCATAGAGTTGGCCGCCGGAGTTCGCGCTGCGACCACACTCAGCCGCTCGGCCGAGACGGTCATGGGACACGACCTGGGCCGGCTCTCTGGCGGCTTCTGTGAGGAGGGTGGAGCGCCAGTGAGGCCTGCTTGGATGAACAAGAGAAATCTCACCGCCCGTCTGGGTCAGGCAGATCCATAACAGTGGCACCTCAAGTTGCATAAAAGAGGATTCCCTCAAGAGGAGCCAGGGTCTAGTGGACAGACAATAGGTGCATTCTCTCTAATGCCACTCGGAAAAGCAAAAAGAAGGGACTCTCCATCTGTCATTCCCCGGGGTTCATCCCTAGATCTACAGACAAGCAATTTGGAATTGTATGAGGATTTCCTGTCAGGCTGTGTGGGGGGTCAGGTGGAGGCAGCAGCCTGAAACAGTCCCAAAGACCTGCAATTTTCATGTCCTTTTGCAGACATATGACAAGGAAATCATGTCCTTTTGTATAGACCTGACAGGAACTAGCTTCCCTGCCTTAATGATAAAGGCCATTCCAAGTTAGCACTTGGGTTGCCCTTTTGGAGAGAGACACCCCCAAGACTGCTTCTCTTAAATAGGGAGGATCATTCCTGTAGGAGAAGCCCAGAGTGTACACAAGGCTGACTCAGGCCAGTTTCAGTGAAATATCCCAAACTCCAAAGGAATTGGGGCTGAATTTAGTTTTTCTTCTTCCCACTCCGAGAACCTGGTCTGGTTTAGGCAGTGACAGTTTGGAGACTGGGATCACAGTAATGATCAAGGTGGTGATGACTGAGTGCACAGCAGGAAATGGCAGGGAGAGAGAAAGACAAGGAGAGGGGCACCTCAGGGACGGAGGAAAGACGTGGCAAGAGCAGAGTAGCCAGGAAGGCCAGGTTGAAGATGGGTGACCTGTAGCACCAGCCCGTCCCGGGGATGCACCACATCAGGTCACATCTGTCCTCAGCTTTGTTTGTGTGAATCTTATGAGGTGAGTCAAGCAATGCACCCTGGGAAGGCAGGCTGCCTCCTCTCCCTCATGGCACACAGCTCCCACCACCCAGGACGTGTCACCCATGTTGCTCTCCAGGCCAGTAGTGCTTTCTGTGAAAGTAAAGCAGCCACAACAAGCCCAGGGCCTGGGCTATCTGCCCAAGCATGTGGCTCTGTGAGGCTGGGGTGATGGAAGAGGGCAGGAAGGAGCAAATGCAGAATGTGTCAGAACTCACTGGCTAGGGCCCAGGGCTCTCCTGTCTCAGGTGCGCCACAGCCTCTCCAGGCCTTCCTATCTGCATTTGTAAAATGCTACAAATAGCAAGCTCGCCTTCCTAACACAGATGTTGTCATGCTCAGATTAAGTAAAAACATAGGGAAAAAGCACGAGCACCACACAGGTGCCCCAAATAGACCTGGGGACATCTCACCAAGGGCTGGGAGGCTGTTGCTCAATACATTTCCCTTGGGGAGCGGGTGGAGAGACAGGAAAATACATAGATGAGAGGCAGATGCCAGGGAAGAGAAAGTTCACACTTGTTCAGGCTTCAACCCACCTTTTTCCCTGACTCCTATCCCCAGGGCTACTGAAGACCACCAGCCTTACCCCACAGCCATGCTGGCTTGTGCAGCAGCCCTCACCTTTCCCCGAGGAAGCCTGTCTGCTGCCTCCACCCCTGCTAACACCCCTCCAGGGAATATCCTCCCACCTCCCCCCACCCTTGCTGCAAACAGCTGTGATTCAGATAGAATCATTTCCAAGGAAACCAAAAAAAAAAAAAAAAAATTCCAAGCGTCAGGGGAAATTTCAACCACAAAGCAAGTGGTTCCAGAGGAGCATTGATGGCACCCAGGATGCAGCTTTGGGCTCCCAGCATTGTCAACACTGTCCTCAGAGGAAGAGACATAAATAGGACGTATGTGCAGGGGTGTGGGGAAGGAGATGGATGTTTCCCAGAAGTGGAAATTAAAGTTTTCAATAACATTTGTTTTTTAGCCACAGAGCCCTGACCAGTAGAGGACCCCAAAAAGGGAAGAGAAAAGGCGAGCAGGGGCTTTTTTACCAGGAGGCTCTCCACTCTATAGGGCCAATATGGATTCAGGTGGGGCCTGGCTCAGCTGCCCCAGGCTCTGTAACAGCCCCAAGCCCATCTGAGAAGGCTCCACTGTGGCCCTCTCCCCTGGTGGCTGCCCACTTCCCAGGGGCGTTCAGGGCTCATTTGGATCTCACATTCAGGACCTGGCCATTTAGCGTTCCTTCAGAGCTCATGGTACGTATGTACCTGCTCTTAAATTATACACTTGTATAGGTGACCCATCTCTAGCCCACACATGCACACACAGAAGCACGTACCATGCTGAGTGATGGGTTATGTGAACTTTTGCTGTTACTCTCAGGATCATTTTATGCTAACATGATAAAGTGAGTCAGATCCAGGATTCTGCCAAGTGGATCTGAGACTGGCAGCTGGTTTGAAAGTCTGCACTTTGGAGCCCTGTTCAGAATGGTAGCAATTGCCTTCAGAATTCGTTCCGGACAGTGGCTTCATTCTGAAATGACTTGAGTAGGAAAAATAACAAAAAGACATATATAAGTGCAATAGGTACATACTCTCTCGTAGCTTTTTATTAAAAGTCAGATTCTGTTCATCTAAATCACACAGAGATGTTATTTCTAATTCTAGAATCACCAATTGGCTAAACCTCTGTAGGCAGGAGGGATTTCCAGCATGATGTGCTATAGATGGAGAAGACCTGGGTACAGGGAGGCAGGCCCCACCATCTGAGACCACCACATGGCAGCCAAGGTCCCCAGGGCTAGCCATGTCTCCCTTCAGACAGCTGCAAGGGAGAGGAAATGAGCGTAGAGGACAGCTTTCCACCAGCCTGTGTGTAGACAGCTCAAGCCTGCAGGACGCTGCACCTCAGATTCCCTTGTTTCAGTTAGTGTCAGGCAGCCTCAGCTCCTGCTGGCTGGCGGAAGGGGTTCTGTAAACATCCAGCTCTGTGAGGCGTGTCCCCTCTCCTCCGCGGCTGCACCGTCCAGACAATAGGCCAGATCGGGAAGTGTCTGCATTCATATTCAGTCCTCTGCCTTCCCTTCCCGCTCTTCCCCTCCCTCCCTTCCCCTCTGGCCCTGGGGATGTATTTTGCATCCTTTAAATGATCTTGTTTATTCTATGTGTCGGAATATAGTTATCTGAATATTAATTATGGCTTTAGTGAAGTTCATCGGTTGAATGCAGGAATTGAGAATTCCTCCTTCACTTTCAGCCACCTGCTTTGATTTCTCTGTTTATCTGCTTGACTGAGCTGAAATCAGTTTCTGTAAGTGAAAGTCGGCTGCTTGGAGCAGATGTTAATGCTCAGAAATAGTGTACGGTCTGCTATTAGCATAAGTAGCATGACGCTAATAAATAGAGGTGTGCAGGGCTGGTGGCCATGGTGGCAGTGGGGACCGAGGGACAGTGGCCTGCACGGCGATGGAACCCAAGCCCTGCCCAGAGAAAGAAGGAGAGCCCCAGCTTGAGTGCTGGGCACCTTCTGCCTGAGCCAGTCCCCCTTCCCCCTCCCCAGCACCCCAGTATGCAGCCAGCTGGGGGCCGATGATTAATGACGGTGAGGACTGTAACCAAATTGTAGTGCCATTAGCACCAAGTCACGACTGACAACTAGATACATCATCTCTGAGGTTTCTATCCAGCTAACTAATTTAACTATGTGAATACGGGAAACACTGCGCTGATGCCATAAGGCAAATATTGCCAATACCCGGGAGCCCGGCAGTAACGAATGGGAGGCGGAGAATTCATCGGGCCCAGCAGACAGGTCCTGGACCCCGGCAGGGTCAGCAGATCTCTCTTCATAGTGTTTGGGTTTCAAAGCTCTAGAATAAAACTCCACTTCACGGAAGAGCTAGGACCCAACAATAGGCCAAGCCCCCAGCCCCAGGAGGCTGCCCCCTGACGTGGAGATGACAAGGTTTCCTTTCAAGTCAGACAAGGACAGGTTTGCTCCCGACAATGCCTTTCTCCCCAGCCCCCTAATTTCTCCCCGGCTCTGCAGCTCCCCGCTTTCTCCAGGAGAGGGACTTGCAGGCACTTTGGCGAGATACAGGTGGGCCTCGCTTCTCACAGGAGCTGCTCCCGAAATAGTGAATGCAAATTGTTATTATCTTCCTTTATGTCATTTTACAATGAGTCCTATTTGAAATGTGCTGTGTTTGCTCATCAGAAGAGCCTTATAAGGAAGGCTTTTAGAAATGAAAGGATCCTTCTGCCATGCGAATAGCTGCCCTTTAATTCATCTGGTTTGTGAGCTTGAGTGTTCCACACAGCCATGTTTCTTAAAGCCAGCCCCTGAATTACTAGGTGATTTCATCTCTGAATCAGAAAGCCCCCCACCACTATGGTCACCCTCCTACTGTACGGGCCAGAGGCTCAGGAGGTTGGAGGGCAAGGAATTGACTCCATGATAGAAACCCTTCCCACCTGCCATGCTGGTGGCAGAAGAACCTCTAATAGGTTCTGTGTGGCTCAGCAATTCCGATCCCCTCCCTGGGGGTTCCTACTTATATGAAGGGAATTGAGGACAAGCTAATGGGACGAGCTGCTGTGAGTACACACATTCAGGAAAACTCACAGCACTCCAGCGATGGGCAGGAGCATCTGTGCACAGGCAGATGTGTATTTCCACCGTGTACCTGCAGCCACACACCTGACCGAAACGCAACACGCGGTACTTCAGTAGCCACGCTGGCTTGTTGGGAGGCTCCATTCTGGAAGTGGCCGCCCACACCAGTAAGCTCAGAAGACAGCAATGGCAACAACCCAGATAATTCTGGGAAATTTAACTTCCACAAGAGAGATCCAGATAATGGACATGGGAAAAAAGACTTTGGCGCCTGAGTAATTATGCAGCGCCCCTCTTTCCAGAGTAAGCGCAAAGACAATAACTTTAAGTCATTGAAAACTACCTAAATAGATACACACCCCATGTGTAAAGCACTTCCTCCTCTGCTAAGTTCTCTCATCTCTTTTCTCTTATGTACAATTTGTAACCGCCTTATGAATGCAATAAAGCAGGAACTATTATCCCAATCGACAGATGAGAAAACTGAGTTTGAATATATGTGGAATACAGGGCTGTAATTTCTATAGACAACAGGCTAGGTTTATTTTTGTCAGAAAATTAGCACCAGGTAATCTGACCTTTTTCTATTTTTTGTTTTCTCATCCAGAAGTTAAAAAGTCAAATTCCTGATCCCCATGCTCTAATGTTATCTCAGGGGCCTAAGAGCACACATTTTCTCTGTTTTCTTCAAAGAGCCTATCGTAATATCCCTTAAAGATCTGTTCTTTAGTCTGAAACTGTTTCAGATGTAAATGGGGTACGGTCTCCCCAAAGAGACCACCTATCCCTCCACCCATTATTTCACAAACCCTGGGCAAGAGTTAAAAAGGCGGCTGTGATGCAGTCCCTGCCCTCCGAGTACCTACAGAGAAGTAAAGTACAAAGCCACGTTTTCCCAAACTGCCACAGGAACACACAAAGTGCCAGGGATACTCAGAAGAAGAAAAGCTGTCTCCTGAGGGGATGACTTGGGGAGCTGCTGCACCGGGTGTCCTTCGATCTTGGCCTTGATGAATGGATATGATTGTGAAATGCAAAGATCAGCAGAAGTGCCCTCCACAAGGAGAAAGCAGTTTGAGTAACAGCAGAGAGGTGCTGGGGAGACAGGGCAGGGCAGAGCCTGGCCAGGCCAGCAGCTGGCCCCTCGGTGGACGTGGAGAAAGAGGAGTGAGCATAAGCTGCCAAGGGGCTGGACGCTGGGAATGTGAGCTGTGGATGATGGGCAGGGGACACCCCATGCTCAGGCCCTTGTTGAGGACATTATCCAGGGTTGGCAGACTAGGGATTAAGACTGGAGTTAACAGGGGGATCCTGGTAGGGGTCAAGGGGCTCACTCACTCTCCCATAATGACTGGAGCAGACCAGTGCCCTGAGCCCATGCTGCCCTGCACTCAAGGATCTTGGGGTGTGAGGGGCCTGGCTCCTTTCACTGGCAGTTGCATCCTAAGTCCTGAAAGCCACGATGGAGCAGACCCTCTGGCCTTGTACAGGGGAGCACCCAAACTTCTCCCTCCAGAACACTGTCAGTTCCACCCACCCCAGCCCCACCTCTGAGTCCTCTACTTTCTTAAAGGGTTTGCCTTTAAAACAAACTGCTGTTATTAAATAAATAATTGATTCCCTTCCCCATTTTTTATTAATCAAAGGCTAATCAGAGCCACGGATCGGCATGCGGCAACCAGTGTTAGCCACACGGAGTGGATATAATTCTTGCTAAAAGCAGCGAGGTGCTATTTTTATTTTCCCCGTGCAGCCTCATCAAGGGACATGTGCAGTTTCCATTAGGCTTTGTGAGACGCTGAGAAAGAGCTGGGCCTCTGGGACTCCAGGGCCTCAGCCTTGACCAAGCAGTCTACATCCTCGAGGGACCCTGGTGGGGGGGCTGCAAGGAGGCAGCGTGAAGACCAGGCTTATGGTGCACTGCAACTGCTGGGAGGGGGCCCCAGCAGTGGCTGGGTCCTGGGAGAGAGGGTCTTCAGCTACCTTCAGTTTGTCAGGTCGGACAGCCCAGGGCTCACGGGACCTCCCTGGACAAAGATCCGGGGGGGCCCTGCCCTGGCCTGAGGCTAAGAGTCCCTGAAACCTCCTATAAGCCTGGGACCTCATCCTGTCTTGTCCACCAGCAGCCCCTACCCCAGGTCCCATCTCAGCAAACAAGATATTGCCTCACGCCACCCACACTCACCTGTGCCACCCCCAGCTTAGAGATACCACTGGCAACATCAGGGATCTATGACCTGGGCCAGATCCTTATCAGTCCTTTTTTTTTTTTTAATCTGCTGACTTTTTTCCTTTCTCTCTCTCTCTCTCCTTATTGATCCCAAATGAGGAAAGAGTCTATTAATCCTAAACCCAGGGAAGATTAGAGATAGAGCCGAAAGGGCTTGTCAGGACAGAGCCACGCTGGCATTATCTCCAAGAAGGTGACCACGTTACCAGCAGAAGGCAGGAGGGGAACCAAGGAAAGGGGCAGAAAATGAAACAAAGAGTGGCTGCTCGGGGAGCAGATGCTATCCCTGATCTATTGGCCTGAGATGGGGCCTCCAATCTTAGCTGCCATAATAAGCCTCCGTCCTGGGGAGGCAGGGAGGGGCATGGATATAGAGATGGTCATAGGTCACCCCCTTTCTTATAGTGTCTTGCCAGTCAAGCAGGATTTTTATCTCCTCTGGGGCTGCAGGGACTTTGGCTCTCCTAGGGTCACCCACAACCAAGAGAGTGACAGGGTGACAGTCCCAGCCCCATACAGTATGAGGAAGCCGTTTCCTGACTGCAGGAGTGGCCTTCCGCATTGGGACTGAGGAGCTAAATGACTCACCAGAGACCCTAGGCAAGTCCCTTAGCCTCTCTCTGCCTCAGTTTTCTCCCCCATAATATGGACCCAATCCTCATAAGACCCTTAATTGAGTTGCGGTGAGAATTATATGAGCTCATCTGTATGATGAGCCTGTGTACATATTAGTGTTACTATTACTAAATAATTACTATCATACTTTCACCCAAAGTGCAGGAAGGCTAGACCATGGCTGGAGGAGAGTCTGGCCAGCTCTCCTCTCGGCATGGTGGCCTGGGGGTGCGGTCTCCAAGGACAGTACAAAAGTTAGCAGTGTCAGTGCTGATGTAACCAAAAAGCATGTGACTCTGCCGTGGCTGGCATCCATTCTGTAAGTGGACCACAGAACAAACCCGCAGGAACATCCATGGCAGACTCTCAATACCCCAGCTGCATGTCTCAGCCCTCCTGGGTTCTGTCTGCACAGAATCCGAATCCCTGTGGGTGAAGCCCAGGCACTGTGTTTCTCAGGTAAAGATACAGAGGCCAAGGAAAGTTAAATTCTTGTCCAAACTACTATAGCTTTTGGGTGGTAGCTGGTTGATGGTCCCCTAGGGAGTAGAGTCCAGATTCAAAAAGCTCCTCCTTAGCTTGTCCAGAAGTCCACCAGTTGCTTGCAAAGCAAGTCCAAAAGCTGTTGGCTTCCTGTGGCTGTAGGAAGGCTGGGCAGCAGGCTGTCTCCCCTACTAGAGCTTCTTTTCTCCTGACCAGCTCATCTGCTCCCTCACTCCCAGTTTCCTCCATGTGGGAGCTAGTGCTAGAGTGTCTGGATGTTCCCTGGCTGTCTGATCCTGTGTGAACTCCCCCATGCAGTGGGCCTGATGTGCTGCCTCAAGCCAGATATAAGCTCCTTGACGTCAGAGTTGCAGTCTCAGGGTCATGAGCACCTTAACCCACAGAGTCTGGAATCGACTTCTGGACAGAGAGTATGTCCCCATGCTCTCAGGAACACCCCTCACACCTCAGACCTTGAGCAGAGGCCCATAAGATCAGAGGAGGAAGTCAGGGTCTCCATGCAAGCACTTCCTGAGGACCAGATCTGTGCGTTATCTCGTCTCTTCTCACACAGACACTAGGAGGCTGATACATAGTGAGATTTTAGATCACTTTACACATGAGGACACTGAGACGCAGAGCTCTTGACTGACTTGCCCAGCAAATACCCAACTTGAAAGCCTGGTTCTTAACCCATTCGTGCACCACCTCCACCTGGGTCACCCAGCTGAGAGGCTTAGTCCTCTGGGAAAATAGTAATACAGGGGCTTAAAAATAAAGAATGAGCTCAGAGCAGGTGGCTTGTTTGCTGTTTATTACCTACTTCAAATTATGACAATTAGCCTCCAAGTTACCAATTTACAGAAGAATAACAGCAAAAGAGGACACTGTTGGTACTTCCACCTGGTACAGTGAGGAAAATGCTGCCGAACTGGGAGACGGCAGTGCTGAGGTTTTTGAATTAGTATGATGATGATTATTATTATTATAGAAATAACACATATGCCCAGTAAAAAGTGCAAAGGGGTATACAATGAAGTGTGATTCTCCCTCCCACTTTAGACCCCATCCCACTCTCCAGAAGGTACGATTTCCTGCATATTCTTCCAGAAATATGTCAAGTACAGACAGGCACACACAAACACACCCACATACGTTTTCTGTTGTGGAAATTGGAATATGCTCCCTGCACAGCCATGCACCTTGATTTCTGAGCTTTGCAATGTATCTTGGATCTTTCCAGACAAACACACGTGTGAACCTACTTCATTCCACTTAGTAGCCACACAGAAGTTCATTGTCCAAACCTTCACTAATTGACATAACCAGGCTTCCACTGGTGGACATTTAAGTTGTTTCTAGTTTTGTGTTTTATTTGATTGCAGACCACACATAATCAATATCCCTGAGCACATCCGTTGTATACATGTACAACTCTATCTATAGAAAAAACGTCTTATAAGTGAAATTATTTCAATAGATTTAAGCAGTCTACATTTAGATAGATATTTGCCCCGAAGAGATTGTTCCGATGTAAGCACCCATTAAATCTTCTCTTTTGGAATTCCTGTTTTCTCAAACTCCTTACTAGAATGTTGTGTATTATCAGAAAATACTTAATGTTTGCCAGGACTTAGCTTCCAAATTCTCCCCTGATGCCAGCTAGCTATGAGGCCAGAAGCAAGTCACTTTGCTCTCTAGGCCTCAGTTTCCTCACCAGCAAGCTGAAGCTTGGTCTAGCTGATCTTTGAGGACTCTTTTAGCTCTCCCTGTCTGTGATTTTAAGTACTTACTATATATTATATATATGCTATGTGTTAAAACTGTGCTGGGACCTATGGGTCCTCCTAGCCTAAAGGAACTTAAAACCTGGTTGGGGAGCTAGAACATATCCAGAGAAGATTTAAGGAGCAACTTAGGATAGTCTGAGGTCAAGTGAAAAGTTGTGTGATTTAGTCTATTGGGCCTATGGAAGGTCATGGGAGAGTGATCAAAGGACTGGTGGCCAGGGGCTGTTCCCCAGAGGAAGTAGAACACCCTGGAAGGAGAAGGAAGATGCACAGAGGTGGTGGTTGGAAATGGCAATAAGAAACATCTTATCCCAGGCCCCAGGCAGGGCCTGGAGAGCCAACCTGCCTTCTCCCCAAACCACACCACATTCTGCTTGTTTTCGAAACCAAGTGAAACATCAGGTTTGTCTCAGAGTATGGTTTGATGTTCCAGTTCAGTGAGGATCAGGTCTTCTCCCAGCAGCTTCACTAAGCACAGCGTTCTTTGTGAAAACATCAGTTCAGTTCATTGTTCTGGTGGGGTAGAGGAAATTACTACAAAAAAAACCTTGATTAAACTGAGTTCTCAAACAAATGGAGGACTCTAATTGATTTTGTTTTCTGGATGATGGGAGGTAAAAAGAGTCTGGGGGTTCAATCCACCTTGAGAATGATTTTACAAGGCTCGTACTGCTTTCCCCCTTGGGTCCGTCTGGGCTGGCGATCGTTCTCAGTGCTGGATCCAAACTCATGGCCAGTGCTTCTCAGATCACACTGATGGTGACTAAGCTAATACCAGCTAGTGCAGGTGGTGTTTCAGTTTGGTGGGTCAGCTCTGCCAAATAAAACGTTTGCTCTTTCGTTCCTGGTAATAGTGCTCATTTATAGGTGATTTTGCTCATTTTCTGCATAGTGGATGGGGGCATAGATTGAGGGTTCTGCTAAATTGATGTTATGTTACTTTGGGCTTACATAAATTAATGGTATTAGCCAGAGTTTATTATAGCTGGAGAGGGTCTTTGTCCAATTGCCCACTTTATAGATGAGGAAACTGAGGCCTTGATCCACCAAGTGGCTTGTTACAGGGCTTTCAAGAATCAATGTGGTGCCCGCATCTTACAAATCTGGACTTTTTCATATTGGACAGGGACAGGTTATGTACCTTGGTCAAGGTCCCAGAGCCCATGGAAGGCTGAGTTGGGGGTACTACAACTAAGCCAAATTGGCACCAGCTTCTACCAAGAAATGCCCAAGGCCCTGAAACCTGCTTCTCCCTGCTCTTTGGAAACTCTTTTTGAGGAAGGGAGCCTGAGAGTCTGCATTTTATTTTTTTTTTCATTCCTACAGGGTTTTAGTAGAATGGAATGAAAAGATGAAAATGGAGTGAGGAGAAAGGTCACTTACCTGAAAATAATTTTTGTACTGACCTTACTTTTGGAACTATGTTAATGTTTCATTTATACAAGTGATAAAAAAATATATAAACATGTTAAAGAGCACTTGACATGATCCTGGTGTGAAGATGCTGCCTTCAGGGGTCCCTTGGAAACATTCTTAAAGCATCATTCTTTTTTCACAGAAGTGGCTTTACCCCCAAGCCACACCCCTCCCAAGCCCAGAGTAGTGCTTGGTACAAGAGCCTCAGACATCTAATACCTTTCTGGCCCCTACAGGTCACAGACAGAGGCACAGCCAGGCAAATGCAAGTCACCTCTCCAAACACAATATTTGTCTCCTTTAAGGGTTGGTTGTGGGTTGAAAGAAAATGCATCCTCTAAGCCTTTAAAGGACACTTCCCGCTGAGACTAGTCCTAGCCTTGGTCTTCCTACCATCTGGCCATGTGATGTTACTTTGCTGCTATTCCTCCAGAGGTAAAAAGAAGATACGATAATTTCCACCCCACCTACCTCCCAGAACTGCCAGGATAATTGAGGTCAGTGGTGCGCAAACTTTTGTGTGCTTCAGAATCCCCTGGAGTTCTTGTTAAGCACAGATGGCTGAGCCCCATCCCAGAGATTCTGATTCCATAGGTGGTAAGGAAGACCTAGGAATCTGCATTTCTAACAGATGCCTGGGTGATGCCCACGGGCTCATCCTGCAGGTCGGGCTCATCCTGCAGGTCGGGGCTGCATTTTTGAGAACTGCTGCTCTAAGAGACTACAAACAAGGGATCATGTGAAAGGCATTTTTTATTATTATTTTAGATTTTTGTAAACGTAGGATCCTTCCTTAAAGGGAAGAAATACTATTTCCTCCCTCCGACTCCATATCTGATTGATTTAAATGGCACAAATCCCATTTTCTTATGCAAGAACCTACGGAAGCTTTAGGAAATATTATGGATGTATTATAGATCTATCAGCTAGACACCAAATCAGCCTAGCACAGTCCTTCCCTCACCTTCCTTCTCACCCCACACCAATGATCCTTTTGAGAAAACAGAAAGTTCTCCCCACTGAAGAGAAATGTTTAAATACCCGGTCAAGTCCACAGCCTGTCTTCCTCACACCCTCCTCTCCATCTGCACAGACCTAGTCAGGACCAGGGCCCACACCTTGCAAACATGGAGATCCCTCCCACTGCCCTCCACACACCCAGAAACCCAGACGGCCTCTGTCAGCCAGGAGTACTGCTGGTTCCCACTGAGACAGACATGGCGTCCCTTTTTCTAATACCGGGCTATTGTCTGGAGTTAGAAGGAAACAAATTAAAAATACAAAGGATTCCCAGAAGTCATTGGCCCCAAATACGAAGGGCCTGTTGTTGGTTCCTGCTGGTGAAGACAGACATTAAAGTGCATGGCATTTGAAGGGAGGGACATCCTGTCCTCCCTAAGGCCCAGCCAGGGCAGTGTAGGCAGCCCTTAGAGCTCTCTCAGGGGACAGGGGATCCGGAGCCACCCTGTGGCCAGCTGGCAAGGAACGGAGAGGCAGAAAGACAGCAGCAGGGTGGTCAGAGGAGCAGGAGGCACCCAGCCCAGAGAGAGGTGGTTAACACAGAGAAGGAGGCGGCGGGCAGGAGGGGCGAGGGAAAAAGGGAGGGCGGAGGGCGAGACGCTTCAGGGAGAGGGAGGGAGGCGCAGACAAAGAGAGCAGAGCGGGAAATGCAGCGCGGGACAGGATGTCATCGAGTCACCTGCGCGCCCGCCCGCCCGACCTGGAGGGAGCGACACTGACCGCCGGAGCTGGCTGGCGTGCGGGGGGTCGGGGATAGGGGGCGGGGCGTGGGACGCAGCCCCCAAGACGTGGCCACCCAGCGGGCGGCAGCCGCCGGTTCGGGTGACGAGGCCAGGGGAGTCCAGGTTTTTGCCCTCTCCCTCCGGGTCCCCGCCCTTAATGGCTCAGTAATCGATTGGCCCCGCGTCCTATTTTCACCGCAGGCGGCCGGCGCCAGAGGTCGGCTAATATCAATATTTCCCACGGCTGCGCTGCGGTGTAGATCCTCCTGCTCTGGGGCTGCCCCGCCAGCCGAAAATTTACCTTTGGTTTAACAAGAAGTGGGAGCTGAGTCAGGGATTAGGGCGCGCTGTCAAGTTGAGTCAACACAAATAAAGAAGGGGGAGAGGGTGGGAAGAGGGGAGAGACAGCAGGGGAGCCATCAAGACAGCCTAGGGGTAATTGTGGGAAGAGAAGGAGAGCGAGGGGGAGGCAGCGAAAGGCAGGAGAGGAAAGAGCGGGCAGCCAGAGGAAGGGATTTTAGAAGACCTTGGCACCCTTCTCCTGGGGTTGACATATGAAGGCATCAGAGATGGCCATTGTCCTTCTTCCAACTCACCCAGCAACAGAAGACCACAGGGCCCTTAAAGCCTGACTGATTTCCCTGCCCGTCCTCATCCGTGTTGTTAGCCGGTTCAATTTTAAGTGGCCTTTTCTCTCCAAGCAGATGTGACTCATTCAAGGCAGGGAGAACTAACATTTATGGAGGCATGGCCATATGCCAGGTGACAATCAAGTATAATCTCATTTTACCTTCTCAACAGGCTGCATGGGTGCAAGGCAGGGTGTCTCCTGGTGGTGCCTAAGGCACCCAGGCAACCCATGGGCCTCATGCACAGGGCAGTCTCCCGAAAGACAGAATGCACGTAAAAATGGACAGCAGTAGGACAGGACGGGACAGTAGAGCAGAAGGTAGGGACACTTAGTGAGCCTACGTACATTGCCAAGAGCCACACACTCTCCCTCCACCACCTCCCCCTCCTCCCACCTTCACCTCTGTTGACTGATTAATTGTGAACGGATTGATCCGTGGTTTTTTATTAAAGACAATGTAGAGACTCAAGTTTCACACTGCAATGAAGGGCCAGAAGGAAATAGTGGCATGAAAGTTTGTGAGACAAAGGGCCAGGAAGCCAAGAAATGCAAGTGGAACTTCTCTGGGCAGGCCATCGGGTCTCACCCTCCCCAGGACCCATTCCATCCACAGCCTGAGCTTCCAACTCAGCTGATGAGCATCCTATCACTGGTCTGAAAGTCCCAGAACTAAGCCTGGGCAGGTACCTTGGCCTATTCTCCCAGCAGTTGCCCCCCTTTACTAGGCCTATCTTCTCAGCCTAGATCACCAAGTTTCTGACCCTTGGTCAGTATGACAGGTATGTGTCTCAGAATAACAGAGATGGGAGCAGCCCAGGATTAGGGACACAGGGCAGGCACCAAGTGGCAAACAATGGGCTTCTTCCTTCAATTTCCTGACATCCCAAAAGAACACCTGGGTTCCCTCTAAGCCCCTCACCTGGCTCCATAAGAGGTCTGGAGAAGAATGAGAATGGATCCATGTCAACTCTCACTTTTCAAGAAACGCCCCATAACTAAAACTCATAAGACTTCTCTCAATACATGTGGTCCCCCTGTCTGTTCCTCAGCAGATGCAGGCTACTAAAGGGTCCCAAACAAGCCCATATAAACATGCGCCCAGACATGACATGAGCCCCTCAGGGAGACAGAATAGGGAGAACAGCAGTGCCTACCCCAGCTGTCTCAGCCTGGTTGTGGGGAGCAAACCTGTACATGGCCAGACACTCACAGATGCAAGAACATGGTCCTGTGGCTCTGCAGACTGGAAATTCTGCAGACTTCAGAGACAGGAATGCTCAGGGCAGTGGGACAGATGTGGCATGGTTGCATGCAGGAAGCTGGATGGATGGGCCAGGGGAGAGAGAGCCCAATGCCAGAAACCTGAGGCAGGTCAGACTGGTGGGGGGATCAGGTACTGCCCTGTCAGAGGGGTTCAGAGAGGATAGAAGGAAGCCAGTCATCAGAGATATGGCCCCAGGACTTCTACCAGACCTTGCTGTCCTATTAGCCCATGAGAGGGAAGATGGCGCTGCCAGAAAGTTCTGGAGCTCCTCTCAAACAACCATTGAAAATCTCCCCACACCCTCTCCTTAGCTTTCCTCTCAGCCTCCCTATTAATGTGACAATGATAATGCATTTTACAGCTCAATTCATTGCCCCAGCTCTAACACACAGGCACTCACACATACCCAGAGCCATCTAGTAGGACCTGGCATGGTCTCAGTGGAGACATGATGACACATTCCCTGTGGTGGGGGGGGACGTAGTTCCTTAGTCCTGTTCTCAGTCCATCTTCCATCTTGGCTCCAACTGGGTCCTGGGTTGGAGCTGGGCCGCAGGGAGATGTGTGGTGCTTGTCATCTGAAGTACATGTTAGCACAAGTCAGAGGCAGAGAAGAATCCATGATGAGCACTGTGCTAAGTGTTAGATTTGCTACTGGGTGGGTGGACATAAGGGTGGAAAGGAACATTGCATGTTGCATGGGTCAGGCAGAGGTGGGACTCATTTAGAAAATCATTTATGAGCTGAGGCATCATTGTGTGTGCTGGGTACCTGCTTCCATTGTCCCCTTCAACCCTCACATGCCCAGCAAGAAGGGCATACCGCTTCTCATGTCCACTTACAAATGCAGAAACTGAGGCTATGGGAGGTTATAAGAGGGGGCTAGCAGATATCTGCTACTCTTAAACTCACTAGGTGCTGAATGACAGTAACTAGGCAGGCTGGATGTGGAGATAATCAAAAATTCCGTTGAGACTTAAGAGAAATAAAGAGGGAAGCTTGGTTTTCTTGTGCCCACCCTAGAGGGTGAGTGAGATGGTGTCCCCTTGCTCTCTGTGACTGTCACTCCTCAAGCTCTCCTGCCTGTTTGGCAGGATGAAGGACAGGCTTTCACAGGCAGACAGGAGAGGTGAGGGTCACTGTCAGCAAAGGCTCGCCCTGCGCTGCTCCTGCCGCCCAGACCGCAGCTCTGATCCTCTGCTGAAAATGTCACGCAGGAGACAGGCACACTCTGATCTTCAGAGAGCCGAGGTGCATCTGTGATGACATGTGGGCATCAAGATTTGCATATTTATTATAGATAAGCTGTCAAAATGTATGTTGTCAATTTCACCTTATACTCCAGATTTAATGGTGCGCGTAAAGGACAGAAAATCTTTAATATTAATATTAATATGATTTTAGATTATAAGACTGCATTGTAGATATCAATCAGCCAACCCTTAAGGACATGTCACTCAAGTTGATATAGTTTATAGAAAATTAATGTAATCCATCCTGTATGATCTATTGCAGGGAGCATAAGGAGAGAAAAGAGAGTGGGGGGTCTGGGGCGGGGGCTGGGGGTGCCATTATTACTTGCCAGAGTTCTCCATACGTGCTAATTTGTGTTGTGCCTGAAATATCAGAGAAGGGAATCTGTGTGTCTTAGACTTGGCATAGACCTTGCCAACTCTTCCACTTTTCTGTGAGGAAGCAAAGGCCCAGAGAGGGAGTGACAGAGTCACAGTCACTGGGCTAGCGGGTGGCAGGGTGGAAGGAGAAGGTTCCAGGCTTTCTCTCTACATTCGTGTTCTTCCCCACACCCCTGGTTCTAGGAGGCTGCCTGGGCAGATTGCTGCTTCACCTGTTTGAAAAGATCCCAGGGGACTCCTCTCCGTGAAAGGGGCCAGGATGCCCTTAGCAATGTGCAGAGGGGCTTTCCTGATGATTGCAAAAGTACCAGGCAAACCCCAAAGTCCCCACTGTCCCTGACATGTATTCCAGTGCCTGAGCCTCTAGCACTGACATCTGTTGAAACTATGGATTAAATACCTACTATGGACATGGCAGTGTGATGGGGACAGAGAGACAGCCAAGGAATGCATGAGATCCTAAGACCATCCATCACCTTGTATGGGAAGGGATGATCCTTTATGTTCTGCCCTTTTGGCTTTAGGGAGCCAGCTGGGCTAGATGGGGATGAACAGAGGGCACTAGTGACTTCACCCTGCCAGCCAGGTCAACAGCCTCCTGGGCCAGAGAGACAGATCTAAAACCTGCTTTCCTGACTGCTCAGCTCTAACACAATGCTGGCCAAATAGGGCCTCCATTTCTACATCCATAAAATGGGAGTGAGAAGACGTGCCACACTTTACTCACTACTTACCATGAACATGCTCTGAACGTGCCAAATGTACCCTGCACTCTGGTGTGGTTTCTGTGGCTCTGGTCTGGCCCGGCCCCTGCACCACCGACAATGCCCAAAGGCCCAGCACGTAAGCAGAGAGAAGACACTGCTCCTGGGAGTTGGGACCAGGGGAAGGAGCAGCGATTTTTTTCTGGAGTCAGGCTCAGCCAATTTAGGGACCCAGAGCTTGGGATGAGATCATGCAGCCCTGGAAACATGAAGACCATCTCTCTAATCTGCAGGCCTCCCCAGGAGCTCATAGGAAGCCCTCATCGTCCCCAAGGGGAGAATGCTGACGTCCCAACAGCTGAGTAACCACAGTGACCTTCTCCCTCCAGTTCTCCCAGGCATTAACAAGGAAGGAACCCTTGTCTCCTGCCAGTGTGCCAGCTCAGGAAGCTGCCTCCTTCACTCCTGTCCCTACACAGGTCCCCTGGCTCACTCTACTGGTAGGGGACAGGAGTCAGGAAAGACCTGGCTGGGATAGTTCATGACCACTGAAGTTTATGCACATCAACACAGCTTATCTCAAGTGAGACAAGGCCTGGAGAGCTCCATAAATCACAGAGGTGTAAAGCTTGAGCAAGGTGAGGCCTGGACCACTGCCCGGGACACTTGCAGGCATGGAGGGCATGTGGGGGCTCGTCTGCAGTTCCAAACAGGCCAGGCCAGCCAGACGCGCTCTGGGCTGCCTGCAGATCTCGGCATCTTATTTACATACTGCTGCAGACTGACGAACACCTGAAGCATTTTTCATCCTGTTCAAACTACAAAAGCCTCCTCGGGTACTTCTGTGTTAGTGCTTCCATACAACAGCAAAATGCTGATAGGAGGATTTTTTTTTTCTTTTTTAATCTTCCACCGAAGCCTCCAAGAAAGATGACCCGCAGAAGGGAGAGGAAGGCACAAACAAAGCCAGACAAAACGAGGAGGGCACGCCATCCTTGAACACACTTCCTTCTCCTGGGAAATGCAGCAAGTCTGGCGAGGGTTTCAGTCTGGGAAAGCGTGGCCATCGCCCACCCTGCCAGCTCAGAAACTGCTACCCCACAGCTCACCCCACACCTCTCTAGGGCTAGCTTCTCCCCAGCTACCTGTTCTGGGTCATGGCTGTTCAAGACTTAAAGCTCGTGGACACAAACCAGTGTGTCCAGGAAGAAAGAAAAAGCAGGTGGGGGCGGAGGGGCATTTGTCACTAGGCCTAGGGGGGCTGCCCAGCTGCCTGTGGGCTGTCAGGACCTCCGAGCAGAAGCTACAGGGAGACAGGTCTTGGTTCAATCCAAACTCAAGGATTCTTAACCTTATGTTTTCAGTTTCCTGGACGAGGGGGGCCGTGATCACTTTTCAGGGTCCAGGTGACCCCTATAAGAGTAGGCAAAATTACTTGTGTGTGCACATGTGGGCAAGCATGGGGGCATTAAATGCCTACTAATGTCCATCAGATTCTCAAAGAGCAAAGAACTCCCTTAAAACATTAAGAAACCCACCCCACTCCTACCCCGGCGCTGCTCAGCTGTGGAGCTGAGGGCCTCCAGAGGCAGTGGGCCACACCCAGACATGGCTCTGTGCTTACTAAATCAAACTCCAACCTGAACAAGACTGCCTGGGATGGGCAGGGTGGGGGAGGTTCTCCAGGCCCTCAGCCATCAGGAGTTTAGGGGGCTTTGTGCCTGGGAGGGAGACCAGGAGAGGGTCTAAGCTTGCTCAGTACATGAGTTCTTGGAGTCTCGGCTCCTCTGTTCTCTCTCCCTTGCCCGCCTGGAGGTTGTTTTCTCTCCCTGACCCTGTGAGTTTATCTCCCTGTCGCCAGTATCTGTTTTTATGTATTCTCGAGTCTCCTTTCCTCCATTTCCTCCATTAATACTTCTCGTTCAGGGGAGGATAAACAGGGTCATAATCACACTATAAAGTGAGCCACGGGCTGCGTGTCGCTTATTGCCCAGGGGTCTGCTAATTGGAATTTATAAAGTTCAATAAAAACTATAATCCAATAAGGGCTGGAACTCTTCTTCATTTATCTTAGGGGTAATATCGTGCCTGTCCGCCCGCCCACCCGCCTGCCTGCCAGCCAGCAATGTGCAGCCAGGGAACAGCCACCCAAAGTGCCTTCCCCAGGGACCACAGATTTCCCAAGAGTTCCTGGCACTGAATTGAGGGCTGGGTGGCCAGAGGAAAGGGAAGGGAGAGGATTGCCAGCCAAAGACTCCCCATGGCCCAGCACCCACCCAGCCAGCTATGGGGGTTGGAGGACAGAGCACCCTGTGTCCTGGCTTCATCCCTTGCACCCGTACCATCACTCACAGGTGTCCCTGTGAAATTGCCTCACATGGCCCCCAACCACACAGCCTTTAGGAGCACTCAGGTTGTCTGCTACAGTGAAGTCTGTGTAAGTGTGATGGACCCCAAACCTGGTCCCAGGAGGTTCCACAGAAGGAGGTGTCAATACCAGGTGCACGCCCCAACCGGGGTCAGAACCATCTCAATCAGCCAGCGGTGCTGCATCCAGCACCAATCAATGCCCTTTCTGAGACCTGATAGTGAGGAAGACAGGTGGGGAGAGGGGGCCTACAGCCAGCTGAAGACCTACACCCGGGAGATAGCCAGGAAGTATGTTAGACAAGATCACCAACTGTCTTGGTCTGCCCTGGACTGAGGGGCTTCCCAGATATGTGACTTTCAGTGCTAACACCCAGACAGTCTAAACTGTGTGTGACAGAGGGAACTATCGGTGCAGTGGCCAAGTGGTAGGGAGGCACATGCAGCTCAGCACATAGGCAGCTCCTGGGGGACACTGCCCTGCCCCTGCCTGGCAGCCACTCTGAGAATAACCAGAGTGCCAGAAACCCACCTACAAAGCCTGTGTATCTCCCCATTACCTTCCAAGAAGCTCTCACTTGAAAAATAAAATAAATGCCGTCCACAAAAACATGCCTGGGCCCCAGTGCAAAATGCAGAATCCAGCCCCTTGCTGGGAATGACCAGGGCTCTAGATGGGGAGTGGGGCAGGACATTCAGCCCACACGATGCCTGTCTTCCACCTGGGGCAGGGAACAGGAGCGACTAATCTCTCAACATCCCTGGCTCACTCAGGGCTGTGGAAGCTGGAGTCCTGCCGTTGCCCTCACCCATGCCTATCCTGGGCTATGTGTGCACATGTGTGAGGGGTGTGTGATACCATAGTCTGATGCAGACAGAGAAAACAGACCATGTCACTGCCCTAACGCAGCTTCTGGGGAGGTAAGTTTGGTCAGGTGGGAAAGTAAGGAGGAGACCCCAGTGATATGCCCCAGGCAGCCATACAACTAAGAAGTGTAACTGGCAGGAGTCAGCTGCCCCGGGCCAGCTGTAGCAGGAGCCATCCTCTTTGGGCTCCAAGGCCCCATAGCCAACAGCATAATGGAAATAGCTAAGGCTTTGGAGCCAGTCCTGCCTAGGTTCTAAATCGGCTTTCTGCTGCGTTCATGGTGTTCAGCCTTGAGTAAGTCATTCGTGGTCTCCACATCTCAGCTTGAGGAATAATGCCATAAATTATAGAAAATGCTGACCATGGTGCCTGGTCCGCAGTAGTTAATTCCTGGTCCTGGTAGTTAATTCTAGCTACTATTAAGAGTAATTTATATTTTGTGTGAAAGACCCAAATGCAGCGAAGGGTCAGTCTGTGGCCAGGGTGAGGGCTTTCTCTTCCCCAAGGTACCTTTGCTGGCCAGAAGCCAGGCTAGCATTGGCATGGGGACAGAAGAGCTAGTGAGGACTAGCATCGGTAGGGCCCCTGATGTCAGCTTTGGGGTCAGAGGAAACAGCATGTGCTCAGCCTGTGCAGGGCCAGGAAGGGGCTGCTGGCTCTGTGGTTAGGATGATGGAAAGCCAGTAAGGATTTTTTTCTTTTTTTTTTTCTTTTCTTTTCTTCTTTTTTTTTTTTATTTTTGGCCAGAAAAAGCAGTTTGCCATCTGGAATTGAAAAGGTCTAATACCCTACAGGCTCTGAATCCATCTCCAGCCTCTCCACCCATTTTCCTTCTCACCCTCATCACCCATCCATGCATCACACTCTCACCCACTCCACCAAAGTACATCAAGTGCCCCCATGTCCCCCGGCCCCAGTCTGCAGTGAAGAAAGCAGACCGAGGCCCTGCTGTCACAGGGATGCAGTGCCTCTATCCAGTCTGGGTCCTGCCTCTGCTCTCCACCCCGTCCAGCCTTTCAGGGTCAGACAGAGGTTTCCCCCACCTCTGCAAAGCTCCATCTGTCTCTCCCTATCATCACTGCCAGGCTCTTCTTGGAGAAACAAAAGGAGAAGTCCCGGCCCATAGCTGAGAGCACCCCATGCCTAGCCAAAGGGCTACAGCCCTGCCAGCATCCTCAAGTTACTGCCAAGTGCTAACTAGATCCTCTACCACCCTTCTGTGCCATTGCTTGGGTAGGTCTTGTGATCTCCCTGTCGGACCATGAACTCCATGAGCAGGGAAGCCTGTCTCCCTCCTGCATGCAATCTTCATGCGAGGAAACCAAGAGTGTGACCATCACCTTAGGCCTCTACTGGAGGGTGGGCTAAGAAAAGCTTAGTCTGCCAGAGAGAGAAGGGAGGAAGATCTTGATAGGATGGGCTCCTCAAAGAAGGCACCACCAGAGGGCAGCCAGGCTAGGGAAGGGCCGGCCAGGCTTGGGGGTGGGTGACAACACTGCTGAATGGCCAGGCAGGAAAACTTGTTGCATCAGGGAATGATGAAAAGCAAAAACAGAAAAAGGAATCAAGAAAGGCATTGGGGGAGGCGAGATGCAGTGTAATCTGAACCGCAAATCCCCCTCCTCCAGGCTCCGTGAGGCTTTTACTGTACTATAAAAACCACTGCCGAACAGCAAGCCTGCTTGATGACAAAGAGAGATAATTGGCTCTCATGCAGATTTAAGCCCAAAGTTATCAAATAATAATAGCACTCAGAAAGAGACACAGGCAAATGGGCCTGGAGAGCCCGCTTCTTCCAAAGGACGAGGATTTGTTAAAAGTATCTAAATTATGCTCCCGCAATGGAACAGGGAAATGGGGCATTTTTTAAAAAAAGATTTTCTTTTAATGCTTGGATACATTTTTAAAAGTTCCTTTATAATTAGGGCTGTAATTTATATAATTTATTTTTAAAATATCCTTTTTTTAATTTCCACCCGGTCCAGTTAAAGTTGAACCGAAAAGCCCACAGTAAATGATTTTTTTAATAAAACCGTTTAAAGGAGCCCCAACTTGAAACTGAATAGATATGTGGATTTTCAGAGGAGAGGGGAAAAAATCATATATTGAAAAAATAAATTTCCTAACCCATTTTATACCCCAGATTTTATTACCACCGGAAGGTTTTTTAAATTCTAATTCCCTTTGCTTTCCTTAAGCTGTTTGTTTGCCACAGGGGGCTCCTTGGGCTTGGGACCAGGAGCTCAATGGGTCGGTCTCATGATGAGTGGCCAAGGTGGTTTCCCTTCCCTCTGATTGTTGGTGTGATTTGTCTGTTCCTGTGTGCACCTAGCTCTTCAGGGGGATGGGGGACTCCGAACTCCCCAAGGTCAGACATCACACCCTGAGAAGAAATCTCCTTTTCCTTCTATTTAGCATCAAGCACATACAGTAAGTGCTCAAAGAGCATTTGCTGATGATTTGCCAGACTGTGGAGAAGCCCTAACCCAAGAACCAAATGATAATGCTATCTTGGACAGGAAGCGGGGTTCCTATTATAATGCCTCCCCCACGAGGTGTGGGCCACATTTTCAGCTGCTGTAAACTAAGGACCCCTCCAATGATGGGAGTGAGGGACAAAGAGTGATTACCTGCAAGGCTGGGGCCAGATAGCTTCAGGGGGTTCTGGATAGTTTCAGGGTGCTCTGGTCCTTTGAGATGGGTCAGGATGAAGGAAATGCAGAAAGAGCTACCTGGGGATGCTATGGACCAGAGAGATTATCTTTCAGGGACATGCCACAAGCCTCTCTTGTACTTGCTGGACTTGGCAGAGCCATAACCTCAGAGGTGCCCATCCCACATCTCTGTAAGGAGGTGTCCTCACACTCAAACACACACACACACACACATTCACGACACTCACCCAAAGGGAAAAGGGACAAACTGAAGGCCTCATGCACCAGTAAGAGAACAGTACAGGACAGCTAGTTACAACTGGAACTGCCACAGCATGGCAAGGGTTGCACTGTTCACGAAGTTTCTGGGAGGCTCTGTAGAGCAGGGAGTGTGTGGACTTGGCTTGAAAGTACAGGCTGGGTAAAGATAAGCAGAAGGGCTAGGGAGGGTACCCTGGGTGCCGGGATTGGTGTGAGCACAGGCATGGTGGTAGGAATGAGCAGGACATGTCTCAGGGACAGCAAGAAGAGGTGTTTAGCAGAAGTGTAGCAGGTAAAAACTGGAAAGAGAGGATTGGTCCAGATGAAGCAGGGCCTGGAGTGAGTATAAGAATGGAGAGCATCAAATCTGCCCAGTAACCTTAGCCCAGGCCTCTGCCCAAGGGTTCTCCACACCATTATCACTCACTTGAATGCTGAGGTCACTCATACTCTGTGTGGGAGGCCATCCCACCTCTGGGGTGACAGACACACATCGAATGGCAGGGCCTAGCAGGCGGCAAAGAAGAGACAGGCCATCAGAGTAGGCAGAACAAGGGAACCTTTCTGGAGCAGAGGAGGATGTCCTTGGAGAATGAAGAGATCCAGAGGCACGGAGGGAGGGCTGGTGCCCCATTCTCCGCAGCAGGACCACAGGCAACCAGCCAGGTGGTTGGTGGATGCTAAGAAACCAGAGCCCCCCTTGTCCCCCAAACCTCTGGGAAGGCACTTTTCTCACTCTTACATGGATCTCCCATGCCGGTGAGATCCCATCACACCTCTCCCAGCCTCTGAGGCCACATTCTGAGAAGTCCTCTGCCCTGAGCCCTCTGCTCCCTCCAGTACACACCCATGGCCCTGAAAGCCAATGACTCCTGCAGAACTACAGAGTCTAGGAAGGAAGGGAACTTTGTAAGAAGACAAAGGCCAAGAGGAGGAGGAGAGAAGAAGACAAAAGAAGAGCACCAGGAAGAGAAGGAAGAACAGGAGAAAGAAGACAAAATAAAAAAATATAAAACTGGAGGAAAAGAAGTAAGAAAGAAGGAGGAGAAAGAAGAGGAAGAGGAAAAGGAGAGGGAGGAGGAAGAGGGATAAGAAGTCAAGAGAAAGAATAGAAGGGGAAGAAGAGGAGGAAGAGGAGAAACAGGAAGAAGATGGAGAGAAGAAAAGGAAAAGAAAGACAAAGAAGGAAGAGAGGGAGGAGGGAGACGAGAGAGAGAGAGAGAGAGAGAGAGAGAGAGAGAGAGAGAGAGAGGAAGAAGGGGGCGGGGCGGGCGGAAGCAGAAAGAGGAGGAAGAGAAGACAATGGTGCCTTAAGGATGCCACTTCCCTCACTGAGCCTGCACATCTCCAGGGGTCCCTGACAGTGCCCACCACACTTACCACATAGCTGCCCAGCTCTCTCAGCCCAGGACATTGGTCTGGACAGTACGAACTGCAGCCAAGAGACCAGTGGAAAACAAGAAAGGTGGCTGAGCAGTCACTTGAAAACAGATCTTCTAAAGGCCACCAGAGAATAGAAAACACTGCCACTCCCGCTGTCCCGGGCCCTCCCAGCCTGGGGAAGGACGCCAGAGCACTAGGCCCTAGACTGCTGCTTTGTTGCCAAGGAGACGGCAATTACTCTGTGAGTTGTGTAGGGTTTTTTCTCCTTTCTTTCTTTCTTTTTTTAAATTCAGGGCCTGATGAACTGCAGTCAGCGGCTCCCCCTCCTCCACCCCCACCCCCAGCCGCTGACTCTGCATTAAAGGTCGGAAGGGCTGTAAACAGTTGCCTTCCAGAATGACAGATGCCCCTGCTTGGAGTAAGCATGGCAGGAGAGAAACCATTTGTCAAAGTATTTATAAAGTGGGTGGAGATGCTAAAGTTATATTCCCTCCAGGCAAGAAAGAAAGAAAAGAAGGAAAGGAAAGAAAGGAAGGAGGAAGAAAGGAAGGAAGGAAGGAAGGAAGGAAGGAAGGAAGGAAGGAAGGAAGGAAGGAAGGTGAAGGAGAGAATAATCTGGCAACTTACCTCACAGACGGACTCATCCTCCCTCCACCTGGAGACAGTTACGGAGCTGTCAGTGCTGCTGAGGATGCAGAGGTGGAGAAACCTGTGCCCAGCCTTCTGGAGCCTCAGCCTGCATGGATTTACACCTGCCTAGTTAGTGGCAGTGTGACGAGTGTGTAAATGGTGTGTTAAACCAAGGAGGTCACAGGATGTATGTGGAGAAGGATGAGTGAGCTTTGGGTGAGCAAATCTAGGACTTACGTCTTAAGGGCAGCCCAGGCCATGTTGGGCCTAAGCGCAAAGCCTGGGATATGCACAGGCCTTTAGGGGTGATGGTGATGGGTGAGAACAGTGATTTTCAACTAGTGTGCCATGCAAATTTTAAAAGATCACTAATTAAATTATTTTTAAAAGAAGTTCAAAGCACAGTAAGTATATTTTTTTTTACTCTTTTTTTTTAATCAACATAATTTAAGAGTACCATGAGATATAAAAGGTTAAGAAACACTGGGCTAGAGCCTTCTGCAGGGCACCTGAAGGCAGGAAGTTCTGGCACACCCAAGAGAGCTTGCGTGCTCACCTGGGCAGCGCACAGTGGGCACCGGGCCTGGCACAGTGCCTGCTTGCAGAGGGCAGCAAATGCATGCCTGTTGGCAAGACAGCCAAGTAAGGGACTAAGGACAGGTGTGGTTGCAGCTTCAAACGTGAGGATTTCAGGGAAGGCAGAGGTTGACAAAGTGTCCAGAAAGAGGCCACATCTTTATTCATCATTCACTCATTCAACAAGTATTGCAGAGTACCGCCTGGACCTGGGAGCACAGAAAGGAACCTTCTGGTGTGGCTAATGATGACCCAGAGGTTCAGAAGGAGTGAGGCTGCACAGGTTGCTCTAAGTGAGATGGAAAGGAACAGAAAGCTGACCTTGTCCAAGAAGGCCACCTCCTGTCTCATTCTCAGTTACAGAACCTGGGCTGGCACTGACTGTTGACATGTCTTCCCGGAAGTGTCTGTTATGTGACAAAGGGAGTAGCATGTGTTCAGGCCAGGTAGGAGCCCCTGGAGAAAGAGGGGGAAATGTTCCCAAAGAGGAGCCCTAAGGCCCAAAGAGAAAACAGAAGCACAGGAGAGGTTACCATTGTACCTTCCCACAGGCCAGCCTGAGCACTGTGAAGTCCACCCTGTCAGACAAGCAAGCACGTAGGAAGGCTGGGCCAGGGCCAAAGGCAAGTCTAGTCTCATTCAGACTATCCTGGTGGGGCAGAGAGCAGGGGCGCCCCCTGGAGGCAGGCTGGCTGGCACAGGGCTGCCTGCATCACTGAGGGATACCTCAGTGGTTGACAGAGGCCTGCAGGGGCCACCAGCCAAGGCTAGAGGATCAGGAGAGCCCCAGAGCTGGGGTCCCCAAGTACCAAAGAGCCACAGCAGTACCATGGATCTCCTATGCCTCCTTCTGGGGAAGAAGGTTGGTGTCCCTGCAGTGGTTAGGAGAGCTCAGTCCAAGTAATGTTCTGTCGGGTTTGGGCAAGGACGAGCCTGGTGGGTACTGAGAAACTGTGCACTGAGGACCTGGGGCAGGAATATTCCAGCTCTTGGAGGGTGGGGGTAATGCCTTTGTGCTTTAGTATGTTAATTCCCACCCCCACCCCCCATGCTTTCCTTTCTCTACTCTTCTTGTCTTTTTTCCCACTGGACTTTCTGTCCCTCTAGATTTTACCTGTTCGGGATGTTTCAGATAACTGGAATCATACAATGTACAATCTCTTGTATCTGGCTCCTTTCACCAAAGGTTATGTTTTCAAGCTTCATCCACATTGTAGTATGCCTGAGAATTTCCTTTCTTTTTATGGCTAAATAACATTCCATTGTATGGCTATTCCACTTTTTTTCATCCATCCACGAACTGATGGCAATGTAGGTTGTTTCTTCCACAGGGCTACTGTGAATAATAGCGATGCCGGGAATGTGCACGCACAAGCATTTGTTTGAAGACCCGCCTTTAGTTCTCTGGGGCAGAGACCCAGCAGTGGAGATGCAGGATCATGTGGCATATGCCTTCCTACTGTTTGCCAGGTTCCACACTGACTTGCCTGTCTCAGAGGCTGCACCTCGATTTGGATTAATTCAACACTTCATGAGCACCTGCTCTGTCTCATGCAAGGGATGCTCTCACTAACCCTGGGCTCTACACTGTTTGCGTGTTATTCTCATTTTACCCATGAAAAAGCTGAGCTTCAGATAGGTCAGATCTTTGGTCAACAAATGAGAGATGCTGGAAACTCAGATACTGAATCTAGATTTTTCCACCATGCTGCGTATAGCTCATCCATGTGGCTAGGGCACCCAGTACTTGTATGTCCCCAATTTCATGGTGCTTTTGGCAGAACTCAAAATATCTAAATATTAATTCCATGTAAAAATAGTATTCTCTAGCTTCTACTACAGACAAGTGGTTGCAGGTGCTAATCATTTTTAACTCACTCGTTGACAGAAAGGCATAAAATTGATAGCCTTTTTCCATTAAATTAATTTTTGTATAAGTGAGTTGGAGAAAGACAAGCTGAAGTCTATTTTTTTTTTTTTAAGAGTCTCACTTTATTGTCCTCAGTAGAGTGCCATGGCATCACAGCTCACAGCAACCTCCTACTCCTGGGCTTAGGCGATTTTCTCGCTTCATCTTCCTGAGTAGCTGGGACTACAGGCGCCCACCACAATGCCCGGCTATTTTTTTGTTGCAGTTTGGCTAGGGCTAGGTTCAAACCCGCCACCCTCAGATATGGGGCCGGCGCCCTGCCCACTGAGCCACAGGTGCTGCCTGCTGAAGTTCATTTTTATGACTGTATCTTTAAGCCCTGCCAGGGAGAGGAAGACTGGTCTCATCCCAGAGCAGCTGAGATGGGGAGACCATATTAGGGCAGAAGCAGTATAAGAGAAGTCCCAGGAGGGAGAATGATAGGTTGGGGCAGAGGACAGATGTCTCTAGTGACAGACAAGCTGCCACAGCAGAGATCACTGTTCCCTCCCCAAGCATATAGATGCTAGATCTCAGAGTGTGATTCAGTATGTGCACAGTTAAACCAGCTTGGCTCAGAGGGAAAGGACCCCCTCACCTCCCCAAATAGGAAGAGATGGTTAGCTAAGGGGACCAGCCAATGGCAGCAATGGGGCTCCAAACCGCCAGTCCACCAAACCACTTGAGCTAACAGCATGACCTTGAATAGCACATACAGAGATGTGATGAAAGCAGCTGGCTCTTGTACCCTGCAGCTGTACCTGTGGCTTTGTCAGGCTGGAGAACAGGCTTGTCCTACCTATGCATACCTAGTGCCATACATCAGCCCAGCAGGAGGTCGGGGTGGGGGGGACTCCATGCTCATCTCCCTAGCACTCCTCCTTACCCCTACCCCACAGAAGACTTCAGCTGTCGAGTAGGTGATGAGACCATAGCCCAAGACCTGGATACCTGTCCTATAATTCTGTTAGGCAATTAGCACAGCAAATGGGCCCAAAGGGACCTGCCTCTGGGGAGTCGCCCTCCTGCCTCCAAATGCTCTCCCCTGGCTCACCCCATGGACTGATTCCGGGCTGATGGTATGGATGCACCACTGCTCCCTGGTCAGAATCCTCACTGGCTCCCAAGGCCTCCAGTGTCTTAGGCTGCCTGACTCATCTGCCCTAGCAACTCAGCACCAGATTTCAGCCAAATTAAGGAAAAGAAATGGGAAAGAGAAGAAGACATTCAGAGGGTCATACGTGAGAAGTTTGGGGAGGTCACAGCTCTTAAGAGCTGCAGGAGAAACAAACTTGGCAGGTGATGGTGAGATCTGGGTCTGGGCAGATTTGAGGGCAGATGAGAAGGAGGCCACTTTGGAGACATCGATGGGTGGGCGAGCACATAGGAGGAGGGATATAGAGCTCCTGGATTTCCAGAATAATCACCAGTGTGGCAGAACCCAGGAGACAGCCAGGTGTGAGCCCTGCTGACACAATGTCCAGCAAGCAGTGGTATGTCTGAGAGATGTGTGCCAGAGGAGCCACTGTGACTTCTGGTGAAGACAGTGGAGCAGGGATGGAAACCAGGTGTAAATTCAAATCCACTCATTCTCTGGGAGGAACTAAGATCTGAGGAGATCTCTGAATGCTGAAACTCAGCTAAGAAGAATGGCAGAGACCAATGTCACACAAGAGGCAAGCCTGAGTACGTGTGTGCTGTTTTCAGAGGAAATAGGAAGTCACAGAGGGTTCCAAAGCAAGGAAGTAACAGATGAGAACCTGGCCTTAGGACCGTCACAGTGCTGGCCTGAGACTGAGATGCTGGAGGCCAGGGGACAAATTAGGTTACCATAATGGCCTAGACAAGATAAGATGAGTGAGGAGATAACAGACAGGAGCTTACATGGAGAGAAGTAAGGTTTCTGTCCCAAAGAGCAACCTCATAAATCTGTTCTGGACAGATGCAGTTGTGCCACATCTAAGGGGAGGGGACCATGGAAGAAGGAGTGGCCAAGGTCCAGCACTCTCTCCAATGAGAGTCTGTGATCTCTGAGCCTTGGGCAGTGTCTGAGGGGAGCAGAGGAGACCACAATGTTCATCTGTGGTGGATGTCTGGAGTGGCTGGGTCAGTTGCCCAGCAGGGCAAGGAAGGCCAGCAGCAGCAGAGGGCAAGGAGACAGGCCTGGGTGAAACCCTGAGCCCCCGCCAGGTGACTGTGACCTTAAGCCAGTTACTCCATCTCTCTGATCCTTTATTTCCTTCACCTGAAACCACCCTTCAAGAATGTGCCTGTTTCTTCCTCCCTTCTTCATAGGTCACATGGAAACCAGGGCCCCCGATCCCCCACTCCTGGAAATGAGGAGCAAATGCAGTGGAGGACGGGAGGGAGCTTAGGAGGTGGAAAAGTGCCCAAGGAGGAAGCAAACTCTTCAAAGTTAGAAGAGCCATAAAATGCAAGGCGCGATGCTTCCCCCGTGTCCCAGGGAAGCGCCACATTGCGTTTAATGCGCTGCCACTGATGGGCTGATGTGGGTGGGTGTAAGTTGGGGCTAAGGAGTTGAATGGTTGAATGGTGAAGGCAGGCAGGCAAGGGAAGAGAAACATTCCAGGCCTGTGGGGGGCAGGTGCCTGTTCAGGGAGGATGCCAGGCCCAGGGGACTGCACAGGACCCTGCCCACCTCCCTGACTGCCTTGCTGGGATGGTGTGAGACGGAGTGTAGATCGGCTGTGAGAAGGCTCCTCTGGGCCCACAAGGGCACCTGTCCCTGTGGCAGCCCAGCTTGGCCCGGCTTGGAGGGGCAGGGCTGAGGGGCACTGTAAGGACCACAGGCTTGACCTCCTGGAAGCTGGCCGATCTGTCCACACCACCCTACGCAGGGGGCTTTTTGGTTGGCTGTGTTTTCCCCAAACAAGCCTATACAATTAGTTTCTTCTTGTTTCCTAAATTATTTTTGCCACTGCTAATTATTTCACACTCCATATACAAGAGTTATTGGGGTGGGTAATGGGAAGCAAGGGATCGCTTCGCGGGAGCATCGCGGGCTCTAAGACATGAAGGCAACTTTGATTTGTTTTTCTGCTCAGCCGCCCGCCTGAGAGAGGGAGCAGAGAACGTTGAAAGAACAGGGCGGCAGCGTTGGGGGTGTGGAGGGGAGGGGAGAAACAAACAAGGGAATGGTGATTCTGCCCACTGCTCTGCCGAGGCCCAGGAGGGAGCACCTGCCCACAGGGCCAAGGACACACCCTCCTGTGCCCAGTGTGGCTCAGGGTGGGCTGGGCAATCCAGAGGACACTTTGGCTCCATGATATCACAAAAGGACTCATGAGGTTGAGTCCTGGCAATGCAGTGGGAACTTCGCATGTGTGACTAGAGACCTGTGACAGCTAACGTGAGGGATCCCAAGGCACAGTGTGAAATATCTCAAAGCCAAGAAGTGGTAGAGCCCAGACAGGAAGGGGGAAGGGGGACTGTCTGATGCCAAAGCCACTGAAGCCCTCTTTGTTCCCAAGAAGGTTCCCCTGGGAGAAGGGTGCTCATCTTAGGGGGATGGGGTTGACTCCACCTGGACCTAAGCTCACAGAAATCTCAACCCCTAAAAGCTGACTGTGCCTGAACTACAGGCAGGACAGATGTGCCCATCCTGACACTCCCCTCTGGGCAACCCCCATGGTGGGTGTGTCCCTTTCAGCTTGATTCTGCTAAAGGGAGGTTGGAATTTTTCTAAAGATTAACCAAAAACCTAAGTGGTTCTAGCAAAGCTGGAAAATACAAAAGTTGTTGAAAGAAAGAATATGTGGAGCCCAGACTACTTCCAGGAAGCTATGTGTGACCCAGCTGGCCCAGGTCACCAACCTATGGGGCTCGGCCAGGTGAAGCCACTCTGATTTAAGCTGGTGATGGACCTGCCACCTCCTGATGGAATGGCTGGCCCCTCTCCTCCTCCCCAACAGGGACCCCCACGGCACTTCCTCTGCCTCAGCCAGGCCCAGCCCTGGTGTCCCACAGTGGCCTGAGGAAGGCATGCTCCCGTCAACCCTAGGACACTCCCTGGGCTTCCTGCCCCGCAGCCCAGGCCTGGAGCCGCCACCTTCACTGTGCCTCACACTGTCTGTGGTTTAGGCCCTTCCTTTTGTGAGAAAGCTTCTCACTCCCTCCAGCCAGATGCTGGGACTTACCTGTCGATGCCAAATGACATCCATAATTCCAGGCAGCACTCTGGCCTCACCTCTCAGGGCTCCCCATATTTTTCACAGACACACAAAAACGAAAATAGAACCAGGGGACTAAATGATAAAATGTGTCCACACTGCTCAGCAATGTCCCTGGCCCAAGGTGGTGCTGTGTCATGCAGGTGGTGACTAGTAATACCTATTTGCTAGGAGCTAGCACTGACCGAGGGCTCACCTCTGGGGCACCAGACATAAATGTTCTCCTTTAACCCTCAGTAAACCAAGGAGGGACGTACATGCAGTTAGACTCCCATTTTATAGGTGAGCGAACTGAACAAGAGTGGCCGTGACACCTGCTCTGAGTCACATAGTTGAAAGGTGATCAAGCAGAGGCATGTGTGAGCCCCATTGTTAGCCACCACCCCACAGCATCAGCATGGAAGGGGGAATAATAAAAAAACCAGGATGGAAGGGGGCTGCACAAATTTGTTCATCCAACCCTACTCTCCTCTATAAATAAGGCCATAGGCACCCAAAGAAGAAACATGGCTTGTTCTTGGGCAAAAAACCCATTTTCACGATTTGCAGCCCTGACCTCTTCTAAGGGAAAGCTCTTCAGGAACTCCGGTCCTCTCCTGGCCTTGGGAAGGGGCTTCTGGAAGCACCTCCCGTGGGCCAGGCAGGAGTTCTGGAAGCACCTCTCTTGACAGGAGAGGAGAGCTGAGCTCCGGCTTTGCTCATCCACCCAGGAAGAGGTAGGGAGGGGACAGGAGAGTCCAGGATGAGCATGAGGCAGAGTAAATGGAGCAGGGAACTTGAGGGAGCCTACTTGACACTCAAGCACCTCCCAGTACTTTGGACTGCAGTGCTGGCTGAAGCCCGCAGCACTCACCCTGGTGAGGGCAGGAGTCATCATGCCCATTTGACGGATGACGGAACTGAGACCCAAAAAAGTGAAAGGCTTCACCAAACCTCCGTGGCAGAAATAGCTCTAGACCCCTTATAGCAAATTCACTCTGCCTTGGAAGCATGAGTTTTCGAAACAGACGCTCAGGGTTCCCAGGGAGGTGACTTGCGGAGCTAGGGCCCTGGCTAGGCACAGAGTATGGAGGAGGGAGTAGCTCTTCTGCTGACTGAGCAAGGTTGGTACAGCGTTCATGACCCCACGGCAGGCTCTGAGGGCCACTCAGGCTTTGCTGGCTGGAGTGCCCGGAACCTGGCAAGTGGCCAGCGGTCATAAGAGCTCACTGAGCCTGCTCTGGGCCTTGATAAACCTCAAGGGGAAATAAATTCTCCTGTTCTTTGGCTGCAAGTGCTTCTGGAACAGGGGCTGAGTGCAGAGCACTGGGCTGACCTTTGATGCAGACAGGTGGAGGAGAAGCAGGTACTACCCAGAACCATCCCAGGGGGAGGCCAGCAGAGAGAAAGGGCAGCTTCTGGCCTTTAGACACAGACACAAGTATTGAAATCACAGCCCTGTCCCTCCCTAGGGTGGTGAGTGACCATGAACATTCCATCTGACCTCTCTGAGCTTCAAGCATGTCCTCCACAAAATGGAGGAAACAGCATCACTCACAGATATGTGACAGTGCAACCCACAAACTGCATTAAGAAACAAGGAAGGCAGTGCCTACTCCATGGCTACGTGCATGGCACAGATCTCTGGAGTTGAGAATGGAGAGTAGTGATACTCCTCGGGGGTTCAGGGAAGGCTGCCTGGCAGAGGTGAGGTGTTACCTAGGTCCTAGCAGATGACTGGAGCTCACCAAACAGAGAGGAGAGTGAAGGCATCTTAATAAGGGACAAGAGAGGGTGCAAGGCATTGGCCCAGGCCTGCAAGGCATGTGAGAGACAGGGCAAGAAAAGAGAGAAGAAAACTGGGAGGGTCAGGGGGCTGCCCAGCAGGGCCCAGCAGTGCAGTGGGGCCTGGCTACCCTCAACCAACCAAGAGCAGGTACTGGCCTTGCAGGTGGCCCGGGCCCTTCTCCGGGACCCCTGCACTGTCTTGTGAGACACCCTGTACCACCTTCCCAGTGAGAGATAATTACATCCTTTCTGGAAAATAAAGAACAGGAGGAAGAAAAGAATCTGAGCCCTCCCTCCTTGCTCTCCCTCCCACTCTCCCTGCACCCTCCTCCTCCCTCCCGCTCCTGCTCTCTGTTGCTAAGTAGATGGTAGGTTTATTTGCGGCTGTCGGTTCCCAGTAGAAAAATTTCGTCTTGGAGAGCCGCCTGGATGGAAATGGCTTCAGCACCGATTTCATGGAGAAGGTCTGTGCGGTAATTAGTGTTCATGAGGGAGGAATTGGACTGGCAGGCTCCCAAGAAAACTACTCCCCAAAAGTTAGCTCGCGTCCAGAGGGCTACATCAAATCCAATTCCAGAGTGCGCATCTCAACCGCTATATTTAGACCACAGACTAAACGGGCAGCGCAGAGGCTGGAGCTTCATGGGGGCCTGGTCGTGGGAGGCAGAGGTGGCTGCGCTGCTGGAACCGCACGGGATGCAGAAACATGATGGGCGGGAGGGTACCAAGTCTCACTCAGCCCCGCGCATGTCTGGACCCCTGTGTGTCCCGGCTTCCATGGAGCAGTACCTTGCTGAAGGAGGAAAGAAAAGGAGACAGGGAGAGGAGGAAGGGAGGAGAGAGAAAGTGTAGGCCAGCCGTCTGGCCAAGGCTTAAGATTTCTAAAGAACACAGCCACTGGCCACAAACATCCACGGGCCCTCTGGGTCCACATGAGCTCCTTCACACCAACCACTGAAAGGCCTCCCCCTACTCCTTCCTAACTCTCCCCATCAAGGCCTCAGGCAGCACTTCCTGTCTCCAGGAAGGCCCCCCCAGATGCCTTTGCACCTGTCCCCGGCCTCCTCAGGCCTCGGCAGTCTGAAGCTTGGCTTCTGGGCCACTCCTCCCTTTTCCTGGCCTCTTGCATGTTACCTCTGTCCTGGCAGTCAGTCCCCAAAGCTGGGAGCTGCTGAGGTCAGGCCAGTGCTGGACAAAAAGCAGATGCTCCTGGATACTTAAGGAAGAAATTGAGGTCAGCAGGCCCCAGAGGCCGGCCAGGGGCTCCACTTTTTCCCACCTGGGCCTTCAGGGCTGGAGGGGGAAAGAAGTAGAAGTAAGATGAAAATCCAGAACTCAGATTCTTCCTTCCCATTTTTATTCTCTGGAATTTCCCCAGCACCAACCTACTGTTTCAGTAGGGATTTTATAGATAAGAAGGCCAGGGTCCTCAGAAGTCCACGGGCTTGACAGAGGACACTATTCTTGCCTCAAATGTAAGTTGCAGCCTTGCTGTGCAGGCCTTTGCATCAAAGCTCTCACTCTGTCTGCATCCCAGCTACGCCCACCTTCCATGCTGACCTCTGCTCTCAGTGTGCCTGGGCCACAGTGCACAATGCTAGCTCCATGGGGGAATCTCCAAGATCAGCCCTGAACCTCACAGGGTTTGTAGAGCAGGGGAGGGACTTCTGCCTGCAGCCTCAGAGGAAGATCCCCGCTGCCCAGAAGCAGGAATTCCAGGGAGAAATGGCCAGCAAATGTACCCGCTACCACCCCCCACCCCCCGCCCCTCCCCAGCTGACTTCCCTGGCCCTGGAGTATAGTCAGCTCAGCCAAGACAGAGAAAACGTCCAGAAAAGATGTGCTGGGAGGCCAAGGGAAAGGGTAAAGCTGAGGAGTCAGAGACAGAGGCACCCTCAGCCACAGGAGTCAGGCCCATCACTCACATAGCCCTAGGCCTGGGGCCCTCACATTATCCTTGCTGACCCTTTGAAGTCAGCAAGGAAAGAGGAGTCGAGCCACAGGCACCTCTGGAATATACCAGCACCTTACCCCTGTGCACTGCCAGGTGGCTGCCAGCCGGCTCCCTGAGCAGGGAGAGGGGCACTAGATGTGTTCAGCCCACCCTCCTCAGGGAATCCGTTGTCCCTATTACCTTCCACTTGTGCAGAGCCTTGGAGATACCTCCCCCTGTTGACTCTCAGTTGGCTTCCTCTCTGGTCTGTCTGGGCCTTGTATGCTGACACACAGCCTTACTCTGTGCTGCCCAGGGCTGCCCTGGGCTCTCCCACCTCCCAGACACCTGCTGTCCCCATTCAACTCAGGGGCCTGGGTGGTAGACCTGAGCTCCAGTTCTCTAACTGACCATATGTGGTCCTGGGATGACTGTTTAACCTTGGCCTACACATGCATCCTTTCCCTCCCCTGTGAAAGAGAGACATATACTTCCTGCCACTCCCACTCCCTCATCCATTCATTCATTGATGAGCATGTACTGAGGACCCAGTTGGCACCAGGACTCTACTGGATGCTGAGAATGCAGACTCATGGGTAAGGATTAGTATCAAACCCATTTTACAAAAAGGGAAACTAAGGCCCAGCAAGGTCTGTCGACTTGCTGGAGGCTGTGACTTACCCATTGAGGGCTTGCTGGTGGCCTCTTTTCAGCATTTTCAGATACCCTGTTGTCCACCCCTCACCCTATGCTTCCTGTCTTCATGCCAGACCCTGTATCCCAGCAGAGCAAATGAGAGGCCATGGCAGAGGGGGCTTGCCCTGCCACTGGGGCACTCACAGGACCTTCTGGAGGAGTCAGGAGGTAACATGGTGTGAGTGCTTGATCCACATTCATTCCCTGCCCACGAGAGTCGTATTCTTCCCACTATGTCACAGCCACACGCCCCTGGCTCTCATCCCTCCCAGGCTGTCCCTTCTCAGTGCCACCAGGACCCCATCTGCTCCTGTGTAGAGATCTGCCTCCTCTAGAGCCTGTTTGAAACTCCCCAGCCCACATTCCCAGGTCCTGACAATTCCTCTCACAAAAGAAACAATTGAGACTGAGGTGCCTCTTTGGGGAAGCATGAAGCCAGCTCTTTGTCACCCAGGTCCCTGCCAGCTCATCACTGCCTCCTGTCATTAGCATATTACACACACGAGATAAACAAAACACACTCCACTTGCATTTTACACTCTCAGAGCAAACTGTCAGTCACTCTGAGTGCCACATGTTCAGCACAGGGTCCCTACCCCTATGAGCATGTATGAGGTGGGTTATAAAATCAAGGGACATGGACAGGTCCTACAAAGGGAAGCATAATGACACCAGACAGTACACATATAAAGGCTAAAGCCATTTTTCACACTGCAGGGAATTTTAAGCATCACATCACAACTATTACTACTGACAATGACAGCAAGAGAAATACACCCCCCCCCACCAATTACATCTCAGGAACTCTGCTGGACACTCGTGACCCAGCAAATGTCATTATCCCCATTTCCTGGGTTCTGGTTGAGGGTCCTAGAATAAAACAGGGGCTCTGTCAAAACCAGA
>NW_003852407.1:14564416-14579132 GCF_000181295.1 Otolemur garnettii
GAAACAGAAACCTCAAGGTCCCACAGTACTGTTGTCTAGGAATGAGGAAAAATGGTCTATCTGGAGTAGTCAGAGGGGAAATTAAGCAGGTAGACAAGAGAGAATATGGAGTTCTGGTCATGACATAGAAAAAGAATGGCAGAAAGAGAGGGAAGGAAGGATAAGGGGAATGGAAAGGAAATAAAGAAGACAGAGAGAAGGGACAGAGTGGGAAGGAAGAACAGAAATCAAGAAAACCAAAGAAAGACATTGAAGAAGGTGTCCAGAGGTTTGGAGCAGATGGTGCACTTACCAGCTCCAACCTTTCTAAATCCCTGCAGGGGCCCCAGATTCACTCTGCTCTGTCTTTGCACACATAGAGCTTTTTCCTGTAAGGCCACTCTGGGTGAGGGATCCACTCAGGAGTTCCTCCATAGAGTTCTCCCCAAGGCAGAGTTGAACTACCTCCTCCACAAGGCAGCAGAGGCCAGGGATCAGGATGGGGGCTCTGCAGCCTTCCCCAGCTCACATACTGGCTCTACCATCAACCTGGGTGTGAGACTCAGGGCCAGTCTTTAATCTTTGAGTGCCTCAGTTTCTTCACCTGTAAAAAACAAGGATTCTAATAGTACTATTTTATAGATTCACATTAAATGAGTCAACACATGTAAAGCATTTAGAACCATGACCAACCACAACCCAAAATCAGTGTTTCCTGTTGTCATCTGTACTGCTAATAGGCCCTGCACAAACTTTAGCTCAGTAGGTGTGTTTGATGAACACTTGTCACTTAACCTTGCAAATACGGTTATCTAGGGTCTCGACTAAAGCAAAAGGTATATCTTTCATGGCAAACTGTGGGCTATCCCTAAAGGGTTGTGAAATGAATGAGTGGATAAATGAATAGGGCATCTTGTTACTCCATCCACAGAAGACAGCACCTCCTATATCAGTCACGTAGTTTGTTGGGTGTGTACCTATCAACTGATTAGTTGGCTCAGTTTCTTTCTCAGTGGGCTCCATGAGTATGGGGTGGGTCTCTGAGTGGGGAAGAAGCAGGGCTGAGTGCTGGATTCTGTCCCACTCCCATAGGCTCCTTCTCCATTTGCCAACTCCTCCTCCCCACCTGGGGCACTCATGAATAAAGGATGACTCAGATGACCCAACCCCTTCCCAGGATTAGGGCCATCTGACTCTAAAGTAAAAGCCAGAGCTGAAAAAATGTGAATGACACCTCCACTAGGGCTTGCGGATTTGAAGGATTAGCTCACAGAAGCCAGCATCCCGGTCACATTTGCTGACTCCTTCTTTGCCACAGCCCTCAGGTTAAATATTGCTAAATGCTGTGATTGAACCTATCGAATTGATGTTGGGTGAAATCCAAAGCCCAGCCAGAAGAGTGGCTTAAACAGTGAGATCGGGAGCGAAAGACACCCTCCACTGAGAGCTGGACCGCAGCCTGCCAGGACTGTGTGAGATTGTTTTTCTGCTTTTAAAAAGAAAATCATATTTTCCAAACATTGATCCTGTACTATGGGACTCCTGGCTATTGGTCTTTTCAAAACAGCCTTTCTTAGATGCTGAGGTTGGATTTTCTTGGTTGGTGTGCTTCTATTTTTTTAATTTGTTGTTGTTGTTGTTGTTGTTGTTGTTGCTCTTGTTGTTCTTTAAGTGAATTAGGTCCTGTTAGGAAAGAGCCAGAGGAGAGAGGTGAGATTATTTAGCCTTACCAGGCAGGTCCTGAGCATGCCTATGTGCTGAGACTCTCACAATGAAAGGGGGTGGGCACATCTTCCCCCTTTGATTCTGGTCAGCTCAACCCCACCACTTTTATGAGACCCCATCCTGGAGCTTGGTAGGGGGTTCTGGAGAAGAGGTGTAGCCTTGTAAGCTAGAGTCTAGTTGAGGGGATCCAATCTCATAGATCAGAATAGCAAAACTATTTGGCCAAGCACTCATGTGAGTGCATCAGGCACAAATGTGGAAGGGCCAGGAAGCTGGAGTGGGGGGTCAGTAACTTGAATGGGCTGAAAGGGGAAGAGGGTCTGTTAGAGGACTCAGGAGCAGGAAAGGCACCCAGATAGGGGAATAGAATGAGCAAAGGCCCTGTGGTGATATGGACACACATGACTTAGCATTGTGACCCAAAGAGAGACTCATAAGCCCACTGTTTTGCTGGTTTGATCTATTCTCCTTTCATGGGGGAAAAGAGCCAGAGAGGATAATTCCCATCTTCACCCCTCCCACCTCGCCTCCACCAAGGACACTGTGAGGCCAGAGAACAGTCCCTGCAGAAATGTCATGGAGAGTTTCAGACCTGGGGATAGAGGTGGGGGCTTCAGGAGCAGCCCAAGGAGAGCTTTCCCTGCATGGGGATTTCCCCAGTTCCTCCTAGGGTAAATTATCCCCCCCTCAATTTAACCAGCTCCAGCAAGGAGAATTCCGTGCTACTTGACATGTATTTATTTAGCTCCCTCTCCTGGTCTAAGACCCACACGTGACCCAGCAAATGATGCTGGGCACTGGGGGCTCAGATGGGGGACACTGTGTGATCCCCATATGCTGGGGGTTCATTATGAGGGCATCCCAAGTACAGGTCAGGAAGACAGGGGCTTGGAAGCCATCTGAAGTAAGGGTGGTGGTTTCCCTCCCCATACCAGGTAAGATGTACCTAGCTTTCATCAGAGGCCTGTCCTGTTGCCTATCACTCTGGGGTTAGCTGTGGGTCTAGTATTGCCAAGGAGGCCTCTGAGAGCCCCTTCTATAGTCAAGCACAGTGGACAGGTGTGCTGTTACCACTGAGTCAAGCCTGGAAGACCTAATGTCCCAGCCAGATTAATTAGAAAGGAACAAACTTCAGCTTCTAGGCTCTAACGAAGAATTTGGCACTCAAGTGAGCAGCAAATTCCCTGGATGCATTTAAAATCCAACATTGGTGCTCAGCTAGAATGCTCTCCAGGGGAGCCCATGGCATGCCCACCTTTGACATTTGAGAGGGCATCCATGATAGAAGGTCAGATGCCACCTCAGCTGACTCTACTGAGGTCTCTACAGGAAGAAAATAAGGTCATCCCTGAGCTGCTCACCCCAAGGAAAGGCCATGGAATAGGGTAGAGGGAGAACATCTCCCTTTCAGGGACTCCAGTCCCTCCCTAAGGGTGATCCATCCTTACACTGTCCTCCCACACTGGCCCAGGGCCCTTGAAGGAGGCAACAGGGACTGAACCCAAAACAAACCATGAGGAGACTTCAGGTTTCTGCTCTCCCACCATGGCCACATCACAGAACCTCACCCAGTTTCAAGCTTCTGAGCTATCAGACACTGATAACACCCTCATGCCTGTTCTGAGGTGTAAGCATGGTGAGACCATGGACATGACCACACCCTGGCAAGCCAAAGCCCTGCCAAGGAAGCACAAGGAAGGAAACACCCTGGTGCCAGCCAGAGCAAGGGCATAGGTGCAGCCCCATGACCACAAGAACAAAGCCCAAAGGATGATCAGCTGAGCAGGCATTACTTCTCCCACAGGCTCAGCTCCCACAGGAGACAGTCCCTGCTCCCTGAGCTTCATGGAACCACCAGTCCGGTCCAGAGACTGAAGAACTAAGAAAGGGGACAGTCCATCAGTGTGTGGTGTCCATTTTTTGTTCCTCTTCACTGCGCCGTTACGATGGAGCAGCTAACACCACACATATAACTCTCTGAGGTCCACAGTTCCTCATCCAGAGCCAGTTAGAGCCCTTGGCCTGATCTTGCCCCCCTGTGCTCAGCAACAGGAGAAAGAGAAGGCCAATCCCGTCCCCTGGAAGTCTTCAGTCTAGGTGGGGATAAATCTGGACCACCCCAGCCCTGTGCACATCTCTGTCTGGTGGACACAGAGGGCAGGAAGGGTTGAGAGAAGGATGGCATGTACTTAGAGTCCCAGTGAGCAGTTCACTGTCTTATACCACACAGTGGAGCTTTTTTACCTCTGCCAAAACTCACTCATACTGGAGAATGGACCATGCTCTTCTCTGGGGTTTCTGAGTTAAAGAGTGGAGATTCAGGAGGGCAGTGCTGAGCCTGAAAGAAGAATGAAGGGCTGGAGGTGGGAAGTCAGCACAGGGAGAGGCCCTACAACCCTGATTCACTGCCAAGGGAACCATCCACCTTCTCCTTCCTCCACCCCCCAGCTCTCTTCCCCCTCCCTTCCCCCCCCACCTCCTCTGAAGAAGACAGATATATTCTGCCATGCGGGCCTGAGTGATGTGCTGAATTCCCCAATCACATGCCCCACTGCCCCATACTGGGTACTCCCCACCTCTCTATTCACACCCACCCAGCTAGAGACAGCATAGGGTTCAGCAATCCCTGCAATCTATGACACTGCCACTGGGAGTAGCAATTCCTATCAAAGAATATTTTTACTGAGGGCAAACACATATAAAAGCAAGGTAGATAGAGACATGTACAACTCTAAATGTAAATGAGGACAACTGCCCAGGGCTATGAGAAATTTGGGGGCTATTACAGTCAGGGAAGGCTTCCTGGAGGAAGCGGTTCAGCTACTTCCAGAAGGACATGTGGACTCCAGAGGCATGGGGCCAGGCAGCAGAGGAAAAGCAATGTCCTAAGGTTTAGGTTTATCCTGATGTGGGTAAAGAAGCAAAAGGAAGTCAGTCCACTCTGTGGGTGGGCAATCACTGTCCCCTCCTATGGAGAGAACAGAGCCATAGGAACTATTGGAATACCAGCAGGGAGGATTCCAGAGGACAGAGAGGAAGATCCAGGTAGAAAGGACTAGGGGGACTGGGAATGGCCAGGAAAAATCCTAGAAGATGGCAGGATGGTCAACCAGTGTGTGGACACATCAAAGATCAGAGACTGGTACACCCCCATGGGGTCTTTTCCCTGTCGGTTGCCCAGCCGTGTTGAGCCCCAAGGACCAACCTTCAAGTTGTTCATGGTTGAAAAGGAGAATGAAGCTCACGCTTGAGACAGGCTGTGGGCAGTTTTCAAGGGTGAGGCCACATGAGAATTCATAGAAAGTGAGACTGGAGCTGTGCTCAGGGCTTCACCGAGGAGTAGGACCCAAGAGGTGCATTGTGAAGACTGTGTCGATGCAGGCTGGGCATTGGAGGTGGGAGGACATTCCCAGAGGAAGAACTGCTCTGTAGATATCTCCCTCTGTGGAGGATGACATCTGCTTCAGCCAAGACCAGGGAGGCCTCCCTGGTCTACCCAGACCACAGGAGACAGAGGCAGGATGGGGCACAGGTCTGACCTTAGAACACCAGTAACCCTCTTTCCAGGGAAGCTGAGGTAATTTACCTCCCTACCTCCTCCTCTACCCAACCCAGAGATGGTGCCTGAACTTCTCTGCCGGGCCCACCTATGTTCTAAATCCTCCAGGTGATTCTCAGGTGCAGCCTTGGGTGAAAGCCACTAAGCGAAGGTGTGACTTCAGGCACCATGGCAGGGGGACACAAGGAGATCTGGGGCAGACCCCCCCCCCATCAGCCCAAGATCTAGTTAATGGATCTCCTGCTCCCTTCTTCCCCACCCCCCAGCTTTCTTCCACTTCCTCCAGGCTAGCCAAGTCCAGGGCTTGAAGGATCTGATGTTTTATTAAAGTCCAGATCTTCCTATTCTAGGGCCACCTTCCTCTGGCTAATTCTGTAATTCAATTAGTAGGAAGCTGAGGCCGGCTGGGGTGGGAGGAGGGCATGCAGTGCATCAGGAGCCTTCCCTTCCGTGATGATTACACCCCGGGCTTCAGGCCTGTTCAGAGTTGGGCAGGAAATTGTACTTCCTTCACTTCACAATGACAAGGGCCTTTTATCCCCACACACGGGGGCTTTGTAAATTACTGCCATCTCCGTGCAATTAATTCTGCTGTGCCCTGTTTCTCCCCATATAAGAGAGGGCACCGCCCAGCATATCAGGGGCAGCAATGCCCTTTGAACCGTGGTCTGCAGGCTGCCCCTACTGGAGAGTGGCTTCTGTCCCTGGCCTGCACCCTGGCCTAACAACACTCTCTGGGCACTCACCCCTCCAGGCCTTGCCCTCCTATCCACATGTTCCCAATCTCCCTTAGTGCCCCACCCTGGGTCTCCTTCTTCCCCCACCCTCATAGGCCCTCTTGGTCCCAGGCCACAGATTCCTGAGCTGGAGCTCAGCCCCATTTAGGCTTATAGCTAATGAAGCTGCTGCTTCCAACCCCACCCAGCTGACAGTCTATGCAGAGACACAGGACACAGAACTGGTGCAAAATAAGAATGGTATACGGAGAGAGGCAAAGTGGTGACACAAGGAGATGTGGGCACGGGCCCAAGTTCAGTGCACACAGTAGAATCCTGAGGAGAGGCAGATCCCTGGGGGTCAGAGCAGGCAGGTGCAGGGGTCCATCCTGTGCTGCAGGGGGTCTGAGCCCAGGGATCAGCTGCTTAGGGTGATCCCATAGCTTTGTCCCCTCTCCGCCCCATCCCACCTCCGAGGATTGCCAAAGCCCATTCCTCCCCCAAGAGGCTGCAGTTTGGTCCCGCTTCCTCCCAGCGGTCAGGAAGGTGCTGATCCTTGAATGGTGGAGACTCAGGGGATGAGCTGTTGTTGGGATAAATAGCCACGATAAAGACAGGCGAGGTGGGAGCTCAGGGACAGGACCTAACTCACCCGGAGAACCCTGCAGTCCACCTCAGGTTCTGACTTCGGGGGCATACAGCTGGGAGGGCCCCAGGAGAGTAGGAGGTGAAAACAGGGAGGGGCCCGCTTCATCATGATTTTGTCCCGCAAGCACCCACCCCCAGAACTCAAGACCAAAGGTCCAGAACATTTACAGTCCTCGGGGTATAGAGCAACTGCCCACCTCCCAGAGCAGCAGTCAGCTCCAGTGGCTTGGAGGAAGCTCTGAGGCAGGGGCACAGCCACCCCATCAAGGATAATTTCCCTCCTGAAGGGTTTGCAAAGAGGCTGATGCCCAGTGACCTTTCTTTGTCTCCTCAAAACAGGCTGTGGGTCCTGTACCCTGTCAGGCTCATTCATTCTCACCCCTTCCTTTTTATTCCATCTTCTTTGGGCAAAGATTAATGTTTGGGGTAAATTATATGAGTTATACACAAATATATTCTGGGTCTAAATGTGTTGAACAAAACAACAAAAAGTGAAAGTCCTGGGGACACCTCCCCAACTCCCAACCTGTACTCCCTGTTCTCAGCTCGGCCTGATTTCTAGACTTTGTCCTTTGCGCGCAGACACATGGAACAAGTTGGGGATGTGTCCCTTGTAGAGTGTTGTCTGTTATTGTACAACCTGTTTTTCCCATCTAACAATGTGGCTTTGTGTGTTGGTACATTGAGGATCATTTCATCTTTTTAACTGCTGTAGAGTATTCACGGTTTGAAGATAAAAACATTCCTGCCCTGAGGGGCATTTAGGTGGTTTTCAACTTTTTGCTATTTCAAACAGCTGCCGTAGATTCTTGTTCTCTCCTCTGTGAGCCCAAATACAGTGTATGTGTAGTATTTGGGAGGGAATCACTAGGTCTAAAGACACCGTGCCACCAGCCTCAGCCCCAGGAACAATAATGCTCACTTTAAAAACCTCCTGGAACCTCCAAGTTCACAGCCTGGTGCTAGCCTCTCTTCCACATGGTCCTGTGTTGTTATGCAGCTGCTCCCTCAGAGAATCCCATTTCCTACCTCCACTGTGAGTTCCCAAAGGACCCCACCAGGGATGTCTCTGGGGACACCTCTGCACATCACAGGAGAGTGAGTCTGGCAGATTTCGTGGCTGCCAAGCTGAGGCTGACCCACCCGAAGCCCCACCTCAAGGCTATGAGGAGCAGGTGTGAGCTCAGAGCCAGCTGTTCTGGGTAGGGGTTCTGTGTGCCCCCCATTCCCTCCAAGGAGTCAGCAGTGAGTGTCCAGTGGTTGATTCTTCTGAGCTCCACTTTAGCCTCCACTCTAGGCCCACTATCGTCCACAGCACCCCATGACGGCAAGCTCTCCTCCAGAAGTACCCCCTAAGCTGTCTTTCCCCCAGGGAGTCCGTGTTAATAACTGCTTATCCTCATTTGTCTTTCTTCAAGAGCTTAAGTGAGAGGACAAATCTCTCGTGGGGGACTGTCAGACTGGAAGAAGAGATGGTTTGAGAGGGACAGGGTGGAATGGCCCTGGTCAGCTTCTGTGTGCAGCTGGTCCCTCACAGAGGTGCAGAGGAGGGAGGGAAGCAAGGGGCCCTCTCCTCCCTAGCTTCCTGAGAGCCAACTGGTATCCACCCTGTGCTCTGCAGCTCAAAGACTCTGCCGAGGTTGTTCATATTTGCTGGCAAGTAGGTCTCCCCACTAACTTCTGAGGTCAATAGTGTTGTCCCCATTGTATGGATGAGAAAACCAGGGTTCAAAGAGGTGAATTGGGAAGTGACCCCAGACTAGTGAGGGGCTCTCCTGGGCACAGCTGGGCAACCACCTTTGCAGGGGATGACTCGGGACCAAAGTACTCTGTTAGGCTGAACAGGAAGTCTTTGGCAGAAGAGCCCTCCCAGCAGGGACCCACTTATCAACCATCTCAGTGTCCACAGGGCCTTGGTCAGCTCTCAGCAGCCTGTGAGCACCATTTCTGTGTCCCTTCTCTACCTATTGCCCCTCTACACACAGAGCTCCACCCCTGCTCAGGGCACCAAGAACCAAGCAGGACAGAACCAAAGCAGGTTCTGACCTCCTCTGAGCATGAGGAGACTGCCAATCAATAAGCAAATACACATTGACATGTCGTGGGTGACAGGAGCCAAATGGAATATGAGACAGGACAAGGAGTCAGAGAGTATGGAAGTGTTGGGTGGGAGCAGCTGAATGAGGTGGCCAAAAGAGGTGTCTCTGAGGTCACATTTGAACAGAGAGGTGAGGGAATTAAAGGAGCAAGCTGTGCCAATGGGGGGGGGGTGTCTGTTCTGGGCAGGGGGAATGACCAGTGCAAAGACCTAAGGAAGAGTGTACCTGGTGGGGCTGAGAAGTGGGGAAGGTAGTGAGTGGGCAGGGGGAAGACAGCAAGGAGGTAAATCCAGGGGGTAGAGATGGCAGGGGAGGCTACACAGGGTCTGGGGGATGCTGAAAGATTCTGGTTCACAATGGAGTCACGCCCTCTCTCAAAAACAGTGGCAGAAATTCCCGGAAGCTGGACAAATTCAACAGATTCTTTTTCCTCTGGAATCTTTTCCTTGTTATCCTGGGCCATGGAAACAATATGATCACTTTCTTCTCCTCTTCCTCTTCTTCCTACCCCTCCCTTCTCCCCTCCAAACCTGCCCCTGACCTTGTCCCAAGTTGGCTTGCCTGCCTGCAGGCAAGGCAGTGGCCACCTCCTGGTTGCAGTCAGAGGACAAGGCCAACAAAGGGACAGGAGGAAAGACACCCCCAAGAAAGGCAGGCAGCAGCACGAGGGACTACGTCACGGGGGCTCTGACCGTTATTCATTCCATTCCCTGGGTGTCTCCATCAATAACCGTCTGCCAGTGACCAGGAGGGAGGAGGAAAGGGGGAGGGAGAGGGATGATCTGGGGTCTGGACAGCGGGAGGGCTGTGATGGAGGGGAAGAGAGGCTGCTTGGCAGCTCCTCCCAGCGTGGGGCAGGAGCTGGGTGTGCAGAAGGCAGAGTTTCAATCTCCCAGGCTTCTCTCCCTGCTTCCTTCTTCCATTTCTGTGTCCCCTTCACAAATACATCTCCTTTCTGAAGCCAGGAAGGGAAGGTAGACAGAACCAATTTTTACATTGGAAGAGGAGGAAGGGGGTGTGCATTGGGCACAAGCTGCATGGTAGAAGATCTGGAAACTGCAGAGGACACTGGGAGCACTCTGTGCCCGACAATAGGAAAAAAACCTGGTGACAAGGGCTGGCGCAGGCTCCAGACTGGCACCACCAGCCTATGGGCCTCGTGAGAGGGTGTCCTGGACTACAGGGCCTGGCACAGAGCCTGGCCCTTAGGAAATAAATGGCCGTAAGATCTTCCTCACGGCTGGCTGTGGCAGTGGGCTGGGGATGCACCTGACCAGTCAAGGAGGGCTGCCTGGAGTAGGTAGAACTTGACCAGATTCCTGAAAGATGGACTAGGTTGGGAGGCGTAGAAATGGAAAGAGAAGGCATACCACCAGAGTCCAGGTGAGGATGGAGAAGAGAGGAAGAATGGGAGTCGGAGGGGAGCACTGATTATTGGGGGTGTCAGATAAGATAACGGGAGAAAGAGACAGTACCAAGAGAGGATGGCCATCCTACAGGGCACCTTCTCTGGGCCACTGTTCCCAGAGAACTCAAACCTGCTTTGGCCATAGTGGGCTTTTCCACTTGCACCACGGTTTCAACCCTTGCAGCCCTCCCATGTGACCCTCAGACACATGTGCATGTGGGAGAAGAGGCCCCACCACTGGGCAGTTTGAGGAAACCCCAAGAACACTAAACAATGTCTGCCTGGTCACAACGCCTGAAGGGCAGGATGGAAAGTCATCCCTTCAGTACATTATTCTGTCAAATCTGGATTCCCTGGTAAGGAGGTAAGGGTAAGGCCCCAGTAGAGTCACTCAGTGGGAGAGCTAAACTGAGCCCTCTCCGTTCACAGATGGGGAAACTGAGGTCAGACAGGGCATAGGATTTGCCAGGGTCACCCATGGAATTAAAGGCCAAGCAAAGGTGAGCCTGGGACCAATGCTGTGCCTCAGTGGTCTGGATATACCCAAGAAGTCCTCTGACTAGGAGGGTTGTGAAGACCATCACTCACTGCAGATGCAAAAGCAGGAATTGGGGCAGGAAACACAGGGAACGCAGGACAGCCTGGCCTGGGGTCCTCCTTACAGATGGAACTTTATTTGGAAGGCCTGAGGGTCCTTGATGGAGCAGCCCCTAGCACTCCTAAGAGGACAGAATAAGAGTTCATGGTCAAGTGTGGCCAGATGTGCCGGGTTGAGAGGTGGAAGCTGCCCCTCCTGGTAAGTGTAGGGTCTGTCGGTGAAACAGCTATAAATAGCACTCCGAGGGTGAGCCAGAGAGGCCTGAGGCACCAGGGCGTGGGAACAAGGGCAGACCCGTGGGGAGAGGGGGCGTGGTGGGGGAAAGATGCAGGGTGGGGAGACTCCTCAGAGAGAGCAAAATAAAAATGCAAAGGGAGGGACGAGAGGCAGACAGACGGGAACACGGAGAGGGAGCGAAGCTACGAGTGGAGAGCACAGGAGAGGAGAGGTGGGGAGAGGTACCCAGCGCAGGGAGGAGGAGGAAGCCTGGAGGGCGAGCTGCAGGGCGCGTAGACGGGCCTGGGGCGCCCCACTGACCCTTCTTCGCGCTTGCTTCCCTCCCCAGGCTGCGCTTTCCTCACCTACTGCGAGCGTGAGTCAGCGCTGAAGGCCCAGAGTGCGCTGCACGAGCAGAAGACTCTGCCCGGGGTAAGTGGCGCCCGCCGCGGCGCGAGGGACCGGCGCGCCGACAGGGGGCGACGGCGGGAGGCCGGGGAGGCTGGGAGATGGAGGCCGGGGCCCGCCGCCCGCCTCTGCACGGCAACTCCTGCGCCGGCCCTGCTCGTCCCGCACGGCCGCGAGGCGCCGGCGGGTGGAGGGCGCGTGGTCCGCTGCCGTCCAGGCCCGACGGAGTCCGGGGCGGGGGCCGCCCGGCCGGGGCCAGGAGCCGGGGCGCAGCGCCCGCGAGCACCGCCCGCGCGGGCAGCCGGGGGCGGGGGCGCGGTAGGTCCCGGGGCCGGGGAGCCCCGGCAGCCTCCGCCGGCCGCGCCGGGCCGCGTGTGCGGTGAGGAGTGCGCCCATGCAGGCCACCCCGGCTGCTCCCGAGCGGGGTCCGGGTGGGAGGAGGCGCCTCCTGGCCTGAGCTCGGCGCCGCGAGTGAGATCACCGCGGTTTATTTAAGGAGCCAGCCCTCGTCTTTGATAAACTATCGCGCCTCAGCCCTGGTTTATAGCTTCTGTGCGGGGGAGAAGAGAATTATTTATGGCCCCCCTAACTGGGTGTGATATCAGCCATGGCTATTATCGAGGCTAGTTCATCACCATAAAATAAGAAGTGTTCGTCGGGTCAAGGGTCTGCGCGGTCTCTCCTGTGGGTTCAGAGAGATGGGGCGGTGGGGGCAGGGGGTAGAGATATATGGCTGCTGAGTATCTAAAGATAAATGGAAAGATGTGTGTTTGTGGGCATAATTTAAAGAATTTATAAATATACAGTGTTTAAGCGTATACAATGGGCACTGCAGGGAAGCACGTGTGTCCTATATGTATGCACACCCATGCTCACACATGCATGTTTACATTCTTACCAAGCCAACTGTATGTAAACACACGTTTCCATTTCTGCCCCGCAGCAGGAAAGGTTAACCAGGTAGTCGGAGAGAAAATGCAAGCCCGGGTGGGGGCAGCCTTCTTTTCTTTTACATCAAAGATCTTTCTTTACCCGTTTAGGGGTGGGGAGTACTGAATTACACAGGGCCTTCCTTCCATTAAGACAGCCTTTGTATTGTATTTTGGTATTTGTGATTGCAAAGCACGGGGCTGAGTCATCTTAATAACATACCCGCAGATGCAAATATATGGAAATTGAGCACCGCACAGATTTTGTGTGAAGCCTAGCTCTGGCAGGGTGGCCATTCCCCAGTTGGTTTTTTAGTGGCGAGACTACATCCACATATATTATAGTAATTACTTTCCGGGTGCCCTCTGTAAGATGGCAGAAATATGCTCCACATCGCCCCATGTTATGTGTGAAGCATAAAGCCATATTGTAAGATAATCAAAGGCTTCTGAGAAAGGTTTGTGCTGATTAATAAAGTGTTTATGGTACTTTGTTTTGGGGGAGATTGTGATAGATATTTTAGAGCCACCCAAATGGAATAGAAAATACCACATTGTTATGGGAGGCCCTTCATCAGCTTGAGAGAGATTGCTGGGGAGTTTCATGATGGCTAAAAGCCGGAATCAGATGGGGAAACAGAAAGAGAGAAGGTGGGAGGGGGAGGATTAGGATTTTGAAGGAGGGAGGCTGGGAACTGGGAGAATTTCAGTAGCGAGTGTGGATTGTTCAGGATCTAACATTAACTTGTGGTTGTTTATTTTACATATAATAGAATAGCTAAATGATGGAGTGTATTAGTTCTTTAATAATTTATAGAAATACTTAGATGTTGCAGTAATTACATTAAAGGTCACATATCAAAGGTAATTTGGTTGAGCAGCTGTGATGGTTTCTCAGAAGCAATCAATATCACTGTCCGTGGTGCTGATTTCACCAAGGGGCCTGCCAGATTAAAGAAGGCTTATTACCAGGCAGAAAGGCCCAGGGGAAATCAGGAGCACATTGGAGCGACGCGACAGCCCCCCTTCCACCGATAATTAACACTGTTCCCCATAATCTGTGCTAATCCTTCATACTGGGAGATCTAGTGGCATTTTTCTGAAATCACAAAGACAAGTTGGGTAAGTTGGAAAGAAAGGGCAGAAAGAAATGTGAATATATGTTGGGAGAGGGGAGGAGTGAAGACAGAGGCCAGTAACAGAGCTAAAACATAGCCAAGAGTCCCCTTGCAGTGCCTGGAACACTGTCCTTTCTGCAAAGGCTTCCCAGGGAGACTCATGGCCTCAAAAACCTTATCACACTCTTCTCAGGGCAGGCATGGCCCAAGAGGGGAGGATTCAGGAGGAAAAGATAGGTTTGCAGCATGAAGTTCCGAGGGCACATCGTCCCTGAACAAACCCACATGCAACAAAAGAAAAAAAAAATCACCAAGTAAAATTATTCTTTAAAGTGGGGTCATTTTGATTCCAGAAAGCAGAACTGGTATCATTGTTGTCAGCTGGTTTTCTCCTTTCAGAGATCAGAGAAAGTGTGCCACTAGGAAATGAAGGGACAGGCCGAAGCAAAATGCTCTCACCCAACCAAATAATAGGTGCTCTTGCCAGCTGAGGCTGTGTTCATGCTGCCTGTTTGGTTAGGGGCAGAGGGCAACCTCTTCTTGTCTGGGGTGACCACACTAGGTGCCCCAATGAGCACACTCTATGTCTGACTAAGGAGAATGAAATTGAAAAAAAGAACCTGGAAAACTGGTAACCTCAGCAATTTCGGCACTTTTCCAGACTTCAAAATCCATTAAAATCAATCCATTAAAATCAGCCCTCCACTTCTCACGGTGGAAAGAAAGAGAAAGAAAGATAGTACAGGCGGGCTATTCTGTTTCCTAGCAAGGTACAGAGCTAGCATCCTGTTGCCAGCAAGAATATACACTGACACGACCACCACCACCACTGTGAACAACAACAACAAAACCACAGAAACAGAAATAGAGGCACCCCTAACACATATATTTATTTGGGAATTGAAAAGAAAAGGGGAGCTGATGTTCCCCTTGGGATAAGTGGAATCTCAGAAACCAGGCTATGATGGCTGCTCTTATAAATCGGAAGTCAATATCCCTGGGAATCAGCCAGTTAAAGCCCCTGTGATGGTGGATGGAGTCATCCCTGGACATTGTCACAAATGGATTATTATTTTTGACCTTGTCATGATTTCAGTAGAATGAGATTATTAAACAAGGATGGCTCAACAAGGTCCCCTCGAGTGCTGCCTTCCTCCAGAAACTAGACAAGAGTGAATTTTTAAAATTCTCTATCCCGAGCTCTCTCTCCCTCACACTCTTGATGTCACTCTCTCCTGATCCCCTGCCCTCTCTAGCCCATCCCTTGTCATCCCAGTGTTTGATCCACTGTTCACAGGGCACAAGTACTTCCG
>NW_003852407.1:14579414-14583118 GCF_000181295.1 Otolemur garnettii
CAAGGCCACAGAATTGCAAAATGGCTGTGCCTGGATCACTGGGTCTGTTACCAAAGCCTAGGATGCCCACCACTGCTCATATCTATGGAGTGCAGGAGTTAGTTGCTCAAAGTTTCCATTCAGGATATGGGTGGGGTGGGATTAGAGAGTTGGGAGTAAGATGAGTATGTCAGATGGGATCACTGGTTCAAGAAACATCTCAAAGTTGCAACATGCGGGATGGGCCAGAAGCTGAGAGTGGCCAGCCTGCCTGAGCAGGGGGCACACTTTGGGCAGTAACGGCCACTCAGAAGGCTCCCTGTGGCCTGAGTGTGCACAGGAAGCATCTTGAATTTTGTTCTGTAAAATGCCCCTCCCCCCACTGCCCCGGTGCTTGGTGCCAGCTCCTCCAGCCCTTGGGAATTGGCAGAGAATTGTCTTACAGGAAGAACCCATCTCTTTCCAAAGGTGGAAATATAGGGTCTCAGGGCAGAGGCTTCACCTAGACAAAAACAGGTGACGTGACAAGCAGTGGCCCTCAATGCGCTCATTTGGTAGCAGGAAGGGCTCCTAAGAGCTGAGTCCAGCTAGCAGAGGGGGCTGGAGGCTATGAGAAGAGGGCTTTGGGGTGGCTGGGGGGAGTAGGAGCTGTAGCTGCTTGGTAAACATTAAAGTTCCAATTCACTAGTTAAAAATTGGCTTTTCTATCCTCACTCTGGCAACCCTCGAATGCAAAGCAAACTACCACACTCCTCTCTGGCAGCTCCCACCCCCATCCTTGTGTCAGCCAGGCAGACATGCAACATCCCTGCCCCTGCACCTCTCGACTCAGGTCACCCAGACTCAGGATGGGTCATTTCCATGGAAATTCAATGTGACCTTCTTTGAATTTACACCGAGAAAGATGTTAAAATGGGAAATTTTTTTTTAAAGCAAGAGCTGAATTGGATCGCTAGCACCCTTATCTCAGTGTTCCCTCTTCCTACCCCTCCCTCCCTCTGCCCTTTTCCTGAGCCAGATTTTCTCTTCCTTTCTTTCTCTTTCTTTTTCTCTCTTCTCTTAGGGTCTCTGTTTCCTCTCCTCTTCTCTCCCCCTGGGCATTTTCCCCTTTCTCTTTTTCCCTCTCATCGACCTTCTCTTTTCTGGTCCTCTCACCTGTCTGTCCTTTCACCTCTCTCCCCCTTCCCTCCCATGTTCCTCCTTCCCCTTCAGCCCACTGCTTCCACCCAGACACCCACAGGAGACTTGGGCAGGCCCTATGCAGCCGTCGAGGAGACCTCCCTGATGAGGCCCATCTCCCTCCCTGACAGTCCTGCCATTGAAGGATCCATCTAATTTTATGTACAACTGTAAAGATGAATGATAAGTAGGAAGGATGCAGGCAAGAACAAGATGAATAAATTATAAAGGGCAAATGATGACAAGACAGGGGTCCCCAGAGACAATGATATGATAACAGAAACTAAAGGCGAATTTATGATGGATGTAGTTAGCATGTATGGAGGCTGTTAATTCTTCGGGGTAGTTTTACAACTTCTGGTGATTGGCACAATCAAAGTGTTCCATTTTAGAAGTGTGATCTGTTTCCACGCTCCTGGGGGCACAGTGTTGGCTTTTGGTGAATGGTCTGAACGATGAGTCTGGGTCCCATCAGCATCTGCATCTTTTCTCTCAGCCCCTGAAGCTGTCCGTGTCTCTGATTCAAATCTGGTCACAGCCAGACCAGTTCCCCTCCAGTTCCCCCATCCTGTTGTCCTTCTTGCTGAGTGTATTAGTTTGGGGACTGCTGTAACAAAGTTTCACAAACTGGGTAGCTTAAACAACAGAAATCAATGGTCTCACAGTTCTGGAGGCTGGATGCCCTACATGAAGGTATGGGAAGAGTTGGTTTCTTCCGCGAGCTGTGAGGGAGAATCTGTCCCGGGCCTCTGGCTCACCTCTGGTGGCCTCAGGGATTCTTTGCTTAGAGATGGTGTTCTCTCTGTGTCTTCATATTGTCCTCCCTGTGTACACAGTCTGTGTCTGTGCCCAGACTTCTCCTGTGTATAAGGACAGTAATGTACCCCCAATGACTTCATCTTAACTTGATCATCAGCAAAGAACCTATTTCAAAGAAAGTCACAGTCACAGGTTTTAGGGGTTAGGACTTCAACATCGTTGTGAGGAACACAATTCAACCCCTAACTCTGAGAAGTGGGCTGCTCTGTGTCTCTCTTACAGTAGGGCAGAGAAGACGCCCCCACAAAGGTGTCTGAATCATAGGGTCCCTCAGGCCCCATGAGTCTGGGTCTCACTTAGCTTCATGCTTTTTTCTTTTTCCTGTGGGGAAATGGAAGATATGTCTTCCTTCTGTCTCCTATTCCCTAAAAAGAAGTGCTTATCTGTCCTTTTAGGGCAGTACTTCTCAAGTTTGCCCCCCAGGGGACATTTGATATTGTCTAAAGACACTGCTAGCATCTAGTGGCTAGAGAATAAAGATCCTGCTGAATATTCTATGATGTGCTGGGACCAGGACAGTGCCCACAACAAAGAATGACCAGACCCCAAATGTCAGCAGTGCCCGAATGACGAAACCGTGTTCCAGGGCCGAGGGCAGGTAGAGGGCAGGACAGGGGGACCTGGAGCAGAGTGCTTCTCTCCTACTCACTGGTTCTCACTCAGAGATTTCGAACTGGGAGGGTTCGCTCAGGGGCACATTCTCCAGTGGTGTGAGTATGAGCAGGGGGAGGGATGGGCAGTAGAGGAGGGCAGAGCCCATCTCTAGGCATTAAGCAAGGGCTAGCAGTTTCTGCACTGACTACAGCTCAACTCTCTCTAGAGTTCAGTGAGTTGAGAGTTTGCTCCTGACAGAGCTGGGACCAGAACCCAGGCTCTCCCTTTGGAAGAACCCCCATGTCAACAGGAAACAGGTTGGCAGGTCTGTGCCCTGCCCAGTCTTTAGCAGCCCCTTCACCACATGTCACAGATACAGGCCCATTATACAGAAGGGAACACCAGTGTTCCAGGAGGGAAGTCAGAAGTGCTGTAAATCCAGAGACTGAGGGCCACGTGGGTATAGGGACTATGTCTGTGGTGCCTTCAGATCTTGCCTCTCCCCTCTCACACCTGCCCTCAGCACCAGCCTCACCCACCCCTGGGTGGGAATACCCATTTTTCAGTCAAGTGACTTGATGCCCACAGGGACCATGTCTTCCTTGCGGCACCCACAACAGAGGTCAGGCCTGCCATAGGCTAAGCTCAGTAAGTCTTCCTAACAAGTTTATCTGAAAGAACCAGAGCGCCTCTGTGTTCTCAGCCATCATACCTGACCTGAAAGAAATAAATACACAAATAAAAAGTCATGTGAGACAGTGGACAGAAGGAGCCTCCAGATCCAGCCTGCCACCTACAAACCTCAAGGCCCTGGGCAGAGCGCTCAGCTTGAACCCTCCCTGGAACCAACTAGACTGTGAAGGAGGTGGTGGGCCACATAGCCTCCCAAGTCCCTTCCAGCTCTGACATTCTTTCTGTTTCTAAGAATAATAGACTTGGCATTACTCACATTACTTAAGACGACAGGGAGATGAGGGGAGAGTGGGAGAGTGAGGACAACAGTGTCTCTTGCTCTCCACTACCCGACGCCGTTGGTGACAAGTGTAATAAAATGCAGGTCAGATTTGTCTCTCCCTGAGGCAAAGCAGCCAGACTGCCCACCCTCCAGGGCCAGGGCTGGGTTCCTGATGGAC
>NW_003852407.1:14583592-14585137 GCF_000181295.1 Otolemur garnettii
CCCTCTGGTGCACTCTTCGGAGGGTGGCCAAGGTTGGCATTGTGGGATAGGGATCCCATCGTCTGAAAACCCTTCAGCCTTCTGTCACCCACAGATTCAGCTGGAGACAGGCCATCTTCAAACCTGTGGAGCTTTTGTCTAGACACATCACCTTCTTTCAAGCTCCTCTTTTCCCATGCCGTTCCCTCTGCCTGGGGAGTTTCCATTTATCCTCTAAGGCCCAAGTCCAATGTTACTTCCTCCAAACCAGCTCTCTGACCCCTTCAGAGAGCTTTCTAGTCCCCCGAGGCACCCGGAGCCACCCTTTGGTCCCAGGTTGCCTGGTCAGCTCTAGATTTTCCATCTTGGAATCCAGCCCTGTACTCACTTCTACCTGCGCCCGTGGCTGGAACCAATCCCAAAAGAGAGGGAGAGGGAGGAACACAGCCCTTCTCATCTGCCACAGGCATTCCAGCACAGCCATTCTCTCAGCTCCCCTCTGGCCACACCACCTTCAGGCCCCTCCAGACAGTTTGCAGCTTAGCTCATTCGCCTGGCAGGGACACAGTGGGAAAGTTGAGAAGGCCTCACGCTGTGGTCGTGGACATGTGAGAAAATGCCGTGCAGAAGGTGCTTTGGGGGCCATCACAGCCAGCACAGGTGTGAGTGAGGGCGTGTGTGGAGCAGGGTGTGTGTCCACCAGAGCAGGAATGTCAGGCTGCCTCCGGGGCTGTGTCCGTGTGATCCTGTTAAAAGGTTTGTTGACCTTTCACTGGAAAATGAGGCCAGGAAAGGGCATGCCTGTGTGAGCTCCTGCTCCCAGACAAGTGTGTTTTGGGATTGGAGGGTTTCTGCTAGGGAGCGTGCGTGTGGGCGAGCACAGGGCCAGATGTCTTTGTTGCCGACCTGCAGGGCTCCAGATCCGGCTGCCACATGCCATCAAAGATGGGCATGCCGGGCTGGTGATGGAAAAAAGCAGTATTGTTCTGTATTCTTTAATTCTTTATGAAAACAGTTGTTGTAAAGAGAAAAGAGGTGGAGTTCAGGAAGATGAAATCTCTCCCGGGTCCCCAAGTGTCCTGTGGTTCAAGCACACATTTCAAAGGCATTCGTGGTCTATCCTTGTGCACCCACCAGGGGGCGCCGTGCAGTGGCTGAGAGGGCCCAAGACAGGTGTGTTTAAGGGTAAGCCTGTTGTGCCCAGCTCTGTGTCCTGCACAGAAGAGGCTGAATGACGCCAAACACTCCACCCTGTAGGACACTGACAGCCTGTACAGAGGACATCAACTAGCTGGATGACTTGAGACAAGCCACCCGACCTTTCCCAGTCTGAGTTTCCTAATTTCTATATGAAAACCACATGGGTAAGCCCTTTATATGCTATGGATTGCTATAGGTAATCCAACTAGTATTATTAATGACAAAAAAATGATGTGCATGTGGATGACCTTCGGGGTCCTTTGCCACAATAAAAGCCTGAGACTCCTAATTCATACATGAAATAATTAGAGGATAATAAAATATATAAAGCAGTTCAAGTGTGCAATTTGGACCATGTGTCCCACT
>NW_003852407.1:14585387-14590907 GCF_000181295.1 Otolemur garnettii
CTTCAGAACCTCCAGCCCTTATTCCTGCGGCTCCAATCACCTCCAGGCAGACCAGTCACCCTGGCCATATCCTGGGCTTGGCTGCAGGCCCCAGCACATCCCCAGCTTCCCTCCTTCCTGGAAGGAGACTGCATCCCCCTGCCCACCCACCAGAATCCTCCAGGGATGTCAGGACTCAGCCCCACCCAATCTCCCACCCTCCTCTGTGAACTTCTGTTGCATATTGGTGTCCCCCTTGTCTGAGCCCCACAAGTCAATGGCACTGAAGGTCTAAACCCTGGCTAAGGTGTAGACACCAGGCCCCCACTTCAGCATCCCAGTTTCTAGAAATGCAGAGTCTGGGGCCCCACTCTGTGTCACTCAGACTGTGCCTACTGCACTTCAACAAGGGCCCTGGGAGATACACGGGCACCAAGAGTTTGACAACTGTTGGCATTTCTTTAGGCTCTAAAGGATATTGTCTTAGTTCGGGTGGTCCCAGCAGTAGACCCTAAACAAGCATTTGAGCCCTTCTTTGGCAATCCCAGGAAACAGGAGTCAGTGGGAGAAATGCAACATGGAGGAGAAGAAATCAACACAGGCGTGTTATCAGGCAGGCAGGCTTCCACTGTTGGGGCTCTAGAACTAAGTGTCAGTCACACTCCCTGAAATCAGTGCACTCCAGGGGCTGGAGAGCTGGCGTGTTTATCCACCAATTCCCACCAAGCTTTGGCTGAGGGTGTGCTGGTATCTTTAATCTCCCAGCTTCCCCGATTGCTCCATGGGTGGGAAAAGTGGGCTCTACAGCCAGAGAAAGCCCTCAAGCCAGGAGTGCAAGTGCTGGCAGGTGGAAATCAAGCCTCTGAACCAGAGATGGAGAGAACAGAGTCATGGGTGAGACACTACCTTCACCCACTGCAGCTGGAGTCTGACACTGTAGTCCCAAAGGGGGAGACAGAGACAGGGATCCTGTCTCTAACCAGTGTGACAACTACTATTCTCTGAGTGCTTACTATGAGCTAGACATTTCACAAATATCTCATTTATTTAAGACACTGTCACAGAGGTGCTTTCAACTAAGTTTTACCAAGGAGTACTATGGTATGGAGGAGGAAACCAGGTGAAGGGCCCAGATCAGTCCACGCAACCAAGGAGAGGGCTCCCTCTACCACGTCCCAGGACACCCATCCACCCTGTGGAAAGCAGAGCTGCACGTGGACAGAAACAGTGCTCTGTCCCTCACTCCCTCACCCCAAGGCCACGCACCAGGCTACTCCTGCAGGAGATACTGGCATTGCTAGACACCCAGGGGCCCATGTGAAACAGGGTGGTGGCCCTAAAGATATCACAACACACGCACCTGTCTTTGGATTGGAGAAGTCTCATTTTGCATAGAAAGCAGATTCTGACTCCAGCCCAGCTCCACCTGGAGCCTTACTGTGCACCTTGGGAAGCCACATAACCTCTCTGAACTTCAGTGTCAGTGACTACCCTCTCAGTTACAAATACATTTGGTGGCAGTGGCTTCAACAAATGGAACTTTGGCACATCACAGATTCTGGGATCTGGTGTTGCTTCCACAGCATAACCATAACAGAGGCCATTGTCTCTTTCTCATGGTGATCAGATGTCATTATATCTGTCATTAAGGTAGGCAGGTCCAGCTGCCTCTGTCCCTCATATCAGGAATGCAAAAGATCCCCCAGTGGTCCAGTCCCTAGGAAGCATCTGTATATGTCTCTGTGGCCATATAACTGCATCACAGGGCCACCTTTACTGTAAGGGAGGGTGGGAAAAGGACATCTTGCCAGAGACTAGGGACATGTCTGCCTCAACACATCTGTGCTTCGGTTAGTGAAAGAGACAAAGGGCTAGATCATACTGGTTGGAACTGGGGAAGTCTGCCCCAGCCTGGTAAATATGGGCAGGGGTGCAGAAGAGCAGGTCACGTGGAGCAGCCCCACCCCCACCCCAAATCCCCACTCCCCCCCAACACACACCGTGTTTGCCTCCAGCTCGGATCGTGACCTGCAGCTTGTGTGAGGAGGCTGAGTCAAGAAGGCATTTCATAGCGTGTTCCAGAGGAGCACTGCTGATTCAGCATGCTCATTCCAACTCCTGATGTGTTTCTAATTCCATGGGACCCATACGGGGCAGGGGGAAAAGATTTCAGCCCCCTTAGGCACCATATTTTTGTCACCTGTGTCTTTCTTGCAGTAAGGCATGCAAAGGGAACCCTTCCACCGTGGGTAGTGCCAAACCCCACATCCTCTCACCTCCTTTGTGAGTGGCTTAAATGGTGAAGAATCAAGGCCAGCATGCCATAGGCAGGTACGCCAGGTCACAGGCCTTCTGTGGGTGTTTTCCCACTCCCACTTTTTTGACAGCTGCTCCAGTGGTCACATGCCCCCCTAAAAGTGGGTCAGCTGGTTTGAGGGGCCAGCAGCATCAGGGCCAACTTTATTTTCAGAGACTGAAACACGACCTCTTTGGGCCTCTTGTAAAGGGTGTGGGGTGGGGCGGGCGTGTTCTGTGCAGCTTACCTGGTTAGCATCAGTGTGGCTGGACTGAGCTGGAGACGAGGGCTCCAAGGCAGCCCTGGGCCAGTCTGTACTGCCCTCTGCTCCTGAGGCCCACTCCCTTGCGACCTCTGCCACATGTGCTACCTCACCAGGGGTGACACTCTGGTCACAGACATGTTCACATAGTTTAAGTCACAAAGAGTGGGGACAATGCAGGTAGTTCCTACACTGGATCAAATCAATTCTGAAAGGAGAGTCAAGTTTCCAGGATTTTAACCATTTCGCCTGTTTCACAAGCCCCCAAGCACCAGTGCCTACCCTCAGCCCCAGCCAAAGCCGGTGGTCCCACAATGCTCGCCTGTCCTGGAGTGGTCCTCCTGACCGCGCAGGGCCTCCCAATCTCTTCTTTCTCTGAAGACCTTCAGGCCTCAGAGGCCAACCCCACCATGTGACAGGACAGGCTCAGACCCCAAATCCAGTGAATCTGGCCTCCAGTCCCAGCTCCACCACTCTGAGCTGTGTGATCTTAGGCTAAGCACTTCACTTCTCTGTGCCTCAGTTTCCTCATCTCAGCCTAGGAGGCCAACAGAGACTTTGTCCCAGGGCTGTTCATAGATAGCAGGATGTACGGGGTCCAAAGTGCCAAGCAGCTGCTCGCCCAGAGGAATCGTGCACAGTGATGGCCTCTCTACTGCTGCCCCTACTGCTGCAGCCATACTGTCTCCCACAGAGGAGTCAGTGTCTCCATCTGGCCACTTCTGACCCATCCCCACCCCCCAGCTGTCCAGGTCTGGAGGACAGCTGACCCAGGTGCATGGCAGCAAACCAGAGTGTATAGCTTAGAGCAGGGCTGGCCACAGGGGAGACCAATAAACTCCACCCCACTGAATGGAAGCTCATCATGGGAGGAGAGGTGGGCATGTTTGTAGAAGCCACTGCCCCTATCCCTGCCAGGCCTGGCTACAGTCAAACAGGAGGGCTCAAGATCACCACCTTCATGCCCCATGAGAGGTGTGTTAAGTTTGTCCTGATGGTCTGCACAATGCCCACGCGACCTACATACCTCCCTCTCCACTCTGTTTGCCATCCCTCACCCTCACAAAGGACAGCACCCCTGGATGCTGGGTGAGCAGAGGCCAAAAGATGGAAAACCCTGAGTAGTGAGAGCAGAGTCAGAGTCAGGCCCTGGACACCCTTGTGGTTTAAGTCGGTCCAGGAGGCCTTTTAGGCCAGGGAGATGGAGGGTCTGAAATGAATATGCATCAGCCTCCCCAGCAGCCCTGACAGCTGGCATCCGACAGCTGGAGCCGTTCAGAGCCTCAGAGAAGGTTTTTAATTCTATTCGGTAAGTGTTTCCTGAGCACCCACCAGGAGCTGGCCCGGCACTAGGTGCTGCCTGGCAGGTGGAAGGGTGGAGAGGGCAAGGACCCTGCTGCCCCTTGGGGCTTCCCTCCTGCTGAGGAGAGAAGACATACATGCCAAACAATTAGAGGACAATGGATTGAGACTTCGGACTGCAACTTAGAGCTGAGAGGGGTTTGGGAACATGAGGCCGGGACGCCTTACTGAGCATCTTCTTGGGCTGCACTGCACTGGGCATGACGGTCCTGCCCTGGGAGGGGTGGGCAGGATTTAGGTGGATGGAGGAGCTGGAGACAGCATTCCAGGGAGATGACAGCATGTACAAAGGCAAGGTGACAGGGTGTACAAAGGCAAGAAGCGGGGAGGGAGCAGGATGGGTAAGAATACACTGTCTGGACTTCAGGCCACTTAGGAAGGGGCCGGGCATGTGTTAAGGATGAGCTGGGACCTGCATGGAGAGGGGCTGGGTCTCTTCTTTGGGTGCTTGGGAGCCCCCAACGCTTTGTGAGTGGGAGAGTGACCACCTCGCCATGGTGTGCAGCAGTCTGGATGGGGAGGCATGTGCCAGTCTCGATGAGGGGTCTAAGGCAGGGACATGGCAACAGGGCCCCAAGCTGGGGATGGTGGAGAGCCTTGCTCAGGCTCCCTTGCCAGGAGCAGCCTCCATGGGCAGAGTTGGCACAACAAGGCCTCCAGCCAGCAGAGCTGCTCCCCTGCTACAGGGCACGTCCTGCTGGTGGAGGCTTAAGGGGAAACTTGGCTCCTTTGGGGCCCCCACAGCTGTGGAGTAACTTCGTATTTCCGGAAGGGAAATGTCTCTGTGCAAGGGAGGCCACACAGTGCTGGAGAAGTTTCTAAACCACTTCATCTGACTACTGCTCTCTCTCTCTCGATCTCTCTCGATCTCTCTCTTGATATCTCTCTCTCTCACTCTCTCTCTCTCTCTCTCTCTCACACACACACACACACACACACACACACAGTCATGAAGTGTCAGGACGTGGCCTGGGATCCATATGTTGCAAATTCTCCCTGAGTGATTTCACTGTTCCCCCAACTCCACAAACCCTGGGTGTTCCTCTGTTCTCTGCCCAGTGTTGTTGGAAAATACTGATTCGTCCTTTTAAACTAGAAGAGTTTAATCCACCAGAAGGAGAAGGACTCTGGCCTGCCATCAGGTTTCCCTTCTGAGGGCCAGGGAACCTCAGGGAAGCAGAGTGCTCCCTGCAGTGCTTCTCACTGCTCCCCGCCATCCATGTTGCACAGGGCACAGAAGCCCAACCTGCGGCGGACCACAGACAGCTGGGCACAGCTCTGCTGAGATGCCACATTCGGGTCCTTTCTCATTTGCAGCTTGGCCTTCATCTTGAAAAGGCTCCGTGATTGATAATGGAGTAAACTGGCCCTAACTCAGAAGAGCTGAGAGGACTCCCATTTCCATTAGCATCCATATTATTGGGTGTGCTTAGTGGAGTTTTATTACTTTTGAGGAGACAACCCAACAGTGCTTCCATGCTCCTGTCCAAGCTCACGTACTGTCACTGAGATAGAGTGACACCAAAGACTAGCAAGTCACTTGCAGATGCTGCTCCCTTAGGCAGATAACATGTTCCTGCACACCGTCATTTTGTCTGCACTGCCCGTTTACTGGTCAAAA
>NW_003852407.1:14591139-14593064 GCF_000181295.1 Otolemur garnettii
GATGCCCTCGATACTCTGGGGGATTGCTGTTGGTTTGTGCATGGCTCCCACCCTGTCTGGGTGTGCCTCCCACACTTCTGACTGCTGTTAGATCACCGGGCAAGGACCCCATCCCTCACCAGTAGATCAGTCATTGGAGGCAAACCCGCTATCTGGACACTCTATGAGCCTCCCCCACCTCTACCCACAGGTTCTGGGAAGACAGTATGTGCCATCTTCCTCTATTCTTATTAAACGATTTATCTGGGGGAACTTAATATTTTCTTTTAGGATAAACTGAACTAATGTGATGTGCTTGTTTTAATTTGTGAGGTTAACTGATCTAATTATCTGCGGCGTTTAGTTAAATCCTGTGCCTGGGCCGGCTGCAGGTGTGGGCTTTGAATCCTGCCAACAGGAAATCTCTTAAAACGAGCTGATCTAACGCAGCGGGTCTGCTGGTATGAGGGATTTTCTAATAATGCATGAATTTATTAACAGTCAAAGATAAATAGAGGATGTATTTACATTAAACAAATTCACAAGGAACTGTCTGCTGCTTCCCAGCCCCCCTCCCAGCAGACACATCTCACAGCCCCATATCACTGTCTGTGCCACACAGAGTAGAAAGACCCTAGGGGGCCCACGCAATTATAAGTAAATACCCCAGCCATAACGACACCAAGGGGGAAGCTGACCCTGAAGGGGTTAAAGACCCAGAGTTTCAGTTGGCTCCAGACTCTGAAGTAGCTAATGGTATTATCCTGCCCCCCCGAAAGCCAACACAGGCTTACAGAGTTAACACCTATCTCCCCCTAAAGAAGGAAATTGATGGTCTCATTGTCCCACTGGCTCCAGGAAATCTGTGCATAGGGGCCAGTACTACACTTGCAGGGAGGTATGTCCAGGGAAGATGACCAGGGTAAGGAAATTCTTCCTCCTGAACCGAGTTGAGTGACTGGCAACATCCACTCTCAGAGGGACGCTCTCAGCAGATATGAGATGTGGCCAGATTGGGGTAGCAGGAGGGAAACCTTGAGAGGCAGACAGAAGAGACTTGGGGTGACCCCTATACACAGGTCTCATGAGGGGCTCTCTCTTCCCAACCCCCACCCCTGCCCTGACCCCATCTGGAGCTTCAGAAAACCTCCCAGAGGCGGCCTGGGAGGCCAACACTGTTCAGGAGGAGTGGAGTTATTACCCCAGAAAGGCCACCTTGCTAGAAACATTCTGCTGCATTGTTTGCAACACAGCTTCAGGATCTGGCCAAGCAGCCAAAGATGCATTTGAAATGCATTTCCCATTACCTGAGGCCCAGATGCCCCAGCAGCCTGAGTCATTCAGCGCTGACCTGTTTTCAGCCAGCGTGGAGCTCTCCCTCTTCCACGTGAATGATCCTGAATCAAATTGCACTTGCAAAGCCCTCTGTAGAATATACACACTACACATGCGAAGTACACTTGTGAACACACAGATGCAGCTACACATGGTCACCACTCAGACACACGCACATGCACATATGTGCATGTACACAAAGTTCATGTATGTAACAGGCACATGGGAACACATAACCGCACACAGGAGGGCACGCACAGATGTCCTGCACGTGCCCACATGTGGGCACACAGACACACATGGGCACACACTCTGCTCTCCTCAGACTCCTTTGGAACTGAAAGGGAATATAGTTCTATAGGGACAGCTGAAGATAAACTCTTGATTTCTGATTTCCAGAGCAGTTTGGACAAGGTCCTCTGAAATGCATTAAAATGCTAATCACAGCATCTGTCTGAACCCTGGCAGCTGGGTGACTTGGGGGGAAATGGAAGCAGAACGGATTCTGAAGCCTAGACCTCCTTGACTCTCCTTCCCTTGCTCTCTCCTTTGTCTCCTACTTTGTCCCTTCTCTGCTGCCTGGGGGCTGCACCCAACACCAGCCTCAGTGT
>NW_003852407.1:14593376-14651713 GCF_000181295.1 Otolemur garnettii
GGGGTAGAATGTCAGGCACATGCTGGCAGGTGAGGGGGGATGTATTAACCAGAGCAGCCTTCTGCACCCCCATATGATACCGTCCATGAGCAAGGGAAGAGGATCAGGTGGGAGGACAGGACCCACACTGCTGCTGAACACCCTCAGCTGACTGTCCACTAGCCACAGGATATCTGAGGCCTGCACCAGCCCTCACCCACCCATAGCTGTTATCCCCTCCCCACCACCCCACACTGACACCTAGACCCAGGGCAGTCCTCACTCCTGTCCCCCAGCACAAGCAGCTCTGCACCCCATGCTTAGCTCTAACTGTTTCCTTTGTCTGGCCTCCTCCAGTGTCCCAGGCTCCTTCTGCTAGGCCAGTCTTGGTCAGCATTCCAAACGCAGCGCAGGTGTCACCTTCTCCAGGAAGCCCTCCCCAATATGCATACGGCTGGATAAGATGTCTGCTCCTGTGTTCTTAGAGCTTCCTGTGCATGGCCAAGTTTGGCAGAGTTTAGCAGGACCTCTCTACCCATCTCTTACCCTAGAGCAGTGGTTCTCAACCTTCCTAATGCCACGGCCCTTTAATACAGTTCCTGTGGGTCACAACCTACACAGAGTGTGGGTCCTGAGGGCAGGCGCTGGGTCCTGCCTGTCCCTGTGGACCCAGCATTGACACAAAGACTGACCTAGTATGTTCTCAGTAGCCATGAGACTGTTGAAATATGTAGGTGGGTGGCTGGGTGGATATCAGAACCCTTGGGACCAAACCTGCTTTGTAGAGATCCCTGAGAAGACATCCTGGAGGTCGTTTGTCCTCTTTTCTGGGCTCTGGGAAATGCTCTGGTCAGGCTTGTGTAAGTACAGGCATCACGCCAGGCTTCAATGCCCACATCCCCCAGCCCCATCCCAGGAAGATCGAAGCTCCCAGCATACCACCGTTCCATTTTCCCTCTTAAGCATCAAACTGTCACTTCACTAAACACCATCTGGAGACTCCTGGCTTCAGCCCCTCACTTCTCCCAAACTCTTATTAATGTGATGGGTGTTTATTCCTTCTTCCTCCTCTTCCACTTCCTCCAGAACATCTCAGCTCTCTGGCCTGCAGACATTCATCTTATCTTCGGGGAGCTCAGCTCCACTGGGGAGGGCAGCTGTCTCGGGCTCAGCTTTACGCAGCTGACAGTGATAAAGAGCAGACAGAGAGAGCAAGAGTGAGCTAGTCGGCCCCTTAGTGTCCCAGCCAGCCTGGGAAGGGGGTGGTGGCAGAGGCAAATTGGGGAAGGAACCTGGTTGAACTTTGTCCCAGTGGCCTTCAAGTCTGCCAGCTTGATCTTCCCAGAGCTCCAAGGCCCCCTAGTGCTGTCAAACAGATTCTTAATTCTAGCCCCGGGGCTCCCAAGGCCTGGCTGCCAGCACAGGGTGCCCTCCTTCCCTCTGTGCCAGTGCCCGTGCTGTGGCTCTCATCCAAACATTCCCTCTGCCACCAGTTCCTGCTTGGCCTCCTCCGTGCAGCCCTTCCTGACTACCCTGGCCATCTCACCTTCCTCCCACACACTTACTACAGGAAACACATTGTTTTGCACAGGGCTCCAACCTACAACACACACTGTTTTGCTTCATAAATTTTATCTCCCTGAACAGACACAAGACTCCCCAGAGGTGCCCACAGCAGCTGGCCCAGGACGGGGCACACAGTGGTCCCTCAGTGATTACCTATTGTCTTAAGCAGAGTGGACAAGCAGCAGTGACCCCAGTATGATAAGCCCCAGCTCCTGAGAGTGCCATTGCCATCCAGTCACCTGCATGAGGAGACGTCCCCCAGCGCCCATACGGAAGCTGTGCACCCCAGTCCTCCACCATGACCCCGACTGGCACTCAGAGGCCAGCTTTCTTCCCCTGGCAGAGCATTAAGCTAATGTGTGTTGTGTCTCATTAGTGGCATTCTGTTTGTGCCAGGGCCAGGCAATTTGATGGGTGGTTGATTGGATATTCTGTTTATTTATGGCAGGAAAAGCATTCTTTATTGAGGACTGGGCAGCACATTTCTCTCCCCATGGCACTAAGATCCTCTGGCAATCAAGCAATTGTAAATTAAGACTAAATAAATAATATATAATAAGGAATAAAGACTGCTGGCCTCTGTGGAAAGCACTCTCCTTGGGTAGATCACAGCATCTCCCCAGCACTGGGCCTGGAAACCAAGCAGCTCCCCAGCCCAGGACACGCTGGCCATCCCCAGCTCTAGGGTGGGTTCCACCACACAGCATGCATTAGCCTCCACTGCCTCAGTCCTAACAACAACAACGGCATTGATGGGAAACCTTTAGCTTCCTGATGTTGACTTTATGAAGGAAGGGAGGGCAGCTCTTATAATTTGTAAATGATAGGAGAAGAAACCAGGTGAGGTCCATGGAGGGTACGATACCTGTCCAGAGGAAGTGCGATGGGGACCCAGTACATAGCAATGTCCTGAGAGGCGTTTAAGGCCCAAGCAGAGTTCTTGGAGACCTGTGCACCTGCTGGGACTACACAAGAACAGGTGGTTTTCCCCCAGTGCCTCTGAGAACATCAGGTTAGGTTTCTTCCTCAGTCCTCCTATAGATGGGGATGCCAGTGAGGTGGGGGGAGGGCTGGGCAAGCTGAATTTAGAAGCCTAGAGATAACCCTGTGGCACTCGCTCCCTGCTAACCAGCCAGGGCAAGCTGCAGATAGGCTTCTCCCCTCTCCATCTGTTAGACACCTCCCTGGCAGGGCTGTGCTCTGAGCCACAGGGTGCCAGGGGCTCAGAGCCTGTCTGTAAAACACACCTCCTGACCTAGCAGGGGCACCCAGGCACACCCTGGCAGAGTCCTGAGCCCTGAGACAGACATGGACAAAGTTCCCATGTCACCCTCCAGGGCCCAAGTGTGGTCAAAGTGTCCCTCCATGCAGCCCCCGCCAGGGACCCAGAGAAGCCTGCTGAGCTATCCCAAGGACAGAAGGGTGGGAGGAGCACCAGAGCCTGGAGCTGTGTGGAGTTTTGCTGTACAAAAGCCATCTGCATCTCACTCAGCCCAAGCCCCTCTCCAGCCACCCCCGCCCCCACTCCTTTCCTGCTCTTCCTCTTCATCCTGGAAAAAACTAATTGTCTCTCTCACCAGCCTGTGCACTCTGTGCTTTCCAGAGGTTTATGCATGAAACTAATTATGCACCGCTAATTTGGAAGCTAGCAGCTCTCCCGCTAACATTCATTTGATTTGGGTTGTTCTGCTGAGTGGCATTTCTGTAAATATGCCACGGGGCTGGGGGCCTGTCAGGGAGGGCAACCTGAGTTCGAGTCAAGAGGAGGGGCGGAGGCCTGGGGATGGCAGGGGTGGTGCACTCTGTGGGGGGTGGGGACAGGCAGATGCCATTACAATAAACCAGGGGAGGCCTCATTAGCACCCTGGATGGCCCTGCCAGGAGGTAGGAATCTGACTATAAAATGGCACGTGGGTGAGGGCAGATTAGAAAAAAAAGAAGGTTTAAAAAAAAAATAGTGCTAGATTGGCAAGAGCACTTTAGCCTAGCAGGCCCGGACACTACACATCAGAAGCTGGGACCCAGCTGCAGAGGGGAAACCCCTCCAAGGAAAGATTCCAGGCTCAAATGGGCAATGGCACTGTGGTCCTGTTAGGCTGGGCAGTGGCACTGTGGTCCTGGTAGGCTGGGCAGTGGCACTGTGGTCCTGGTAGGCTGGGCGGTGGCACTGTGGCCCTGGTAGGCTGGGCAGTGGCACTATGGTCCTGGTAGGCTGGTGTCCAAGGGTCCAAGGAAGGAACAGGGCACCCTTGGGCCCAAGCCTAAAGACTATTCTGTCTCCACTTGCAGTTCCAATACCTTTGGTGACCTTAGGGAGGCAGTCTAACTCCCCAGGCCTTGGGGGTCTTCTTCTGAAAAATGGGAAGAATCATTAATCCTGGGGCTCTGCAGAGACCTCATAACACAAGAGGCTTTAAAAGTTCTTTGTGAATATCCAACATGGTCTGCAAACATGCAAGTGCCTCTGAGCTCAGCAAGGACTCTGTCTGGCCACTCAGCCTTGTTCTTCTCTGACCTGCTGCAGCCCAGCCCAGCTTCCTGGGCATGAAACCTGTCCAGACACATAAAGCCCTGCACTCTCGCTCCGCACTTGGCTCAGTGATCTGCAGTCACTGTCTTGTCTCCAGAATTTTCAATTCACACCTACAAATCCTGTCACCAGTTCTGTGAGAACCACCAAGTCTCACATTGACACTGTCATCATAAAGCAAGTTCTCTAGGGACTTCTGTGCCTTCACATGTCACCTGGGAAAGGGGACTTCCCTGAGGACAAGGATTGGGTCTTTTCCTGTGGTCCCCCTGGCATGCAGGTTGGGCTCCACAGACTGCTCAGCAGAGACTCAGGCATTGTGGTTGGTTCCTACGCATTGAGCGCCTTGCGTTGTCAAAGATAAGTCAAATTGGATCTATCTGTCATGCACCCTGCCTCTTTCTCTTCCCCTTTATAAGCCTAGTAAGCATCTTCAGAAATCTTACTCCCCTCTCCCAGCAAACATGGGGACCCCAGCCCCCACCTCAATATAGAAGAGTGGACGTCAGTGCCTGGCACAGCATTGCCAATGTATACTGACAGCCTCACTGTCATCTCCAATCTCTGGTGGCCAGGATCCCGCCCAGCTGGCAGCTGAGAGATCGCAGGGTTCATCCACTGGGGAAGGATTAGCAGAGAAGTCAGACCATGCCTGCAGGGCCTATGGATAGCCAGAGAGACAGGAAAGCCTTCAGGGGTCAGAGACAAGGGTAGGGAGAAGAGATGTGGAACCAGGGGTCAGCGGTGGGTACCCCAGCTTGCTGCCCAAAGGGAAGCTGGACAAATTGCCCTCTGGGGGCTACTGAATACTCCCCGGAGATCAGCAATGCTTGTTTCTCCTTTTCCCTGCCTGAGACCTCCAGACAGTGCCAGAGAAGCCTTTCTGGGACAGAGGTAGCCAAATGGATACAAGGACAACTTCTATATAATCCTCCTACCTCTGCAGGGTTCTCAGATACTCCAGGAAATCAGCGGTGTTCATGGTGAGAACGCAGCTCATCACCTTCTCTGCCCTGTTGCCCATTTGCTATAAACCAAGCATCCATCACGTACTGTCTCTGGGTGCACTTCCATCCCAGGTAGGATGAACTTGGGCCTCTCAGGAACCCTTTCAGCAGCACTGTAATAAGTACCCTCCTCAGGGACACCCCTGTCCTCTGCCCTTCTGAGTGTCCTCACCAACAGTCAGGTGCTAATTCCAGGCCAACCAGATCAACGATGTGGCCTTGGAGCTAGTCCCATACCTGCGCTGGCCTCCATCTCCACACCTGTGATATGTGCGTGAGCACACACCTTCCTCTGTGGGGCTGCCACTCATGGAGTGGAAGCTGCTGCTAGGACTCAGTGACCGCTGACCACTCTGGCATACAACTACGTTGCCCAGCAGGACAGTCCTGAGACACTGCTCTTCCTCTTCTGTGCTATATCTGCTCTGTCCTTAACAAAAGAACTCAAGCCCTCCCTCCACCTTGGGGCCCTAATAAACACCCACAGCACTCAGCTCCCTCGGGAAGGTCAGTCTGTTAACTAGTCACTTCTGTGGGATGGCCTCTGTCTTTAAAGCACCTTACAAGCCTCTATCTTCTCCTCCCAAGCCCCAAGCCCTCCATTTCCCAGGCATGCGGTGGACAGTAGGGAAGAGCTCTTGAGTGGAATGGACAACCATGTGCACGGTGTTCTTGGACGCCGCACATAGAATGCAGTGTACCATGTGGTATTCCTTGCTGGGGGCTCCTCCCCCGTGGGTCCTGAGTGCCATTTTTCAGCAGGCTTGTTCGTTTCCACAGCAAACCTTGGGAGACCCACCTCCCACATTCAATCAATATCGATGCAAAGTTTCCAAGGCTGCCAGAGAGCCAGGCCTTCCCTGCAGAGCCATAGTGACCAGACTTCTGTGGTAACCAATGCTGAGTAATGGTTCAAATGGTAACCAGCATTAGCAAATAGTTCCTGTGATAATTGCAGCCTAATTTGTGTGTGTGCACATGAATTAGCATGCATCTGTATGCCATTAGCGCTCTGAATTATCTCCTGCGCAGCAGCGCAAGCCTCGGGCCCTGTGGACAAAGCCAACAGTGAGGCATATCTAGAGCTCAATTTCTCCTAAGAACAAAAGACAGAAAACAAGATTTCAAGGAAGAGAAAGAGTTTTATTCTAGCTTATTCTGTGGACTTGCTCCCTAAGCTAAACTCTGGCCATGCCAAGGCACAGAGGTAAAGAAAGCTTGGAAGAACTAGACCTCATCACTAGTAGTTGGCCCAGAGGATCTCCTGGGCTGAGACATCCTGAAGGTGTCTATTCAGAAGTCTATTCAGGAACCCTTCACTCAGCATAAGAGCAAGCATGTTCTAGACTAGAGAGGTAGACAATAGAGAGAAATGGGTTCCGTTTTGAATGTGTCCAGGAAGGTATTTGAAGAACTCCTTACATAAAGTGGATGGTCATCTCTTGACCTGAGTTTTCATATCATAGGCTTCCTGGGAGCAGAAACCCTTAGGGTGAAGATCGCCACACTAGAAGACCGGTTACTCTTGTGTTCAGATGTGGCAAGCCCTGGGTAGCAGTGATCTTTAGGAAACTTCCTGAAAAAGTGCCATTGACATCAGGTGGATTTCTTCTACTCCATCCCTCTTAACCAGACTGTCCATTCATTCAGAATTTGAACTTCTAGGTTTTTCTAAGAAGTACCTGGGAATTACTATTCAATCTTCCTTTTGGTTGAAAAGTCTTTCTTTATGATAAGGCACAAATCATACTGTTCAAACCCTATCTCCTGGAGAAATATGTATTTAGAAGATTGTGTCCCTGCCCAAAAAAAAAAAAAAAAGATAAGTTGGTGTGGTGTTAGGGACCAGGTGTGTCCAAAGGTGACCTGGATTGTTTAGGGTGTACCAGCAATGACCAAAGACATCACTGCACAAGCACCAAGACCCCATAGCCATGCATTCTTCCAGGCTCTGAGGACAAGGTTGCATGGCCTGTAGGCACAGAGCAGGGCTCACATGTGACACAAATGCCAGTCCAGTGCTAATTCCTCCTTTTGCCAAGACGTTGTGTCCATGAATTCTGAAGACAACTGTGGATATGGAAACATTAGGTCTCCATGCTAAGGAAAGTTGAGTAAACTGAAGGCACTAAGATCTTACAGAGATAGACGTGAAGAGAATCCAGATGCCTGACAGGAAGTTCAAGAACTCTGAGCAAAATATAGGAGTTAGTTATATAGACTATATACTATTACTTCTTGGAAGGAAAAGACTCGGAGCTCCTTGGCTATAGAGGAGGAAACTGAGTCTAGGCATGGAGCCAGCATCATGCGGACACACTGAGGCCAGAGAGAATGATATGGAGCCTGATCTCAAACACGTGTGTGCAAGAAAACACTTCTAAATTCTATGGTATTGCCTTGAAAATTCACCACAAGGCAAGCAGTCCAGGCATAGGAGGTAGAATCAGAAAGTATCCCAAGACTCTGTCATCAGTGACAAAACTTACAAGCAGTGTCAGACTTGACAATAGCAGCAGGTTCTCCAATGAGGAGGAGCTCTGCAGGAAACGAAGGTTCTGCATGCAGAACCAAGCTCAGCAGACAGCAAGAAGCTTTGTGGATACTGATGAGCTCAGCCTACAAAGCCAGTATCTGCTGAAGACAATAGATTCTACGAACAGTAAGTAGTTCTAAAACCAGTAAGAACTCTGCAAGCAAGAAGTGACTCTGCAGACTACAGGCCCAACAAACTGCTATGGGTTCTGCAAACCTTAATGAGCTTTGTAAGCAAGAGCAGGCTCTGCAACCCCCAAGAAACTTTACAAGCAACAGCAAGCTTTGCAGATAGTTATGAGCTCAGCATGTGATGCCCGGTTCTACAAACAATGGACTCTACAAACAGCACAGGCTCTAAAGCCAGTGATGAGCCCTTCAAGAAACAGCTGGCTCTGCAAACAGCAATAAGCTCTACAAATGTTAGGCAGCGGGGATGAGCTCTGCGAGTCACAGCAGAGGCACTACAAACTACAACAAGGTCTCCTTCGTCCTGAAAAATAGCAGGTTGGAGAGCCTCTGTTCATGCCAGGAAGTGAAATAAATAGCTGGCCATGCAACACTCCTTCCACACAGGCCCACGGTAATAATGGATGGAGTCCTCTCTTCAGCATCATTTGAATGGAAAAGCCAGGATCTCCATGGGGAAGTCTCCAGCAGTGGTGCATCCTGGTTAGGTCAAAACCTTCCAGAAAGGGGAGTTCCAGTAGGTACTTGGAAAACTCAAAGTTAGTACCAGCGATGGGTGTGGAGGTGGCCAAAGCAGATTCTCTGATGTTCACATCTGTGAGTAAGAAGACCTGCCTAGAGACAGAGTAGCCTCAGCCACTGGCCCAGAAGACGGCCACCCCTGTATCGTGGCCTTAGCAGACCCTGGGAAGAGTTCCTTGCCCAAAATATCTTGCTGTCTGACCTGTCTTTGATGCCCAAAGTCTAACCATTAGAACTTACACTGTTAGAGTTCACGCATGACCCATATTGAAATGAAATCACCACCCACCCACCCATTCTGCCAACACCTTCAGCCTGACGCTTGGGTGTGAATGAGCTCGTCATCCCCTCTCTCTGGTGATAGACATCCGAGAGCAGCGTTTGAAGGTGTGTGGGAGCAGGATCCTCAGAGCATCGGATGTTATGCCAGAGAAGGCTGGAGGAGGAGTAGGCAGGGACAAGAAGTCAATGTGTGGGTCAGGCTTCAAAGCAGAAGGGTCACAGGTCACAATCCTGCTGGGCCAGAGCCTCCTGGGAAAGCTGAGCTCAGAGGGTGGGATGGGTCTGTGGGCACCTTTGGGTGGGAGGAAGGAAGGGAGGAGGAGCTAGAGGGGTGTCTCTGGGCCACTGGATGTGAGGTCTGCTCCCAGGCTGGGCTCCCAGACCTTGTCAATAGCAGGAAGCCTTGCTCAGTTAATTAATGAGGTATTCAGGCTGACCCTTGATCTCTGGAGCAAATCAAGGGCTTTGTGTGGCTCCTATTAATTCCCTAGATTTGTTCAGCAGCTGCCTGGGAAGTGCTTAGTAGAAGACTCCTTCCCCTCCTCTCTCCAGCCCTAGGTCTCAGAGTCTGAGGGTCCCAGAGATAGGGTGACTCGGAGGGGCCTTTCAGGAGGGCTGGGGTATCTTCAGGGAGGCCACTCAGAAGATGAGGAATACCTGCTACATTGGCCATGGCCCAGGGTGCATCTAGGGGCCTCCATAAGCTGTGTCCTGGTGACGGCTCCAGTCGTGCTCTGGAGGTGACAAATGCCATACGGAGCTAGCCCCTCATCCCAAAAGGAGAGCGGGAGACAATCAAAGGCCCTCCTGATCACCAGGAGACAGCCCAGCTCCTACAAGCATCCAGAGTCAGAACCAGCCCCCCACTGCACCTTCAAGATGGGGGCAGGTCTCAGACGCTTCCTCAGGAAAGACACCTGGGGGGACGCTTCCAGGAGGGCCAGTGACAGAGGCCTGGGAGAGTAAGGCCTGCAGACCAGGCTCCAACTGCTAACCTCTGAGGACAGGACACTGTCACATCCCAAACATGAGGAAAGAAGCGGGGAAGTGGAGTGAAGGCCAGCTCCCCAAATGTGTACCCCCGGGGCTGGAGGAGGCTCCCCAGGTGTGATCTCAAGCCACGCCTCCTGCCTGGTGGACATGATCGTTAGACAAGCAGCCCTGAGAATAATGGGGGCCTCTGCCTCTCACCTGGACTGGAATTCATCAGGAGTGTGGGCATCCACATGAGGGTGCAGGCCTGGCTCTACTCTTCTTGGCAGTGTGTTACCTGATCACCTGGGCCTCAGTCTCCTCAGCTGTAAAGGGGGGCTAAGAAGGCCCACACTGCCTTTGGCCCAGGGAAATCTAATCAGAATTTGGCAGTAGAAGCCCTCTGAGTAAGGTGCAGCCCTGTAGATGAGGGAGTCACCTTCATCATGGGGCTGGGTGGCCTGAGCCCTTCCAGAGCATTCTGTTAGAGATGACAGAGCTGGATGGAGCAGAGCCTGCATACAGAGGGGCAAAGTCTGCCCACCTCCTTGGTCGACCCAGAGATGGCAGCCTTGAGCAGGCAGAAGCAGGCCTGTCCTTAAGGGGCTCAATGATCCAGCACAACAGGCCCCCACCACCTTCCTGAGGCCCCACCAAGCACCACAATAGAAGGAGTTTTCATGGCATGAAAATGGAGCCAGGCCTCTGAAAGGAGGGGGAGGCCTGGGGTGTTTGCTTGGAGAAAAAGGAGAAAGCCCAGGGACAACTTGAAGGGGAGAAGCCAGGAGCAGGCAGACAGCTGAATAGATAGATTGCCAGCACAGAAGCAGGTCTGAGGTCCTAGGGTCGCCTCTACCACAGGTGACCAGGGATGATTATGATACTCTGGAGGCCTCAGGAAAAGAACAGAAATATGTATCTCCAGTACATTTCACGGTGCTGGAGATACAAGAGTGAAGGAGAAGTGTGAGTCCAGCCCTCCGTGAAGGACACGGACTCGAAAGGGAGCAGACCATAAGACCCCTAAGGGTTTAAGGTGGCAACTCCTCTCACCACCAGAGGGGCCCAGAAGCCTCTGCAGAGCCCTGGGGGAGTGAAGTAGCTTCTGGGCCCAAACCTTGGCCTCTCCTAGTTCTGGATGTATGCTCTGTCATTCTCTGAGGCAAGACTTCCTGCGGGGACCCAGCCTGCCAACCCTGTCTGTGACCTGAAACTACATCCCACTATCCACCCTCCATCACCCTTCCTTAACTCCCAACACGCAGATCCTGTGTCCACAGCCCTGATTTCACAGGACTAGGCAGAGACTCTCTGGCCTCAGAACTGTCAGTTCAGGTCCCTCAATCATGGGCCTGGACCAGAAGGGGCTTCCCACTGGGAAGCCCTCAGGCACATTCCTTTCTGCCCTCCACAGCCCACCTCCCCTCTGCTCTCAGCTGTGCTTTCCCAGGCCAGTAAGGTGACACCAAGAGTGCAGGGCAAGTGGACATTTATTGGACAAGAAGGTGGGAGGGAGAAGAGGCAGAAAAATAAAGAAGAAGATAGAGCTCGCTCATAAGCACCCTCTGAACAGATTAAATGTTAAGCCTCAGGACAGGAAGATTAACATCACCCAGGTACGTATGCTCGGCACCAGGTACGGTGCATCCTTTGGAAGGTGTAAACAGGTAGACCTGAGAAATTCACCACCTCCTTTCCACTCCTCCCACCTCTCAATGTGTTAAATCCATAAAACTAAATGAAAGGAGCTGCTATTTTAAAGAAATAAAAGGCTCTTATATTCAAAAGCCCAGAGATTTTCACTGGAGAGGGAGAGAAATATATATGAATGTGGATTTTTTTTTTCCTCCCAAGTACCACTTAGCAATGCAAACCCCAGGCAGCCCCGTGACCCTGGAGGAGAACACGCTCACCAGGGAGGTAGGATGAGACTTTGGCCATGCCAGAGGTGACTCTAGGGATGGAGACCCAGGTCCTCACAGTGCAGTCACTGGTCACAAAGAGAAAGAGATTGTCAGTCCACTGATGGCCACTCTCCTTATTAGGGGCCTCAGAGCATCCAGAAGCTGGTTCCTGAGTCTGGTAAAGTGGAAACAATGTGTTTAGTTGACTCTTTAATTCCCAAGGTTAATCATGTGATTTTAAAAAATATCTTTTAGTGTGTTAACAGCCCCCAGTGGAGACAGTTAATTAAACAAAGCATGATGTTGAGAATAAAGTATCCTTTGTAGGCAGACTCTACTTCTTTTTCCTGGTGGCTGACAGACATTTCCATACTGAGGGATGCCCATAAAAGCCATCTCTGGTATCAATGTGGTCGTACTAGACGCCTTGCTTATTACTTGGGTATGGACAAAGCTGTGTGGCAAATATAAGGAAGGCTAAGCCACATTACTGCCTTCAGGGAGCTTACAGGAGATAAGATCATTTGTTTATCAGAAGATGCACAAATGAGAACCAGGGACACCATGTGGGAAGCTAACTGTACTGGCCAAGGGTCAGGAAAGACATTAGCAAAGGGTTGGCTGTTTCACATCCAACCAAGACACGGTCATCAGAAGAGCCTGGTGGTGGACCATTTGATTGGGGTGAACTTCACTGGGTTCCCAGGCCTCCTCTGCAGAAGAGAGCCTGCCTGCCTCCTGGCATGGAACCCAGGAGAAGCTCAGAGTCGAGATGCCTCCTATGGTACCTCCCGGCACCTTTCAGGGCAACAGGGAAGCTACTTCCCACCTGTTGAGAAACAGAAGAGCATGATTTGCTTTTCTGCTTCCCACTGGGCAAAGCTTTACAAAGCTGTTTCCAGTTATTTGTTGCCTGCCCTATAACTTCCTCTTTCCAAATGTGGTAGGTCTGTCTGCAGGAAAAACAGATGAGTGGGGAGGAACGCTGGCTCACCAGGGAAGGTAACCCTATCCAAGGTCCTCCTGAGGGACAGGACCTGGCTTAGATCAGATGGGGATAAAAGGAAGAGAGGGGAGGAAACCAGCTCCTGCCCCTGGGAAGTTCATGAGTCCTGCTGAGAAAATAAGCTCCTTTATTTTACCTTCTGTTTATTGGGAGCAAAGGGGAGGCCGAGCCTCCTATTAGTGTTTTCTTTTAATAACTACCCCTGTTTGGATGCCTGTTCCAGACACCGTCCACCCAGAGGCTGCAGTCTTCATTTAAGGTGCTCCCTGGCCCATCTGCATCCCTGATCTGCATCCCAGGCAGCACAGCCTCCTCACTCCTGAGCCCCCAGACACCATGCTGGACTCCACCTCCATGTCACTGCCCCTGAGGTCCTATCCACCTGAAAGGACCTCTCTACATCCAAACCCTTCCCAGGTCAGGTGTCAGCCACTTTATTAACCTCTCTTTTCTGAAATCCCGTGGACCTTAAGGTCGGAATGGCACCCTCCAGCCTGAGTGAAGGTTCGTGACAGGGACCTGTTCTCCTGCCAGTGGTGCACAGGCAGTTCTCAGTGGAGACACTATCTCCAACTGGAAATGCCCCTCTTGGGAGTTTTGCAGTAATGTAGCCCTGAGGGTTGCTGAGGGTTGCTTAGAGAATGTTCATGAGTTTTAGTGTTGAGCTAAAGGTTAGGGAGAACCCCAGATGCACAGACCATTTTTCCTGGACTGCCTTATCACATCCATTCCTCCATTCAGCGAATGGAAAGGGCATGCAATGTAGTGTGGTCAGTCTTGTAAAAGGGCAGTGCCTTTGTAGTCCAGAGAGGGGTTCCTAGAAGTGGGGACAAATATATTAGGCCATAAAAGGAATATTTCTATAGGCAGAGGGAAGGCGTTCCAGGTATAGGACATGCAGAAGGAAGGCAGAGGTCAGCTGCAGAGGTGCGTTCAGGAAGGGGGGGGGGTACCTCCTCTGGAGGGCCTAGAATGCCCCAAAGGATGGAGCACTGTGTTTCTGTGGGCTAGAGGCGACTCGCATGAAAAGGTGATGTCAAAGCCTTGCCGTTCACACTCACTCGGGCTGTGAGGGATGTGAAGGGGTCAGGGTAGCAGGGTCCTGGCTCTGGCTGTGCTGGAGCTTCAGCCTGAGACATGCCTGTGCAGAGGTGAAGAAGGTAAATTCTGGAACATTTGGGGGTTGAAAGAAAAGAGAATTCAGGATGATGATTTAAGATAAGAAGCATTCCACCTCTCACACATTACTTATTTAGCAAATATTTGTGGAAGGATTACTGAGGAGTCTGTAAAAGAAAGGGGTTGATTTCTTGAGCAGCATTCAGTGGGCTCAGGGTAAACAGTGGGGTGGGTTTTTCAATGGCATGGGCACTGTTGGCACAGACTCTCATGCAGACATCCTACCCCAGAAAGCTCTGCCTCCAGCATAATGCATGAGGTGATGTTTTAGCCCCTCAGACCTGTGGTCCTACCCCAGGCAGCAGGTGCTGGCATCTCACAATCCAGGGAAAAAGAAACTGCTCAGCAGGGCCTGGGGTGGGACAGCCACAGGGGCCCAGGAGCATAGCCGCCAAGGGCTGAGTGGCCGTGTGGGCAGGTGCCTCCTGTTTCCCCATCTGTGCAGAGGTGACAGTCCTGGCCTCAGGGGTAACGAGAGAAGATGCCATGCTGTGTGAGAACTCTACCCATAGCACCTGGCACAAGGTGGTCATTTAATAAGCAGTAACTGTTAATACACCTGCTGCTGTTATTACCAAGGTTATATTATCAGACATGGCTCAGGGGGTGTAGCAGAGAGCAGGGCACCAGAGATGCTCCTTTCTGGGCTGTCTCATCCCACATCTTGTGGTTCCTGCCTCCTGGCCAGTAGGTAGGCAGCACATGCCAGCCCAGAGAAAAGGACCACAGAGGCAGGGCAGAGTCTTCCCCTGGTACCTGGCAAGAGAGGGTCTGGAGGCTGAGACAGACAAGGTCGGCAGAAAGTGCTGGGGCCCCCACCTCAGGCTCACTCTCAAGTTTGCTGGGTAGAGGAGGGGTCATGGTGGGCCCGTCAGGTCCAGGATTGGAGAAGCCCACTCCATTCTAGGCCCCACTAGATGCAGGGCTTGGGGTTGGGCTACGCAGAGGAAGGAGTGGGTGACTCGAGGGAACATAGCCAGCAGCATGGCTTCAAGGGCTGCTCAGAGCTGTCCCACTTCACATCTGATGGCTCCTCAGGGTGTGCTGACTGGGCGTTAAGTACGACTGCCCTCCCCAAGACCCCTGTCAGGAGCTGCTGAGCTGTGAACACACAGTCCTATGTGGCCCAGCTTGGATTCCAGTGGTGGGCCCTGTGGAGGGGAGTGCAAAGCAGGATGTGAGCGAGATCATGGGTGTGCACACACATGGACATGTACCCACAAACACACATACACAAAATACCTGCATGCACACATGCATACCCACATACAAATGCATGAATATGCACAAACATACATGTGCACACAGACACATGTACACACACAGATATTCACACACAGACATGCACAAGCATGCACAGGCACCTAGCAGGCATACCAAGTGCACACACATGCATGGACACACACGGCCCACACCATGCTCCCCACCTCCCTTATCAGGCTCACATTCCTGGCCCCCAGCAGCTGTCCCCATTGGAGTTTTCTCAGTGCCCCTCCTCCTGGGCACCAGTGGACCACTGCCCTGCCCTCCCCACTCTAAGGCAGCAGGGCTGGAGCAGCTGCACTGTGGGGCTGCCCCTTCACAGACTTGGGCACCTGGAGAGGTCTCCCAAACACTTCCCTCTGCACAACCCACCCTCCTGGTGCTGGGCTCCTTCAGATGGAAACTGCAGTGCTGGGCTGCTTATATTGATGAAGGGCTCCCACAGCCACACACAGGCTGTGGAGGGGCCATGGCAGACCAACAAGTGAGGGCATGGAACCCAGAGTACTGACATCACACCTCCCTACCCTCCAAAACCTGGGCCAAGGCTAGTGACAGAGCAATACATTATCCCTTGCTAGGAGTCTGTGCATTATTACATGGGACCCAGGCACATCCCGAGGAGTGACTGGGCACCGAGCCCTGCAGGGCAGTGATGGCCTGTGTATGGCACGGAAGGGACAGGCACCTGGGGAGCCCTCGAGTAGCCCATGAGGTAAGACGGGCACTGGGGTCAGTGAGGCTGTGCCACCGGGAGGCCCCAGCGGGGAGATCGGGAGGGCAACATTCCAGCCGGAGATCATCAGGGATCGCCATGGCAACGGGGGTGCAATTAAGGCCCATTTCAGCTGGGAGCAGCTGTGTGCACTTTATCTGCCTGGAATGAAGAGGAGAGAAAAAACCTGGGGAGGGAGAGGGGGCGGGGAGGCGGAGGAAAATGGCAGGCCTTCCAGGCCTCTTCCTGCTCCAAGAGAAGGAGGGGGGCTGAGAGAGATGCTGAGGGACCCAGAGACACGGCGCAGAGAAGACCCACAGAGAGACATGTCACAAACACACATAAAGAGAGCAAACTCCCAAGGAGACATGTGGCCAGAACCAGCAGCTTCGCTCTCTCCCATGCGTGGAGCTTTTCCTGCCACAAAGGAGCCCTCAGCCTCCTCCCTACTCCTAACACATTCCCTCCAGCCTCTGAGTCATCGCTCCTCCCTTCCCTCCCCCACCTGGAAGTGTGTCCTCCACCCTGGCCACTCCACAGGCCTGCACGCCTGAGCTGCTCTAGGAAGTCCTTGTGTCCCGCACTCCCTGCTCGGAACTCCCCCTGCCAACTCTGCTGTGTATGACTTGGACTATCTCTTCTCTGGGGCAGGGACTTCAGGCCCCTCTGCCCCCACTCTCTCAGCCTGCCCTAAGCCCCAGCCCTGGGACAGACAGAGGACGCCTGCTCAGAGTCTCCTATGTGTGGACAATGAACAGTGGCAGGGTTCAGTCTTAGGAGCCTCACCCCTAATCAGGGGCACACCTTGAAGTTCTAAATCCAAGGCCTTGTCCCTTCCCCTCCTACCTTGGGGCTTTGCACTTACTGCTGCCTCCGCCCGAGAAGCTCGCCTTCCTCCCAGATGCTCACCTAGCTCAGCCCCCTATTTCCTTTCAGTTTCTCCTCAGTGTCACCTAATCAGAGAGGCTTCTCTGGCCATTCTATATAAAATTGCTGTCCCCTCCCCCTTACTCTACCTTGCTCTTTCCATCGCCACCTAAATGGTTAGCTCTGACTCGTGTGTGTATTATTGGGCATCCCCCACAGGACTGCATTTGCAGCTGTCCCCTGGGTCCTGGAGCAGGACCGAGCACAATGTGGCATCACCAGTGAGCCCTGCAGGACTGGATGGGCAGGTGGCAGGACTTCTGCCCTCCCTGCGATACCCACAGCACAGCTGAGATTGAGCTCCCTGTGCCTTCGTGTCCCTTTCTCTGTCCCCTGTGATCCTGCTGTCCTGGTCATATTGGCCCACTCCCTGTCATTCAAAGGCAACTCATGCTTCCCCATGCTTTAGGATGGCATCCTTCCTCTTCTCTCAGGACCTGAATCCCAGTTGCCCAAAAGGGATTCAGATGCCTCCTCTCTGCAGCCCTTCCTGATCTCCAGTCTCTTTCCTGTGGATACTTGGGCTACTGAGCTGGGACAAGAAGCTATGGGGTAGGTGACCCAGTTCTGCTACTGCAAGCTGTGACTCTGAGCAAGTCACCTCATCTCTCTGACATTGTTTCTTGGCCAAAAAACAGAGGGGTGTGACTCTATTACTAAGGAAAAGACCCAATGAGGGGTGAGTGAGGCCTGGGCTTTGCTGGCATCGAGCAGTCAGCTGGTTCCATGTCTGGTTGACAGCCCATGGCCACTGGTGGCTGGCTCAGGAAATGGGTTGGGTAGCATCTGCTGGGCCGTGCTGCAGGGATGTAACTGGAACTAGCCCGTGGAGCAAGGTCCCGGCACTGAGTGGACTTTCATCCCCAAGGAACCAGGCATCTGGGCTGAGCACTCCTTGGGAAGCACGGTCTGGAGATGGGGCACTCAAGGCTGCCAGACCCATGCAGGCAGCAGGGTGGCCGCATCTATTCTTGGCAGTGCCCTTGAAGGCAGTCAGAGCCACTCATGGCAGTTCCCGCCAGCCTCCCAGATGCTGGAACACTGTTGGGGGCCAGAGCCTGTGCAGGAGAGGACGGGCAGGGATCGCTGCCTGCACCCATGCCAGGTCAGCACAAGCCTCACAGCTGGACATCCCCTGCCATGGGCACTGACTGAGGGAGGACACAGGCAGGAGAAGGCCAGACAACAAGGGCCTGTGTGGAGGCAAAGCCTAGCCAGGGGTTCATCCGCCGGGAAGCTGCAGTCAGGGAGGCTTCTGTGAGAGGCAGCTGGAGCCACGCCTTGGAGGTCTGGTGACTTGTAGGGAAGGGAAGGACATCCTCTGCCCTCTGCCAGTACCCATGGCCTAGCCCCATCCTACTCAGGGGGATAAAGTAAACAGCCCTCAAGAATTCCTGCCCATGCCTCAGGCTGTACACATCACCCACAGGTCTCAAGGCCTCTGGTGACAGGAGCCTCGTGCCCTCTGGTTTGAGCCAGGAAGAAAATGTGTGGTGACGCCAATGCCACTGAGAAGCCCAGAGCTGCCTGCACCGACCCTGCAGTGCTCTGCACAATTAGCCACTTGACTGTGTCACGGTCCTGGAACATTTCCACATGGGAATCACCACATATCACCCTGTGCTTAGACCTGGGCTCACACCAGTGTGGTTGTGAGGGCAGACAGTTCCTGTCAGCAGAATGGAGGTGAGGGAACCACGAGGAGACCTGGGCTGCCCAGGGGAGATGTGGAAGAGCCTGGGGAGGAGAGGCCATCGGGTGCCTAGTCAGCCCATGCAAAGGGAATGAACGATGGGAAGAGGCATTAATAAGTGAATGAGCGTCCCTCCTGCCAAAAGATAAACAACTGATGAAAACTCAGGAACATGGCCCGAACCTGAACTCCAGGGCCAGTACAGATCAGAAAAGGTCAGACCTGGGAGTGTGGGCAAGTCGCTTTCCTCCCCAAGCAGGGTCTGCAGGCCCTGCAGGCCCTCCCAGCACTTCAGGGAAGGTGCAACAAGTCAGGGCCCAGAAGCCCCTTGGGTGGCAGATGAGGCCTGTAACCAGGGCGGAGCTGCCCCTGGTGGGCCCAGGTCACAGGAATTCCAATGCCAGTGTCTGCTGATTGGTTCCTGGGCTCAGAACCCTGGGCTCACCGGCTGCCCAGGCAACCCCCGTGTCATTTAATTGTCTTCACAATTACGGATCCTGTCTCTTATGAGACTGGATTCTTTTCTTACTCTACTTGTAGTGCTGTGGTAGGATTTTACCGTAGTTCTTTCTTTCTGCAATGGATCACACACTGCTGGATATTCAAGGAAGGTTTTTTATTAGAGAATGAATGAATGAATGAATGAGGGAAGTCACTCATATACTTGTCACCATTCTCACTCGGCAGAAGCTCCTTGAGGGAAAAAGAAAGGCAGGTGTGTCTTATGTAGATCAGAGGGCTTTGCACATAGAAAATGCCTAGGAGTGTCACTCTGACTTAATTCGTGTCCCCTGGCAACACCATGGCCTTTTCACTCGTGTTAGAACCCTAGTAAACCCTCTGAAAACAGGCTTAACGGTGTGGGGAGAAGGGAGCAGGGCAGCTCAGGAGCAAGGAGGGGGAAAGAGAGGAGGAAGGGCGAGAAACCAAATGAGAACAAGTGATCGTTTTAAAGACTAAAGAAATACTAGCTAGTGGTTACTGTATGCATGTGTGCGCCAGAATCTGTGCCAGGTGCATCCCATGGAGTCTTGCTTAACTATACACCTTGCAGGCTATAGTTGGTGCCAAACCTGCCACGGAGAGTCCAGGGACCATAATCAAAGGTACATAGGTCATAAATGACAGAGCCAGGACTCCAATATGAACCTGTGAAGTCAGCAGCCTGAGGCTTTCCCTCCTTCCCTCACACAGGGAGGACCCTGGGAGGCTGCATCTGTCACCCAGGTCTGGCCCAGCCCCTCTGTGCCAGGGCCATTCAGTGGAGAAGACAACCTGCCTGCTCACGTCTCCGGGAGCCCCTAGCCTATAATACAAGGTCCAGCTTCTCCAAATTGACCCAGCTCTTGCATGTGGAAAGTGAGGTTTGAAAGAGAGGTGCAGTGTAGTATTTGTGCAGCCCCAGGCCCTCCTCATCGCACATGCTCACACAGGCACACACACCCATCCCAGCCCACCTGGACAGGGCCTTACCACCCACATGGGTCTCTTCTTGCTTCCATGTCGGCCACCTGCTCTGGAAGCAACATGAGCATGAGGGGAAGACGACACCAACCAGCCCTGGTCAGAATCCTAGGTCCTGCCATTCTAGCCTCCCTTTTGCTCTCTATAAGGAGGAGATATTAATGTCTGCCTTACAGGGTTGCGATAAGGCTGAAAGCTGGTGTCCGTGTGGTGCCTGGCATAGAGTAGAAACTGGAAGGGTGGATATGACGCAGAGGAGGAGGATGGTGGTGCCAGTGCTTGCGGAAGGGCTGGGAGACCCGCAGGCAGGCAGGCCGGCCCAACTGGAGCTCCCCAGCATCCTGCCACACGTCCCTGTCTGCCTCCTCTGTCTCTCCACCTCTCCAGCTTCTCCGAGGGAAGCTCTGTGGGACACAAAATGAATCCGGCTCATCCTGCTTTTCTCTTTTGGAAGGACTCACCTTCTTCCCAGCTCTGTTGATTTGTCTGTGTTTGCCCCTCTGCCCCCCTATGTCTGTCACCCCATCCTGTGGGCACTGTCTGTGTGCATATGCCTCTCTCTCCCTCCCCCCAGCTCTCTCCTCTGCTTAATCATCTTAATCATTGTGTCCTTGTAACTCAGTCCTGGCTGTCTGGTGGCAGCACTACCCCATGAGGTGACAATCCTGAATCACACACATATTTGAATGCCAGCACCAGAACACCAGACCCCAGACCCCTTCTCAGCAGGCCCAAACTCCCCTTAGAGACTCAGCCTCCCAAAACACTGATAAGCTCTGCAGGGATCCATTCTGTTCCCCTGGAGGAGAATGGAGCGAGCATGTCCCTCCGTATGCTCCCTGAGTCAGGTGCAGGGCCCATCTCAGCGGGTATGGGGGAGACAGCTGAATTATTCCAGTCTCTCACCCAGCCTCTCTCAGCCTGTTCTCAGCATCAGCCCACCTAAATCAACCAGCACTAGAGATGCTGGTTAAAAGGCAGGTTCCTGGGCCCACCCTCAGGATGACTGCATTTTTAATGAGTGCACCAAAGTTGCAACTGCACAGCCCCCTCCACCTTCTAGCCCAGCCCCACCTTGTCTGCACCTGAAACCCAGCAGGCTGTGTGTGCCCTGCTTCGGGCTGTGAGACGGGACACAGGATGTTCCAACAGCACCCTCTTCTGGAAACTCCTTTTAATTTTTGGAGAGTGTTGCTTTTGATGACCATATCAGAACCTCACTCCAGAAGCTAGCCCACCCTGTACTTCCCACCTCCCTCCTTCCTGTCTGACACTGTACTCTGTGTGTGTGTGTGTGAGAGAGAGAGAGATAGAGAGAGAGAGAGAGAGAAAGAGAGAGAGATTCTCCTCGAGAAAGGCAGTTTTGTTTATTGCAGCTGTAACCTTGGCTCTTGGGTCGAGCAGGGCAGTGGGAATCTTTGGAGCCTGGAGCAGAGAATTTAATATTCATAAGTGACCTCACCATAAATGGAGTCCAGCACCCCCGAAGGACTTGCAGATGATGCCTGCTGCCCAGTATCACAGTTGCCTCTCTCAGGGAGTTCATCAAAGCTACAACAGCAGCTGCTGATCGACTGCCCACAGTGTCCCCAGACCTGTCCAGGTTCTAGTCTCCTAAGCAGCAGTCTAGGAGGAGTGTGCTGGAGGGTGCCCATCCCTACCCATGCCAGGCATCTACAGGGGTGTGTAGACCCCATGTGCAGAGTAGGAATGGTGAGGCCCAGGGCTAGCACATAGTAGGAACTTAGGAAACAACAGATTAGCAAGTTCTGATCTAGCACTTTACGTATGTTAACTCATTTTTAAACAGCACAGGAACCCATTTTACAAATGAGAACATTGAGGCAGGGAGATGTAACTGCTGCCAGGTCACACAGCCAGTAAATGGCAGTGCTGAGATTCAAGGCCAAGTGTTACAGAACGTGAGGAGAATCTCACAAATACACATTGGGTCTATATTCAGTTACAGAAACCTCTAAATTTTTAGCATCTATTTTAGGGCTCAACGCTCAGAATATGCACGCTGAATATTTGTTGAATTGACATCTTGCTGGGCATAGAGTGGTGAGCAGTAAATATCGGGTGAATGGAGGATGGATGGATTGGGCCTGAAAGAGATTGTGTTTGTGAGGGGGGTAAGAGGCTTGGGACTCCATGTCACATGGGAGGCAAAGGGCACAGAGAAATGAGGGGTCTGCTCCCCGCTCGCTCATACCCATGAAATCCAGGCAAGGGAGCCTGGACCCTCTTCCTGAAGGCTTCTGGGGACAGAGACTTGCAGCTGCCTTCCAGTCATTCAGGGATTAAAGCCTTGTCCCCACTTTCCTTCCATACTAATGAAGTCATTGTCCTGCTCTGAGAAATGATGGCTGCAGCCCCTTTGCCAACACACCAGCACCTGCACACACTTTGGGGGCTCCCACAAATCTTGCAGCAGGTGCCCTTTCCTGCCAGCACGAGGCATTTGCAAAGACAGAGTGTGCTGGAATTGAGATGGGGCAGGACAGAGGGAGTGGTTGGGAGACCCTCCCTCACCTATACTGCTAACCCAGAGCCTGCCTTGTGATTCTTACTTTTACTGAGCAGGATAATGACTTGGATCTTTTTTTCCACCACTTTTGTAAGCAAATGAAGGAAAAGAAAGAAATCCCAAGAAGCCAAAAGACAAAGAAAAGCTCTGCCCCCTTGGATCCCCTACAGTCTGACTGTGTTCCTCAGGAGACATGCCACCCACCCCCACCTGTCCCTATCTCTAACCCTGCCCCCATGGGACTCTCATCCTCCAGGAGCTTCCATCCAGGAAGACCAGAAAAGTTACACCCTGGAAACAAATTGCCCTCTTGTTGGGCCACATGTGCAGAAGTCAGGAGCAGCTTAGGGATGGGTGGAATTTTGAAAACGGAGGCAAGTGGGAAATTAAGGTGCAGGCAGGCAAGACTAGGAAGTGAACCCAGAAGGTGATGGGGTTGGTAGCAAGTACAGTGTAAGAAAAGGGGGGAGAGCTTAACAGGACGAGTGGGGAGATTATGGAGCGCTGCTGGATGCTGCTTAGAGGATTCTGTGATTCCAAGGTGCCTCATGGAGCACCAGTGCAGGCAGCTCAAGGCTCCAGGTCCTTCTGCAAGCTGTGCTGCTGGATGCCCAGGCTCTTCTTAGCAATTGTCCTGAGGAGAGGCACAGTGCAATCCATATCTTCAGATTTAGAAACTTGCCCCGTCGACTGAAACAGCCTTCTCCAGAGTCAGGAATCACCACGATGTCTTCTTGAGGGCTTACTATGCTGCTTGGGCAAGCCCCTCCCACAGTCATGTGCATTTTGATATGACCATCACCCCAGCCACCTTCTGCCCTCCCTTCCTAGGATATTGACATCATCCATCTCTTCCCCCTTCCACCAGGTCTCTTGGCCCACCCAGCCATTAATTTGCAAATGGGCCATTTTCTGCTTCAAAGGGAAAATGATTTTTTTTCCCTCCAATCTACAGGTTTTAAGTATTCTCAAATGACTAGCCAGAATCAATCTGAGATCTAAGAGTCTGGTGCATGTTGAGTGTGGATTCTCAACTTCCGTCTTTATTTCTTTATAGCAAGACCCAGCAAGCAGTTGGTGGATGAATGTGGGACCAGAAGCATGAGGGCCCACAGAGGCCATGTTAGTCATTTTTTTATTCGCTCCTTCCACCGAGCTGCTGATGATGATTTTTATCCCTTTCTTCTCTGCCTCCACTCGCTCTCCCAAAGTCCCTATTTAATTCATCCTCCCTTCACAAGTCAGGCTGGGCCCAGCAGCGTGTCCAGCTCTATGCCAGGTGCTAGCTGGGAGCCAGGGGAAGAAACCACTCCAGATGGAAGGCAACCTCCTAGTGATCAAGGGCCTCTGCAGTTCAGACTGGAGATCTGAGGGAGTTCAGAGGAGGACAGGTATTAAATCACAGTAGTCAGGGGGGCTTTCCAACAGAAGGGGCTGCCCTAGGCCTTTAGGGATAGAAGGCTCCCCAGGGCCACCAAGGTAGATGGGGAGCGAGCTGACTGTTGCTCCTGAAACCCTGGGTGAATAAGTGACCCCTACTGTTTTATGTGCACCTTCTCCAAAAGAGGGTGACGTTGTGAGTTAGAAGGTGACTGCAAGGCAGAGGGCCTGGCTAGGGACAATGATCCCTGGCTGCCATTCATCCTCATAGACTAGACTGGGCTGCCTCAGCTAAACCACACTGGCTTATGCTACCCCTTCCTTCCTAATTGCCCCATTACTGTAAATAATCTCATCCCACCCAACAATTAGCTTCCTCCTCTTAAGGCTCCCAGTTTGTTTTTCTGGTTCTGAGGCCTTAACATTAGAAAATACAAACACATCCGGCATCTGTCTGCGGTCTCCCTACGACCAGCCTGGCCATTAATGCACTTCCAGCCCCCCTATAGGCCTGAGCCCCAGATTGCTCCCCACTGGTGTTGGCAGAGTTTTGGGAGACAGGGAGGAGCCAGCTTCCTGGCAGGGGCTGGCTGGAGCCTCCTTCAGGATCTGCCCCACCCTCTGTGGCTGGGAGGAGATCTTGAAAAGCAAATCCCAAGCCTTCCTTCAGTGGATATGCAGAGTCACTTGTCCAGGGAAAGAGATAGGGTGAAAATAATCTCCAGGCAGGAACAGCTTAGATACCAGCAGTAGCAGCCAGAGCCGTGGTGGCAATAATGTTGACAACAGAAACAATGCATCCACTATCTAATATTCATATTCCTTGTACCACTTTACAAGTCATTCTCAGGTTCGTCTGATCCTTTAAACAAACTTAGGGGGAGTCAGGGAGAATTGTCACCCCCTTTTGCAACAAAGGAAACCAAGGCCCAGAGAGTCTGCACAGTTTCCTCCAAGTCCTTAGAGAATAAGTGGGTGGATGGCTAGATAAGTAGGCGAGTAGTTAGACAGTTGGATGAGTAGGTAAGCATGTAGCTGGGTGAGGGTAGGTGAGTGGATAGGTGGGTAAGTAGGTGCTTGCATGGGTAGTTAGGTAGATAAGTAGGTGGTGAGGTGTGTGAGTACTTAGGTGGGTAGGTGGGTAATTAGAAAGGTTGACAGAAAGACTAGATGGTTTCAGCTAATATCCTCTCTCCCCTCCAGGCCACTCACTACAGTAATCACCTGCTCCCCCCCCCCACCATGCAGGTAGCTATATTTTAAATTGAGCCAATGTCATTCACTAATTATGCTCTGAGGGTCTCACCTCCTCATGGAAGGGGAAATGGCTTCTCCTCTGTGTCTCCCATCACTCCAGTGATAGTATTTTTGGAGCTGAAACTCGGGACATCTGGTCTGACAAGAAGAAAATGGTCCTTAGATGGTAAGAGAAACAAAATCAGAGCTGCCCTGGGACAGTGAGGTGATCCTGGACGCTGCCCCGCTGGGCCCCGTACGAACTGGGCACCCAGCCATGGCCGGCAAGGCCTAGTGGGGCTGAACGGGAGCAAGGACGTGCATGCCCTTCCTCCTCAGTTCTCTAGGATGTCCTCGGAGCTCCAGGGGGAGAGCACAGCCCAGCCTCCCCTCCTCCCCACCTGGTTGTTAGTTCCAGCACGTTCCCCCTCACCAAGGCCCCCCAGCCAAGGCTGCCTGGAAAACTCCACCGGGAGCGTGTACAGGACACCTTGGGTCTAATGTAACATTTAATGGCCAAATCTCCCCAGGTCCCTGCATTAATACAAAACTACTTTACTCGTTCTAACCAGACAGAGTCACACTGCTAATGGCTCCAAGGCTGAGCCTAGGTGACGAAGGAGGCAGTCGCCATTGGCACCTTGCTGTGGCCTTGAATGCCAGAGATGGGCGTTTCCCAGGGCCAGAGGCCTTCAAGTAACCCCTGAACCCTGTAGTGTTCATCTCTACATCCTGGGAGCCTGAGCAGGCTGCAGTACACACAATAGTCATTTTATACACAAATGGTTATAGGAATGAATGGATCACCATGCTGAAGATTCAGGGGTCTTAGAGACAAATGTTTCCCCAAAGCCATACCAAGACAAACATATACACCCCCTTCCCAAGCTAGCCCAGAGACACCATAGTGCTGCCCAGCCCTGCCTCCCACACCAGCCTGAAGAGTTTCATATGGATCCTGCCTAGGCAGTTCCAGGGATCTGAGAGACAGGAGAGCTTGGTGGTGGTGGGGAGAGCATCCCAGGAAGAGAGGCCAGGCTAGGTGTGGGGGACCCCAAGGTACTTGTAATGGTCAGGAAGACAGGACCTCTTGGGATAAGATAGCACACAATGACAGAAAGAATAAGGTCAACTAAACGCTGAATAACAGGGCCGTAGATATCCAGAAGAGAGTGACACAGCCACACACACACACACACACACACACAATCAGAAAAGGTCCTCCAGAAATTGCCCTAAATTGGTCCTTCCTTCAGTACATGGGAACCCTGCTTCCAAGAACATCAAGGGGCAGGAGAAACTGCCCCCTGACCAGCCAAGTACTTCCAGGTCCTATCCATGCCTCCTTGTTCCCTCTCTGGGTAACACAGAGCTACTCTCATTCTGGCACCAACTGCAGCCCAACAAGGATCCAGCTGTGCTCTGCCTCTGGCCAGCTGCATAATTTTGCAAGGATCTCTTTGCTTCTCGGAGCCTCAGTTTTCTCGTCTGTAAAATGAAGGGGTGGGCCCAGAGAGTCCCTGGGGCCCTCTGCAGCGCAGCCTCAGAGCTGCAGAGGCTGCTGGGCTCTCAGGTGGAGGCAATTTCCCAGATCACTGAGCCCCACCTGGCCTCCGTTGTGTGAGGGCCTCCCCTGGGCATTAGCCGTCTGGAAACATCGCCATCCATCTTTCTGAATATCTGGTTAAAACACTCACCTAATCCTAACCTAATCCTTTCAATTTGGGGAGAGAATTGAAGAAAAAAACGCAAGCAGCCTGAAGCCTGAATGCTAACAGATGGGTAAAAAGTATGTATAAATTACACCCCCGGCTGTCAATTCAAGCTCTCCAGATAAAGTGATATGAAAGGTGTTTCATTTATAGGGGAAATTAATTGCCAGCTGTATGACTGGATGGTGTGAAGAAACCACAGCCACACGATGTGTCCCATATATTTTTCCTGGCTGGATTTGGCACCTTTTGTGCCAAAGGCTATTGCGTGACTCCAAGCCTGGGAGGCCCCAGAGTATACATGACCCTGAACCAACAAATCCCAAGTTAGGGTGCAGCCAGAGAAGCTCCAAACATTGTGAGGTGAATGACATTGGGAGGCAGGGTGCTGACCCCTCCCTGCCACCAATCCTGGGCCTCAGTTTCCTCATCTGTCAGGGTAGCTGCTTAAGATGCATCTGCGCTGTGAAGAGACGCCTTCTACTCTGTCAGCACCCCAGGAGCACATTGCAGTCTGCGCTGTACCTTGATCTTGCCTTGCCAAGCACACTGCACCATGGGTAGTCAGCCCCTGTCAATGGACCACACGGATAGCTGGAATTTATGCCAGGACCAACCTCTCTGTATCCAGAGTCAATCGCATGACCTCCTCAGGCTTCAGTCTCCACGTCTGCAAAGTGAGGCTGTCTCAGTCAGTTCAGGCCTTAACAAAATTCCACAGGCTGAGTGACCTGTGCAATAGATCTTATTCCTCACAGTTCTGGAGGCTGGGAAGTCCAAGATCAAGGCACTGATAGATGCAGTGTCTAGTGAGGACTCACTTCCTGACTTTCAGTCACCTTCTCACTGAGTCCTCCCATGATGGAGAAAGACAGAGTTCTGGTCTCTTCTTTTGCTGATAAGGATATTAATCCCATCATGAGGCCTCATCATCATGCAATTACCTCCCAAAGGCCTCCCCCACAAATACCATCACAGAGGGGGTTAGGACTTCAACATATACATTTTGGGGAGAAACATGGTAATCTGGTGGATGGCCCTCAGCTCCCTTCTGTGCTGGTTTTGTACTCTGGCTTGTAAGGTTCTTATTTCTCTACTGTGGAGATCAAGAGGCTGAGACAGGGAAACAGAGGCAGCCAAGACAAGCCCTCTGGCCTGCCCAAAAGCATTCTCATCAGAGATCCATCATAGGGGAGGAGGCACGCATCTCAGAAAGGTAAGGCCACTCCAATGCCTTACCTTGGTCTGCAGGGACACAGGATGGGCAGGGAAGCAGAGTGCTAGTAAAGCCAAGCATGGGGCACTTCCCCACCCCAAGCCAATCTCACCAAAAATGGCCTCTGGGTCATTTGGTCCTGATCCCCGGAACCGTTTCTGAGAAGCCCAGACTGAGACACTTGAGGGGCTTCCCAGCCTCAGAATGCATAGTGCCTGAACACTCTGAAAACTGAACATCAGCATGTTTACCCAGCCCCCCACCCAACTCTGTTCCCTGCCAGCCAGATGAGGGGTCTCCCGACAGCCTTCAGCTGAGGAAATTGCTTCTAGTTTCTGCTGCCTGCCTTCTCATTCTTCTTCTTTGAGCAGGAGGTGGGGGAAGGTAGGAAGCAGAGCGGGGCCTGCATTGAGAGAGCCAATTTGGGGGTGCATGCTTGCAACTGCCTGGCACCCCCTGGGGAGCCTGGTCCCCAGCTCCACTGCATGCAGCCACCCTGCCAGCTGCTCACCAGACCACTGGGTCTTTCCATTCTTGCTGGGGAGGAGGAGATGGGAGGGCTTCTATCCTGTGCCTCCCCCAACCCAGCATTTATCAGAACTATTAAGACAATGAGCTAATATTCTATTCAGATTTAAATAATAAATTAATCTGCATTATACTGAGGAGGTCTGAGGGAGACTTAATTATCTGGTGTACTTTTGGGTGGAAATGAAGGTTGGGAATCGTGCTGGGAATAGACAAAGTTCCCCATGATCACGCAGATGCAGTTGTTCAGCTGCCGGGGCCCTGTCCCTATCTCCCTCTAGTACCCGAAACTCCCTCCAACCTAGAGGAGGGCACCTCCACTTCTGGCCACACCTCACAGGGGTGCTAGGAACAGTTTCTGCATGGCTTGTTCTCCTGAGAGCCCCTCTGCAGCCTGAGATGTTTGCCAGAAATGTGCAGAGGCCACATGTCCCCACCATGCACATGAGAATAATAGACCGTTCCTGGAGGGTAGAGGTCAGGCAGCCCCGGCACCCAACCCCACCTCTGCAGCATCTTTGCTGAGTGACCTTGGGTAGCCTAATTGACTTATCTGAGCCTCAGTTTCCACATCCATGAAAAGAGGGAGATACCAGGTCTATCCAAGGTGGCTGCAAGGTAGGGACCCTTTAGCATGGTGCCCTGAGGAGGAAGCCCTTGCAGATGTGGTCTGAATGAGGGAGCATCTGAGGGCACCGTGACAGCTCTGGAGCGCGTGGTTACCGTCTTAAACAAACGTAGCAGTAAGCAGCCTTGGAGAGTTGATGCTGGCGTTCTTCACTTAGGCGAGCCAGCGCCAGGCCTGTGGTTAATTTTTCTCCCTGGCTGGTTCCTGCCGCTCCCTGGGAGTGGAGCTTTTCACACCCTGAGCCAGCCTGCCCAAGAGAGGGCTATTTTCAGCCCAGCAGCTACAGCAACAAAAATGTGAAGTCACTCCTGCTGCCTCCATCACACCACCCTCCCCGCCCAGCCCAGAAAGCCACAGGCAGAGAGGCAGGGACTGCAACGGGGTCCTGGGGGGCATCCCGCCCACCCTCCTCTGTGACTGGGAAGACACCCCTGCACCTTGGGGCTGTTTCCTCAGATCTGCTAGTTGTCTCCTCCCCTCCCTGGAGGCTCTTTTGAGGTTCAGGTGGGCTCTGTCTGCAAAGTGGGTCCTGCCAGGCTGTGCCCCTGTGGAAGGCACCCTGAGGTGGGCTAGAGGGTGGAGAACCTGGGTGTCGTTGGAGGCTGAACCAAAGGTGCTAGTGGGGCACACCCTCCTACGCTGGCACGGCCTGGGAGCCTGTGCCTTATTGGGATGTGATGAGATGGGGGGAGGATGAAGGTACCTGAGTGATGAATCATCTGGGGAGCCCAGGGGAGTGGGTGTTGCTGAGATCCTAAGCTGAGAAGAGCTTGATCATTTGTTAAGTTCAAAATCTGTCAGTTATCACAGTCAGCTCTGCAAAGAGAACTGGGACTCAGAGACTCTCCAAAGCAGGTGGAAGAAACCTAGTGGTCAAAGCAGCTGAGACCAGAGAGAGGGGGACAGGGCCAAGGGGGCAGCCTTACCCCAGACCCAGCTAGAATGAAAGACAGCAGGGCAGTCACACATCAGACACACCCACAAGCCAGGAGCATACTCACCACCGTAAACATGCACACACCCTGCACACACACATACATGCACACGCCCACCAGACAGGGGAACGGGGCTGCAGCCTGGTCATCTGGCCTGCCTCCTGGGTGATAATGTAATCCCATGACTTCTAAACCTTCATCTTTTACTCTTGGAGCAAGTACAGGTGGACCAGTCCCACCTGTCTCAGCTAAGCTAACAAGCAGCTCTGTTCGCAGACAGGATGATGGTCCTAAGAAGCAGGATGTGCTAAGAAGCAGCAGCCCCTCAGCCCCAGAGGGGAGCCCAGGCAGGCCCAGACTGGGGCTGGGAGAGACGAGAATGGTTGCTGGGGAGGGCGGGAAACCCCACCACACTCTCTGTGGATGTGCTATTCCCTTTCCCCCAGGGTTTTAGAGGAGGTTGTCAAAAGCTCTCAACTCTTCCCATCACAGGTAAGACCAGGTGCCCATGTTCCCTGCTCAGGGCTTTGGCTGGGAAAAGAAGGAGGGCAGGGAAGGTGTTTGAGGGTGGGCTTAGGGGATATGTTATTACATTGCAGACCAAGCACAATTGGACCAGATTCTTGTTCTGGAAGTGCCATGGGACAGATTGGCTGCCACAGGTGTTTATTTTTACAACTGTTCCCCTCCCGCCCCCATCACCAGCATCCACAGACACACTACAGCAAGACTAGGCCCATGCAGTCCAGAGAGGCCCTGGGTCACCCCTCATTCTCTCGCTGGGGTGGAGGCACAGCATGCTCCCAAGCCCACTTCCACCTCCCCAAATCTTTGCTAGTATAGCGAGGCACCTGCATCTCACTCCCCAAAGAGTGGATGACAGGGAGAACTGTGGCAAAGCCCCTTGTTTTTTTGTCAGCTCCTGCTCTGGCGACAGAAGCTACCAAGGGTCCCTCCATAAAGATGATTGGTAAGAGCACCCACCACACACGGTCCAGGTGACCAGCAGAATTTACTCTGGGATTCCACTACTTTGGAGTCAAATCTCAGTGGTCACAACTGCAGCTAACAGACCGCAGATGCCAGAAACCATCCTCCAGGGCTTTGCACGAGCTCTGCAACCTGCAGGGGGCGCTTTCTCTTCGGAGTTACCCAAAGCCTTACCGTCTGTCCTTGTCATTGGGCAGCTAATTGCGTATGGCCTTGAAACATCGCTTCTCTTTTTATTCTGAACTATTAGTTAACTCTTGTATTATTAATTGACTTGCTATGGTTTTTGTTTCGGAGTTTACATGCAGCTTCCATTCTCCCGAACAAAACCACAAGCTCAGTGATGTCAGACACCAAGCCTTGTTATTCTCTGTCTTGTCTTTGGCACCTAGCTATATAGCACCTTATGTATAGTGAGCACTCAACAAAGATTTCTCTGTTAAAAACTTCCAAACTCTGCCTACCTCAGAGATTTCAAGTCCTGGAGCTAGCCAGTCTCAAAGATTGGTTTCCATCAAGCAAGCCATCTTCTGGGGCTCAGACACAGCCACCCTGTTTGCTTCTCCATCTCTCCTTTCATTCTCCACATGAAATCTCGGAGAGAGAATGAAACTAAGAAATCAGGTGGTCTGTCCTCATGCCCGCTCTCAGAATCCTCTCTGTGGCATTACTTTGCATGCACGCACACCCTGCCAGGGAAGTCCCCCTTGCCAGCAGGCCCGTTCCCTTGTGGGCCATGCTTACAGGACACTCCAAGAGACAAAGGTAATCATGGCCATGACATGGAACTGTGAAACAGTTTCCAAAAACAAACAGAAATTGTTCCGACATTAATAGCACTTTTGTTTGCCTACTGTGTGCTCTGTACTGTGCTGGACCCTAGGGGTGCAGACTAAGGGGAAAATTCGATCCTTGTCGCCAAGCAGCTTTCAATCTAGTTGGGGGACAGACAAACATACGATAGAGGAATGTTGTCTCCATAGAAGAGAAAATGTCAACTTCTGCATTGTGTCAGCAAGAGCAGAACATGGGATGGCAGACACAGTGTCTCGTTCTTGTCCCCAGACTACCTCTGACCACTGGGAGGCTGGGAGCGGCTCCTTCCTGAAACAGCCCCTTAGTCCCTTCATCTTCACAAAGAAGGGGGCACCAGGTGATCCATCCAGCCCCCCTGGTTTTCATGTTCCTGAGGACACAGTCACTTGGAGGAGAGGAGACCAGTGTGGGAGGTGATGAATAGAGAGGTGAGGGTGGTACCCCACTCAGGAGCACATCCTAACCACACTTTCCATCCCTCTCCACCTCCCACAGACAGTTCATCCAGCCCATTTAAGCCATTGACTGCTTTGGTGTCAGGAATACGTGTATGTGGCAATAGAGTTCTTGTGTTGGACATGCCATGGATTAGAACAAGAGATAGGCGTTAGAAACTTGATGGTACTGTGAGCTCATTTCTGCCCAGGAACAAATCAAGACAGTATGAACAAATCAAAATATAAGATGAAGGTGCTGAGGGAATGGAGTTAAGACTATGATGAAAGGCAGAGGCCCAGAGAAGAGGGGACAGTTGTGGAGGGTATGAAACAGCAGGTGAAAAGCACCGGCTGTGTCTCTAGGGCAGCCGAGCTCTTCCCCTCACGGGGCAGAAGTACACACGCACAGGTCCCAGCAGCCATCCTCAGGGGGACATTCTGGGAGACCTTCAGGTCCCTGCCCCTACTATACCAATAACCCTGAAACAGTCAGTGGCTCCACTCATTCCTAGGTCTGAGATGGACACACAGTGAGGTTCTTTGCACACATGCAAGTGAGAATATGTTGCATTTCATTTTAAGCAGTCTTGCTGAGCATCTTACAGCTCTTCCCTGTTCCTCTGCCACTAGAAGTTGCTTTTCCTGGTCCAGGTGCAGGCTTCGTTGCCCTTGGTTGGTTGGTTATAAAGTTGAAGGACAGGGTAGCCACCCAAGATTTCTTTGTTGTTTTCTTATTTCTCTAACTTGGTCTTTTCAAATAAGTCAGTAGAAGAACAAATGCCTTCTTTCTCACTCCACCTCCCAGCTTCCCTCTGGGCCCAAGAGGAATATACTGGGGTGTGGGGGAGCCTCCTGGGATGGGACCCAGGGGGCTCTGGAGCCTGTGTTACTCACTGTCAGGGGACCCTGACAATAGCACAGAGGAGGATCTGTGGCACAGAGGAGAAGAGGGGGTACAGTTGAGGGGCAAAGCCCATCAGTGTTGGCTGCTCTTCAGCTACTGTGGGTGACCTGCAGGCTGGACACCCAGCAAGAGTAAACCTAATGAGGGGACCAGAGGGAACCCAATGCTAAGCTACCTGGTCTCCCAGCCTCGCAGCCTCCCTGTCCAGGCCCAGAGACAGTCACAGACAGACATCCTTCGTGCCCCTAATTCCTTGAAATTAGTGGAAAATTAAATGTTCATGGTGGGAAGACCTATTTCATGCTTTTACAGATTTTCCATAGAACAGAAGCTGAGGACTCAGGAGGCCTAATTATGTGGGCATGTATAGGCTGCCTCCCCGGACCTCAGTTTCCTCATCTGTACATTGGGCATGATGAGACCTGCCCATATTAGCTTGCAGACGTGTTAGGAGGATGAGATGCAAGATTAATAACGTGGCACTTTGAGAAGTAGAACATGCTTCCTGACAGGGAAGTCTAACAGTTTCTCTTACTGCGGTAACTGTGGTTTACTGAGGTTTCACGTAACCTAAGAGGAGAGAAAACATCTGTGGAACAGAACAAGAACACAAAAGTAAGGAGATGCTAAGCCAGTAGGAAAAGAAGCTGTTGTTCTCAGCATGACTTTTTAATCAGTCGATCAGTTTTAAATGGGCACCTACTGTATGCCAGAAATTGAATTAGAGTGAGCTCGATGGTGGGCAGTGAGGAAGAAGGCAGTCAGGGAAGGGAGCTGTCCCCGGCCAGAGTGACATCTGGAGTCCTTTCCTCCTCTCGCTCATCCCAGGAGCCTTGCCTGTCCCAGCCACCAGACCTCAGGACAAGTTCTCCAGGGCCAAAGCTGAGGGAGGGAAGACACTGGCGTGGAAGGGAGGCAGGGAGACAACCTTACCTAGAGACAGCAGCAGCTATAAAAAGCTCTGCCCCATCTCGAGACCAAGTGACACCTGCTAATGTGAGTGGCTGCCAGATCCCCACAGGGTGGAGAGAAGCTGCAAACACTCCTCCAGGGCCAGGGGCAGGGGTGGGGGCCCAGGAAGGGGAGTGCACCCCTGCCCAGCCCTGGGAGAGGGCCCAACAAGACACACCACCTGCTTAGCTACCAGGAGATCCAGGCCAGGAGGGATGTCTCAGCACGACTTAGAGGTGCCCTGCTCTAAACTCCTCCCATAGGCACAGACTGCCTCTGAGGCCTTTTGTTTGCAAACCAGGCCCTAAACCACCCAGTTTCTGCATGCTGGTTGGGTTTGTGAGTGTCTTTGGGTTTTGTTTAATGCCCCAGCAGGCTTGAGCTTGTTGTCGTCCTACACACCATCCTGGCTGGCTTTAACCCTCCCAGCCGCCCCTGGGTGTGTGGAGTGGGGGTAGGGGACCCACTGAAATGCTATTACAGTATTTGCATTTATATGAGGCACAGACCCCAAGTCTCCTGGTCTCCGGGTGCTTTTACAACCCTGTGTATCCATAATTTATTTTTGTTGCTATTTAATCAGTCTCGTGTTGAGATGAAAAGTTTCCAAGGGGCCCTAGGTTATTATGCAACTTGCAGTTCCACTGGCGCTGACTGAATGCATAGGGTCCCCAGCCTGCACTCAGCTGCGAAGGTCAGGGGCACAGGACCTGGAAGGAGGCTGTGTGGTTCCTGCTAGCAGAGCCAGCTCCAGCTGAGGCAGGTGCAGACGGCAGGGTGCACCTCTGGAGAGGGCGGCTGGCAGGAGAGAGGGCAGTTAGGACCACACTGTCAGTAGAGAGAGATGGAGAAGGAGGAGGAGGCAAAATGTGTGATCAGTGATAGGGAACAGCTAGCCTGGTCTTCTGGTTTCAGAGTCAAGAGACTGAGAAAGGCTTGGGGGAGATTTGAGAAGCCAAGTGGGAGTGAGGCAAGAATTACTGGTGAGTGCCTGACCCAGGAGTTGGGGAGGGAAAGATGGGACCCAAGTGTAGAGTCTTCAGTGGGGATCAGTTGAAAGGAGAGATGAGACTGTCCTGCACCCCTCCAGCAAGCCTTAGAGGAGTGCACTGCACACAGCCAAAGGGTCACCCCAGATTCACCTAGATCTCCACTCTGTCATTTTTGGAATATATCAAGTTATAAATAAATAACCAAATCAAAAGGCAGTGTTTTGAGCTGCAGTCCTTGCCTGTCTGCTAGAGCTAAGGCTCAGAGAAGAGCAGCGTCCCCAAGTGGGGTGGCACTGCCCACTTGGAAGCAGCAGGCCCCTTATATACACAAGCATGCATGCAGACACACAGACGTGCCAATGCATAAGCACACATAGGCATGTATACACACAGACACGTGTGTGCACACACATGTAGACAGACACCAGCAAACACAGAGAGGCAGACACAAATGCTCACAGACACACACAGGTGCAAACTTACACCCCACCTTCCCAGCCCTCCAGCTCTCCTCTGCAGCTGGCCACACCCTTGCAGGGGAGACAGATCCTTGTTACAAGAGGAAATTGGTTGGAGAGTAGGGGAGTGGGAAGTGGGAGGAAGTACATTGTCCGGACTCACCAGTGTCCAGTGGCAAGGTAGGGAGTAACATTTCAGGTAAATCCTCAGAGGAACACCTTCCATGTGGCCAGCGGTATCCCCAGCTGCTATCATAAAGCAGGCAAGCACCCAGTTGTAGGACCCTTCTTACCATGATAGGAGGGGGTAGTCTCTCCCCACTCCTCAAGGACATGACTGCTAAGGCCTCGGCAAACATTTCCTGGGAGCCACCACTCTAGGTCCTGCGTACCCAGGTGAATAAGACAAGGTCCGTGCCCTTGCTGGGCTGTCGAGTTCAGCAAGCACTTGCATTGTGCCCTCTGGATGTCAAATGACATTGAGGAGATATGGAAATGTGGAAAGCATGATCTCAGCCACCACGGACTGCAAAGGACCCGGGCTTGGCACGCCCCCTCCCACAATGTGCCCGCTGCTCAAAACACATGCGCAACCTACTTTAGGAGTCTCCTTCAGATCCTCTCGGCCCACATAACACTGCCAGCAAATCTTCCCGTGAGTGCAGATTTAAAAGTTGGTACATAACTGAGATTTTAGAGGATTGAATGATTCCGTTTGGAAAAACTGAAATAAGTCGTCCTTACAAAGGCTGAGGTGTCCCACTAGCTGTACTGGAGTTGGTGATGCTCGTTGGAAGGACTGAGCTCAGACCCAGCTACTGGAAAGCCATTCCTTATGGGCACTTTTGAGGATGCAGTCTCAGAGAGAAACCTCTCTGTAGAGCTGGGTGTGGCAGTGCACACCTGTAATCCAGTGACTCGGGAGGCTAAAGCCAGAGATTCGCCTGAGCCCAGGAGTTTGAGGCTGCAGTGAGCTATGATCACACCATTGTACTACAGTCTGGGTGACAGAGCAAGACCTCTGCGAAGCACCTCTGTGATTACAGTCACCAGAAGTCTACTTGAGAACATCCCTGGAGGCCCACTCTCATTTTACAGAGAAGGGACAGAGACCCAGAGCAGGAGTGAGGTTTCCCCTTCTTATCTATCTTGGTTCATCACCCCAAAGCTGGCCGGCTAGGTTCAGGCTCCAGATCCACACTGCCCCCTCCTTCCCCTCTCCGTGCATTCCTGAGGACTCAGCCACTGGCCAAATCTTTTACTTTCCTCTCATCACCCTGATTATTCCCTGTTTAATTAAAATTTGTTTCAGCTAATAGGCCTTAAATTAGTATTTTCAAATATTGACATCTACAGGACCCTCATTCATTATTTTCGAAAGCTCTAGGGCTAATTGCTTTATCACCCACCAATTAATTACTCATTCACTGGACAGGTAGCCACTGCCCCCAGAACATGGACGAACATACTTGCAAGTAGGTGAAACTGCAACAGATGTGCACAAACACGAGTGCCCAAGCGTGCATACACACACGCACATACACACCCTACACACGTTCCCTGTAGAAGCCCTGGTAGAGCCCAGTTGTGCATGTATCTGGGGACCAGGAGGACAGCAGAGCATTGCATCACTGGTCTTTGATACCAGGCCATCCCCTGTCTGTCAACTATACAAAGAACTCTGCAGGACTGGGGGTGTCTCGGAGTCCCCTGCTCTTTGTTCTTCCCTCAGTGCAGGGAGCAGCAACACTGTGAGGGGATGCCAAGGTCTGAGGAGGGTCCCAGAATGGCAGGTAGTGACCCAGGGCCAGAGAAGGGAGGAGGCCCTTGAAGGTCTAACTAAGAGAGTGCTGTCTCTGGAGAGGGTGGAGAGGGAGGGGCCAGGCAGGAGGAGATGGAGTCAAGGTCAGGGTTAGAGGAGGGGCTGCAGAGATGGGTCAGGCCCAGGTTGGCTTCCTTCACAGATGCACAGGAGGACTCAGCTGGACTTCAACCCAGCTAGCCTCCTAGCACTCTGGGAGGCTGAGGCAGGAGGATCCCTTGAGCTCAGGAGTTTGAGGTTGCTGTGAGTGAGGCTTATGCCACTGCATTCTAGCCTGGGCAGCAGAGTGAGAATCAGTCTCAAAAAAAGAAACACACAAGCACACCCAGGCTTCCAGACTGTTTTCTGGCTAGACTATTAAGAACTTTGAAGAAAAAGAATGTGTCCAGAATGCCACCCCAGGCCCCCTCCACCTCCTACCCCAGGCCAGTGGCCCCACATAGCTGCTTTGGGTCAAAGATGAGACCAACTTCCAACAGAGGGAAGGCAGAGGCCTCCCCAGAACAAGGGCCTCCTTCCTCAAGCACCATCCTGCCCATGCTCTGGGACACTGAGGCTGTGGCTTCACCCAGGGCACCCAGCTTCCTCCTCCATGTCCCTGCAGAACTGCTGGGTGGCCTTGGTCCCCTTCACCGTTTTGGTTTTGGTTTTTTTTTCACTCCTTGTAAACAGTCTGGAGTGATTGGGATTAAAGTCTCTGCAAGTCGTTGGTATCGCTTTTCGGGAGAGCCGAGTAATCCATGGGGATTAAAGAAGCAGCCGTGCTCATCTCTCACAAATGCATATCTGTCAGAGGCATTGACCTGTTAAAATAATGAATTTAATGTGCAGCAAACCGCACACGGCAGCAGCGACGCAACATGGCCTGGCAAATTGTTTTCCACGTGTTCTAATGAGACTTTTAAGGGAACAGGGCAGCCTGGGTAGGTTGCCCCAGCCCAGCCCTCCAGCAGAGCGCCCTCCACTCCATGGAGGAAGGAGGCTGGTACGGGAACAGTCACACCCTGGCCACCCAACTCAGGAAATGCAGTTGCCCACCAGTTTTCTGCAGGCCTATTATTGGCTTTGTGAGCCATTTGTGGCTTCCTACCGAGGCTCTCCCACCACTCAGCCCACATGTGGTCACTGATAAGGCCCCGTGTGGTCCTGGGCCCTCTGCAAAGCTCTGTTATAGGACAGTCTATCTCCATACCCTGCCCCCCACTCCAAAAGCTGCTGGTGCTGGTCCTGCCTAGCCTCCAACACCTGGGACCAGAGCAGTGGCTGCAGGACAGGCACACGAGCCAATGCTCTCCTTTTACATAAGGAGAAACTGAGGCCCAGAGAGGATACCTGACTGACCTTAAGTCAACCAGAGCACCTGTGGGAGACAGACGCCCAGTGTCTTGATAATCTGACCCCTGCCCAGTTTTCTGCTCACTCTCTCACCTCATCCCCTCCATGACCAGGACCTGTTCTTGGGGGCAGATCCAGCTGGAAACTGAGGAGCCTTCCCTCTGCTAATAGGGGGGTCCCTAGCCAGAGTCAGTCCACATTGACCCAAGGGCAGTATCTGTGGCCAGGGCTGTCCTTATATGACCCCAGTGTGCCTTTTTTCCCTCTAGCAGCTCTCCACAGCAGATATGGACAGCTGTTCTCCTCCATGGCCAGTGTCCTCTATGGGGAATGGAGGCCCTGCCTCTAGCAGCCAGCAGAGGACCCACACAGGACCAAAGTCCCCCAACAGGCAGCTCTCAGAATTGCCATGTCCATCTTCCGAAGTGCCCCCAAGATGGCCCACGGACTTCTGCCAAGCAGCTTTAGGCTTTTTCAGAGGCCAAGGGTCAAGCCTGTGCTGGGGAGCTGGCTCCTGGCCCCAGCACTCCCCCAAAGAACCCACATTTTTCTTTCTTGAATCTCCACAGCTTTCTCCCTGGCTGACGAGTGCAAAGTACCTGCCCTAATCAGGTATTCATGAACAACTCAGTGGAGAGGCAATATACTTTCTCTTTTTCTTCATTTTTAAATTTTTTTATAGAATCATTTAATTATGAATTGTCCAGGTCTCAGGTATTCTTATCTAGGGTACACTAATAAACCCAGAGGTAGGTGGCAATCTGAGAAGCAGACAGGTCTCTCAAAACAGCCACCTCTCAGAGACCCCTGAGTTGCCCTCCCTGGGGTAGCTTCCTGTCCCTGGGTGATTAAGCAGGGAAGGTTTAGAGCCCTGAGAAACCTTGTCTTCTCTTTTCCAAAACAGAGGTTAATGGACACACACACAGCCTCCCTGTTTTAACCTGCAGGCGCGTGATCCTGTCTGCGCACACAGGAGGCAGGTGGTGTCATGGTCAGATGATCAGTTCATCCAGTCATGTCTAAGCACCTTCAGATTGCCCCGCCCTGGACTGGGCCACAAGGGAAACCCAGAGAACTGGAGTAAGTTTTTTCCATCCTCCAGAATCCCAAAGTTCATCTGCAAGTCTCATATTCACATACGACAGTTGGTTCCCACAACAAGATAGGATGTGATCAATGCCCAGAGAGGAGAGCAGCTTTAGGAGATGTGGGGTGTTAAGAGCTGAGAATCTGCCCTAGAGACAGCAGTGGGCAGGGGGCGGGAGGGCAGGGGGCAGGGGCAGGGGCAGGGGGGACCAGTGCAGGCGGAGGGTCAAACTCAGGGGAGAGAGAGGATGTGCTTGGGTCTGAAATAGCAGAGCAAGGGACAACAAGGAGGTGATGAAAGTGTGGCAGGATCTGGAGTGTCTGAGGCCCAATTCCCTGGACTTGGGGGTGCAGATGGGGAGAGTGACACCTCTTCCAGCCAAAATAGAGGAGTTATGAGAAGGAGCAGGGGAAGAAGACAGCCAGAGCTGGTAACCATCTGTATGGGGAGCCTGCAGGGAAGGGCAGTTGCACTCCCTGGACCTCTGGTCCCTGATGTGGCCACAGGCATTGCTACTAGCAGCTGGGAAGCCTTTCCCTGGGCTGCAGCATAACTGCACAAGCTCTTAGTATTAATAATAGCACAAGGAGTATTGCTTGTAAATGTTATTGGATGCTCAGAGCGCCTGAGGCAAGAGGCACTTGGTACTGGAGCCAGGCCAAGACCCTTCAAGGCAGACTAGACAGAGTCTGCAAGGCCATGGAGCTCTATCCCCTCCCTCAGCTCCCTGGATGCAGCTGTTCTGAGACCCTTAGCACTCTTCCCCCCTGGGCAAACCACTACTCCTCCAGCCCTTGTAGACTCTCCTCCTTCCGCAGATGCCATGGTAGCACAGTGCTCCTTGCCTCTGCACACCTGTGCCCAAGCTGGGCACTTTGCCTTAGAGCAGCCGTTCTCAACCTGTGGGTTGTGACCCCTTTGTAACAGTGAAAATACATCCTGCTTATCAGATATTTACATTACAATTCATAACAGTAGCAAAATTACAGTTATGAAGTAGCAACGAAAATAATTTTATCGGCTCGGTGCCTGTGGCTCAAGTAGCTAAGGCGCCAGCCACATACACCTAAGGTGGCGGGTTTGAATCCAGCCTGGGCCCGCCAAACAACAATGATGGCTACAACCAAAAAATAGCCAGGCGCTGTGGCGGGCGCCTGTGGTCCCAGCTACTTGGGAGGCTGAGGCAGGAGACTCGCTTGAGCCCAGGAGTTGGAGGTTGCTGTGAGCTGTGATGCCCTGGCACTCTACCCAGGGGGACAGCTTGAGGCTCTGTCTCAAAAAAAAATAATAATAATAATAATAATTTTATGACTGGGGGTTACCACAACATGAGGAACTGTATTAAAGGGTCATGGCATTAGGAGGCATTAGGGAGGTTGAGAAACACTGCCTTAGAGATTGTCTTTCAGGATAAAGTCATTGACCACTAGTCAGGCCCACTAGGATTAAATAGGCCCATAAGGGCAGCTCATTCCTAGGCTGAGAGAACAAATCAGACCCTTATGGGAGCCACATATTAGTGAAGAGAGATGGATCATTCCAAGTTCATGGTGCAAGACGTCATTTCAATAGTCCAGGCAGCATTAGTCCTAGAAGGCCTCTCAGAGGAAGAGACTGGTCCCCAGGACTTAGGAGGTGGAGGAAGGATAGGCCCAGAGAGCCAGAGGAGATGGCACAGTATATGTGTATATGGTCATCTGGCAACTGGCCAAGAATCTGCTCCTTATAGGGGGGCTGGACATAGCATCAGGAACCCCTAAAAGATCTGTAAGCTTCTCAGCCATAGCCAAGCTCCCTGCTTTGGTGTCTCCCTAGAATAGCTTCACTCACCTGCCATTACTAGGTCACCCCTGGAGCCTGGAGGAGAACAAGACCATGACCTGGGGATGGTAGGAAGACAGTCACCTCTGCTCTGCCAGGGATGAAATCAAGAGTGCAGACTCAGGCCCTACTTTTTCCAACAATGTCTCTGAGCTCCCTGCAAACCCATCTCTGGTCACCTCCTCCAGGAAGCCTTCCCAGGGTATTCTGGCCAAGCAAAAACTCTCTGCCTATGAAAGTCAGTGCCCTTGGAGTTAGCAGAACACAAGACCTAAGGACTCTGGCCAAGTCCTCAGTGCTGTGTATTTCAGAGGAAGGCCTTCGTGGCCCAGCTGGACCTGGATCAGCAAGAACAGGGCCCACAGCTTCGGCGTCCTTTGCCCCTCACCCACCTTCTGGAACTGTCATCTTTGCATCGGGCATTTCCCGCACTTGTCTACAGACATCCCGTGTGTGTTGGGGAGAGGGAGGTCCTTGCTCGCTGGAAGACCCACATAACGTTTAGTGGCTTTGGAAACGTGAAAGTGAGTTGGACACTGCTAGTTCTCTGGGGGAGAGGGGGAGGGAACACCATGCTCATTGTAGAAGCCCAGAGAAGGAGGATTTATAAATCATTTCTACTGGAGAAATAAGGCAAAGGATAATGGCAAAGCCCTTTTGATTGAGAAGTCGGAAACGAGGGTGGTCTCTAGCCAATTTCCTTGGCAAAACATGGCAAGGTGTAGTTTTCTTGTGACCATGAATGTAACAGAGCAACTGACAAAGGCAACACTCTCTGAAGCTGGGGTTCTCCTCACTCACTCCGGTGCCGGCACACGCATGTGTGTGCACACACACATGCACACACTTGCACGTGTACACACTTGCAGGCATACACTTGCACGCGCACACACACTGGCCAGCTCTTTCTCAGGAGCACACAGTCACACACAATCACAAGCATGACATACGCTCACTCTCTCATCTGCTCCCTCCTCCAGCCCCCAGGCTCCTCTCTGGGTTCCCCCACTTATTCCTGACACTTGCAGAGCTGGCTTTGCCTTTTGAGGTTGCATTAAGAAGGGGAGAGGTCTGCAGCTGAAGCTGCGAGAAGTGTGACAAAGAGAGGAGCTGGAGCCACCTGGCTCCTCCTTCCTCCCTAACAAATATTGTGTTTATTTCACTGACTGCCCACCTGGAGCAGGAACAGGCAGCTGCTTTTATTAACTGGCTGCAAAGGTAGCCCCTGGCTGGCTGTCACAGTGGGAGGGGCTGCCCTGCTCCCCTGTCAGGTGGCAGAAAGGAGGCCCAGAGTCTGTCCCTGTCCTCGGGCCCTCCCTCTCTGTGATCTGGAGGAATCACCTGCCCCTCCACTCAGTCTCCCCACCTGTCTAATGCAGGTCACAATCCACTGGCCCAGCATGGCAACTAAACAGCGTGTCTTACAGCGAGAGGGATCTGAGTTAGACAGAAAGGACCAGCTTTTGAAAAGGTGCGTGCTTAAGGGCAGAGAGCCAGGAATATCTTTTCTCCATGTTTGCTCACATTCTACTGCTTTCTAAAAAGACAGCGCGTGGGTGACCGGAGGGAGGTGTGAGGATTGCCTTCCGAGGAGAGAATTAGGCCATGCTAATCCACACAGACTGAGCGCTTCTCCACTCACAGTTCACAGGGTGCGCGTGACTGTCCCGTGGGTGCTGGGCCCTTCATTTGCTATGCAGGCCTATTCTCTACAGAGAGAGCAAAAATCAAGTTCGGTCACCCTCATGCTCAAGTCTCCAATCTGTTTATCACTTGGGGGGCTCCCCCGAACCCCACTGTGTTGGGGGCCACAGAGACTCCAAAGAAGGGAATACATGGCTGCAGCAGCAGGCGGTGGGTCACTGTCTGGCTGTGAGACATGACTCACAAGAATGACACAATTGAGGGCAGGGGGTGGCCATTAATCAGTGCAGGAGGCTGCCTCCTCCATCGCAGGCAGAGCTGTGCGGGCGCTGATGTCCGTAGCTACAGCAGAAAGCCTTGTGGGGCCCAGGGCAGCAATGACAAGGCCACCCTATATTGAAGAAGACTGCAGAGCCCCACAGCAGCCAGGCCAGCCAGTACACAGAGAGGGAGAGAAGGCTGAGGAAGGAAGCTTTGACAGGGAGCCAGGAGCCCTTTGTTCTGGTCCCAGCTCTGCTCATGAGGTGCTTGGTGTTCAAACCTGCTGAGCCAGCTGGGGTTGTGTGGGGCCTCTGTGCACCCCCAGCCCCAGCCGTGTGCTGCAAGACTCTGGGCAGAATGTGGGCAGCCTGTACTCTGAGCAGGCTGAGAAGGAGGAGAGAGGTGGAAGAGTCAGGACCACAGACCCAGCAGCGCCTACTCTCCAATCAAGTGGTGGGAAAGGAAAGACTGAGAAGAGAGAAGGGGGGAGGGAGGAACCTTGGCGAAGGAGGCACGGAATGTCCCAGGTTAGAGCCAAGTTCTTACTTGAGTTGGACAGGAACAGAACCATAGGACATGGTATGAGTTTCTTACAGGGAAAGGTGAGCCATTTGGCCCCTACACCCCCGTCTAGGTAGACCTGGAGCCCGGGGAAGCTTGGGGGTCTCTGCTCTATGGGGAGGGGCACAAGGAGGTCATTCTTCCAGTGGCCAGGGGCTTGCCTGCTTGCAATTTGTGCTTGGAAAGTTCTTTTCCTGGGATTCAGAAAGCCTTCTGTTCCCCCTATTTGGGAATCCATGGTCCCACTAATCAGGGTCCAGTCATGCTCAAGGGACAAGCAGTGGGCCCATGTTCTCCCTCAGACAGTCCCCATGCTCAAGGGATAAGTACTGAGCCTGTGTTATCCCTCAGAGCCCAGGCCATCTTGTAGGCACCTGCACGTCTCCTGCCCTGGCCTGCTGGAGGTAGACACACAACACCCCCACCGCCTGTGTCTCAGCACGTGTCCCAATCCCACACTTGGGCTCACACAGTTCCAGGCGCTTCCCTCTCTCACTGCCACCACCACCACGCAGTTCAAGTCCCACCTCCTACACAAAGCCTTTGCTGAGGAATCCCGTTCACAGCCATCTCAGCACGCAGCACTCACCATTTCATTCACTCCCCACACATAAGACGCCTGTGAGCTAAGTGCTGTCATCCTCTTTTACCAGATAAAGAAACCAAGGTGCCAAGACATTAAGTTGCTGCCCAGATCCCGTGGCTAGGGAGGGGTGGAGCCAGGACTTGCAGACCTGAGGGTCCAGCTGTGGGGTCTGCACCAGGAGCACAAGGCCACACTGCCTCTCCCAGCTACTATCTGCCATCAGACACAGGATCTGAATTAGCCCTGCACCTCCTGCTCTTTGGAGGCCCAGGGTCTCCCCCCACCACATGGCAGACCACTTTCAGGCCTGAGAAGAGATTGGGTGGCTTCAGTCTAACCTCCCTACCCTCAGTCTCCCCCAGTCTCCCAGTGAGGTGTCAAAAGCACATGGATCAATGTGTTGCTGGATACAAAGAGCAGATGGCTCACACGATGACTGGACACAGCTGCCAGAACCCTGGAGTGGCCGTTTTGTGAGTCCTTTGCAGAGGACGCCCTTCCCACCGACCCTGTGCCACCCCAGGGCTCAATTCCTCCCCAAGATCCTCCCTATGCCCAGTCCTGCCAGAGGCGGTGGGGCGCCTGAGCAGGAGCAGATGGGCTATGACCCCAGGCAGGCCTGCTCCTCTCTTTGTCCTGAAAAAAATCCTGTAGGGACCCCCAAAGGGTAGAGTGGACCCTGTCTTCTCCTGGGTCCTCTACATTTGGCACCTAAGGATAATCCTGGGGGTTCTGTGGCCTTCCCTCAGCCCTCCCACCCTGCTTGGGAGAGGGAGGCCAGGCTGCCCCCTTGACCAGCGTAGATGGAACATAGCATGCCAGGTCCACACGGCCACCTTCCTCACTCTTTCCACCCCAACCACACTCTAAAGCAGCTCCTGGAGCCTCAGCCCAGGGGGACTCCAAGCCCTTTCTCCCTGGCCTTCTGGGTTAAAAGACTCCCTTCATCTTTCAGGCACACAGCAAATACTTCCTGCCCTAATGCCAGTTCTCAGACCTCATCCCCACCCTATCTCTCACCATCCCTGAAGCAGGCACCCCAGTTATGAGGTCTCACTGTGGTTGCAGACCTCTTCTCTGACCCCCACTCCCCTGCCTCTTTTCCTGATTCACTGAATGCCAGTGGTTCCCTGAGCAAAGCATTCCAGGAAAACTAACTTCCTCCCCAGTAACATCTTTCTTGACTTGTGATCATGAGGATCACATCTAGAATCATCTTAAAGAAATGCAGCATCATCACTTAAAAGTACAATTCATTTGTAAACCCATGTAACCAAAAGTAAAATAGAAAAACCAATATCAAGTAATAGCTGGCTTATATGTCCTATAACATTAATTGAACCCCTCCTGGGTGCAGGGCACTGCATTAGGTGCTGAGATCACAGGGAAGAATAGGGCAGAGTCCCACCCTTGAGGAAGGTGGGGCCCTATATCCTGAGAGTTCACTGCTGGACCCACCCCTACGCCTTCTGTGAGCACCAGCACTGTGCTAGACACAGGGCAGTACATATCATCAGCCAAGTAGTCCAGGAGGAACTGTCAAGTACATATAACCTTTGGTCAGAGGGAAAGCCTCGCTCTCAAGGAATGGATGTGGTTGCTGCCAGCACACACCTGTATGAAGATTTGAGAAGCTGTGGGTGTTTGGCAAGTCACCGAATCTCTCTGGGAGTTAGTTTCTCCTCTTAACAAAGATCCGTGCTCTTCTTCTTGTCTGAGGTGTGCTTTACAGTATGTATTATCCTTAGCAATTAATTCTATGAGATGGGCAGAGTGTATGTTGGGTTTTTTTGGAAATTAGAAAACCATAAGAGAGACCCCGTGACTTGACCTACATCATACAGTAGGGGAAACAGTCAGAACCCAAGTCTTCTGGATCCTTCTCTGTTCTCTCCAGGATTGGGTTAGGTGATCTCCAAAGTGTCTTTCACTTTGAAAATGCTATGGCTCAGAGGGAATGAGGCAGAGAGTGCATATGGAGCCCAAGTTTTAGTGAAAGGCCCTAAAACTACAGTTGGTGGCTCAGAGGGTGTCGGGTGGTCCTGAGAAGAACAGCAGAGCCACTGAGGAGGGAAGCACTGAGGGGAAGCACCGCGGGTAAGCAGCGAGGGCACTCTGACTGCTTGTGATTGACAGCGGTGCACGGGTCAGACCTGCCCATGCCTAGCCAAGGTTAGAACCTCCCTACTGCACAGTCATTAGATTTTTCAGCAATAGTCCCTCTCGTGTTTATTCATCTAGCAGCAATTACTAGAGCTGGGTTCTGAGGCCTCTCACCTTCCCCAAACATGAGGGTTTCCAGTGTAGTGGGAAGAGGTTAGAAAGGAAGATGGGGAGGAGACTCAATTCAGGCCACTTTTGCCTTGAAAGAGAAGTAAATATCCATGATGCCCCCAGCTGTCACTTCCAGGAGAGCAGGTACACCAAGGAGAGGTGCCAGCTTTGAACGGAGGGTTGAAAGCAAGGGCCCAGGAACTTGGGACTCAGTTGGTCCCAGACATCCTTAAGACCCACAAGCTAGCAGCCACATGACCCATTATGAGCAGATGACATTTCTTATCCTGCTCCTCTGTGAGTCTTGGCTCTCAATGGTCTTTGCAGGGCTCCTGGGATGCCCAGGGGCTCCAGTGTCAACTGCCAGATGTCTGACGGGGTTAATGGGGACTGATACTGGCCAAGATTGGGATCAGATAGGGCTCTGTGCTCCCAGAAAGGAGGGTATCCTACTGCCCCCCTCTCTTTTTTGTTGCTCTTGGGGGACTTCTCAGCAGGACTTTTCCTGAGGGAGCTGGTGGTTCCAGCTACAGGTCAGATGCTACAAGAAGCACCTCCCTGGATCCTGCAGGAGCCACCACCACTTGGCCAACAGAAGGTCTTTACTGGGCCTGCTGTATTTTTATTTATTCATTTATTTATTTTTATTAAATCATAGCTGTGTACATTAATGCAATCATGGGATATAACGTGCTCGTTTTATATACAATTTGAAATTTTTTTCTTCAAACTGGTTAACACAGACTTCATAGCATTTTCTGAGTTATTGTGTTAAGACATTTATAGTCTACATTTAGTAAATTTCGCATGTACCCCTGTAAGATGCCCTGTACGTGTGGTCCCACCAATTAACCTCCCCCCACCCATTGGGCCTGCTGTATTTTGTTGGGCAGGACCCTCAGGAGACATGAGGAGGATCCCTGAGCCTGGGGAAAAGGCATCTTGCCCACAGAGAATTAAGGCAGGAGGAGTGGAAAGGAGGGGGATCCAAGGCTGTGTCTCTGCAGCAGGGGGAAGGGGGAGTTGGAGGTAGCTGTTCCCCAACCCCTCGATTCATCACTGAGCTGCCCACATGGATGGGCACATTTACCCCAGACCCAGTGTGCAACCCCCACCACCACCTGCCCTGGGAGCCCAGTCAGCAAGTTCTCTCTGCCCAGAATCCTCATGGAGAGCTCTGCAGCTTCACAGGCTCACCAGGATTTGTAGGCAGCTTCACAATAAAGACTTCCTCCTTGATTTTCTTTATTTTTCCTCTGTTTTTCTTTCTTTTCCCTTCTTCCTTCCTTTCTCCCTTCCCTCCTTCCTTTCTCCCTTTATCTCCGCTTTAATATCTTTCTTTCTTTCCTTCTTCCTCCTACTTTCTCCTTTTCTTTCCTCTCTCTCTACTTTCCCTTTCACACTCCTTCTTAGCTTCCTTCCTTTGCTGCTGCTGTGTTTCTTTCCCTTTCCCTCCCTTCCTCCTTCCCCCATTGATCCCAGGGAGATGCTGCCACCCCTAGCATTTCCACCTGCCTAGCTTCTGAGCCTACCTGATCTCAGAACTGCATTCCTGCCTTCTCAACACAGAGCAGATGCAGCAGGGAGTTCGCAAAGCAGGGATGGGGAAAAAGGCCCTGGCCCATGAATAGGGCCTGGACACAATATGGTCATGCAGCCTGCAGCTTTCTGAAGGCCCAGCCCTAGGCTTGATGCATGAAAAGACAGAGGGGGCTCGGTGCCTATAGCCCAGCAGCTAGGGTGCCAGCCACATATGCTGGAGCTGGTGGGTTCAAATCCAGCCCGGGCCTGCCAAACAACAATGACAACTACAACCCAAAAATAGCTGGGCATTGTGGCAGGTGCCTATAGTCCCAGATACTTGGGAGGCTGAGGCAAGAGAATTACTCAAGCCTAAGAGTTGGAGGTTGCTGTGAGCTATGGCGCCACATCACTCTATGGAGGGTGAAATAGTGACACTCTGTCTCAACAACAAAAAAAAAGACAGAGGGGCTCCCAGGCTCACCAAGCAGTGCGTCCAGGGGTTCCCTGGGTCCCCTTTTAAAGGCTAACTATGTCTGGGCTGGGGCTCCAGCATCTTCCTTTTTCAAGAGACTAGGTGATATGAAGCAGGTACCAAGATACTCTGAGGAATCTAGGGCTAAGGAGACAAGCAACTCGCATGAACACTGTGTGCAGTCAGGCTAAGGGATAGGCTGTCCCATGGTAAGAGGTGGAGGCAGGAGAAACAGAGGTTTCTGGAGGTGAACCCAGGAGCTGGGCTGTGACAGGGGAGGATCTGCATGGGTTGGCAGAAGAGGGAGGATTATAGGCAAGAGCAAAGTATTTGAGTCAGATACTTCAAATGGCAATAAATCAGATGGATGGATGGACAGATGGATGGCCTTAAATGGCCCCAAGAGACCACTGGACTCTGCCTCGCCCTGGTGGATTGGGGGTCTACTGTTTCAAGCCAGGGCTCTAAAGGCCACGAGACACTCCCAAACAGCCCTCCTGCTCCCCCACTTTCTGCCACCCTTAGCTGTCCTAGCTTCCAGAAGAGACCAAAAAGGGAATGAAGGTTAACCTTACTGCTTCCCCCTCCATGCCCCACCCTGGGCCCAACATTCAGAGAAGAGTTAAGTGACAGAGCCTCGTTCTCCTGTATGAATTAATAATTGATTCAGTAACAAATCACTAATATTGCAGTAGTCGTGGTGAATAAGATAATGAATGTGTTCTGTCCAGGGAGTGTAGTGTTGTGAGGATTCAGCTGAAATTATTCATAAATGTGCTACTTTTCCTCATCTCCAACTGCTGCTAGTTTAGCTCCTCTTTTTAATCTTCCCAACCTGTCACATTCGATGGTGGAAATCGTCAGGCTCCACATACAGCAGAATATTAAGGGGGAACTGCCAAGACATTATGTCAAATTTCAATAGGTAATAGAAACAAAGTGCTTGAAGACCCTTTCCCACTTCTCTTAAAGTTAAAAAATAAGACTTTCAGAAAACTTTCTAGATGGGCCCTTCATCCCACCATTGGGAAGAAGACCCAAGGTTAATGAGTCCAGAAACTTGGGTTGTGGCCCCTGCTTTGCCCACAAACTTGCTGTGTGACTTTGGGCCAGGTGCTCAACCATCCGGGACTATGTTTCCCATCTCTCAAGGACAGAGGATAGAGCCTGCCTGCTCTTCTCCTAGGGGTAATGAGAGAATTGTGGGGTGATGGAAAAGAAAGTGCTCTGGGCCACTAACAGGTAGCTAGGATGGATTTTCTCCACTACCACTCTCCACACCAGCCAAATCACTGTTATCTAAACACACCTTCCATATGTCCACCACCCACAGGGAGGGCTTCTGCCCTTTCCTTTCACCCTCTTTATCTCCTTCCTTCCATTTGACCCATTCAGCCCTCTGGGCTCAGTCCAGCCACCACCTGCTTTATAAACCCTTTCTTGATCCTGCTGTCAGTTATTGCTTCTTTTTCCCCATGCCCACCCCAGAGCACTCTGGCCCATTCTCCCACTGCTCTTCACTGCCAGCCATCTTCCCTAGTAGGCTGCAAGTCTCAAGAATGGAAGCTGCCTTCTACACCTTTGAATACAGTAAGAAAGAAAGTATTTGTAGAATGAATCCATTGGTGGATGGGTGGGTGGGTGGATGGGTGGGTGGATGGATGTATGGACAGATGGATGGGTGGGTGGATGGATGGGTAGGTAGGTGGATGGATGGCTGAAAGAGGAGATGGGTAGATGGATAGATGGATGGAGACATGAGTGGGTGGATGGATGAGTGGATAGATAGATGGAGGAATAAGAAATTTGAAACTGAAATTATACTGTTTTAAGTCAATAAGAGCATTTGCTGTGTCCCTGCCATGCCTTGGCATTTATCTCTGCTGTGTCAGGTTGGAGGCAGGAGAGGAAGTGTCAGTGACTCAGCTCTGAGGGTGCTTGGGACAGGATGGTGGTGATCAGAGTGGGATGGAGCATGGAGATTATGACATAAGAGTTGACAGGCCATTAGGATGGGCAGGCCTTACCCCAGCCTCTCATCCTACGAAGGAGACCTAAGTTATAGAGGTTATAGACACTTAGCTTGACCACAGCTGGCTGGAGGCAGGACAGGACCTTGGTCTCCAGACCACCAGATTGAACTTCTTTCACACCAGAGGGCAGCACACATGAGACAGGGATGCCTTAGGGAGCAGAAATAGGGCTCTGTAAGGCTAAGGGATGTGGCTGGAAGGGAAGCACTATCCCAAGAGGTTGATGCCAATTCTGTCAAGAGATGAAAGGTGTGAAGCACTCTCTGAGAACTCAGCCAGCCTCAGTTGACTGGGACTTTTCCTTCTGGTCCATGGGGTCCCCTGGGGGCCCAGACTAGAGAGGGACTATAGAACCCTCAGAGCAGATGTCACAGGAATGGAGGGTCACGGAGAAGTGGGAACAAGAATCATCTCATTTCCCATTGTGTCCACCTGTCTTCAGTCCCAATGTACAAACACAGCCCAATCAAATCAAACCTTTCCAACACAGCCTGACACAGCCTTAACCATGGAGCTCCAAAGCAAACGCCATTCTCCACCAGCACGTACACACACAGATGCTTACTACCACAGATGAGCACACCTACAGACACCCCCAGAAACAAATGAAGAAAGGCACCCCTTAAAACACATATGGCCATGCACACATGAACACACAAAGACACACAGACATGAAGAAACAGGCATACTCATCCAAGCCTTCATTCTGAGTAAGTTATTAAAAATGTAGACATCGCTGGCTCCCAGGGTCAATATGTTGTTTTTAAATTTAAACATGAATTTCCATTTCATTGAGCCTCCAGGGCTAACAAGATGTGCTGTGACAGGAGCAGCTAGCTGGAAAGGCATGATTGAGGAGCGAGCCAATAATGTGTGTGCACAGCCTGGGTGGGGAGGGGAGCCCCTCTGCCCAGCCCCCACGGCCTGCTATGAGCCGTGGGCAGGCAGTGAGCATCACTACTACCACTCAGCACTGAGTTATGACCCAGTTGACCAGCCCATGTTTCCAAAGCTAAAAGAGCAGAATGTGATGCAGAAGTGACATCCAGCCAGCCAGCCACCCATCCACACACCCATGCATGCACACATCTATCCATATGCTTATGCATGCATGCATGCACGCATCCCTCCATCCATTCATCCACCCATCCATCCATATTCTCCTAACACCCAGACCTGGACTAAGGACTGTATAGATGAGGACAAGAAGAAACACACTGTTCCTGCTGCCTGGAGTCTTCACTGTGATTGGTGTAAGATATGTGTCCCTTTGAACTCTAGCCTGGGCACCTTCTGTATGCTCCAGTCATCCCCTTTGTGCCCTCAGACAGTTCCAGATACCCTGGTTTATAACCATGCCATAAGCAATCTCCCTCCCCAGGCTGTAAGTTCTGTGACAGAAGGTATCATATCAATGTGGTCTAGCAATGGGCTCTCAGTGCCTAACCCTAGTAGGTGCTCTATGATGCTTTGTGAACTTGAGTGGGGTTGGATTCAAGTCCAGGATGCAGACTCAGAGGTTTTATGTGGTTGTACTCTTCCTCATTCCTCATCCTGAGATAGGAAGAAAGAGAATTAAAGAAAACTAACACCACAGCAAAGAAAGGGGTGCTAAGTGGGAAGGACCTGGTCCATGGAGGAGGTGGACAGTGAGGAGGCTGCCCCTTTGCCATTCCAGGCCACTGGGACATACAGTTCCCCTCTTGTGGGAGAAATGGTGGTAGAGAGGAGAACCCCAGAGCAGGACCCCTGGCTGGAGGGAGGTTCAGTAGCCACATCTGAACTCGCCCTTGTAAGGCTCCCCGGGGAAAACAGGGAGGGAGCTGCTTACCCTGCAGCCCTCCAGCTGCCCACTCAACAAGCCACTAGCCCGCTGGGCCTCACTCCCATGGAGAGCTCTAGGTGTTAGAGCCCATTGGCTCAGCTAGACTTGGCAGACTTTGTGGGATTTTAGGTATCTTACCTGTCCTAAATGCCAACTAATTCCTAAAATTTTTCACCCAGCAGAGGGTTTAGGTAAGAAGGAAGGAGCAGCAGTGCCCTCTGGGGGCACGTTGCCCCATGGCCTTGCCTCCTGGATGTGGTTTGCCCAAAGCTGGACTCCACTCTCTTCATCCCCAGGCACACGTGTACACATGCACACACAGACACTTCCAGGACCCCGGCCATGGGCTTATGCGGTGTCAGGTCCCTGATGCTCACCCGTGCAGTCACACACACACACACACAAACACACATGTATCTCCCGCAAGTATTTCTCTCTCCTGGAGAGGCTATTTCCTTCCAAATTGGGTCATTTGAGTTCCGTCCCTGGGAAGCAGGCCTCTCCCTGTCTGCAGATATATGGGGTAGAACCCCAGGAACAATGAGGCAGCCTTCCCACAGGCCAGCCAGCCCTTCAAGTCATGAGGCCACCTGCCACCCAGTCCCTGACTGGGGACTTCACGGGCACATGACATCCTCACATCTGCATTTGAAGGGTTTGTGCAGCCTGCTGCACGCCCTCAGTCACTCAGCCGTGCATACACACAGGCACACAAAATGCAATTGCTGGCCACACCTCACCTTCACACGCAAATACACACGTGCTAGGACTATGTGCAGAGGCAGTCCCACCAGCACGCACACGGCGGCAAGCTGGCACAGCATGTGCGGGGATGCCCACATGCACACACGAGCACTAGGGCGTGACATCAGCCCCACCAGCAGGTTTGCCAGCCTGCTGTCCTGGCAGCACAGGGGCAGGGGAGCTGGGGTCCAGGGGCTGCCTGCCCCTCCCGCAGACCCAAACCTTCACATGCCCAGAATTGGAGGTCTGGGCCTCTGGCCCTTTAAACATCCATTTAAAGTCTCGTCGCTCAAATAATTCAGCAGAGGCATCAGCCAAAAGGGCACACTCTCCTTTCCTTGTCTTCAGGAGCAGAGGAGGAAGGAGACAGGGGAGAGTAGATTAATTGGACCTGGAGCACGAGCCAGGGAGTGTGTAAGCCCAGGCTGCCGAGGAGGCAGGGGCAGGCGTGGGGAGGGTCCAGCTCGCATCTCTCGTCTCCTTTTTCTGTCCTCTGCGTGGCATGCTCTCCTGAGGACCCCACACACATCTGCACAGAGAGTGGTGGCCACTCTGTCCAGTCAGCACCTAAAAGTGGCCCTGAGGCCGCCTCTGCCTCCATCACTCTCAAAGGCCTTTCTCATAACAATATTAAAATCTTAGAGAGTGAAGGGCTTCGAGGCGGGGCCCAGTGAGTGTGCATGGCCCTGAAGCACTGGTCACTTTGTAAAGCAAATTCTGTCTGCAGTGCCCTGAGGGAACCTGCATGGCAGGTGGTAAGGCTGGGCAGACAGAGCAAGAGACTCATCTGTGAGCTGCACAGGGCGCCCACCGGTCTCAGGGGTAGACTCCGAGCCAGCTCCTGCTACCGTTTCCCCAAAAATAAGACCTACCCAAAAAACAAGCCCTAGCAGGATTTCTATGCATTTGTTAAATATAAGCCCTACCCTGATAATAAAACCTAGTGGTGGGCGTGGCTATGCAGCATATCTGCATTGCCACACCATGCATTTCAGCTTAGAAAAAGACATCCCCTGAAAATAAGCCCTAGTGTGTCTTCTTGAGAAAAAATAAATATAAGACAGTGTCTTATTTTCAGGGAAACACGGTCCTTCTGTTCTGTCCTCCCCTTCAAGTCCCTCAACTCCCCCTCCTGTCTCTCTGGCACGAATGGGTGCCAGACTCTGCCCACCCATTCCCACTGCCTCCCCTGGGTCTCCCTCACCCTGTACACCCACCCTTTCCTGATACAGCCCCCACCTGAGGCTTTCTGAATCTCCAAGGCAGGGTCCAGGACTCGGGTCTGACTGGCCCCTTGTGAAGATATCCTAAACAAGGCCAAATATGCAAGGAATGAGCAGATTTCAACTCAGCGTGAAGAGCTTGCTCGCAGTAAAGGGTGTCACACAGCCTGGAGACCCCTTCACGAGGTCTGCCCCTCTGAGAGTCCCCCTGGGAGTCTGCAGTGTCCTCAGATTCCTCCCAACTTTAATACTCCCTGAGTTGCCTCCAGAACCCAGTTGGACCCTCAGCGGGGGTCAGTACATACTATCCAGAGGGGATCCCCAGCCCCACTGCCTGCCCACTGGCTCTGGTTTTCAAGGCAGTCAGCCAAGGGGCAGGAGGGATCAACCCCACTCCAGGTTTTGGCCCAGTCCTCTCACAAGGCCGATGGGAAAGTGTTTATTCATGTGGGAAATCAAATCGCTGGGGAGAGCCACATTCCCAGCACATGAGATATGTAGGTCAGGCTCTGGGTTTCTTCTGCATGAGCACCCTTTGGCTATCTGAGGACAGTCAGCAGGCTGAGCCCCCAGCCCTACCCCCTTAGCCATCACTTACAGTCACTTAGTCAACCCTAAAATGTGCTGAGCCCCACTGCAGGGGGTCCTACCACAATTCCACAGATCTGTCTGCTCTCTAGAGAGGGGCTGGGCAAGAGAAGAGTATGGTACTGCGGCTTTCCAACACCAGAGCTGGGGATGGAGGGCAGGCAACAGAGACACCCCACACACATACCTCAGGGCAGGCAGCAATGAGGACTCAACACCAAGAAGACCTAGACAGTGGGATAGGCCAGCAGGGAGGCCTGGGTGGGAGAAGGGCGTGCACCAGGCAAGGCCCTGCCGAAATCCAGCCCCCTGTACTGCAGTGGCTGCAACTCGACAAAGGACAGCCAAGGGGAAAGGAGCCTAGAGCTTGGGTCTTCCGAACTCTGCCTGCCCCTCTAGGAAACAGGAAGGATCATAAAGTGAAGTGTGATCAGGGTTTCAGATTTGCCAAACTCCCAAGCTTCCTACTTTCACATCCTCCTACCCAAGAAAAAAAAGAAAGAAAGAAAGACAGAAAATCCTTCTTGACTTTTCCATGTGTCTAGGTAGGGTGGCCCAGAAGCTGCCTGGGTGGGGAAGGTGTGTTGAGGGGTGAGGTTCTTATGTTCCTGGAAAGATGGGCACTGGGTCCCTTGAACAATCCTGTGAAGGACAGGGCTCAGCACCCTCCCAAGGAGAAGGCAGTGGTCTCCACTCAATGAAGGAGGCTTCCAGAAACACGGGCACCTTGCATGTCCTTCTTGGCATGGGTGGCATAAAATTTTAATCTATACCTCTGCTTATTAATAAGTACAAAAGAGCCACCGTCTCTGCGAGCCCATTAGTCTACGAGCAGCAGACCCTGGAGTGGGAGAGAGAAAAGGGATGAGAGGGGACGAGGGAAGGTAGAGCAAACGCCCCAGAGATCCAGTCTGTTCCAAATTCCACTTTCTGCCTTCCAGCTGCATCCCAGACGCTCCACTTCACTGATGCTCGCTCCGTGCAGGCCAAATTTTGGTACACACGGGGATGCCAGCTTAACTGGTCCTTTTAAGAAAGCCTTTTCTTTCAAATCAATGTAAAAATATTCTGCAGTACAGAGTGGATTTGATTAAAAAGGGAAAAGGTTGCCTGAAGTATACCCCCCCCAAATTGAACTAATGGGAATCTCATTCATTATTTAATCTCCTGCTTATCAGAACAGGACCAAAGTGGAATCCAATATGGCAAGTGCTCAGTGTTGTCCTAGGGAGGAGACCGAAGGGAGGAGCGGAGCAGGGAAGGACGGATGCAGACTTGCGATTTCCCTTCGTGTGTTAAACAGGGCTGCCCCCTTTGAACCAGGTTAATAGCTTTGGTGGGCCAGAAAAATCCCAATAAATGGACACACACGTACATGGACACACACATACATACTATATATTTATGTGGTATCTGTTCTCTTGTGTTATGCTGTGACTCACAAGCTGCTATATCACTGGACTTCATTAAATACAGATAAATTGTGTCTCCTCCAGCAACCGCCCATGAGGTGGCAGGACCAAGGAATGGCTAGGCAGGTGTCTGCCCACTTATGCTGCACTGGCAAAACCTGCCTTAGTGCTCTGAAAGGGACCTGGCAGGACCTGGAGCAAACACCACGCAGCCCTCTCCCTGGAGTGACATTGAGGGGTGGGACATCTTTCGGGAGTTTCTCATGTGCCCAGGCTTATGGATGGGGCCTTTAATCTCGATAGCAATTCTGAAGATAGCATCATCATCTAGTCTTGCGAGTAAGGAAACTAAGGCACAAGGATATAAGGGAGCTGGCCCAGGCCCAAACAGTAGTAACTGGTAGGTTTTTTAGACCTGGAGGTTCATGTTCATTTTTCACTAAACCATGGCACCTTCGCTACGGTCTAGCAGGGTGAGGCCTGACACCCCACCTCTGTGTGGATGGATGACGGACATGTCAGTGGCTCTCCCAACTTCCATTTTGTTCAGACTGGTCTCCCTCACTACCCTCTAGATGTGCCCTCCTTGAACCCCTGGTTCACCATCACCCTGCTCCCCCAGAACGCTACTTCTGGCCTTTCTTCTGAAGTCCGCCTTTTCCATCTCCCCTACCCAACCTGTGTTCCCTGAGGTCCGCCTGCTGAGCACCCGCTGACTGCGCTCAGAGGGCAGCATTCCACGCACAACATCAGCGGGTCTTCCTTTTCTTCAACCCTGACCCACAGTGGAGCATCTGACAGAATACTGTCTTCTTTCAACCTGCTTTGGGCCTGGATAACAAATGGGTCAGGTCTGTTGGGACAACAGTTTCTCAGCAAAAGGCCACCTTCTGAGTTGTCCATCTGTGGATTATTTATCCTGCGGATCCTTGGTGACCCCACTGCCCGGGTTCCTCAATGTCCAACAGCCCATCCATCTGCCCTCCCTTTGCGATGGGCCTGTACTATGTGATCACCAGCCTAGACCAGACAAACAGGGACATATGAGGGCCAGACAGTATAGTTCATGCACTCATCCTAGAGAAAGTGCTACATAGCTCATTGCCGAATTTCACTGCAGTCACCTTTGGGGTATTCCCCTTGGGAAGCTATGCACTGATAACAGTGCACAGCCCACTTTGCAGAGCCATTTTGGGACTCTTTTCATGGAATGGCCATCAAAGCTATTGTCATACGAAGTCTTACAATGAAGTTCGTGAACTCATCCTAGAGAAAGTGTGACATACCTCACTGCTGAATATCACTAGGGTCACCTTTGTAAATCTGTGATCATCTGGTGACCACAGAAAAGTATGTAGCACTTTTTCTAGGATGAGTTCTTGGACTTCATTGTCAGGCCTCCTACATAGGAGGCAGAGGATTCTTTCCAGCAGAAGAGGCATCTGTAGTGAGCTTTCATGTTGGCTCATGCCAAGTCGTCTCCCTTCCCTCCCCTCAGTTCCACCATTTGAACCTGGACTGGGCATGGTGGAGGCAGGCACGGGGCTCCTAGGACAGACACAGGATGGGCGTGTCGAGCCTGCTCTCCTTCCTTTAATGCCCACCGGGGACGGCTTTTCTTTACTCCTCATCCTCTTTGAAATTCAGTGTAAGTTATAGAGGATTTTTTAAATTAAAAA
>NW_003852407.1:14651759-14657217 GCF_000181295.1 Otolemur garnettii
TGTGTCTTATATCTTCTGTGACAAAAAGATTTATAGCAATTTTTTATTAAAAAAGAGAGCGAGAAAGAGAGCTGCAGATAATCAGATCTGAGACACAGAAATGGGAGAATGGGGGTGTTCTACGCATGTAAGTTATTTTAAAATATATGTTAGGTGCATGACGGATTTTTCCACTCCCAGCTGGAGGGGGCCAACCCAGCCCCCACCCCACGCCTGGCCTGAAGTGATGAAACTGATGTCTGAAGGGGACAGACAGGGATGATGCGACCAGGAAGGCGGAAACTCTTCCCCTAGTGTTTGCCAGGCACTCTCTCTCAAGTTGTTCCACAGGCAGAAAGAGGGCATCTGCTGCCTTTCAGAGGGAAGGGCACAGCCACAGGCTCCGAAAACCAGAAGTAGTCTTAGGGACCCTCCAGGGCTAAGCTCTCAGTCCCGTTTCATAAATAAAGTAAATGCATTATTTATCTCCATGCATTTTGGAGCACAGAGATCAGCTGCCCTGGCCTTGCAGGTAAGAGATGCACAGCTCTCTGCTACTTTTTCCAGCCCTCTCAGTCTCTTGGGTCCCAGGGCGGAGCACACTTCAGAGGAGAGGCAGGAACTGGGGAGCACATCTCAGGGAAGAACTAGGGTCTGCCCCAGAATGGGCAGATTGGGCTGGAAGGTTTCCCAGCCCTGAGGCTGAGCAGACCTGGGTGCAGAGATCTGAACTACCAGAGGCAGAGGCAGGGGTGGGAAGGTGGAGAGATAGGATCATCCTTGGGGAACATGCCCCTGCCTGGGAGATCCTCCCACATAGGGAGGCCTGATTCCATGGGATCTGCAGACAGCTCTGTCAAGTGACTAGACGTGCAACTGTTACTGAAAATGACAGGATGAGGATGTGGAGGAAGAGTCTGGAAAACATATGCTATGAAGAATAGCTGGAGGAGCTAGGGATCTGAAGGAAAGGGTGCTGTGAAGTGTCACCCATGGGTGGAGTGCAGGGGCTGGGGCCTACAGAGGACTTACAAAGAGGACTTGTTTGGTGGGACAAACATAAAAGACATTTCAGAGGGTAGAGTGGCATGAGTAAAACTATGGGGGCAAAAAAAAGCATGTACAAAAGATGGGCAATGCTTACCCACAAAATGAAGCTCCAGTGTGACACTGGTGTGTCAGCCAGCAAGGCAGACAAACAAGAAGATGCTAGAAGGGGGGTTTGCAGGTGCCACACCTCCTCACACTCTCCACCCTGGCTCTCAGAGCCTTCCTGGGATACCTCTGAGCGCTGTGGGAGCTGAGCTCCCCCAGAACCAGAACAAGGGGGTTGAGAGGGCTGGGGCAGGCAGGCCTGGCAGGGATGCTGTCAGGCTTAGGCGCAGGCTGAGCAGGAGGGCCCTGGACATCTCAGTATACACCTTTCCACCAGGTAAGACCTGGATCCTGCTTCCTCATTCTCCCCTGCCCAGATTCTCTCCCACATCTTCATCAGCTACTTAATAACCTGAAAACAAACACTTTAATAACTCTAGGGGTGCCCTGCTTGTAGGAGCCCCAAGACTTGGAAACCAGAAACTACCTCCTGTGCAGGCATGGTCTGGAGAGCAGAGAGGCCTCCCACTATGTGACTGAGACCATCTGCTCCCTGAGTAGTGACCCCTTTCCCTGCCACGAGCTGAGCAAGAACTTGGTGGGTTAGCACAGCATGCTGGAGGTTGTGTGCCTCCACCTCTCCAAGCTATAACTGTCCTACCTATGAAGTGCAGTTGAAGCACCCTGCTTATGAGTTTGTCATAAGAGTCACTGAGATGGGCATGTGGTGGCCTAGCCAGGCCCAGGCGGGAAATCCATGTGTGGTGGTCAAAGACACTGACTCTGAACCACCCTGGCTGTCTGGTAAGCATTCTGCCTCCTGGACAGAAGGCCTCATGTCAGGCTCAAAGCCAGGGCAAGGCCAGCTACTGGCAGCTAGAGCTGAGTTAGGGAAGTGGGCTCTGAAGACAGGAGTGAGAATCGGGGCCCTATCTGGGCAGTTTGTGTAACCAAGGCCATCTCAGAATAGGGGATGGGCAGTCCTCACCCAAAAGGTCTACACGCTTCTGTCCCTGTCATAGGGCCTATCTGTCTGCCTGTCTTACACATGCACGACCCAGCACATGGCAAGTAATGTGCACTTAGGGAGATGCCAACACATATTACTCGCACTTCTGCCTGGGGAGGACACACACCTGCATGGTCCTGCCCTGCCCACGCCTATCTCCCAGCCCCACTTCGAGTGGAGCCGTACACACTGCCAGGTGCTGGTGCACTGGGCCTCCCCCCTGCACCTCCACACAGCAACACAGGCACGTGTGTCCCATGGCCCCCTGATCACACGGTGCCACATGCAAAAACACCACTCCCCACCCCTCCACTCCAGCCATTTGTCCCAGCCTTCCTGTGGACCTCCAGGAGCTAGAAGAGGGACACGGAGAGCAGCGGAGGTGGGGGTGGCCTCGCCTTCACGGAGGGTGACTCCTAGCATTATTTTTAAACATTTCCCTCATTTGCTAAATGAGGCTTTAGCTCTGGCTCCCTTTGAAGCGGCTGTTCCTCTCCGGGCGGGGGGTGGGGAAGCAGTGGCCTGACAGATGCTTAAGAAATTATGGTGAAACTCGCTGACTCAGGCCCAAATTATGTGCTGTCCCGGGACTGTGTTTAGTCCAATAAGCACTGCTCACTGGCTCACCCTCCCCACTTATCCTCCCCTTTCTTTTCTTCCTGCCTCTCTCTTTTTCCTGTCTTAGTACAGGCATCTCTCACTACCCCTCCTCCTTTCCTGAACACATCTCAATCCTCCCATCTTCCTCTCTGGGGCTGGCTAGAAGATGCCAACCCACAGGTGCAGACCATGCATGGAGAGGGGGAGGGCAGAGTAGACAGACGGAAGAGCCAGGGAAAAGCCTGAGGAAGAGGGTGAACTTGAGCTAGGCCTGAAAGAAACCTGAAACTTGGTAGACAGTAGAAGGGCATAGGGCTGCCCAGAAGAGAAGAAGCAGCTCTGGTCAGTCCCAAGGGCAGAGAAGCTGGGTGTGGGGATGATGAGGAGTTCAATTATGGAAGAAGAAAAACCAGTTTGAATTTTGTTTTTCAGGTCAATATGAGGGTACATATGTTTAGATTACATTGTTTTCATTTCTAAGGTAAAGTTCAAGTTGTAGTTGAGCCCTTCAGTGGGGGTGGGGGACTGAACACCCTTACATTGTGCACATTAGGTGAGATCCCACCAATCACCATCATGAATTGTAGAAGTTCCTTTTGGCTTTAACTTTTATTTACTCTTCTACTTACTGTCTTTCTTCCTCACCATTTTTGCATGTCCAGACCTGGCTCTTTGCTGGAATAAAGAATGACAAAGAGCCTCTTCCCCACCTTACCCTCCACTGACTACCCATCTGCCATATCAGAGGTGGAAGGACTCAGAAGGGGCTCCCACTCAGAACACCAGGAGAGGCAGGCATGGTGGCTCATGCCTTTAATTCTAGCACTCTGGTAGGCTGAGGCAGGTAGATTTCTTGAGCTCAAGTGATCAAGACCAGCCTGAGCAAGAGGGAGACTCTGTCTCTACTAAAAATAGAAAAATTAGCCAGGCATGGTGGTGGGTGCCTGTAGTCCCAACTTCTCAGAAGGCAAAAGCAGGAAGATTGCCTGAGCCCGAGAGTTTGAGGGTGCTATGAGCTATGTCACAGCACACTACCTAGGGTGACAGAGTGAGACTTTGTCTCAAAAAAAGGGGGAAAAGAACGCCAGGAGAGAAGTGTGAGGTTCCTGGGGGAACCCAGGAATGAAGAGACTGGAGAAGGGTCCCCTGACCCTGGAATCCCCAGATGGGGTGGGTCCGTGGAGGTAGCAGCTGGGCATGCATTCCAGGCAGTACAGTGGAAGGAGCATTGGAAACAGGAGTGAGCATCCTGGGCCCAAATGCCTCTTCTCCCACGTGGGCAACCTTAAAGATGGATGGTAATTAAACTTGAATGCAAATTAAAATGGTTCAAACCAAACACTTACAGACTCACCTCAGCAGCCTCCTTGCTCATTCCCTCAGGATCATTTGTTCCACAGCCTCAGCACAAGGAGAGGGAGGTCCACTGCAGGTGGCCCCAGAATTTAAAAAGGAAGTAACACCAGAGACAAGGAGCCCAGACAAGTCAGACCAAGGATCTGATAGGGGAACTTGAGGCCCAGAGAGGTGTAGGCCACCAACAAACTGATGGCATACTCAGAGTTAGATTTTAAGGTCAGACTGCCCCAAGGATACAGCAGGCTGTGACCAGAGAATGATGCACCTGAGTAGGCAGAAAGACCTCGGGTCTTATACAAGCCTCCTTAAGGATCATTGCAGGTTCCAGGTCAGTCCACCTCAGGGCTAGAAGTGCAATATCTCCATCTCTTGATCAAGTTAAGTAACTTTCTGCAGAGGTGAGAGGGAGAGGGGTGAAAGACCAGCACTGTGTGAGTGAGATCAGTGGGAAGAATGCTAGATTTCTACTTTTTCTATCTTCCCATTCATCTGCAAACATTTTAAAGGCTGAAGGATTTCTGGCTTATGGTTGATAGCAGGGAGCTCCCAGATACATGTCCCATCAGGGTAGGAACACCAGCTGAGCTGGGCTCTGTGGCTTACTGGCTGGCAAGTCTTGGTCCTAAAAGTCCCTATATGTTCCTGTGTCATGGTTGCATTGTTTGTAGAACCAATGAATGAATGCACAGATGGCCCTTCACCCATCCACAGGCCACGTGAGTCAGTATTAGCATATAAGACAGCCTCAAGTAAGAAAGACATGGAGGTGAACAATAAGAAAGGAGGACATGGAGGTGAACAGTAAGAAAGAATAAATGAGTGGGAACCAACAGAAAAATTCAGGCAACATGAAAAACCAAAACAGAGGAACTCCCCAAAGGAACCATGGGGCAGCTACTGCAGAAGACTACACCTATAAAGAATTAATGTACTTGACAGAAAGGGAATTTAAAATATGTATGATAAAGACAATAATAGGAATGGATGAGAAAATGGAAAGACAAAACCAAAAGTTGAACAAGAGATATGTAGACTATAGATCTCTTGTATATGGATATGGTGGAGCTGAAATGGAAATGAAGGAGATGGAAATGAAGGAGACAATCAGGGAATGTAAAGATGCAATAGAAAGTATCAAAAATAGGATAAACCATGGAGAAGAAAGAACCTTAGAGCTAGAAGATAAAGTTTCAAGTTAACCCAAGTAGTTAAAGAGGCAGAAAAGAAGAGAGAGAAACCAGAACAGGTGCTTCAAGAACAATGAGACTCTATGAAGCATCCAAACATATGAATAATAGGGATTCCTGAAGGGGAAGAAGGTTGTCCCAAAGGAATTGAAACCCTACTGGAGACTATCATAAATGAAAGCATCCCAAGTTTTACTAAAGACCCCAACACACTCCTTTCAGATGGATA
>NW_003852407.1:14659390-14690133 GCF_000181295.1 Otolemur garnettii
GCTAATATTATACTGAATGAATGGAGTAAAACTTAAAGCCTTTCCACTTAGAACTGGAACCAGACAAGGTAGTCCTCTATCACCACCACTATTCAACATAGTGCTGGAAGTTCTAGCCAATATAATCAAACAAGAGAAGGAAATAAAGGGCATCCAAATGGGTGCTGAAGAGGTCAAACTCTCACTCTTTGCTGATGACATAATCTTATACTTAGAGAACCCTAAAGACTCAACCACAAGACTCCTGGAAGTGACCAAAAAATACAGCCATGTCTTAGGATATCAACCACAAATGTCAATGTCCACAAATCTAGCCTTTGTATATACCAATAACAGCCAAGATGAGAAGCCAATGAAGGACACAATTCTCTTCACAGTAGCTTCAAAAACACAATGAAATACCTAGGAATATACATAACAAAAGAGGTGAAGGAACTCTACAAAGAAAAGTATGAAGCCCTAAGAAAAGAAATAGTAGAAGATATTAATAAATGGAAGAACATACCATGCTCATGGCTGGGAAGAATCAACATTGTGAAAATGTCTATACTACCCAAAGCAATCTACAGATTCAAGGCAATATCCATTAAAATAGCATCATTATATTTTCAAGATCTGTAAAAAATAAGTCTTTGTTTTGTTTGGAACCTTAAGAAACCTCATATAGCCAAGGCAACTTTTAGTAGTAAAAACAAAGCTGGAGGCATCAGCCTACCAGGCTTTAGGCTATACTATAAGGCCATAGTGATCAAAACAGCATGGTATTGGCACAAAAATTGAGTCATTGATATTTGGAACCAAATACAATACCATGAGATGAAACTAACCTCTTACAGCCATCTGATCTTTCATAAACCAAATAAGAACATACACTGAGGAAAAGAGTCCCAATTCCATAAATGGTGTTAGGAGAACTAGATAACCACATGTAAAAGACTGAAACTGGACCTGCACCTCTCACTACTTACAAAAATTGATTCAAGATGGATAAAAGATCTAAATCTGAGGCATAAAACAATAAAAATCCTTTAAGAAAGTGTCGGGAAAACACTTAAAGATATTGGCCTAGGGAAAGACTTTATGAAGACGTCTGTGGCAAGTGCAACAACAATAAAAATAAACAAGTGGGACTTAATTAAACTGAAAAGCTTCTGTACAGCTAAGGAAACAACAAACAAAGCAAACACACAACCTTCAGAATGGGAAAAGATATTTGCATATTATGAATCAGACAAAAACTTGGTAACTATGATATATAGAGAATTCAAATTAATCAACAAAAAAGACCAAACGATCCCACATATCACTGGACAAGACATGAATAGAACCTTCTCAAAAGAAGAAAGGCAAATGGCTAACAAACATATGAATTGTCCCTAATCATCAGAGAAATGAAAATCAAAACTACCCTGAGATATTACCTAATCCCAGTGAGAATGGCCCACATCACAAAGTCTCAAAGCTGCAGACTCTGGTGTGGATGTGGAGAGAAAGAAATACTTTTACACTGCTGGTGGAACTGCAAACTAATACAACCTTTTTGAAAGGAAGTATGGAGACTCCTCAAAGAACTCAAATTAGACCCCCTATTTGATCCTACAATTCCATTACTAGGTGTCTACCCAGAAGAAAAAAATCATTTTATCCTAAGGACATTTGTTACAGGACTAGACTGTTTAGTGCAGATCCATTTACAATTGCCAAAATGTGGAAACAGCCGAAATGCCCACCAAGCCAGGAATGGATTCCATATGTATACCATGGAATGCTATTCAGCCACTAAAGAAAGATAGAGACTTTACATCTTTTGTATTAACCTGGATGGAGGTGGAACACATTCTTCTTAACAAAGCATCACAAGAATGGAGAAGCAAGAATCCAATGTACTTAATTCTAATATGAAGGCAGTAGATGAGCTAATACAAGGAGGGGAAAGGGGAATTAGAAAATGTGGAGAGGGAAGGAGGGAGGGGGGTGGGGGTCACGGTATATGGCATACCTCTTGAGGGTGGGACACAATTATGAGAGGGACTTAATCTAACACATGCAATCAGTGTTACCTAATTCTTTGTACCCTCAATTAATCCCAAACAAGAAAAAACTACATTAATTATTAAAAACAACAACAACAACCTGATCACTCTCTGATCAGGCATTTTCCTGGGGTCCTCCCTCAACAGATGCAGAGCTCACTGTCTCTTCTATGAAGATGCTGGTTCATCAGGGGCCCACCACACAGTAGGTGCTTGCTGAGCTGCCAGACATATCCAACTGCAAGAAAGGTTTCTCCAACAGGCCTTGTATTTGATTTTAAAGGAAAGAGTGGATTGGGCATGGGGGGATTTTTCTGAGTGGAGAAGACCCACCTATAATTCTCTGAGGCCCAGTTGCTAGTCTAGACTCCAGTTGGTGCCCCACCCCACCACCCTCTGGGAATTAGTACACCAAGAAGGGGTCCCCACCACCTACCCTGTACCCAGATCCAGCCCCTGGGGCCCCTGCAAGGCCCAGCCCTGCGTCAGAAAAACTCAGGAATTACTGGGATCACGCTGTTCCAATAGTGAAACACAAATCAGCCGCCCTCAGCCCTGCCATTTGCCACAACCAAATTCATGAGCCTCTGATAAATAATTCAGGCGTCTCCATCTGTGGAAAAGTTGGATTTGGCCTAATTTCTCTCATAAACAAAGAACATCATCTGCTCATAACAGTAAAATAGACATCAGTCAAATTTTTCAAAAACTATAGATTCCTGCAGACCTCATCTATTCTGGGTCTGGGCTCATGGAATATAAGTTGCCTCTGAGATCTGCAGGGCAGGTTAAGAACACAAAACTTGATTTGAAGAACTGGGGCCAGGCAGTTGGTTCAGTGAAGAAGAGGAGGATGTAATTCAAGTACTTTGGTATATGGTTTGAAGACCAGTGAATACACCTATCTACAGATGATCCTTCTCCATTTACTGAAGTTGGCCACCTGATTTGTTGCTAAGTAGTATTTGCTGAAGGAATGTGAAAGCAACAAATGTATTTCTTTGGGAATATTCTTGAGCCCAGGTGTATCAATAAAGGTTCTCCTGAGAAATAGAAGCTATAATATAACACACACACACACATATATATATACACACATATGCAAATATATGTATACACATACAAATATAAAGATTTATTTAGAGGAATTGGCTTCTGTGATTGTGGGGGAGCTGGCACATCTGAAATCTGCGGGCAGGCCAGCAAGCTAGAAACTCTCAGGCATCAGTTGCTGCTGCAGTCTTGAAGCAGGATTTCTTCTTCCTCAGGGAAACCTCAGTTTTGCTTTTAAGGCTTTTCTACTGATTGGATGATATCCCACCCATATCATCTCCTTTACTTAGAGGAAATTAATTGTAGATATGGACTACAGATGTTACCCACATCCATAAAATTCCATTACAACACCGCCTAGATTAGTGTTTAAGTAATGTGGGTGCTACAGCCCAGCCAACAAGAAAAGAATCATCTCATGACCTTCCCCTGGTATCTGCTTTTCCTTGGTGTGTCTCTCCTACCTGCCTACTCAGGTGAGAAGCAAAGCATCCAGGAATGTCTGAGCTAGCGTAGACCCTGGAAAGGACGTGGTTGGGAAAATTGAAACCAAAAGAACTAGACTGGTTTGCCAAGGTCACACAGCTAAGTTAGATGGGCAAGTTCCTTCATGTGCCAGGACCATGGTCTTCTTACCTGCCACATCGACTCACCATTTCTGCCTGCCTGCCCTCAAGTCCTAAACACAGTGTTGTGCCACAGGTGCGCGACTCCATTGCAAACCAACCCTGGGCTACTGGACCACTGGTGAGCCTGTCTCGGGCATCTAATGTTCCTGTTATTTGGGGCCTTCTAGATCAACTGTTGTCCAATCTATTAGCAAAAGCTCCCACAGATAGCTGGCATCATGTTGAGGATTGCCTAAGTCCATTTTGCTCTATAACAGAGTATCAGAGTCTGGGTTATGTATTAACAATAGAGGTTTATTTCGCTTATAGTTGGAGGCTGATAACTCCAAGAGCATGTTGCCAGCATCTGTTGAGTCCCTTCTTACTGCGTTATCCCATGGAAGAGAAACAGAAAGGCAAGCAAATGCATGAGACAGAGGGGGAAGGGGGACAGAACTCATCCTTTTTATCAGGGACCCACCTTCATAGTAACAAATTCCCATGATAATGGCATCAATCCATTCATGATGGCAAAGCCTTCATGGCCAAACCACCCCTTACACATCCCAATCCTTAATACCATCACAGTGATAGTTAAATTTTGGCATGAGTTTTGGAAGGGAATTCAAACCGTAGCAGGATCAACAAGTGTTTGTGAATAAAAAACAACTATGAACGTGCCCTGTGCATTATTCAGCTTTGGTGACTTGTCACTTGGCACACTGCCTGATATAACAGAAGCTCCAGAAATGCTGATCTGGACGGTGGTCTCCTAGAGTGAGAAGCAGCAGGCAGGCCTTCCTCATAGGTGGGAAGGCAATAACCAGGACACAGCAGTCACTTGGGAAACGTGGGCAGTTGAAACCTACATGCACATCAGGGGCTCTAAATCCTCCCTGCCAGTGGATGGGATGTGACCACCCTCATTTTGCAGGTGAAGAGCATACAACCTGGCAGGAGAAAGACTTGTCTGAAGTAGCTGGGCCCATGGCGGCATCTCAGGTGACAGCAAGCTCAGTGCTCTGCCTCCTAAACTCTACCACTCTCATGAATCCCCACACCTTGTAGAAAGAGGCCCTAGGTAGTATCAGTGGCTGGTGCATGGTCCTAGTCCTGTCACCAAAAGGCCTCAATCAGAGACCACTGAGGGCCAGGAGGAGAGGGAGATGGAAGGAGTAGTCTGCAGCCTTATGTCTCAGCAGGGACCCCTTGGGGGAGCCAGTGGGGTGCTCCTCCTACCGGCCCAGGGCCAGGGTCTTCCTCAAGATCAGTAACAGGTCCACTCCTTGAGAGCCCTTATGTGCCAGAGCCAGGCCCAGAGCAGCATGGTGTGGACCCATAGGCCATATGGGGATTCCTTCTCTCCATAAGCCATCTCCTCCCACCCCATTTATGCATCAGCACCCCTTTCCAGGATGGAACTGTCTCTGTCATCCAGGCCCTCTTTTGTCCATGTTTCCAGCCCCCCTCCCCTGTCTGACCTGCAAACTCCAGAACTTTATAGGAAGAAGTAGTCTCACCTGGCACTTACAGGCCACTGAAGTTCTCCTACCTCTCTCCCTCCCAGCACAGGGGCCAGCAGGTCTTTTCACACCCTTGTCCTCCCTGAAGCATCGGCCCTTTACGCTCTGGATAGATCCAGGCTCCCTTTACCTCCATTGGGCTCCATTGCCTCTGCTGCTGCTGCTGCCAGCCTGAACCAGGCCTGGGCCGGAAGCGAGGAGACAGCCCAACATCAAACTAGACCACAGGAGGAACTGCTGTGTGAAAGGACAGACCTGACCTTGGGTCAGAACAGAGCACACAGAACAGGCACAGAGGGTGTCCTGGGGTCTGGGCATGGGATTCCTGGGGCACACAGGGCTCAGAGACAGAGACTTGGGTTCAATTCTTAGCTCAGCTCTACCCTAGCTAAGACTGGATTTCCCTGATTAAAAAAAAAAAAAGCCAATGATACCCATCTCACAGGGTTCTTGAACAGCCAACATTATTTACAAACACAGAGTGCACTGTAAACCAAGAGATGCTCATTGCCCAGGCAGTGTGTGGCCTGGCCTCTGGGCAGCATGACCTGGGTAGCTGTACAGGAAGTGGCCAGGAGGAGCTCAGAGCTCAGCCTGCCCAACCTCCACCTCCCATCTGCCTGTATGGACTTCCCAGAGCTCCTCATGCACAGTGTGGACCCCAACCAGTCCCTTCAATCTGTGGGTAAAAAAGCCAAAGCCTAGAGAAGGCAGATGGCTCTTCCAGGACTATCCAGATGGTCCTGCCCCAGCCCAGCTGCAGTTTAGAGTAGAAACTACTGGGAAGGCAGGGACCATGACTTTGTCCAGCCTGGCCCTGGCCCCAGACCTAACCACAGGTCCCACCCAGCACTTCTCCCTGAACAAATGACGGGTCTTGTCATGAATGCTCTTGGGCTCTGTAATGGAGGGTGAGGGGCTGGGTATGCAGGGAGTTCAGAAAGTCAAGGCACCTCGAAAAATAGCGGCTTTGTGTCCACAGAGAGGAAGGAATAGGCCTTATAACGTCTGGGGAGGGCAAGGGTTTGTGGGAATCTGGGGCTAACAGGACAGTGGGGAGGCATGTGAGCGGAGCTGCAGTTCACTGGCCCCCACACTGGGTCTCCAGGAGGGCAGTGTCCAGATGCCACCCAGGCAGGCACACCCAGAGCACAGGCAGAATGAAGACATCCAGACACAAGGCTGTGCCTTCAGAGACGGAATCCTGGCTCTTGCTACTTTAATTAAGAAAAACAAAAGACATGAGCAGGATGAGTTTGCCTGGGGATGCTGGGAGGTGGAAAGGATGGGTTCTTGGCTTCCTCCAGGAGAGCTGTCTGGGAGGAACACACATGGTGTCTGGACCACACTGTCAGTGAGAATGAGGTCATGGGTTCACACTCCACATGTTATAGGGGAAAGAATTCAAATCCCCCATCCCACACTGACTCCCACCCACAGACTAAGTGACCTTAGCTCAGTCCAGCCACCTGCCTTATTTATATTGCCTCTTACAAGGTCCTTGGCAAGACAAGGAAGCTGCAGTCATTCAACCAATGTTTACTGAGCACCTACTATGTGCCAAGCTCAGGGCAGAGGAAACAGCAGTGAGGGATGCAAACTCCCTGCCCTAGCAGTGGCTCACTCCTTCAGCCTTCATCCATGACTTACCCTGCTCTCGTATTTGTTCCTCCTTATCTGTTTGTAATCCTTCTGAAAGCCTGTTCACATGCAGCATCTTGAGGCATGTTATCAATAGTCAAAAATTTACAGATTGAAAAAGAGAAGCACAGCTAGGATGATAATTTGGATCTCCCATATTAACAGCACACTCTTCGAGCCTTATAGTGTGAACTGTGCGGGCATGAGCTGCATGGGGGTATCTGAGGCCGGGTGTCATGGTGGTGAGCAGCTATTAGGGTAAAGGGGGATACAACAAAACTTCCAAACTCATCCCACAAGTTCATGCAAATGCATCTCTGCTGGGTCCCCAGGGAAATGTGAGAAGTCAGGGGGTTCTTGCAGTCTTGGACTCAGAGATTAAAAAAAAAGAAGAAGAATTCACCAACACTGACAAGACAGATCCACAACCCAGCTTGGAACAATTTACCTAGACAGGCAAGAATGATGAGTGTCTGACAAGACCAAAGATGCTGAGGAAGAGTGAGAGGAAACTGCTGGGGTCCAAGGAGGGAGCCAGGCAAAAAGAGAACAGGATGTAGGCTGAAGCAGGTGGGTCAGATCCCCTGGAGGAACCGGGAGGGGCTAGGAAGTTCACACTGGGGAGCTTCAGAGGCAGAGTGCCCTGATGCTGCCCTCCTTTCTCCTCTCACCACTGGGTGGGGACATGACAACTGGGTCTATTACTAGTGTGTGCTATTTGGGGTCCTCACCCCCTGGCAGGCTGGGCTGGCCCTGGCCAGCCAAGAAGTCAGTTAGATTGGCCTTCAGTACCCCTATTAGTGGAAGGAATCATTGCCCCCAAGCAGGAAACCTTCAGAGGATTGAGTCACACAATGAGATGGGGGCCCTAGTGTCCCTCCCTCATTAAGCCAATCCCCCAGGGGGCTTGATGTTCTGCAACATCAAGGAATTACTAATCTCAAAGCTACAGACTTAGCAGTGGACTCTAAGACTCTTGCTCATGCTTTCTAAAGATCTTCAGTGAGCACCTACTGTGTGGAACATGTGGGGTTCAGTGATAGGAAGGGCACAGAGGAGTTGGCACAGGCTTCAGCTTGCAAAAGCCTAGATGGGAGAGTGTCTTTAACACACAGCCATTGAATGAAGGCCTGCAGAAGGGAAAGGTGGGGAAAGTGCATAAAAAAATCACTCTGACCAGGGCTGTGGCTTGTAAGTGCTGAAAGAGATGTACAAACAGGACTGCTGGAGTGAGCCTCTGCCTGCCTGCCTGCCTGCCCACAGGCTCTGCCAGGGAGACAGTGGGCATTCCACAGGGAAGGTGACACAGTGAGGGCACATAGATTCGGAAATAGTGGTCAAGGCTCAGGAAGATATGGAGGTCCCATGGCTATGGGCCTGGGGGGGCCATTTTCCTTGGGTGGGTGGGACCTAGGTCTGGGATGAGGGGTGGCAGATTCACTCTGGAGCAGGGAGTGGTGGCCTAGGGGAAGCAGTGGGCACTCCCTCCTCTGTCTGGTGAATGACAGGGAGGCTGTGGAGTGAGGTGCCACCAGACAGGTCTGCCGGAGAGGCAGAGAGGCAGGGAAGCTGGAGGACCTCCACCACCCAGAGCCCAGGAGGTGGCTCAGCTACCACTGCATAAACCACTCAGAAGCAGCCAGGGCCTGGGGGCAGTGGGCAGCTGACATCTGGAACCTGGACGCAGCAAACCCTGTAGGGCAGGGCAGGACTCCAGTCCTCCCACCCTCTCACCCCTTCCCCCCAACATCTGTCTACAGTGGAAAGGAGGGGTGCTAGGCTGCCGTGGGAGGGCCCTGGCATGGCGTTATTAAGACATCTGTGTCTCTAATGAAAAGTTACCCGTTGCCGGGCAGGGGAGAGACACAAATCATTATAAATCAATTTAGCTCTGGCCAGCCATCTGCCCGGGCCTCATGTGGGGGAGCGGCCGCAACCGTATCAAGCGCTCCCTCCTTCCCTCAGCCCAGCCTTCGCTGGACGCGGGGCAGGAGGAGGCCGGCTGCCCTCCAGACTGGGGTGCTGGACCAAGGGCGTGTCACGGGCTGCTCGATTAGCGACCGCAGGGGCTGCCGCTGGCCTCAGGCCAGGTCTGGAGGGCAGGGCGGTGACGCGCGGGCCGAAGTGGAAAGGCAGCCCAATTCCGTCTGTCCTCCACCGGATTCGCGTCCCCTCCCTGCATGCCTTTCCCTGCTCTGCTCCCGGCCTGCGCCCTCCGCCCCGCCCCGCCCCCCACGCGGGTCCAGAGAGGGTGGCGGCTGTGGCGGAGCCTCGGCGCTGGCCACTGTCACGGCCTCGGTTGCTATGGAGGCCGGCCCCTCCCGCTCGCCTGTCCCCCGACCAGCCCCGGAGCATCTGCCGCGGCCCCTCCCGCGGGCGGGAGCCGCGCACCGCCCGGAGGAACGTGCCAGTTGTCGCACGCGCCCTGCGGCCCCGTACAAGCTGGCAATTTGTTGTTGTTTGTCGAGTGCTTTTGTCATGCAAATCCCAGAGCCGGCCGCTGGCGCTCCGTTCCGCTCTGAGGAGGTGGGGTGTTTGTGGCTTTTTTTTTTTTCCCCTTGGCCTTTGCATTTGCAATTGTTAGTGTTGCTTAAAATTAAAAAGAAACCACACGCACTTATAAAGGAATAACACTTAATTTCTTTCATTTGCGTTTAGCGTTTGTGCCTCTACAGTGCCCCGCCCCTTCAAAGGTTGCCAAGTTTGGTTAGGGGGTGAAGGAATCTGCCTCGATGGCACCTGTCACCAAGACAGACAGACTCAATACCTGGGCTGGGGCACCAAGGCCCAACTCTTAAAACCAACCCCATCTGATGTAGCCCCTTCACTTCCAAACAGCCCCTCCCTCCGCCCCCCTGTTGTCTCTGCTGGACTCCTCACCTGTCAGGGAGTGTGGGCCTCAGGCTGCTGGCAAAGCCCTCTGTCCTTAGACAAAGTGTTGGGGAGCCCAAGCTCTGCCTTGTCCACCCAGGCCTGGACCTCTGTGTCCAAAGGGCTGTTTCCTGGGAACTGAGCTACCCCCTTCACAAGTCCCTGTGTAGCCCCTCCTGAGGTGGGAAAGTTGGACTCCAACCAGATTCTTATGAAAGGTAAAGGAAGGGAGTTCTGGTGAATTCTTGGCAAAACAAATAATCCCTGGGAAGCAAAGAATGACCGTCTTGTGTAACCGTTACTCCATGTCATATTTCTATGGTTCTTAGTGGCTTCAAGCAAGTTGCAGTTATGTCCTAAGGCAGGTCTTTGTGTGGGGTGGGTCCTCCCCACTGATGCCAGCCCAAGATGGGTGTCCCCTGACCAGGAGGTAGCAGACAGGCATCAAGATCTTCCCAGGAAGAATGGTACCATCTCCCCAGGCCTCTGCCCTGTCCCCCATTTCAGGTGTTTGTTCAACACAGAGTACCTGCTTGGTGCCAGGTACCTCGCTGGGCCCTGGGGCACCACAGGAAACAGCCAAAAATCTGTTCTCATGGAGGGCCACGTTGGGGGAGGGTAGTGAGACAGTGATGGGGAGAGAGGAAGCAGCTTGGGAGATGGGCAGCAGGAAGCAGGAAGCCCCCTCTGAGGTGACTGAGCTGAGACTGGAGGGCCCCTGAAACATGTTCAGAGCACAACAGGCTGGTTCTCTTTTTCCTCCTCAACTCTTTTCACCTCTCCCCAGACTACTCCTTTCTTCAAGGTTCACCTTCTTCAGAAAGCTTTCTCAGGTGCAGGGACACAGGAGAGTACAGTGTATGTGTGTGTTCATGCACGCACCCCCCCCTCCCCGCCCCCACAGGCATGCCCTTAACATTGTAACAAATGAAATCATTCTGAGTGTGAATTACAGAATGTATTTTTAAGCATTAGAGTCCAGTGGTTTGGGGGCCAGAAATTCATCACCCCCTAGGGAGTGCTGCCACACCACACCAGGTAACATCTCTGCTTTGCCTGTGAGCACAAAAGAACTTCAGAAGTGCAGGAAACAGCCCGTTGTTTGAAGAAGGACAGATGACCCAACCATGGCTTCGCAGTGGGCACTCTCTTCTCCTTCCTGCCTTCTCTCAGCTCTGGGTTTTCAGCTCTTGTCAGAGTGGTCAGTGGTCAGATTTAGTATGACATGCACCCAGCAAAAGAGGCTTCAGCACATCATCTCTCACAGGCTGTGCACATAAACACGAACAAACTGCTCAACCGTGATTGGAGGGCGAGGTGCACCCAGTTGCAAAACAGAAGGCCACATGCAAATGCAGAGCAATGGAAGCTCAAAAGGGAAGACATGTTGGTGACTGCCATGGAGGTGCTCTGGGGCATGGCTGGGTCCTGTCACGGGAGATAGAGCTCCTACTGGACCCAGGTTTCTAGCTCAGAGTTCATCCACAGAACCAGTCTATTCTTGGAGAAAACTTTCTTGCTTCTACTTCCTCACCATGGGGCCGAGCAGGATGGGCAAGAGAAGCTAAGTCATCACCATGAAGTGTCCTACTGGAGGGCAGCAGAAGCACTCAACCCCCAGGGTCCCTCTGAATTCAGTTCCGGTGACCCAGTTACAGGCAACATAGTTTACCTCTCCCAGCTCCCAGCCCCACACACTAAAAGCCACCCTGGGACCAATTGTGCCTTGGATCTGGGCTCTTAGGGTAGAGTAAGACAGCACAGCTCTGCAGCTGGCAGTGTCCGCCTGCTCCCATCTGTGCACACTCATCACAGCCTCCACTCTGCTCCCTGATCCCAGCCATACTCTTTCCTCCTCCTGCATCTCCCTGAGTGACACCCATCCCCTGGGTTCCCTGCCCTCCACTCTTAGTGGCATCCTTATCTTCGCATCAGGAAACAAGTGCCTGGTGCTATGTAATAAGGCCTGAAGGGGGATTCAGGAGAGGGGAACTCACTCTGGCAGCCAGCATTTATTGATTGTGACAGGACCTGGTCACTATCCTAGGAGTCAGGGCATCCAGACAACAGTCAAGGGAAGGCATGATCTGGCAGGGGGGATAGACACATGGATAGATCCAGCAATGACTGAGACCTGGGGGCCACTGCAGGCCTGGATGACAGGATCGCTCCAATACAAAGATCATTCTGGTACATGGGACCTTGTCAAGCACCACCTGGAGCCAAGAAGGATAAGGCTGGAGTCAGAGCCAGCAGAGCAGGCTACCGCTGCTGCAGGCTTCAGGGAAGAGAGCTACTTGGGCAAGGGGTGCTGAGGTGAATTCCTGAGGCATGGGCATGGGTGCTGCTCCCTGAAGGGGTATTTTTGAGCATGTGTCCTTAGACAGTTATGGGAAGGTTTGGGGTCCCCAAGCCTCTGCTCCCCCAGGAAACAAAGGTGAATTCAAGTGTAGCAGTCTTTTGTGGAGAAGCCCCCTCCCTGTCTGCTCCTTATGCCTTGTCTCTGGGCATCCCTTGGCTATAATTTAGGGCCCCTACCTATGATCCAGCCCCTGCCCTCCCCTCCTCATGTCCCCCTGTCTGGTGGCAGCTCAGGCCGACGAGACCAGACGTGACTAAGGCAGGCAGCCTCCACATTCCAGGCTGCTCTGACAGCTGACAAAGTTACAAGGACAGGGACATCAGGGAGGACGGGTGGCCTGCTCCCGGAGGCGGCTGCCCCTCTGCTCCATTCCATTAGGATTGATCAGGCAAGGTCAAGGGTCTGCTGGGCCGACACCGGGCACCTGGAGCTTTCACAATGACTAATGGCTGTGCCACCAGCGCTGCGCCAGCCAGCACCCCCAGCCCACACTTCCCCCGGCTCCCTTCCTGGCTCAGCTCTAGTTCTGGCTGCTACTTCACCCATTCATTCATTCATCCTGTGTTTTCTGAGTACCCCTAGAGACTTCTGCTCAGTTTCCAACCCTAGCTAGATCCCACACTGTTGCCAGGCCCCCTATACCCAACCCATGACAGGTGCTCTCACTCTCACCTCTAAGTCAACAAGCTGTGCATCAGACAGGCCCTGTGTGTCCATCAGAGGGAAAAAGAGGGGAACCCCTTAGAGCTTCCACCTAGCTAGGCTGAGAATGCCCACGTGCACAGAACTACTAGGGAATCCAGCCCAGCCTGGGCATGGCCAAGAGATAGCTGGAGTGACAGGCAGGGGGTTGTCACACAGGGCTCCATCCTCTCATGTCTAAGCTCTGGAGCCATCAGGGGTGCTGTGGAAGGGAGAAGAGGAAGACCCACATGTGACAACTGATGCCCAGACACATTCTTTTAGGCACCTGCATAAGCCCATGCTGTGGGCCCCTATATGGTACATGCTTGTGGACAAATGCCACCTACATGCATATGGCAGGGGGGCAGAAGTGTCTCAGAGGATGTCCTGGGCCAGCAAGCTGACAGGGGTGCCAAGGGGCACTCTCCACATGTTGGGCTGGCGGAGAGCTGCTATATCCTCACTTCTGGGTGGGACAGGGAAGGCTGAGCCCCCAGGTCCTATACAGAAGCGAGTCTGGGTCCCCAGAACACCCTTGGGCCCAGCCCTGGAGGCTCTATGCAACATGAGTGTGCATGAGGGACCCGGACCATCTCCTGACTACGTCCTCACACAGCCATGCATGACTCTGTGCCTGTGTTTGTGACCAGGGGGATTCACTGTGCATGGCCTTATGTGGCAGATGAAATACGTCTGTAAATATGTCTGACCATGTGTGAGTGCACACACGCTCACACCCCTACATGTGTGACACTCACAGTGTGACTGTGTGGCTCTAGGGGAGAGCAGGGTGCAGGTTTCTGGGAGGTGACCATCCACAGCAGCGTTTATGGTAAGTGAGGGAGTGGACATCTGTTCTGCCTTCTCTTGCTTTCCACCACCCCCACCACCACCCACACATACCCAGAGGTCCAGCCACGGTGAAAAAAGCACAGCCCAACCCCCCTCCTGCACACACTTTTAATCAATTTGGTGCTTTCTTGTCAAGAAGACAAGCTATTTGCTTCCTGAGGATCAGATGGTGATGGATGAAATATAGGGAATAATTAAATTAGCAGTGTAATGGTGGTGCAAGCCTCAATTAAAAAAATATTTCCATTGTCATAAAGTCTAGCCATAAATTTTAGGAGCCCTGCATTCCGTGGCCTGCGGTCCTTGGCAGCTGCCCTGTGGGTGTGGACTCCGCTCACAGAAGGGCTGGTCTGCCCAAGAGAGACCTTAGTTTCGACAATTTGGAGGCCCCATGCCTCACCCGGTCTCTGTCTTGTCACATCTGAGTGAGACTGGTCAGCCTGAGGGCTGCACCTGGCGGTGCCAGCCCGGCGTTTCAGATATGTCCTCAGCTCGCAGCCTCATTGACCACACTCTCCTCTCTTCCTTTGCCCTCTCCACAGATCCTCAGGAACTTGGGTGAGGGCTCACTCCCACTCTGCTCACAGGTGCAGGGAGGGCCTTGAGAGCCTTAGCAGGGGTCCTCAGGAAGGGCTGGAGGTGGGGGAGCCGGGCATTTGGTGCCCAGAACCCAGGACCTCTCACAACCTACAGACCACCAGAACCCAAGGCCACCCTCCAGGGCACTCGCAAAGGTCTCCTGGACAACGGGGTCCAGGGTGACAAGTGCTGAGGTGGTCCAGGGTGTGGGGGTCTATACAGGGAGGGTGAGTGAGGGAGAGAGGAGTGCAGCCCTCAGCAGAGCCCACAGTGTCCTCCATGGAGAGTCAGGCTTCTCCATGCACAGGGTCTGTTCACTGTACAGCCCATTATGCTGATGAATTACAGCAGCAGCCCTAGAGGGGGTCGCGGCTGTCATGAGTGCATTAGTGACTGAGAGGGGCCCATGAGCAGGAAAGCTGGAAAGGGCATGGTGCCAGGGTTAATGTGGGCACCACCAGTGCTGGAGGAAGAAGAGGCCAAGAAGGAGGATGGGGAGGTGGAGGAAGAGAAGAAAAGGAGGGAGAGGAGGAGAGATTGGGGAGACAGAAGGCTCAGAGTAGCAGTTGGAGGTCAGCGGGTGGTCTGTTTGGGGGAAAGTGACAGTGCTCCTTGCCTGTCTCTTTCTGCATGACTTCTGACACCATCAGGATCAAGCCTGGGTTGGCACTGACGCCTCGTCTTTACCTTTCCTTTTCCCTTCAGAGAATCCCCTCTCACACCTCAAACAGCCCCTCCTCTTCTGTCTCCTCTCAATGCAATCTGCAGCAAAGGACTCACCCAACTCACGCTGTGCTGTACCCTCCCAGGGGTGTGGCTACAAAGCAGGCGCAAAGACAGTAAAGGCCACAGAGAGTGCCAGAGCATCCTCAGCTGGTGGGGAAGGAGGAGGGTCTGGATGGATACCAGGGAGAAAGCTGGCTTCCTCAGCACCCAGGCTGCTCTGCTCTGATGACAGAATGCAGGCGGCTCCCTGCTATGGCTCCTTTGCCAGGCCTTGGCTTTGGGGATTTGGGACATTATGGAACTGCACCAAAATCTATTGGGGTTTGAACTAGAAGGAGCAAAGGGCTGGGTTTGAAAACAGGATGTATTGATGATCTGCTTATGTTGCTGCAAAATAGACTCCAACCCACAAGGAAACTACTGGAATACAGAAAATTCTGGGGGCTTCAGTGAGCCCTGGACTTCTCTACCAGCCTCTTAGGGCCAGATAAAGCCTCAAGCCAGAGTCCTCAAGTTTATGGCAAATCTCTGGGTTTGTCCAAGGAGGTTTGAAGGAGCAACTGAGTTCACTTCTATGGGAAGTAGAGACTGGCAAGCTGGGAGCCGGCTCAGTCTTGGGTTCAGCACCTGCAGGCTCCCACATCCCAAACCTCCAGGATTGAACTTGAGCCTGCAGGTGACAAGAGGGGATGCAGAAGTGAACGAAACAGTTAGCTGGCTCTGGTTCCAAGCACCCAAGCCTCATCTCATTGACACAGAGGCCAGCCAGTGCCCAGAGGCAGGTCTCAGGGCCCACAACCTCCCTGCTGGTGTGGGGAGCAAGGCCTGGCCCAGAGGCCTGAGTATGGCTTCTCTGTGGGGTTCACTTGGCTGCTGGAAAAGTTGAGAAGGAGGAGCCACCTCCAGGTTTCTGCTGAGAAGCCCTGGATACAAGGTAATGCCAGCCCAAGGAACCACAGGGACATAGGGTCACCTCACTCTTTGAGCTGCTAGAATCAAAACAGTAACCACACATCCCCAGTGGAGACCAGCAGGCTCAGCCCTGTGAGTGCCATCTTTCTGATGTCCAGAAAGCCCCGGAAAGGATAGGTGAGAGGCACTGTCTTCTCCAGGTCACCGGGAGAGTACACACTTACCCTATGCAAAGAGAATTCACAGAACCCACTCTGTGCACACGCACCCTGAGGTGTAAGGACAAAGTGAAGACTCAGGCATGTAGCCAAGGGTTTCTTCTTTGAAAGCCTGGAGGGGAAACTATTTAGGAAAAGACAGACTATTTAGAACCATAACAGTTAAAGATTATTGAGAAGGGGACTGAATCGTACCTAGGTGTTTTTGCTTTGTAGGTTTGTTTTATAAGGCTTTCCAATCTCTTGTTTAATGGCATCATGTTCAAGCTAATTTAATTCAATCAAAAGTTCTATTTTGACTTTTTCTAAGGATAATTAGTGGGGAAGTGTGTATTCTCTCTCTTGGTTATGGTGTCATTGTCCACACTGTCTTTGAAGCAGTGTCACAGGCACTGATGCAGCCTCACTCCTCATGCCTACCCCTTTTCTCCCCAGGCCCAGTGCCCCTACTCAGCCCCTGCCCTGAAGGCCAACATGCCCTTCTTCAACCTACAATGCCCTAGAACCACTTCTCTAGACAAACTTCTTGCTATTTTCTTGGGCACCATTCTTCGGTCACTTCATACACCCTGCAGGCGAGGCCAGGGGTTTGGGGCCCAATGAGATTTTGCCTCAGCCCTGCTGAATGTCCTCTGATCCTGCTCTTCCCCCATCACTCAGATCCCCCCTTCCTTATACCCACCTTTCCTTGCCACATTCTGACTCCTTTTCTCCTTCTGTGGAGGGGCCCCTCCCTCACATGGATACACATCCTTCTGAAAAACTCTTGTTCCCTCCTTACTTACTTCATCCTGATGTTACCTCTTGTGTAACGGCTTCCCCTTCTTTGAGTCATTCTTTTTCCTAAGCTTCTAGAACACTTGGCTTATTTCCACACACATCCTGTAATATTGTCATCCCCCTTCTGTATATCTGCAGATCCAGCCACAGCAGACATTCTTTGTAGGGTCAGAGGAAGTGTGTGCCTGGGACATAAGAGCAGATAAACAGAAAAATAAGAAGGGTAAATACGTGAATCCATGGCATGCCCAAAGCAGAAAATGTATAACACCAAGGCACATCTCACCACCTGGTGGCCATATTTGGAATTGCAAGTTTAGTTTATTTCGGTTAAATTAATCCTTAAATCTAAACTTTTGAAGTAGCAGTAAATGTCACACTTGAACAAGATGAGTATAGCATCTGGAAATAATAGCATGGTCATTTCATAGGCTTATGTGGAGGAAAAATATGTTAACTGATTAAAATACTTTGAAAAACTGGTAAGTATACTTATGAAGATTACATATGTAATATGAAATATAACGTGATATGTATAATTGTAATATACAATAGGAAGTATACGTGTGTATATTGAAAATAGGCCATATGTCTGGTCCCTTCCAGGGACTGCGGAGGAAGGAATTTCCCAGGTAGCTAGGAAGACAAGATTCCCACATGAAACAATTAGACAAAACTGTAGGCTTGTGGCACAACATCATAGAGAAAACACTCTGGATAGGATGATCAGGGAGGGCTCCACGCTAAAGGCAGGGTTTGAAAACTGGATCAAAATAGAATAATGAGAGTCTGGGGGAGAATGTTGTGGGCTGAGGGGTAGGAAGAGACGGTGGCTCAATCGACTGCTGGCCTGACTGGCCACTAAGGGGGTGTGGACTAGCTAAGGTGGGGAGACTACTGCATGCAGTAACCACACACACACATCCCCAGTGCCACCATCACCACCACTGCGCCAGATCTGTTAGAGGTGATCCTATTTCCTTAACAAAATAGTCAGGTGCACAGTCTGACCAATGCATGTGTATATTTGGGAAGACAAAGGAAGAGAAAGTTGGAACGTCTTCTATCTGAGATGAAGGGTTCTGCACTCATTAGCCACTTCAATAGGGTAGACAAGAGTTCACTGAAGAGGGCAGGTGGCTCTGGGGCAGGAAGAGATACAGCACCACCTCACTGGGCAGCCAGAGTGGAGGATGGGTTCTGGCCCAGGAAGGATCCAGTAAGTGAGGAGGGACCCCTTAGCCATTCTGCAGAGGGATGAAGGAGCCTTCTCCGCCCATGGGGTGACAGCAGCCTCTCAGGCTGCCTGAAGCAACCTGTGATGCTCCCTATTTATTTCTCCCACCACCTTTGCTTTGCTCAGTTTCCTGGAACCACCATTGTCTATGGCAGGGGTCCTCAAACTTTTTAAACAGGGAGCCAGTTCACTGTCCCTCAGACCGTTGGAGGGCCAGACTGTAGGCCCCGGGATGAGTCAGCTGCTAAGTAGGACAGGCAGCAGCAGCAAAAACACCCAGTGGGCCGAATAAATGTCCTAGGCAGGCTGCATATGGCCCGTGGGCCATAGTTTGAGGACGCCTGCTCTATGCGCTAAAGCTTCTACAGTATCCTTTTCTTTGCATGACTCCCAGTTTGGCCCTGGGGTTTCCCAGTTCCCAACATGGCCCCAGGGCCTCCAGGTCCCCAGCAGTGCAGAGGCTAGTGTTGCCAGCCTGTGTCTTGGTCAGGTTCTGCACCTGCTGTGCCTCGGTTCTTCCTGGTTCCCCACTGCAGGCTGGCTTTAGTCCCTGCCTGCCCATGTCTAGAGGGGCCATAGGCCCCCTCCAGGACCTCCTCCCCACCCTGCCCCTTGTGTCCTCCCTCCCCAGCCCCCATGCCCAGAGCCACCACCTCCCTCTCCAGAGCTGAGGCCAGCCTGACGACAGATATTAATGTGCAAATTAGCACAACCCGACTGGGTCCAGATTGCCACTTAGAATTTGCATATTAATAAATGTTTTTGTGACAGCATTTAGCAGCTCAGGAAGGACAGAGAGTCTCCCCTCCCCCAGCCCCATGAGCCCATGAGCAAGATAACAGGACTAGGGAAGCCAAACTTGTCCCCCTCCCACCAGCCAAACTGTACACTTCCTCCCATCAATCTACCTATCTATCCATCTATCTATCATCTCTCTGTCACCCCCGCACCAAGGATCTCTGCCCAATCTCACAATTAGCCGTGGAGGAGGTAGGACTACTTCAGCACCACGCAGAGCAATGGGGCACAGTCAGCACAGTCAGTGTGGGGGTGTCTGGGAGGGGTAGGAGAAGGAGGAACCAGCTGCCTCCCCCCCACACACACACACACACAAGGCAGATGTGGTGGACTTAAGGAGAACCCATACTTTTCCCTGAAGACCTGAGGGTGCCCAGCAAGAAGGGTCAGGAGACAGCAGGAGCCCTGAGCCAGCAGTCAGGAGCCCTGGACCTGGGGTGAGTCTCAGCTGTACTTATATGAGACATAGCACCTCTTTGGGCCTCTACTTCCTTTTCTGTAAAATAGGGTTAATACCCGACTTCCCTGCTTTGCAGGACCATCATGGGAATCAAAGGAGATGTAGACGTGCTTGGAAAAGAAAGGAGGGGTTTACAGATGCCACATGGCATTTGGCATGGGAGGAAAAAACCCTGGGGCTGTATATTACAGACTTCTGTATTATACATGAACCATCTGGAAATTAAGTATTATGTATAATAGAGTTTTCAGCTGGCTGAGGATTGCCTCCTTCAAGCATCAAAACTTTTAAACTTTCATTTTAACTACTTGGAGGAAACCTCCTTGCATTCCAAGTGCTCTGTTACCTTACTCAGTATACAAGCATGTCTCTCTCTGACCCCAGTCTGTCTCCTTGCAGGAGGGCTGCCAACAGGAATGCCCAAGACTGGACAGGACAGGACAGGGAGAGCCAGTGTCTGCTGCAGCCCTGGCCCCTGCCCCACGCCATCTTGCTTCTGCCCTCCCTCTCCCTTCCCCTTCTTCATGCTTTCTTGAGCTTCCTGCTTTCCCCAGGGGTAGTTGCCCTCTCTCCTTCCCTAGGGCACCTCTCCACCCTTCGGATTAAACCTGTGGCCAGTCAGCTCTGATGATGGAAGCCAAAACCTGGGAGCTTCACTAGGCCATCCTGGGGGGCAGCATTCCACCCAGGCTCAGGATCAGGGCACGCACCTTTGGGGGGATGGGGGAGTGGGGAAGCAGCTTGTCAACCTTGTTTGTACACTGGCAGTTAATAGCCCTAGAGTGGCTTTTCTATGAGCAGAGTGCACAAGAGTTTTAATACATGGACCGTAAATATTTTACATTTGTTGAATCAATGAAGGGATTAATAAACCCTAAGGGCCTTCATGACCTACTTCCCGGTTCGGTGTTCAGTTGTGTTCTAGAGAGAAAGCCTGGCTTGCTTGCTGGTTTTGTTATAGACAGGAAAGGCTTCATTCATGTGTGGGCACATGTACGCATGTGCAGAGCCACCCACCTTTGCCCAGTTGGAAGGAGTAAGCAAGGCCTCTGCAAGCTGTGGCCAACAGGCACCACATTTTCCTCCTGTGCCCAGGGTTCAACATGAAGGGGGATGAGTCCTGAGTCTGTGGCTGTCATGCATGACCCTGGTTTGGCTCTGGACCAGCTCTGTGTGTGTGTATGAAGTGGGCCAGACCTGTGTTGCCCATTCTCTTAGGGTTCCACCAAGACAGGCAGAGCAGAAGATGCTTACAGCATGTTCAATAGCCAGACTGCATAGGCCTGACTAGTAATACCAGCTCTGTGAGCCTGGGCAAGTTGTAACTTCTCTGTGCCACAGCATTTCCTCTACAAAATGGCATGGGAAAAGTCTCCCTCTCGTCACTGTAAAGACGACCTCTGTTAACATATGTCAAGCCCTTAGAATAGTCAGTGCTGGCACGTAGTAAGTTCCAAGTAAAGATTTGCCATTGTTATGTTTGCCTTAACTACCTACCAGGTCAATTTAAGGATCACAGATATCATATAAAGAATGGGCCTTCGGCTCGGCGCCTGTGGCTCAAGCGGCTAAGGCGCCAGCCACATACACCTAAGGTGGCGGGTTCAAATCCCCAGCCCGGGCCCCGCCAAACAACAATGACGGCTGCAACCAAAAAATGGCCGGGCGTTGTGGCGGGCGCCTGTAGTCCCAGCTACTTGGGAGGCTGAGGCAGGAGACTCGCTTGAGCCCAGGAGTTGGAGGTTGCTGTGAGCTGTAATGCCATGGCACTCTACCCAGGTGGATAGCTTGAGGCTCAGTCTCAAAAAAAAAAAAAAGAAAGAAAGAAAAAAAGAATGGTCCTTCAACGCTAGTTATTGCCTTGGAATCCCCTTCCAAGTCCCAGGCCCCACCTCCTGGGCCTGGGGCAGGTGGAGGCCTGCCTGGCCATTCCCTGTGTTGCCTCTCCCATCCCCTCTTCCTCCACTGAGCTCAGTAGTAAATATTCTGTCAAGGTTTGCAAGTGAAGAGCCAGTTGATGGGAGTGGGATAAGACATCTTGCTGCATGCGAATCCTCTGCAGATACAGAAAGCAGGCCAAGCAAGAGGCAATATCAGGGCCAGCAGGAATCTGAGCCTTGACCCAGATGGCAGCAGAGGCGTGAGGGTGTCCCTGATCAGCAAATCAGCCACAAGACAGCCTCTGAGCACAGCCAAAACTCTGGCATCTGAGTCTTGGCCTGGGTATTAGGAAGAGCTAGGGAGAACAGGCAGACACCACCCCTGCCATCAGAGAGACCCCAATAAGATAGCATAGCCCAGACCCTCCTTCACCTTTCATTCTAAAGCAGTGGTTCTCAACCTGTGGGTCGCGACCCCTTTTTAACAATGAAAATACATTGTGGCATTAGGAAGGTTGAGAACCACTGCTCTGAAGGATTGCGTATATGAAGAAGTGTTCATTCCCTTCCCAAGGTTCCCAACTAAGGAAGCCCACCTTCCCTCTGAAGTCCCACATAGTGTGATACAACCTTCAGCATTCTGGAAGTTCAGAATCCAGAGCCAGGCATCTAAGCCAAGCCCAGGTATAAGGTAAAGACCTCGTCCATTGTCCTTTAGAGCTTACCTTAGAGCTCTAAGCCTCAAGATAGCCTTCCCTGATTTTGTGACATAATTGCCTAATTGACTGACTATATTCTTTACTCCAAAGTATTTCCCTGATGGCTAAGATTGGGCCTCATCCCAGCACTAGTGCAGGGCATGGCATCACTTAGGCCCTCAGTACTGGTTGTTGGATGGATGGATGGGTGGATGGATGGATGGTAGATGGGGAGATAAATGGGTATGGGTGATGAATGGTGGCAGCATGATGTGGATGGATGGATGTGGCATGATGATTGGATGTTAGAGGCTAGATACAGGGATGATGGATGTATGGAGAGAAAGATGGAGGGATGAATGGAGGCAGAGAAGGAGAAAGGGATGGATGAATGGGTGGGTGGTGGATGGATGATGGATAGTGTATGGAGGACAGATGGTAAATGGAGGCATAATGGATGGAGGGAGGGAGAAAGGGAAGGAGTAATGGAGAGATGGATGAATGGATGAAGGGATTATGGATGGATGCATAAGGAATGGACCCATCTATGGACAGGTAGGTGGTAGATGGGTGGGTAGATGGATGGATGGTAGATAGAGAGATGATGAATGGAGAGAGGGATAGATGGATGGATGGTGGATTATGGATGGTACATGGATGGATAGATGAATGGATATATGGATGAAGGGATGATGAATGGATGGATGGATGGTGGATGGATAGATAGATGGGAGATGAGGGATCATGGATGGATTACTTGTAGAAAAGGGCAGGAATAGCAGAGGCCAGGGTACAGAGGAAGACTTGAACATAGGGTGGGATAAAGACAGAGTAGGGGTAGGTTTGGTAGGAATAGGAGAGAAAGATTGCACACAGACCTTCAGCCTGAGGTCCAGGATATAAGGCCTGAGCCCCATGTCGGCACTGGGGAAGGCAGAAGTTTCCCCAGAGGGATAGTGGCAAATAGAGTGAGGAGTTCAGGAGTGGTATTTGGCAGGATGTGGGAGGGATAGCAACTGGTCCGAGAGGGAGATAAGGGCAAGGGAGCTTCTCACTACCCCTCTAAAATCACAACAATGTGGCAAGTCCATCCTTGTCACAGTAACTCAGCCTTGGGTTCAAAACAAATACAGGACTGGGTAGAAGAGGGGAGGCCACAGCCACAACTGAAAGAAAGCCTCAAATTCTGGCTGTGACTCAGTGGAAAACACAGGTTTGAGCCTGGTCCCAAATCCACAGATCCCTGGAACTCATCAGCCCTTTGAGGATGTAGGGCCCCAGAGCAGGAAAGTGGCTTGACCTCCCTAGCTGAGATTCCTTGAGATCCAGATGCTTACCCCACCTTCTACCTCTCCCCAGCACCATCAAACATGCACACACTATGGGGAGGTGGAGGGAAGGCCCAGATCTGGGCCCCTAGATCTCTCAAGCATTCTCTCAGGACAATGCTTCCCAGCTCTGCTCACATCCCAGTACAAACAGGAAGTCCTTCCCTCAGTCTGACCTTCATCCCTCTTGATCCACTTGTAAAGAAGTAGAAGGAGCCCAGTCTGAGCTCCTAGAAGACAGTTCTCAGAATGGCTTAGAAGTTCTCTAGGATGAGGAGACATTGAAGGGCTTTTCTGGCTTCAATGGGACCCCAGATCTTGCTGGTTCATTCGAGAGCAAAAGACTGTACTTTTTTTTTCTCATGGCCTCTTATTTGTGATGCCAGAGCTGGCCATTATGGAAGTGATTAAATTTAAAGATACTGCAGTAAACTCCAGCCTACGAAAGGCAGCCAGCATCATTAACACATAATTGGAAGCTAAGCTTAATGAGGTAAGAGAGAAAAAAGTAATAGCCACAGTCCCTTTTAGGATGGCAGCCCACCTGAGCGTCCACATACCTCCTCAGCCATTGCCATTGGCTAGGATGGGGGGAGGGAGGCAATAAAAGCCACACCAGAGCCCAAGAGGAAAAACAGGGAGCTCACACTCTACCTTCCCTTCCATTTAATCCTCCGTCCAACTAATAGTTACAAGTACCCACCAGGTGCATGCCTAGGTTAGGCCCTGCCTTCCCAGGGCAGATACCTGGCTGACATCTGCAGGGATGTATGTCTCATGGCCAGGCAGGAGGAGCCCACAGGATGCCAGGTGACGAAGGGCCATGGGCCACATGGTAGAACAGAGACAGGAAGACAAGGGGCTTGGATAAGAGAGCAGGACAGTGAGGCTGGGCCAGGAGAAAGGGTCGTGCACGCCTTGCAGAGCACAAAGGACAAGTTGGTATCATGAGATGAAGAGCTCAGCAGATGCTGGGCTGTCCACACTCTGCCCCCAGGGCCCACTTTTGGCTGGGGGCACCTTCCTTACAGGCATTCTGGGGCCATACAGCTGCAAGTCCTCTCAAATCTTCTTTCCCAATATGTCCGGGTTCTCCTAAGGCCCTAAAAACTAAAGGCATGGCTTACCCCAAGTGCTATTCCCTTTAATTTGGGGTCTATAATATATATGTGTTTATTTCACAGCAATGAATGCTTCCGAGGGACCAGCTCGTTGCAAGCATTGTCTGATTTATTTCCTCTCGGCGCTCTGAAAAGGATGCAGTTGTTAATAACAATAACGCCGCCCAGCTTACAGCACTCTCTGCTTTTCGGGCATTTTAAAATCCATTATCCTATTTAATAGAATTGTAGACTCACAGGGAAATTGTAAAGTTGGGAGAGTTTGTCCTTGGCCACCCCTGCAGCCCTCTCTGGGCCTGCCCCCTCCCTGGGCCTTCTGCTGCCCTTCTGTGGGGTGGCCCAGCCCCCAAAGTTAGTGTGGGGCCAGGCCCCACTTCCTGTGACCCAGGCAAGCCAGTGGTGGTGAGAAAGCACTGCCACCACTCCTGGGGCAGGGGTGGGGTGTGTGGGACTCTCTCTTAGCCTTTGCCCGACAAGTGACTGTCAGGAGGGGGGTCAGCCATGGGAGGACAGCTGGAGAGCAGGGGCAGGTGAGTGGTAGCTGACAACTTGTCTCATACTGTGAGGATTCAGAGTGTGACTATCTTCTACCCACATGAGACTCCCGGAAGCCCAGTGGCCCCTGCTCGAGGGAGCATGGAGGATAACCCTGTCTTGCTCAGGGTCCAGCATCCAAGGCCCTAGGGTCTCTCTCCTCTTGCCTCCTCCCTGTCTTCTGAGCCCTCTGAGCCTCCTCCTTTCCCGCTTTCAGCTTCTCCTCTATTCCAGATCCTCCAGCTGCATCAGCCCCAGGCCAGTATGAACAAGCCCTGCCCGCTGAGTCCTGCCGGAAGAGGGTCCACCTCCAACCCAGACCCCAGAGGCAGAGTTGAACTTGAGTAGCCCCAGCTGTTTCCCCATGAGCACCCACATCTTCCCCCCAAAACCCAAACCCCAGCATTTGGTTAGCAGCCAGATTCATGCGTGTTCATTTCATTTTCTCCATCTTTTCCCACCACTGTTTTCTCCACGCCTCCCTCCCACTCCTAACGCCTACGGAAATGACCCTTCCTGCCCAGCTGTCCTGCATCTAGCGCCAAAGCATTAAAATCACCTGGGAGCTTATAAAAAGCATCCCATGCCAGAAGGATTCTGACAGGATTAGTCCGGGATGCAGGTGTCTTTCTTTTTCTCCCCTTTTCTTTTCTTTTCTTTTTTCTTTTTTTTTCTTGAAATCCCCTATGTGGTTTTAAAATGCAGCTGGGACTGGATCCCACTGAGGCCCTGTCTTTTGGGCTGTGTTGACTTCAGGGTGCTGAAGATGAGACTCAGGAGGCTGTCTGGGTGCGGGTCAGCCCCACTCTCCTCACCTGGACTCTGCCTTATGGCTCTCAGGACACCTCCTTCTCCTCAGCAGCTCCCTTCCACCCTTTCTCTCCCCACACTGCCCTTTTCCCTCTCCTTCTCCCTCTCCACTTTTGTCTTGCTCCTTCTCATCCTCCTTTCTTATTTCTCCTCCTTGCTCCTCTGTTCTAATTTTCTCCTCCCTCCAGCTCCTAGTCCTCTCTCCTCTCCACCTCCATCCCATCCACTGCCCTCCTCCTCTGGATCCCCCCTTACTGAAATCAGATACTCAATATTAAAACCCAGGTGCACCCACGAGGCAGGAAGGGACTCTACTCTGCTTTTAGGTTGTATAGAACTTCCCTAGTGCAGCCCACTCTAGAGCTTGTCCACCAGCACAACCTGGACTCCAGTTTATGACCCCAACCTTTGCTAGCCCAGAGGAAATCAGAGCCTGCCCGCCCCCTGCACCCTTGCAGGCAAGCCAGGCCGCCTATTTATAGGAGTTGCAGAAAAAGGCAAGAGGTGTGAATGGATGCAGGGTGTGCAGGGCCTAAGAAGGACATGGTCTGGAAAAGTGGGAGGCTGGCAGTTGAAAAGGGCTGGCCTGGGCACTGTCCTTACAGGGCAGGGGTGAGGGCTGGCCTGGAGAAAGAGAAAGTGGGCACTGCCCGGTGTGGGCACTTCCAGTGCCCTCTCATTAAGAAGCCCAGCTCTGCTCCCTACAAACCTGCCCACCAGTCTGTGGTCAGTAAAGGAAATTGATTACTTTCCATTGCAATTAACATCTGGTCCCGGGTCACATCGTTAGGATAATTTGTTACAGAAAAAGCAAGGGAACTAGCTACCTAGCAATAAAGTTCTTGTGGACCCAATTAAAGAGGCTTCATCCGGCACACGGCACATGGAGAGGGGCTAGAGTGAGGAAGGTTCCCCCAGGCCAGAGTTTGGGGGTGAAAGAGCAGGGGAGCGTGGCTCAGGCTGGTGCCTCCTACACCTGGGCCTCTGGCTCTGGAAGGCGGCAGGGGGGCTGGTGGGAGCCAGGGCTCTCAACTCAGAGATACCTGTTTACCACCCAGGGAATCTGTCCTAATCCTCAGTGTCCTAATCGGCAGTCTGAGAATAATAAGTCTCCAACTCACAGGGATGTGGAGCATTAAATAAGATACAAGGAGTCAAGCTTCTTGTTTTTTTGTGCAACATCAAAGGTCAGGAAAAGCCACTCCGGTAAAAGCTGCTGTGGTTGGCAATTCCAGTACCCATCCCAAACCAGCACACAGTCTAATCTGTGGCGGGGGGATGGGGCGTGGCCATGGGATGTGTCTATCCTTTCGCTCCTAACCAAGGGGACAGTTCCCAAAGGCCCTGAGGTGGCCCAGCTGCCCACCCCTGTCCTCCCCAGACAGGCTGTGCAGCCCACTTCCCTATATTAATGCTCACTTTGTTTGGCAGTCTCACCCCCAGCACTGAGCACTTTTGCAAATGCTCCCCACCCAAAGTTACCTTTGCAATTCATTTGTTTGCCAGGCAGGCAGATTTATGGCAGGTATCTGTATAAATATTTATACTCTGCGGCAAGGAGGTTTTGGAGGACGCACAAGCACACACGCGTGCACATGCACACACAAGCACACACACACAGGGGATCTTACCCTAGACACAGCACCTCTTCCCCAGACCAGCTGCAACCAAGAGATGCGTGACCATCACCACATGCACACACCCAACCTAAACACACCTGTTAAAGCCTGAATAAGCCCACACACCACAGACCCACCACACATGCACAGACCAAAACACATACCCAAGTGCATACCATCGTCCAACTGCAAGAGTATCCCAGGAGTGCCCCTGAACATCACACTTTTATGTGGCATCCTCTCAACCGCCCCTAGCCTGCTCCCTCCAGGATTCACAGAGGAACAGGCTGCAGCTCAGAGAGGCAGGGCCACTGGCCTAGAGCTGCACAGCCAATAAGAAGGAGAGGAGAGATTTGAACTCAGTGCTGTATAAGAACAATGCTTTTCTACTCTGTCCCTCCCTCCCACAAGGGGTACCATCCACAAGGGAAGTTACTAGGCAGGAAGGAACCTAATAGTCTTCCCAAGACTTTCCATCAGAAAAGATTCAGAACCATCACCCCTGAAACCTGTGGAGCCCCTGGCGAGTGTCTCGCCCTGTGTATACATGGGGGCCAGGCCAGGAAAGACCCCATTCCTGCACACTGGGATGTCATTTTCAATACACTGGCCTGACCAACCCCCAGAACTTCTCCACCCAGGCTGTGGCTAGGACACAGCTACTGTGTGAGCTGGTGGCTGGGTGGCAGAACGGCCACCTTTCTAGCATTCAAATTGCTATAGCTCTGGGTAAAATACACACTCCCAGCCCATCACTCACCTCCCACTTGCTCCTTTCAAATTTTTCTTTTGGTGAGAGCTGATGTACGGTGGCTCATCACTCCCCAGTATTATTGTTTGATTAAAACACACTTTTAAACCAGCAGCTGTAGATCATTAAGTGTCTGGGAGTCCCTAGGCAGCTCTCTCAAGATTGTGGTGTTGAAAGTGGCCCCTGCACCTGCCCACCTGGCCTCTCATGTTCCTGGCAGGAGCACACATGCCTGGGATCCCCCCCATCCTCTGCACATTGCCTGGACTGCCTCTCCAACCCCCCACCCATGCTGACATCCCAGCCTGAGCAGGGGGGTGTTAGGACACAGCTGGTGCTGGGCCCAGGTGGCCCTGGGTACATCACTGACCCTCCCAGTACCTTCATGTCCTCATCTATAAAATGCAGGTTTTAAGTGCCACTCTCTGGAATAGTGGTGAAGATCGAGCGGGTCAATGCACACACTTGCCCGTCACCAATGACGCCCATCAGCACCGTTACTGTTGTCACATTCTTTGTACATGTTCATTTGCCCCCCCAGTTCCTGGTAGCAGGACACAGTACCTCAAGACTCTGGCACCCTTCAAACCACTCCAGCCTAGCACCATGTAGTTTCAGCTTGATGTTGCCTGTTTACAGCGTGAAATTTGTTGACTACATTCTTGGTTGATGATTTTTGAGGAATCATGACAAATGGGAATGGTGCTGTGAGGCCTGAGAGAGGCCAGTGTAAGTCCAATTGCCACCAATTGGAGAGAAGGGGAGGTGACAGAACAGCAAGTGCGTGCCAGCCCTCTGCAAGATTCTGCAATAGACAGCCTGTGCATGTTTAGAGAAAGAATTGGTAGCTCACAGGGTCCACCAGGGGCTCCCTAAAAGCCAGGTCAGATGATTTGTTTCCTTCATCAATTCGAGTTCTGTGACCCTCAGCAAGTTTTCTCATGAGGATCTTGTGGACAATTGAGGAAGAATGGGCTGGATGACAGGCTGGCCCTTAATTGGTTGAAGACCTGTTTCCAAGGCACAGCGGCAGTTAGGCAGGTGTCAGCCTTGGGAGATGTCTGGAGGATCAAGAGGCTGCCTCTGTCCTTGGTCCTGCCGCAGTCCACATTGTTATCAATGACTTGTTTGAAGACACGTCAGTCAGACTGACCGAATCTTCAGATGACTTAAAGCTGAGAGAAGTGGTGTATCCATTAAATGACAGAATAAGAATACGAAAGGATCTCAACACATGGATGTGATGGGTAGACTCCAACAAGATGAAGTTCAGTAGGGAGAAACATTTGGCCTTTCATTTGGGGCTGAGGATCTAAGCGCAGACCACAGATAGCACTAAGTGTGGCTTAAAGGCAGCTGCTAAGCCCAAGGGCGATGCTTCTCCTGACAACTCAATAGGAGTCTTCAGCCCAGAACTGAATTACATGTCAGGCTGCTTTAAGATGAGTGTGATGTCTAAAAGGAGGAGGTGGGGGCCCCACTCTGCTCTGTGCTGTTCTGACCAGTTCTGGAAACAATTGAAAGGCTGGGTAAAAATTGCATAAGAACAAAGTTCAGAGGAGAGTAGTTAGGATGGCAAGGACTTTACATGCTTTACACATGACAGATGGTTGAGGAACAGCAGTGTTAATCTTATCTTCCCAGCCGGTTATTCAAGTGTGGTTCCAAGAAAAAGTATCGTTTCCCAAAGAATGGCATTTAGGGCCCTTTACAGAAACTACTGGAATTCAGATTTTAGACAAACAAAAAACATGGTAACTTGCATTGCTGTTCAAAGGATATGGGCCATTGTGGTGGGTTTGAGTTACTACAGGTAGATGAACTGGATACCTCAGAGCAGGGTCATTCAGTGTGGATTGTGGCCAGGGTATGGAGAGGCTGGAGGCATGAAGTTTACTTGTAAATGCATTTGGTTTCTATGATTCCTACTGGGTATTGAGAAATCCCAGGGACACCTCCACCCTGCCATACACCTTCTAAGTAATATCTAAGACCAAAGTGGATGGAGCTGGGAGAAAGAGCAGAAGGCTCTGTGTCTGAGTGGCAGAATGTGTCTGTTAGTAATACAAGCCTGGGGAGATGGCCCCCACCCATGCACAGAGAAGCAGCCATCCTCTCCTGCTTCTCCCTGGGCTCAAGAAAGCAGGGTGGCTGGTCGCTCAAAAGAGGAGCTAAAGGGTACTCAGCCCAGAGAAGCTTTCCAGGAGAGGCCTAAAGGGGTGAGAGATGGTAACCTGCTGAGTTTTCAGCTTTCAGTCTCTGGACATTAGAGTCTGGGGTCTCTGTTGCTGGTGGGTTTCTCTGTCCCTCTCCCCCTGGTTTCTGGCAGTGGATGCCTTCTGCTTTAGATAGGGTGACCAGACGTCCCACTTTTCAACAATTTGTCCTGTGTCCTGTGGTGTTTTAAAAAAGTCCTGATTTTTGGAAAGAATGCACAAACAGGCAGGAGAACAAGAAGGGAATATACGGTTTTTGGCTGCCTTGTGGCTATTTTCCCAGAATATGAGTTTTATATTATTTGTGTTAATTGTATAATGTTAAACTGTAATAATAACAAATAATTGCTGAGAAGTGATTATCAAGAACTGCTTATCAAAGTTTGCATTGTTGTCAGGCCCTGCCCTGCCTGTCCCCTGCCCCACCCCTGCTCCTACCCCCACCCCGC
>NW_003852407.1:14690217-14704340 GCF_000181295.1 Otolemur garnettii
CCAGAGGACCACATCCGGCTCCGAGGAGAGAGAGCAAAGGCTTTTGCAATCTCAGCTCAGCAAGGGCAAGGAGGAGAGCTATGGGTTCCTAAAGTACGCACACCCAAGGTCCCAGGGCAAGAGGGAACAGGCAGGGGCCTATGAAGGGGGCACAATGCCAAAGCACATTCCCTGGGTGGTGTCTCTTGGTACCTGCTATGTGCCTGGGGCCCCAGGGAGTGTGAATATAGAGATGAGCAAATGGCCTGGCCTCACTGGAGAAAGCAGTGATGCTGGCAGAGTCTCAGAGACAAAACCACAGAGGACCATGATGCCAGGCTGGAGGACTTAAAACGAATCCTTTGGCACTGGGGATCCAAAGTGTGTCTTTGAGCAGTTGCGTGGTGGAATCAAGTGTAGGTGAAGGGTAATAAGGAGTGGAACTAGGGCAAGGATGGTGAGAATAGAGGGGAAGGGGCAATTCCAGAATGTATGAAAAATTGCAGATTCTTCCAACTGTGTCTGGCCCTCAAGTATAGCAAGGAGATGGGTGGGCAGGATGCTCCCAACATTTCAGATAAACCTGGGGTAAACACATGTTCACATTATCTGGAAAGAGGAGCCACCCTAAAATCCCTCACCCAACTGGCAAATGTAACACTTAGTACCCAGAGTCATTCATAGATTCTTCAGAAGGCCCAAAGAGCCAGTCCTCCAGAAGATGCTGTACCTGGAAGGGAACTGGAAGGAATGAGGCATCTGGAGACAATGGCTAGGAGAGGGTTAGGGTCCCACCAGACCATGGGACAGAATCCAGCCTCCTGCTACCCCCATACACTGCAGTGCTCTGGGGAGACAGGAATACATTTGCATGTTTGGGTGTTGGTTGCCCCACGGTATGGGCTGCAGATAAGGAAGGGGGAAAGAGTTTTGGCTGCTGGGAGGGGCTGAAGTGTGATTTCCCTGGGGTGGCATCTCTAAATGAACCGGCATGGGGCTTGCCCCCTCCCTCATCTCCCCATTCTGGAGTCCACCTGAGAGCTGCCTGAGCACGCACTCAGCCCTCAGAAGGCTACCCCTAAGGTCTGCAGTGCCCAGGGGCTCAACATGTGGGCCTGTGCGCGCCAGGAACAGGTGAGTCCTCCAAATATGGATGCCCAGGGATTCACCCACCTGCTCATTGCACATGCTCATGTTCACATGTGTGGTACACACCCACTGCACAGCCATAAGGCACAGACTGTGCAGGTGTGTGGGCACTCACCCATGTGTGCATGTGGCTGATCTGCAAGGATACAGGTGAGATGGACAGGCCTGGGTTCCCATACCTGTGTGTATGGGAAGCAGGTGTGGTGGCTACCTACTCTCTGCACACCAAAGGGGGCCCCAAACCCTAAGGTCAGGCTGGAAAAATGACTTTGCTGGCTGAAAGTGATGGAAGCTGGCCGCCAACACTGAGAAGGAGGAAGTTGATGGCAGAAAATTGGATTTGAAATCAAACCAGGCTCCTGGGAAGAGGTTTGGTCAGAGATGGCAGAAGCCAGGATGGAACAAGACCTTGGCATGGGCAGAAGGAGGGGAGGCCAGCCAGAAGCCAAATGGAGGGAGCCAGTGCCCTCCTCCACCCTCCCAGGGAGCCAGCAGGCCCCCCCCCCGATGTGTACCATCTCATTGTTGTGCACAAGAGTAAAACTAAACCACCTGACAAAGGTGGATTGAGGAGTGGGGAAGCTGAGTGCTCACCTGAAGGATTGATGAGTGCATGAATGAGCGCCTGTATTGGGGACATATATATAGTGCCACCATACTCAGGTCACAGATGGAGTCACTGAGAGCCAAACGACCTGAGTGCTATGCTTCTGGCAGGGCTGGAACCTGATTCTATGGGCCCAGGGCTGGACCTCCCCTGGCCCGTGTCCCTGGCCCACCCTCCCCTCACATTGCTGGAAGATTGGCTGCCTTGGGGTGTGTTAACACAGCCAAACAATTAACTGGAGTTGCACAAAGAAAAGGCGGGAGGGGGACACTCTTGGCAACACAGTCTGCGTAAAGAGAGATGGATGAACTTTCCCACTTCGCAGGCGCCACGGAGCTGACAGTAAATATCAGAGGTAATGATATTGACTTTAAGGTATTATGGCTCCAAATGTCACTTGTGCTTTTCGTTCTCTTTCTCTTTCTTAAGAACAAAAAACCAGTCTCTCTGACTTGATTTACATTTTTCCTTCCTCTGCTTCCCTGTTTCCAGAGCAGGGAAGATGCAAACAGCTCTGCCTCTCACAGCCTGTTGTGAAAAAGTTGGGTGTGGCTTCCTTGTTCTTTTCACCCCAAGTATCTTAACATTGCTCCCCTCCCCCATATCTATGTCCAGTCTGGATATTACCCTCCACTATGAACCCCTCAACTAATTCTGCTTTCATCCTGCCCACCTGCCCCATCATCTCCATGTCTAAGGTCACACCTCTCCAGGAAGCCCCCCACCATCACTGCCCAAGCCCCATCTCCTTCTTGCTCTTACAAACCCCCCAGCACATGGATCTTGCAATGCCCCTTCCTAGGGTTGGGACAGATCTTGGGACAGAATCCACCCTCCCCTTCTGGACCCTACAGAGTTTACATATCTCTTAAATGAGAAATCAGGAAGGGAGGAGAGGAGGAGCTCTATGAGGAGCACAGGAAATGGGTGGAAGCAGAAAGAAGGAAGGATGACGGGGGTGGGAGAGTAGGGTGCCCAGGTCAGACAGGGAGGCTCCTGTTAATAGTGGAAAGAACAGAATCTTCACAATCAGGCAGGTTTGGGACTTGAATCCAAGTTTTCCATGACCCCAAGGATGTTATTGTTGTCAAAGCCAAAGGGGGTTTTGGTCTAAGTCCAGTTGCAGGTTATACAAAGATCCAATTATTGAGACAATGAGGATTGTCCAGGAAGAAAAGAAGTTTTAATTTGATTGGCATCTTGTCAGGAGAATGAGAGAAGCTGCCTCAGAACAGTCTCTCTAACTGATGGGCCACAGACTTTTAAAGGAGAGGCCAGATGCCTTGGGGCCAAGTCATGGTGTAACTCATAAGGCTCCTTGTGCACCGGGGGGGTAGCTTGTGGGGAATATTAATCTTGGAAGTCAGGAAGTCTACCCAGGGACCTTTAGAATCTCAGCTCCTTTGTCTTGCAGAAAATCCACCACTACTGGGAAAGGACTCAAAAGGTCAAGTCAAGTTGTTGGTTGAGAGAGAGGATTATATAGGCACCACTGAAATTTGTTACAACTGTCCCTTCTTTTTAGCTCATTCCCCAGTTTTGGGGAATCAGTATGACAATCAATCTGGCTGCTTCCTGCTATAATGGGACACAGTTGGGGTAGGAGGAAGGATCGACATGCTGGGCCTATACTCAAAAGTTTTCAGTACATGTCGCTAAGTTGCCACCCTCTCCCCTTCAAGGTAGCAAAGTATAGCAAAAGAAGTACCCATCACCCTCTGCAATCCCTTCTGGGAAATATTGACCCAGTGTTCCCCAGATGGAATCTCCATCATAAAATTTCCCTAGTCATTCCAGAAAACTGTTTTAAGTAGCTGATCTAGCAATGAGATAGATTAGTGGAAAGAGACTGAGAGATTTTAACTAAAGAGCTTGTATTGCCAAGCAAACAAAAAAACCTAAGGGACAGGCTCATACACAGAGTATATGTTTTCAGATGTCCCAGGGGGTAAGGGTTGTGCCTCAATTGTTTTCTGACCAGTAACCACAGCATACTCAGCTTCGCATTGTCCTTATTCCATAAAGAGCTCCTCATCTGCATCTGAAAGGGGCTGATCAGCCAACTGGGGTGACTAGAATATCTTTGGTCAAGGACTTGAATGCAATCACAGACTAGGAAGTGAGAGTCCATAGGCAGCAAAGTGCCTGAACTTAAGGTAAACCCCTCTTTCAGAGTTACATTAGGATTATCTAATAATGTAGCCTGATATTTACCCATCTGGCCACTCGCTGGTAACTGGAAGCCTCCCTTTTGTTCTAGTAGGGTAATACATAATGCATGGTGTGAACAGTCACCAGTTGCCCAAGGGTAAACTTTTCAGCTTCCTGTAAAATATCATAAATAGCAGCCACCCTTCTCAGACAAGTGGGCCATCCTTTTGTTACTATATCTAATTGCTTAGAGAAATAAGATATAGGCTGTTTATGATCCCCAAAGTTTGTGTCAATACCCTGAGTCCAATTTCTTGCCTTTTTTGAATGAACAAATCAAAAGGCTTATATAAGGCCAGGGGGCCCAGGAAGGGAGCAGTCATTAATTCTTCTCAATAGCCAAGAAAGCCTTGTGGCATTCCCTGGTCCAAGTATTTCTTTTTCTTTGCCCTTTAAGCAGTCTTGCTATTAGCCTGAGGTTAGGAAACTAAATCTGGAAAAACCTGGTCATATATAAGAATCCTCATAAATGCTTGTATTGCGATTTATAGCCTCTCTCTGATCTGGACTAAAAATCAGGCAAAATTTCCAGATAAAATAGTAAGGTAAGCCATATAAAGATTAGGTACCATAGGAAGAACATTTTCCTCTATGTGGCTTATTGCCTTTAGATACTAAACAAACCAATATTCTTGGGTCCCAGCATTTTTTTTCTTTTTGGCCAACAGAATAGGGGTAAAATGAGGCACGTCTGGCCTCCCCTCTCTTGGCCAGGAACTCAGTTTTAAGGTTTTTGTCCTTGGGGTTCCCCTTAGCCAAGAGGAGGTCCATTCAGTCAGCAGGGGAGATGCCTAGGATTTTATTTTAGTTTACATTTCCCCCTTTTTGGCCAAAATTTGCCAGAGGCAGCATCAATAGCCAAACTTTTCTTTTGCCCCATCATTGCTGGAGCAGTGTGGCTACTGGTTCCATCCTTGGTGAGACGCTGTGGCCAAGGGATTTAAAGTCAAAACACTTAGAACCAATTACATTTACTAGGCCAGATGGGAATGGAGGTAGACAAACATTTATCAAAAAAAAATTTTTTGAGACAGGGTCTTAACTCTGTCACCTGGGCTGGAGTCCAGTGGCATCATGATAGCTCAATGCAGCCTCCAACTCCTGAGCTCAAAAGATCCTCCTGCCTCAGCCTCCCACATAGCTGAGACTACAGGTGCATGCCACCATGGCCAGCTATTTTTTTTTTCCTATTTTGAATAGAGATGGGGGTCTCTTTATTGCTCTAGCTAGTCTTAAAAACCTGACTGACCTCAAGTTATCTTCCTTCCTTGGCCTCCCAGGCATGAGCCACCATGCCTGGCCCACATTTATGAAATTTTAAAACCTTTTAGGCAACATAAGAGCAAAAACTCCAAATGCAAAAAGGAAGATTATAAAATTAACTTATCTATAAGCATCAAGCTACTGTCAGACTCACAGGAATTCACTATAAAGCGTAAGCACTTGTTAAAACCGTTTGAGCCAAGGATTTAGAGACACTTGTATCAGAATGAACAAACAATATTCTAAACAAAAAGGTTATTAGTCCTGCCTAATTCCAATAATGATAGGAAAACGAAAGCTTACAGGTAGCCAAACATTCAAATTATTTAGATTGTGCAGATATTTGTCCAAGATGTTAAAAGGCTCAAAACATTGGATCAAAACAGAATCACTGGCTGTTGTATTTGTTTAACCAAGAATGATAATTAAAAGATTTTAACAGGAAAACTTTAACTTTTTTTTTTTTTTTTGAGACAGAACCTCAAGCTGTTGCCCTGGGTAGAGAGCTATGGCATCACAGCTCACGGCAACCTCCAACTCCTGGGCTCAAGCAATTCTCCAGCCTCAGCCTCCCAAGTAGCTGGGACTACAGGCGCCCGCCACAATGCCCGGCTATTTTTTTTTTTTTTTGGTTGCAGCCATCATTGTTGTTTGGTGGGTCCGGGCTAGATTCGAACCCGCCAGCTCGGGTGTATGTGGCTGGCACCTTAGCCGGTTGAGCCACAGGCGCTGAGCCAGGAAAACCTTAACTTTTTAAAGCTCATTTTTCCCAAGTAATCAAAAACCTAATAAAGATAACATAGAAATTACCTTGATAAAATGTAAGATCTTTTTTTTCTTAGGCCAGGTACCAAAAGACAAAGAAAAACCTCCTTTAGTGTGATTGTGCTTTCTTATGGGAAATCCATTAAGAAGCTCGAAGTCAAACCTCATGAAAAGGGTACTAGAATTTATCAGGCATAAGATAATTGTGTGCCCAGAGTCATGAGTGAATATTATAGTATGCAGGAAACAGGAACCTAGATAACTGATGCCTTGAGAAGGGGAATACACAACTCTCAGTACTAGCATAGGGAGATTTTTTTGACCATATTGAATGATTCAGGCATATTAAGAAGCTTAAAGAAATTGCTTTCAGACCTTTAAGGTAAACATTTTAGTGTCAGACCTTAACAGCAGATTTAAAATGGGGGTGGGGGGTGCGGGAAATGGTACAGAAGCCAACAAAAAACTTGAAGGAAAGGATTGTCATCTCAGACCTTCTCAAGAGCAAGAAAAGCCGAAAGCACTAAGACACAGCAGAAGTTGAACTTTTGAGATACAATCTAAGAAGTTTCAAAAGATACAGATTATAGAAAACTTTTGAAAATTGATTACATTTATTTTATTTACATTTGCCTAACTTATTTTAGGAGTTACTTAACCAATTTGATAGCCTGGGAATTTATGTTAGACACACAACCAATGTGATTGTGTCCTTAGAAAAAATAAATGTCTAAATGCATTTAACATCTAGACATATTTTCATAAAGAAAATCAAGAGGAAAGAAAAGGAAAAGAATTTTTAAAGCATAGATCATGGAATAATCACAAAATATAGTTTTAACTATTACTTTTAAATTTTTAAAAACTTACCAAAATAACAAATGTAAGTATTCTAGTAAGACTTGCTATTCTGAATAATGTAACATCTTTAAGTTCTATAAATACAGTAGAAGTTTTAGAACACATCCTGCTTAAAGATTTTAACTAATTTGATCTTTCTAAAATACCAACATCCCAAAATAAAATTTATTGTCACCTGACTGTAGACAGAATAAACCTCTAGCATCAATCCTCAGCATCTCAAATAATGGCACAAAGTCTTAACAGTTTTTTATATAAGGATCAAAATTAAGCTATTTTTAAAATAATCTAATTGGTCTCAAAACATTTATCTACTTACATGCAAAGAATAAGGTCTTGAAATTCTCTTTGGATTCTAAGAATAACCATTTTGTTCATTTTTTTTTTAAATTACTATACAAAAATTAACAGCTTAAGAATTCTTCTTTAAAAATTTTTCCAAGTAAAGACCTTTCCTATGGCAACATAATGTACACATAATAGACTAGCTTGCAACTGGTACTAAGAGTAACCAAAACCAAAACATCTTCATAAAATTTTGACCATAAGTTTCTGTTGTTGTGTTATCATTTACTTAGAGTGTTATTTATTCTAATTTATAGACACATTTGTTTAGGCATGTCTACATTTTTACCTGAGTAAGAACCTTAAAAATATGGGTATTTCTACCCAGAACTCAAGAGATTTAGCTGTTTTTATTCATACAAATACAGATCATCTTCTTTTGGATGGGTTTTCAATTTTATAGCCTTTGTGTCAAAATCTGACACTTTCAAATATAAACATGGCCAGTAAACTCAGACAAAAATGCACATCGACAATTTTAAAGACATTTTTATTGCTATTTTGTGAATAATTTTTTTTTTTCTTGCAGTTTTTGACTGGGGCTGGGTTTGAACCCACCACCTCCAACATATGGGGCCGGCGCTCTACTCCTTGAGCCACAGGCACCACCCTTTATCAGTAATTTTTAAAAACCAGCTCATTTACCAAAGATTACTAAATTCAAGTGAATTTGAAAAGCATTTGGGATTATTTATATATTTATGGGAGCCACTCTTATAATATTTATTAGCCATGTGGACATATAATGCATGTATACACACCCAAAAAACCATGTAAACACACACATGCACATAAAGTTTCAAAAGCTTTTATCTCAGAACTCTAGCCATGAGATCCTCTGAAGTTCCACATAAATCTGTACACGTTATGTTTCCATTCCCTTGTCTCTGTCCAACGCGGGCATTTCCACATCTCAGCCAGGTTGCTTCCATGGATGGAGATGTCTTTCAATCTTCTAGACCTTAGGACGGAGGTGTCTTTTAAACTTTCTGACCTTAGAACATGCCACAGGAGAAACTACCGAGGTGACTTTAACTCTCTCAGACCTTAGACTGTGCTTCTGATGCCATCAACAGCAAAAGGAAAATCCAGAGTTCTGAGGCATTCGGGACGTAATGCCGAATGTGCTGGAGGTCAGTAATAGCAGAGCTGGTGGGAGAGCCCAAAGCTGCCCTCCAGCAAATACACCCAGAGATCTGCTAAGGGAAGCTGTTGGTCTGTTCCTACTCCCCAGCCACCAAACCTCCAGCAACACCATCCCCAACAAGCTCCCTAAATAGTTGAAGAAACTGAGAGAGGGTTTGGGTCTAGGTCCAGTTGCTAGTTACACCGAGACCTGGTTATTGAGACAATGAGGATTACTAGGGAAGAAAGGAATTTTTAATACTACAGACATCTTGGTCTTGTTAGGAGAATAGGAAAAGCTGTCTCCAATACATTTCTCCAGCTAAGGGAGACCATGGGGTTTTAAAGGAAGGGGCACTGCCCTGGGGAAGGTCATGAATTAACTAACAAGGGGCTACATGCACTGGAAGCAGGTTCTGGTGGATAGTGAATCTTGGAAGCCAACCCAGGGACCTTTAGAAACTCAGCAGATTTGTCTGATGGTACAGAAAATTCACCATTTCTGGGAAAAAATTCAAAAGGTCAGGCAGTTAAGGGAGAGGATTATATATAGGGTCATTGAAATTTGTTCAGTGGGGAGCCAGTTACCCTATTTACCTTCTCCAAGCCCAGTCTTCTCATCCTCCAATGATAATGACACCTCCCGACCTGGCCCTCTTCACCTTTGTGTACAGATGAGTAGCTCCACACCCTTCATCCTCTGTTGGCTCCATCTCTATGGGAACCGCGTCTCAGGTCCCACTGACCTGGGAGAGGACCAGAGAAAGGACCCATACAGGAATGTGGGGAAGAGTGGGGACCAGGTCAGACTGCAGCTCCTGTGGCTCCACTGGCCACATGAGCCACCCACCTCTTAGCCTTGGTTCTTTGATTGTAAAAATGGGGTAGGGATCTATCTTGTGAGACTCATATGAGAGGGTGATCTAGCAGGTGGAAAATGGGAGCCTGGGCCTGGCATACAGCACAGCTGACATCTGGGTGTGACTCAGGTGTCTGTGTAGATGCTCTGGAAAACCATCATGACAACAGAGACCTGGCTGGTCTGCTGCTCTGTGCTCTCAGCACCTTTCTGGGTCCACCCCATGACTTTTCCTGCCTAATTCTGACCCTGTTGGGTACCTCAAGACCTAGTTTGGAGAACAGAGACCATCCTCCTTAGGATGGTCCTCACAGGGCCAGAGAATGTGGCGATAGACATTACCCTACCTGAGGCCTCTCCTCTCCTACAGTGACAGAGATCAGGGCCTTTACAAGATGTTCTACTGCATGGTCAGTTTTAAGGGTTAGAAAGTTCTTCCTTAGGCTGATCTAAAACCTGCCTCCCTTTACATTCGTACTTAAATTCCTAGGTCAAGTTCACACAAGTTACTGTCAACAGGGGTCCCTTGTTCCTGATCACCCAATCTATTATTTAGGCCTAGAAGCAGGATTTTACTATTGTCCATGTGAAGCATCATCTTTCAAGAGTTGGTCTGGTGTCCAGCTGCTGACCTGGTTTTAAATATGTCCCACCTCTCTTCAGGGACCTAAAAATGCATTCTCTGTCCTCTGCCTCACTGAGATCACTCCCAGCCCTTAGCTCCCAACCTGAATTTTTAGGTGGGGGGGGCGGTGCTGGTAGAGTGGTATTGAGAAAGAATCCAATCAACTCTTCATTTCCCAAGTTAGGGGGTGCGTGAGACCCACACTGCTGCCTTCCTTGGGGTACCCTCCTGCTCAGACCCTACGGAGACTGCCTGCTGCCTTTACTGTTGAGCTTTCAAGGCCCTTGGATTGTGGTCTCACTCTTCCTCTCCCTTTAAGGTCCCTTTTGCCCAGCACTCACCCCTTACTTCAATAGGTTCATTCTGCTGTCTCATTCTCCCAGCAACTTCCAGCATCATTGCCATCTCCCCAAATCTTTCCCCTCCTTTAAGGCCCAGCCAGATTCATACCACCTGGGAGACTTTTTATAATTGCCCCATCCGCACTGGCGAGCCTCCTCCTGCACCTGTTATCTGACCCTCCATGGCTTCACAGTCACATGCCCCCCGCCAATCTGCAGAGGGCAGGGACCCTGTCTTCTATTTTTCCCTGTCTTCCTGTGTTCCTCAACTGAACTACACAGAAATTATCCCTAATTAGCTTTATACCTCGTTATGTGAGTATCTCAGTCTTGTTCTGCCATAAGTAGGCATTTCTCTCCCTAATTCTAAGTTCTTTAGGCCCAACCAGAAATGGCTGTGCACCAGATTTGGGGGCAAATCCTCCCTGCATACTGAGCAGACACTTGAGATGGGTGGATACTGTGTGCTACTGAGTTCCAGGTGCCCAGGGAGATGATGTCTCCAAAGAAACCCCACCCAGACTCATAGTTACAGACCACAGCCATCAAGGCCTGCAGCCCCAATGTCGAATCCTCAAATTACTTTCTCAGGATCCCCGTGTTCCTTGCTCTCTATCCTAGCCAGGCCTGAGTGCCAGGGTGTGTCCTGAAGCCCAGGCTGGGAATGGGGCCAATTCCCAAGGTGGCTGCCAGGAGAAGTAAAGGACACTTGTCACTTCTCTTGCCCCAGGGAAAGAACCTCGGGTTGAGAAACAGAGCAAAAACCAAAAACAATGTGTTTGTGGAGATGCTGACAGGAAGGGCAAAGTCCAAGAGAGGGGAGATAAGAACATGGGGAGGATAGAGGGAGGTCAGCAAGGGAGTGGGCTGGCCTGTCACACCCATGGATGGGGCTGCCTAAGCCTACGTGCCAACAGAAACGCAAATCTTGCCTTTTGGAAATGCTTTGGAAACATTTCCACTTGCAGGAATCCAGATGAAGTATTTCGTAGAACAAAGAAGCCTCCACTAGGTAAAAAGGCTGCAACCTTATCCCCTTCTTCAGCCCCCTCCCAGAGGGGTCCTGAAGACACAAGCACAGCTGTGGTCTCTACCAGGCAGTCCATAGCACAGCCCTCGATGCAGACAGATGGGGGCTTTGAGGACTAAGCAGAAGAGTCCAGAGAGTGCCGAGGGTCCTGACATGAGGCAGGAGCAGGACGAGGCGGGGGTGGGGGGGGATGCAGGGACAGGTGCAGCAATGGGAGGGGCTGGGCACATGACAAGACGGGCCAATTGTTGTGGGAGGGTGCACGCACAGGTCCAGTGGGACAGCAAAGTCAGGGCCTGAAATCTCAGTTATGAAGAAGCCTTGATAAATAACTTGCTTTGAATAACCAAAGATAATTCATGTCACTTTTAACTCAAACACTTTCACACCAAAATTCTACTATCCTTTTGATTGCCACCCCCTCCAAGGTGGCTGGCAGCTGAGTTTCTACTTCTACCAGCATAACTCCCTGGTGACACCTGCCACCCCTTGTAATGTCCTGATGGCAGGCTCTTGTATGCTGAGAACCTACATCATCAGTGCTGTTCAAATTCTGCCTAAAGTGAGAGTTGTAAAGCTCTGAGAGAAGCCCTGGGAAGATCTCTTGTGTGAGAAATGTTTGTACTTAGTGTTGTGTTTATTTTGGACACTTGGAGCAATGTTTCTTCCAGTCCTATTGCTTATCTGTGTCTTGGTAGGTGATACATTTCTGTGAATGAAGGTACTGGCTGGGTGTGAAGTTCCCTTCCTTCATCAGGAGGCTACTGATGGCCCCTCTCCCAGCCCTCTGTCCCTCCTCCTACACACCCTGAGCCCTGTGGAAGGCCCTCATGCACAGTGAGTGTCTTCACTGTCCTAGTCCTATAGCCAGACACGTAAGAACTGGGATTCCATCCTGTGCCTAAGACTGGGAACCAGAAAGGAGGAGAAATGAGTTTCAGGGAGAATCAGAGGAGAAAACCGAGGAGGAAACCAAAAGAATGTAGACAGGGCCTACGGTGTGCCAGAAGCCTCCCCAGGCATCATCCCCAGCTGCTGCCTGAGGGGCTGCTGCAGGAATATCATCACCGTGGTCCAGATGGAAAGCTGCCCGACTGCAACTGAACCCTGAACCAGCTGTCAGATAAGACAGGATGGAGCAGGCAAATCCAGAAGCCAGCAGGTGATGGGAAGGGATGGAGGAAAAGACAGCTGCAGACACCGGAGAGGAGGGAGGTTCAGAGCACTCAGGGGGACAGGCAGACGGAGCAGGGAGCTCACGGACCCGTGGAGAAGTCCAGGGTAAGCCCATGCCCCCAGGCTGGGCCTGTCCTGTGGCACTCCCTGTGGCACTCCCCGTGTCCTGGCAGAAGGGTGCCCAGCAGGGCAGAGTCTGCTCTGTGCTCCCGGACCACAGCCCAGACTTGGAACCAGCTCCTCCCTAGGAGCCCCTGGCTGGCCCAAGCTAACAGGGCCATCAGGGCTGCCAATCCCAGAAGAGGTGGGGCTGCCTCTCAAGCTAGGACTTGACCTTCCGCTGCTGCCCCGGGAGTGGCAAGTCTGCAACCCTGACTTGATTAACATTTAAATGCCATTTGGTGTGAGGAGGAGGAGGAGGGGGAGGAGCGGGACTGGAATACACCAATCTCAGAGGGAGCTGGAGCTGGATCCGGAGCTGGATGGGGAGCAATGGGGCTTTAGTTGAAGGTGAACTGGTCTCTGAGGTCAAGGTGGCCAGGAGGCTAAGGGATGTGGCAGGCCTTCTGTCCCTTCTCATGGCCTCCAGCCCTGCTCTGCCCCAGCCCTTTGTGCATTTCACCAAGACTGAGGGACGGTCTCTATCAGGTGCTTATTGGACCATATTGTCTGAGGTGTGGGCTGGACTGCAGCTCCCGAAGTGACTTAGCCCAGCCTCAGTGCCCTCCGCACCCTCTGAAGCCCCCCTTGGCCTCCACTCCCCTCTCTCCCTCCGGGGAAGGACCTGCCCCTCCCAGCAGGGGCAGCCACTAGACCAGCTCTAATGGGCCAGGTTGCTCCCCGCCTGGGCATCTCTGAGGGGAGTCTTCCCATTGAGGCTTAAGCAAAGTCTTTAAAAGCCACTTAAAGTGTCCTTGATGAGCGGAAGTGATCCCTAAGGAGGGAAACGGCCAGAATAGAACAGGGGGGAGCCACAGGGCCAGTCAGCCTCTCCCACTCTGCACTTGGGTGGGGCCCGGACCCACTCCAGACCACCCTCTAGAGCCAAGTAGGGGTGCAATTGTAAACTAAGCAGGCTAATTTTGTTAACCGCAGCAGCTTGATTTGCATATCCAGGAGGATTCTTGTCCTAGGAAGTCATTATCACAAAAGTCTAAAGAACTTGCTAATGGGGCAGTGTTTACCCCAGCCTGCCCACGTGGCCCCTAGCCTAAGGCATCCCTTCCCTGGAAGAGCAGGAGCCAGTTGGGTAGGGGGATGGTGGAAAAGAGCAGCAGGGAGCCTCAAACGCAACCAGAAACCCCATTTAGCGATTTTAATTCTGAAGCATCCTTTTAACCCTCCATATCCAAGGTTAGTTCTTGGTTTAACTCTGCCCTTTGGATAGATATGTTTGCTGAGCCAGATCCAGGGCAGGAAACGCAACACTTCCAAAGATCAACACCCTTGTGGAAATGCAAAAGTACCTGTACAAATGACAGCGGGCTTTCCTGTACCAACAGCCTCCTCAAGCAGAATTGTCCAGGCTTAATATACGTCTGGCATTGCTGGGGGCCTGTGAGGTGCTCCTAGTAATAACTAGCAGGTAACGACACCTACCCATGTGCTCCCCTTTGTCCTCACACTCCCATAGGACAAAGCTAACATTCCCAAGCAGACCCACAGAGACTGAGGGTATGAGCAAGGGTGGGTGATTTTTTTCACAATCACAAAGCTTGCGTAGCTACAAAGCTCAGTCAGTTCTGCCTGTGTCCCACTAGTGGTCCTTCTGAACTTATCTGCAGACT
>NW_003852407.1:14704495-14717905 GCF_000181295.1 Otolemur garnettii
CTGCCTGGGTCTCAGTTTCCTCATCTGTCCTCATTATGGTGATAAAATCAGTACTACCACCCTACTTGTTGTGTGGACGGCTAGAATAAGTCCTGGCACACAGTGAGTGCTCACCCATGATGTTGTGAACTGAAGACCCCATCACTCAGGGGGTTCTCCACTTGAAGGGCCCTGCAGAAGGCCTTGGTGGCAGGCTGTGCTCAGCAGGCTGGTTCCTACACAGCTGATGGGTGTCCGTGTCAGGCGAGGTCTCTGACCAGCAGTGATGACTAGGCCTCTGGAGCACCCCAGACTCCATCCTTGAGTTAGATGGAGAGAGCCCATGGTGGTGGTGGCCAGAGATTGGGAAGGGGTATCAGGCAGGCAAAGCTGAGCAACCAGCATCCAGATGGCTGATAACTGCTAAGCCAGAAATGGCCACTGACCAACCCTCCCCAGGCAGCACTGAGGTCCTCCTTCACCGGTGGGCGGAGTCAGGTGGGCGGAGTCAGGTGGGCGGAGTCAGGTGGGAGCCTCATCTGCCTGCTGCTTATTCTCCACCCATTCAACAGGTGTCTATTGAGCTCTTCCTATGTGTGGGCCACAAGGAACAAGTCAGGCACCTTATATGCCCTTCTGGGTCCCATGGTCCACCAGGCAACCAGGAGCTGAGTCAGCACCAGGCTACAAGCCAAGGGAGGGCCTGCCGCCTACAGGCCTTCATGTGTCCTGCATCATAACCCCCTGCCCATGTTCAGCAAAGATTCTCAGCCAGGAGTAAAGCACACTGGGCTAGCTGAGGAGACCACAAACAAGACAGGGGAGCCTCGGAGGGCTCTGCCTCCCTGTCAGCCTCACCCCAGCCTCTCTGCTCTTCCTCATCCTGCTGCTGCTCCCTGTACGCAGGGTCTCACCTTCCCTGCCTTTGCCCCTGCAGTCCCCTCCGCCTGCAACACACTTAGGTCCTCACGGGCCTGCAGGGTCCAAGCTCAAACCTCAACTCCTTGGCACCCCTTGCCTACACCTCTAGACCCTCTTCTAAGGCTCCCACTGGGCTCTGCACAAACCTCTGTGATCCCCATCAGCATTTCAGGCTAAAAGGGCACCAGTGTGATGAATGAGACCAGGGGTGGATCCCAGGAAGGTGAAGAATGGGTGGGGGCAGCTTGGGCCTGGTGGAGGGGAGGGTCCAGGAAAGTGGAAGAGGAAGGGTGCAGCAGGAAGGCCAGGCAGTGCTGAACAGAGGCATGAGGCATAGACACCTGAACCCCAGCAAGATATCAATGCTTGGCATAGAACTGGGAGTGGAGAGATCTAAGGTGGTGTCTGAGAGACCATGGTCAGAATGTGGCCTCACTGGGCACACTCCTTATGGGTCTTTTCTGCAGTATCTCTCAGGAATTTTGAGAGAACAGCCCTCAAGTGAGTGGCCACTCCTGGCCCACAGGGAACCCTCCCTTGATGTTGGTCCTGCAGAAACGGGTCCTTCATGTGCCCAGAGGTCCAGGCTCTGTCTCCACCTCTCCTTCTTTCCTCTCTGCACCTATGTCCTTCCTGGGACCTCCCTCCTCACATCCTCTGTGCCTCTCCCTGGGCCCTTGATATGTACCTTCATTCTCTGTCTCTGTGCCTCTCCCTGGGCCTCTGTTACCACGTTCTCTGCTCTGTGCATCTCTCCAGGCCCCAGCTCTGCACCCTCATTCTCTTTCTATGCCTCTCCATGGGCCCCTGATCTGAACCCCTGTTCTCTCTGTGCCTCTCCCTGGGCCTCTGATCTGCACCCCATCCTCTCTCTCTGCCTGCCCCTGAGCCACTGATATGTGCCCCCATTCTCCTCCCCTTTTGTCACTCTCCCTTCAATTATCCTACACAGAAGAGAAAAATATTTTATTTCTTGTCTTTATTAAATTAAGTTTTATGTTCCCTGTTTTTCATTTTTAAAGTGGGTAAGTGCCACCTATATTTTTCCTATTAAAAAGCAAACCTCAACAGAGTGGCTTTGATGGCCCCCTGGTGGTTCTGTGTATTGGTCAGTGGTTCTTGATAGAAAAAAAGAAGGTAGGGGATGTTCTCCTTGGCCATGGGGCTGCCATGCAAGTCAGAAAATAAGAGGCCTCAGCACAGCCAATGTACCATTTCCAGAGAGCCTCTGGTGACAACAGGCTGTGGCCAAGACTCAAAACAGAGGCTCCGCCCCATGCCCTTGGCACAGGGCTCCCCAGCAACCCAGCAGGGGCCTGCTGAGTCCGGGCTCCTGACTGTGTCAGCCCCAGGGGGCAGTGGGACAGGGCCCAGGGAGGCCAGTCTTTGGGGAAGTGGAGGTGAGCAAAGTGTTCAGAAACCCACCTCCATTGGGGAGCCTGCCTGGACTGATACCACCCACTCCAGTCATGGCACTCTGTCCCTCGGGTCCATATTTTCAGTTTCAAGTTGACAGTTCATTGTGTGCACATGCACACACACAAATATACACACTCAGGAAAATCACATCCATGTCTGGACACAATCAGGCAATCCCACGGGGATTCATCTTCTCAAACACACTCACGTGTGTGTACGTACTCATAGACAGGCAGACACCAGTACTGAGGTATACATTCTTAGGTACACCTGCACACCACGCGTCCCCACGTAGGTGCAGTTGTTCTCCTAGACAGAATCACATAGAAAGCCCCTCATACCTGAAAACAAGTCAGACACGTCCAGACATGCACACACACACGCATGCATGCACACACACACGCATGCATGCACATACACATGCACATGCACGCACAAACACGCAGGAGCACAAGTACACTGCACACGCGTGTGCACAGACACACGTGAGTACACACAAAGCACAGGCATACAAGTGATCAGCTTTATGACCCTAGACCCCCTGCTCTTGGTCTCCAGAGAAAGCAGTGCTGGAAACCAAAGGCTTCTTCTTTACTGTAACATCTTTCCACAGGCAGAGGCCTCTCTGGGGTCTAATTGCTATTTTCCTGGCTCCCACCATAACCAGAATTACCAAAATGATCTGAAGAACAGAGCCACCATTTAGAGCCTTTACAAACAGGTTCAGCAGCAGCTTCTGGTGGGACAGGGAGGCTGGACAGAAGGCATGATGGGAAGGTCTAAGCAGGCCCTTCCCCTCCTGCCCCCTGGGCCTCCAGATGTCCTACAGAGTACCCTCCTCTCCTGCAAAGCTCCCACAGCCATAGGGTGAGGATTCTGGGCAGCAGAAGCTGAAAGGGGACCATCCTATCCCTAAAAGGCTCCAATTTGAGCCTGGCTCAAATTCACAAGGATTTGCTGAGAGAATACATGTTTCCCTACCCACAAGGACCAGAATGTTTTCCAGGTTGCATTTGTTTGTAGCCAAACATGGTCCTGGAAGAAATAGTCTAGACATGTATGTGTACTAATGGAGGCATCCCTCAGGTCTCCCAGGCACCCCAGATTGGATGGCCATGTCCAGGCCCTCTGCACCCACTGTCTGATGCTGTCCTCCTCATTCTGCAGGGCTTCATTCCCCCTGACAATGAACTTGGAGGGTGGACAGCACTTGGGTGAGGCTGGGCTTGTTTTGCCTTATTCTGTGTTGCTCATCTAGACTCAGTTTGACTGTCGGAAAATGGGGATGATGGTACCTCTGCGTACAGGCCCTGGCACACTCCCTAGAATATAGCTCTGCTTAGTTCAGTTCCTCCCCTAAGAGTCTACGTCCTTAGGCAAAACATTTCAAAACTCATGTCTCTGGCTCTGATCTATGTTCTAAGAACCAGCCCTTAGTACAATACTGGTCTACTTGACATTTCTGCCTAAAGCCTGAGCAGAGCTAAAAGCAAACTCATAACTCCCCTTAACAACATCTCTGCCAGCAAGCCTTTGGGGCCCCTTAGATGGCAACTGGTTACTCCCGCACACTGACCCAAGCCCCGTCATCCTCCCATCTGCAGGCTCCTTTCAGGAAGGTCTCATCTGATTCCCCAGCTCCAAAGCTCCCAGTCCTCCCTACCCTCCCCAGCACTCACTGCCCTCTGCACACCCTTCACCTCAGACCCTTCCATGTGACCAGCCTCATCCCTGCATTGCTGCCCCACCAGGGAGTTTTACTCTAACTATAAAACTGTATGCCCAACCAAGTTTACCTCTGTCCACCTAAAAGGAAGGCAAAATTACTGTAAGTAGCTAGTTTATTTGGGCCAAGTTTAAGGATTGCAACTGGGAGCATGGGTTCAAATTGCCCTGAAAATACATTCCAATTAGCAGCAGTTGCAAGTGGATTTGTTAAAGGAGAAAAGAAGGGACAGGAAGTGAGTAACACAAAGTTGTTTGTCGGGAGTTCTCATTGGTTTACAGAAATAGCATTGATGAGTGATTGGCTAACATTGTTAAGCTATAGTGCATGGGTGATAGTGTTTTGTGTAGCATTATTAGGTTAATTTATGACTGTCTGTGGCAAGCAGTTCCAAGAAATAAATCCTTGACTCTAAGGGGCATGAATGTGGTTTCATTTGAACATCTCTCTGGGTCTGATAATTAAGAGGACTTTTCTTCCTCAGATAAAAGTCCTGTCTTTTCTCACCCCTGGCCCTCAAGAGCCTCAAGAAAGGATCTTATCCTACACGTTCTTGCAGGCTCAGCCTCTGGCCCATGCGGGCACCAATGTGGCAAGGCGCTGTCCTGCTTAGGGCCACCTCTGTGGCTTAGCATCTGTCTTTCCCTGGATTCGTCGGTGCCTCCTTCTGGGAGCCTTTCCTATTGGAGCCTCCTCACCCTCCTCAAAGTGGCAACTTTCATCCCCTGAATAATTCCAGATTCTGACCTGAATTTGGTCACTAGGAATAGTGCTAAAGGGAACACCAGCTCCAGGACTCTGGAGCAGACCCATTTCTTTTCTGAAGAGTGGGGAGGAGGTGGTGTTGAAGACAAATGGGGCAGAGGTATAAGCTCCCAGGATGGTCCCCACATGAGGTAAACCCTCAGAATAGCAGCCATCCTGGTCACTCAGCCTGATGGCTTGCTTTGGAGGTGTGGTCCTGGCCTTCCACAGAAGGAAGGACACCTGTAAAGCCATGGCCTGGGCCCCTAGCCTTGGGGCACCCAGGATAACAGTTGATGTTTAAACTGGCAGGAAGGAGGATGCTGCCAGCATCACACGGTACACACTGCTGGTTTCAACTGTGGCTGGGGCCCAAGAATTCAGGGACTTGAATATCTAGACAGTGCTTGCTGTGCTAACTTCACCTGCTGGCTGCTCCTGTGGCTCCCCAGAGCTGCTTCCCATTTGTAGTGAAAATTATTCTTGAAAGCTTTGTTTCTGGACGCTGGCTGAAGGCTCAATATCAGGGTAAAACCAGCCCCTTCATATCAATAGCAACCTTCGGGGGGCAATCAGACAATCGGAGTTGAGGACTCAGATGATCAACTGGAAACCTGGGTAGGAGGTTCAGAGCAGGCGGAATCATCTGAAATGTTTTGGGGCAGTGGGCCTGAAGATATAGGCAGGAGGAGAAGGAAGAGGCATTATTTCTTGGAGAGGAGGCCACATGTACATAATGTGTATAAATGTATATAATAATCATTAGCAGCGATTCAGCTGTCTGCCGCTGGTTTGCAAGATAAATTGCATTAATCAACATGATGCCTTCAGAACTTTTGGCGAGTCGTTTCTTATGCTAATTGGGCCACTTAAAGTAGACTGTCATTGCACCAGGATCTCGGCTGTCAAGACAATTACTGGACTGTGCAAGCCCCTCCCTCCCAGCCCCCTTTCTCTCCCACCAGCACCTTTGCAGTTTTTAAATATAATATTAATGAGAAGAGCTATGCTAATTACCTGGCCAAAAATAAAACCCTGAAAGAAGAAGGGGGGAAGTGGGTAGGGATGTGACTGACAGGGACAGGGAGACGTGGGTCACCTTGAAGGCTGTATGGAGAAGCTCTCTGAGTGGGGGCTCCTAGAGATCAGACATGGGCCAAGCCAGAACTCTGGCCTGCTGCCCCGCTGGGGTGGAGTCCTGCCCTGACTCCTACCCTCTCTCCTTGCTAACCCTCAGAGCTACATGAACTCTGGATCTGGGCATCCCAGAATCCTAGGGTCTTGGGTAAGATAATCCCACAAGCCCAGGATCAGACATTTCCAGCCTCTAGACTCTGAGAGATGAACAATAAAGACCTTTAAGAGGCCATCTGATTTGAGTCTAATTTTCTGAAAAGATCCTCCAAACAAACCACTGATCAAGCAAAGCCAAGTTCATTGCCTATCTCAGGAAGAGAAGGCAACCATCACCTTGGTGGTCTTAGGGAAACTCAAAAGGGGAAGGTATTTGTAAGGTTGAATGGTTGAAGATGGGTGCTTGGGTGGGGTCTGGGTTGGGATGGGCCCATGACAGAATGGTCTAGAATGGGTGCACAGAGCAAGGCAAGGTTTTTGAGCAGGTAAGGATGAGTAAATAGCCATTCACAGGCCAGCGGGTGAGCGATCTGTTGTGAGAGGGAAAGCTTCAGTGGTTTAATATTCAGAAACGTGGATTTTCAGGAAGTTCTGGAAAAAAAGTTATTTGTGTTTTTCTCTTCCTGGGAAAGAATTCTCTGGACAGTGAAGTGGTGTCATGTGAGCACTCTTGGTCCACATCTGAGAAGCTGTGTCTGCAGGCAGTTTATCCTCAGTGTCTGCCTTTGTCAGGGTAGAGACAGGGCCCCGCCCTCTTCATCTGCCTGGCCCTGACTGCTAAAGGCCCTGCTTCCCTCTAACTGAACTCTATCGAATCTTGCTCCCTGACCTATCCTTCTGCTAAATTCCATTGCCACTATACCTGGCTTTGGAACATTCCTCCGTCACCTTGCCTACTCAATCCCCTCCTCCTGGGGGCTACCAGAGTGACCCTCCTGGAGAGCAAGTCCATCCATGTCACATGGCCCAGCGAGCCCAAGCCTCCTCCATCAGCTCACTTCCCCGCCCCTGTGAAGGCTATCCAGCACCCAGCCCCTGCAGGCCCCCACCCTCTGCTCCTCTCACCACGGGGTCTTCTGTCCCTGGACTTGGCACCTGCTGTCAGGCTTCCCAAATGCCCTCTCAACCTCTTGCTCCTGGAAAAGTCCTGTTTGTCCTTCAGGAATCAACTGCACTAGCCACCCCGGAGTAAGTCCTAGGTCACTCGCTACCTTGCCGTTCTGATGGGCCTGGCTCAGCTGCTGCCAGGGTCTCAGTTCGCTGCCTGCATTGCCGGTTTAAGGGTAAGGCCTTTGTCTCATTCCAGACACATCTTGGTGCTTAGCACAGTGACAGTCTATCCTTCGTGCCCTAATAAGTACTTGTGGGGTAAATGAGTCCGTTTTCCCACTTTTGCCTTTTGAACAAAAAAAGAAAAAGAAAAAGAAATCCTTCCTTAGGCCTGCTGTACTCCCTTGTCTTCTAATTCATGGCATTGCCTCCTGGTTCCCTCCTTCCTCCATAAACCCACTGTAGAAAGGACCCTGCCACAGCCAGCGTACTGCATCTCCAAACCAACAGGCCCCTTCAGGCCTCAGGACTTCTCCAGTCACCTCTGCTATGCTTCTTTTAGATTCCAAACAGATATTCCCAGAGCAGGGACATGATAGTCCCTGCTCTTGATCCAAGTTCAGGTCAGAAGGGCAGGGCCCCCCTCAGGAAGATGGGAACAGTACAGATCCACCCCCCTGTTTTCTGACTTTGTTCCCATGAAGTATGAGTTACCCTGGACCCAGGTCCAGCACCTCCCTCCTGCTCCTGGTCCCCTGGTGCTCTCTGTCTCCACCCCAGCGGTGGTTGTCTTTTCCCAGGGCTCTCTTCCTACCTCACAAATGTGCCACCTTAGCACTTTGTTACTGCATACATGAGAGTCCCTCCCCACTGCCGCTGGCCTCTGGGGCAGTCATCATGACCCCTGCCAGCACTCCCCTCCCACTGGTAGCAGCTGCCCTCTCTCCCAAGGCAGAGAGAAGGGCTGAGCCTTACCTTAGAAGGTATGTGATAATAAAAGCTCCTGGAAGAAAAGGAGGAAAGCAGGTGAGAAAGAAATAGAGGGGGGATCAGGAATGCTCCTGGGTGTTTTGTCTGCTGAGAGAAGCCACAAAGGCCAAGATCGGGAGGGAATTTTGCCCAGGAGGCTTTCCAATGCCACAGTCCTGTCCTTTGAGCTGCAAAGCCAGGCGGATGGAAAAGGGGAGATCCCACCTGGGTTCCAGGCTCCAGAGACTGTGTCATGGGGAAGCAGGGGTTATGGAGTGAGATGGTCTATGCCCAGGAGCCCCTGACCTGACCTGGAATGGACAGGTTCCAGTGTGGGGGCACATCCCTAGTCAGAAGGATGAAGGCTCTAGGAGGGAAAAAAGAAGGGACCAGAGTAGGTGGGGTGGGCTAGGAGCAATGTGGCAGGTGGTACCCACCTCTCCAGGTGAAGGGCATTTGACCCTGCTTAGGTGATGGGAGACTGAGGCTCGGAGAGGTCAGGTGGTAACTAACTGAAGTCTGGTCTTTTTCCAAAAAGAAGTTTAGAGAAGAAGTGAGGGTAGCACCTGTGTGGGTAGGGCGCCGGCCCCATATACCGAGGGTGATGAGTTCGAACCCAGCCCCGGCCAAAACTGCAACAAAAAATAGCTAGGTATTATGGCGGGTGCCTGTGGTCCCAGCTACTTGGGAGTCTGAGGCAAGAGAATTGCCTAAGCCCAGGAGTTGGAGGTTGCTGTGAGCTGTGACACCGCAGCACTCTGCCAAGGGTAATAAAGGGAGACCGTCTCTGAAAAAAAAAAATAATAAGAGAGAGAAGAAGTGAGAGAGGACAGCAACATGCCCAGATATATAGGGGACATGAGACAGGGAGGTGGGGGTCCAGAGCACAGACCCCCAGCACAAATCTGTGCACACACACCTGCCTGCTCAGGACTCAGGATCCTGCTTGCAGAAAGGAGGCCCCAACTTGGATTAAGCCTTAATCCAAGGACCTCTGGGCAACTCCTGCCATAGGCCAAGCCACAGCAGACAGGCCAGGAGGGTCAAACTGCTCCATGGCTACCCCCAAGCCCACATGTGCTGCTAAGATTTGCCCTACATGTTGTCCTCAGAGACACCACCCTGCCTGGCTCATCTATGCAGGGTGCCTAGGGCCAGCCAGGGCCGCAGACAGGGTGCTCAGGACAGAGGGAAGGGAGGGGCAGGGCCACAGAGGCACCTCCAGCAGAGAGCAGAGAGCGTGCAGCTGCCTCTGGGCTTCTTGCACTGAAGACCTTCCTGGAGCTGGAGCCCCCGGAAGTCTGGCAGTTTGAGTGGCTGAGAGGCAGGGGCCTCTCTGGGACACTTTCCAGGATAAAAGCAGACACACAGGCATAGGAAGCCTAGCGCAGGAGTGCGGGAGGGAGCTCACATGCCCCTTATTAATAAATGAATAACTGGCCCAGTGTCCCCTTGACAGATGAGCAGAGCAGCACATCAGCATCTTCCACGTGAGGGTCGTGGATAAATCTTCCCCACGTGGCCACTGTCACCAGCTCTTGGCCAGGGACGGTGGGGTGCAAGGGAGACCTTAGAGACTCCCACACACACCCCCACCCATGCTCTGGGGCTTCCTTCTTCTCTTCCCAGCCCACAGGAGACTCCAGCCCTCACCCTCAGAGCCCCCGAAGGCTGTGGTTGAGCACTGGCTGCTCAGACCCTGACCGCACCTCCAACACCCTCCACCTCACCACCCAACGCTCTCTCCCTCTCCTCTCCTCCCCCCCACTCTGTTCTCCCCAGTGCCATTGCAATAGGACACCCCTGGTGTGACCCGGGGCATGTAGCTGTGCCATATACCTCTCCCCTGCTAGGCTCTGTCCACCCCCAGGGCCTTTGAATAAACAGCTCCCACTGCCCAACCTCCCATCTTCTCCCACCCCCTACTGTCTCGCTGGCCTGGCCCTCATAGTCACCTCCTCAGTCGTGCCTTCGCCCACTACCTGTCTACACTGTGCATCCCGTTCTCTGCCCCTGCCCCAGAGGCACTTGCCTAATTGTTGATGTTCATACACCTGCCCCTCTGCCTCCTAGCACATCCTCACCAAGGCAGCTGCCCCACCCGGGCTGGGAGGTCCATCCGTAACTGGCACATAGTTTGTGCCCACTAGACCTCAGACCTAGGACGACTATAACCAGCTGGTTCCACTCTGCACCATTCCTGCTCTTCCCTCAGGGCCCAGGGGTCCAGAGCCACCCCGACTATAACCAGCTGGTTCTACTCTGCACCATTCCTGCTCTTCCCTCAGGGCCCAGGGGTCCAGAGCCACCCCTTCCCCAGGCTCCCCAGAGAGGCTTCTTCTCCCTGACCTGTCCTGTCCTGGTGTGAGTATGTCACCACCCAAGAGTGTGCACGTTATAGGGGCCTGAGACTCCTCCAAAAGGGTGATGCTCTAATGCTGGCGCACTGGGCACTGGGGCAGGCCCGGTGGGGACAGGCAGGGCAGGGGCTGTTCTCCACTGGAAGGGAGTACCTCACTCAGCACATGTAGGAGGCGGCTGTGGACAGTCCCTGATCCACGCCCCAGAGATGGCCTTCATGCAGGCCAGGGGAACAAACACAGCATAGCTCTCCCCAGGAGGGCGTCATTGGAGTAATCAGTTTTTTAATTACTAGTAATTAAATGTGTGTAACCTGCCCAGCTGCCATTTCAGGAACTGGGACAGAACTCCTGGGGGCTCCATGGGTCAGACACATGCTGGGAGTGGAAGAGCTCCCTCAAGCGCCTGGGCCCTGAGGAGGGGAGGAGGGTGAGTGGGAATGGGCAGAAGTCCCCCAGGTGCCAGGGGCCAAGCTCAGGAGTATGTAGAGGAGAGGCTATGACGGACCTTAGCCTCAGGGTCCCCAGCCTCCCTGGGACCTGTTTCCATTCTCCCTTCAGCCTGGAGCAGCAGGAAACCTGCTCAAACTGCGTGTGCTTGCAGGGGGATCCCCACCTGAAGTTCCCCCAAGTCTTCCAGGGCGCCAGGAACTCCCGAGTGAGTCCTCCACTGGATCCCCAGGCTACCAATCCACAGGGCAAGAAGTCTGCCTCACCCCTCAGTAAAGCCTCCATTCCTTTAACATCAATGACCATCTACCATGTGTTGCTTGTTGTGACAGATGTCTCCAAGGCCATGTACCAGCCCTCAGGGGAGCCTGCATTCCCCCACACCCAGGTCCATGGGGAGAGGCTGGCTCTGGCCAGAGCTGACTCGTGGCTGCCTGGTCTTGCCCTCCGCAGCACCCTGTCATCTCTGCCTCTCTCTACCTCTGGCTCTTTGACCCTGTCACTGTCCTGCTTTCCTCCCCACCTCTCTCCTTCTTCACTTTGTGATGCTCTCTACCATTTAGGGTCTTTGGCAGAACAATTAAAATGAGCAAAAGGCAAGCTCCTGCTTCCTTACAGTTCTTACTTGGGGGATGGGCTGGTGCAGGCAGCCCCTGCTGGGCTGACTTCTGGCCTAGCCTAACAGGGCTTTATTTAAACCCATCCTTGTAGGAGCTTTAATAGCCACAAGACCTGGGCACCCCAGCCCTTTCAGAAACACCCCAAGGAGCCCAAACTTCACTCCCCTCTCCACCTTCCTTTTCCAATTCTCCCTCCTCAGTGCACCCTCTATCCTGCAAACTGGACTGGGGTAGCCTCTGAACTGACAGGCAGAGGGCTCAGCGGTGGGGGAGCAGCACTTGAGGCCATAGTCATTAATGGGATCAGTGAGTATGTGCTCTTCTCTTTGAGGAAAGTGGGGGAAGATTTCTGTGTGCATCCCTAGGGGAATGAAATCCAGGAGGCTGTAAGGCCACCAACAAGCTGTGCTGCCAAGGCGTGTCCCCTCTCCCTGGAGCCGTTTCTCTCATCTGTCAAACAGGAACGGTGACAGCGCCTGTCTTCAGGTTCACAAGCATCTACGTGCCTCTGAAACCCCTTGCCCAAGTGTAACACAGGGTTAGTGCACAGATAGCGAGACACAGTGAAAAATACAGAGTGCCGAGCATGTGCACATGGTGATTCAGGCTCCTTCTAACTCCGGAGCAAGCTTTCATGGCTCACATCAGAGCATTTTCTCGCCTTAGCAACAGCCAGTTCTTCCAGAGTCTACCTGTAGTTCCTCCTGCTACAACCAAGGAATAGTGCTGCCTTTGTATATTTGCCTAGAAAGCAGACGACTCACCTTTGGATCTTACAAACAGCCCCAAGGAGCCACTGTACTCAGTGTTAGCTCTTTCTCCCCTGCCCCCTTGCCCCATGGCACCCCAGTGCTCTACCACAGCCTGCCAAATCTCCAGGAAGTCACTTGTCCTCTGTCCCAAGGGCTGCTTGCCAGGTGTGAGCCAGCAAGCCTTCCCTCAGCACTGGTTCCCTGGAACCCTGCAAGGCAGGCAAGTGGAGGAAAGTGCTTCTCAATGATCTGGTACTTACCTGGGGCCTACCCTGGGTACCTGGCCCATGCTGGGCACCTCCTGCCCTGCAGGACTCAGTCTCTCGAGGAGGATTCACAAGTGAACCATACCAGGCAGGTAGTTGCTGAACAGTGTGGATCCAACAGTTCTAGGCAATGGGTGGTCAGAGAAGGAGCAAAATGGGGGTTGGAGGGCCAGAGGGTCAATAATGGGAGATCTAATGGGCATCCTGGAGAAGGGGCTCTTAGATAGAAGTCTTTGAAGAATGGGTAGGAGTTTGGCTGCAGAGAGACCATTCCTGACAAGGTAAAGAAGGTGGGGAGCAAGCCACAGTAAGGGGTGGCAGACAGTTGGGGTAGGCAACGTGGCAGGAGTGAAAGATGAGGGCTTGAGGAGTGGGGAGTCTGTATAGGGTCAGCTACAACGCGCATGCACATGCCATCTTGTCTGCACACAACTCTCAGAGAGCCTGGGTTTGCAGGGAATGGGACCTGGACAGTGCCCAGGTGGTCATGGCAGGGAGAGGATGTGATATGTGCAGATTGGCCCCTCAAAATACACACAACAGTGCCCAGACTGCAGTCAGGCAGTCCCACCACATACACACATGTACACACAGACTCCCAACCCCTCCCCTGAGGAGGTGGGAGGCCGGAGATGGTACACAAAGCTTACCTGGCCCAGAAGTCTCATACTGCACCCTGGCGCCATCTGGTGGTTATGTGCAGCAGCGTGCTCTCCAAGGCTGACTTCTTGGAGCCTTAGGATGTTGGGATGCTAAACTGGGCAGTGGCATCCTCCTCCCCCCACTCCTCATCTTCTCAACACACACACACACACACAATCCTCAATGGCTCATACCCAAATGCACACAGGCCCTCACAACAAAACTGCAGACGCACAGGGACGCAGACCCAGTTATGCCTAGCCACACTTCTTTTCCACATCTTCTCACCAAATAAACTTCAGGAAAGAAGGGCAGGAAATACCGTTAATAGCCCAGCCTGAGCATAACCACAGCGATTTTCTGTGTGTGCCCTGCAGT
>NW_003852407.1:14718611-14720717 GCF_000181295.1 Otolemur garnettii
CTGCTCAGGGAAGGTTGCTATCTTTATGGCACTCTGGGCCTGGACTGATGGCAGGGAACAGGAAGCCTCAGGATGCAGAGAGGCCGCCGTGTGTCTTTGTGCGTGTGCACATGCAAGCACGTGCATGTGCTGTTATTTCTCCCCAGTCTAAATGCCTATATGAATGAAAAATGGCCACACCCTCCCAGGACAGAATTGCGAGGGATGGCTCTAAGAGACAAGATCAAGGGGGCTAGAGGAGGAGGAAAGAGGCCGGGGCGTGGCACCTCAAATGAGCTCTAATCTCCTTTACCTGAGAGGAGACTGGGATACACACACACACCCCAACACCAAACCCCACAGTGCAGACAGTGCAGCCTGCAGACACCTATGCACAGATAGTCGACCAACAAGGAGAGCTTGTGGGTCCTGGCAGAGAGACCCAGATCAGTCTGAGAGAGGCGGGGTCATTAGGACACACTTCCTGGAGTAGGATCTTGAGCCTACTTGTAGCAGGAATCCATTAGAGAGATAAGTCACCTCTAGGAGGCAAGCATGGTTAGACGGAAACTTCACATCCCTGGCTCCCCGGGACACCTTGTCATTGTACAATCCTAGCATCAGAAGGAACCTAAGGGGTCACTGGTCCAACTCCACCTCAGGCAGGGTCCCTCTGGACATGCTAGACAGCAGTGCACAGCTCTGCAAGATGGAGCATGATGACGAGACAGAGGACATTCTCAGAAATTTGAGGCATCTCCTGTCTTTGTTGGACCAGGATAAGCTCCCAGTTTGTCTGCCCAGTTATGAGGCATTGCTGTGTCCTCACCCTCAGAATGAGGTGGAAGACCCTTGTTCACTCCACTTACCATTTTCCAGGCCTTAGAGACAGTGTGCTGTTCCCACTCCTGCACAGGCTGAGTGGCCCCACCTCCTTTAATCCCCTCCCCAGAAAGTGGCTTCCAGACACTTCCCCTAGAAACTGGGTCCAAATGGACATACTTCTGCATCTGCACCCACTGTCTATATTCACCTAAATGTTTCATGTTTCATCCCCGTGTCGGCCAAGGCCCAGACCTCCCATCCTGTCAGCACCAAGTGGAGTCCTGAGCTGGTGGCAGTGTGGACACTTTCTTCCCACTCTGCTCTCTGGGTTCACCCCGGGGGCTTCTGATGACATGGACCAGAGTCCAGGCCTCTCCCTGCCAGGCTCCCAGGAGACACACAGCCACACTCATAGAACATGGGTATTCTAATCATGAGGGATAACCAATCATTCCAATCATTCCAATCTGTTTCCTGAAGGTTACACCGGCTTTCTTACCTACTTGCCCCACTGAGACCACACCAGTGAGTCTCAAAGGCTAGGCTTGCCCACCAAGGTGGTTCTCATCCCCACTTCTACACAAACCAATTGTACTAAAGAAGAGAAAGTAGGTATCACCTGTATGCTTATGTGGGGACTAAACGATGCGAGTCACAAGGGGCTTAGACTTTAGCTTAGTACCAAGGAGGGCACGTCTGATAGTCAGAGACAGCTGACTCACAGGGGAAATGAGCTTCCCTTCAGAGGAGGTGTTCAAGCCAGGGCTGCCTGAGCCCTGGAGGGTGCTGTGAGATGCTGCCAGTGTCCCATGGGTGGTGGGATTAGAGGCTTTGCATTTTCTCTGAGTCTGCGATTCACTGTCACTGTCATCTGCGGTGGCATTCTTCAAGAATAAGAGTCTTTAACATGAACATGTGAGAGGATCTGACAGGCCCAAGGTTCTCAGTCTGGCAGGCCCTGGTATAGAAGACAGAGAGGGCAGGGACCACAAGGGTCCACCCTTCAGCCTGTGGGACTGGGAGATAGGAGAGGCGCTCAGCCCAGAAGTAGTCATCGAACAGATGACAGAATGAATGAGTTAGCAAGTGAATGAATGAATATCACCCACAAGACCATGTCCCCACAGAACCCGCTTCCTATCCCAAGGCCGGCCCCTAATTCAGAGAATGTGCAGGCTCCCCAGGGACTTCCCACCCTATGGAAGCCCAGCCTAGAGTCTTTTGAGAAGTGCTGTGACACTTCCCCTTGGATCCCAGAGTCTGTCACCTGCCTGAGGGGCCCCAGCTCAGCAGTGCTGAACC
>NW_003852407.1:14720985-14731644 GCF_000181295.1 Otolemur garnettii
CTGAAGGTTCATAGTGAGGAAAAGGCCTAACATGGCAGTGCTGATAAGGGTTAATAGGGTGACAGCATGTGGGGATACACTGATTGTATGGGGGACACAGAGGACTACAGAATCCCAAGTCACTGGCAATCCTGAGGCTGGGGCAGGTGTCCCTTGGGGAGCTCCATGCTGACTTTCTTCCCTCTACCGTGTGTCCACTTACTGACAGGGCATGAGCATGCCTCCACACAGGATGCATCCAGGCAATATCCAGAGCTCACATGCACGCTCACACAGTCCCATCCGCACATCCGTGTGTGGACCACACACAGCCAAGCTCAGGTGATCATCCTCCCTCCCACAGGCCTACAGGATGGCCCCAGTTCCCAGTCTAAGGATCCATCTAGGGACAAACACTCCCCTCCCCACACAGAGGGAGTGGCTTGGCATCAGGGTGAAATTTATCATCATTATCCTAATATCATCTCCAGGCTTGGCAGTGGCAGCCGCAAAAGAATACACCAAGGCTTAACTTGGGGTGCGCAAGACAGAGGCAGGAGATAGGAAATATGATTTATGATGGAAATCAATGCAATCATAATACTTTGTGCTCATAAAATCAGGCAGTGCCTCCAGTGTCCACACAGGCCTACTTCAGCCCTCCTGTCAAAGGATGCTGAGACCCTGCGCTCTGGAACCAGGAACGATGGAGGGACCCAAATGATAGCCACTGTCCACCTCCTTTCCCAGCCGTCTCTGGTGGCAGTGGAGGTGCAGGGCACTGTCCAAAGAGGAGGGTGGAGGGGAGCAAATGAACATCAAGCTGGATCTTGGGCACCATGCCAGGCATCGTTGCCCTTGTGGTTCACTCTGCTCTCAAAACCACCCCGTGAAGGTAGATGATATGTAAGTGTGTGCACACACACACGTGTGTGTGTGTGTGTGTGTGTGTATTCTACCTTTTGGGGATATACACATATATAGGAATATATATATGCACATATACAGTTTATATAGGGGGTGTATATATACCATATTTCTGTGTGTGTGTATACACACCTGTATTTTCAGGTTCATAAAATAGAGAGCTTCAGTGAATAAGTTAAGGTCAACCAGTCATGGCTGAGCAGGTCATGCTGTTCCCATAACATCACATGGCCTGGAGCCCAGCCTGGCATAGGTTATGGGGGCTGCCACGCCATGGGGTGTGAGGGAACACTCCCTCTGCCAGCCCAGCATCCAGAATTCCAATGTCCCTTTGAGTTAAGCTATGTTTTTCTCAGGTTATAAAATGTGGTAGTGATGACAATGATGGTGACAGAAGTGGTGACAACAGTGAGAGTGACAGTGGTGGTTTTTCAGATGTCTGTTGCTGATATTAGCAGGGGTCAAGGTCAGCACATACAGGCATCAGGGAGTGGTGAAGTTAAACTAGTTTCTGCTTCGTAACTTTTCCTGAAGAATGAAGCAGGAATTCGGTGCCCTGGTACAGTGGCCTGGGAGATTCAGAGAGGGTGGAGTGACCTTCCTCCCTGGTAGACTTGGACATAAGCATGCTCTATCACTGAGTGGCAAATCTCTCACTGGCTGGCAAACGACTTGTGCCAGAGATGAGGGAGGACAGATGACCTGGGGGAGGTGCCCACAGGCCAAGGGCGCCACCTGCAGGAGGTGAAGCCACAGAAACTGAGAACCCTCCTATAGGAGCGTGTCCCCTTCTGTCCTCCTAGAACAAGGCAGGGTTTCAGTCAGATAGAAAGAGGGAGCTGGCTCCCAGGTCAGGGCATCTCAGAAAAGGCCTTCAGGCTGCTCTGAAGGTCGGAGACCCTGAGGGAGTATGGCGGGCTCAGAGTGGGCTGGCAGGATCCCCCAGTCTCTCCACCACATCCTCCTCTCCTCCACTGGGGCCCAGGCCAACTGTGCAGCCAGCCTTAGTTTCCTGTGCCTATGTCCTTCTCCTCAACTTGCCCTCCCATGAAGGTGATTCCTGACTGCAGGGCCACCAAATGCCCATTTCTCATCAGCACCTCTGAGCCACTGAGGAAACAGAGACAGGTGATGCTGCTACCTGAGCAGGAGGAGGCCTTAGAAGGGCCACCAGGGAGCCCACCAGGCCTGCAGGTGAGAGCCACGAGAGGGGCTGAGCAGGGATGCGGCCAGGGCATGGGAGTGGCGATGAGATGGAGAGAAATGAAGCAGGACACAGTTCGGAACCCTGGGTCACAGGGCCAGCCCAGCAGCTCAGCCTGGGGTCAGGTGACAGCGCTGGCATTTCGAAGGGCACCTGGGGGCCTGCACCTGCCTTGACGAGACCTCAGGAGCTCGCTAGACTTTCCAAACCTAATTAGTGTTTAATGGTCTGGAGAGACACCGCATCCACCGTCGCCGGCCGCGCCACGCCGTCCAGCTTCAGGTTCTTAATTAACCTTTAAGGAGATGATCTTCTGGTGGCTGCCCCAGGAGGCCACATCCATCCCTGTTCGTGTGCACGCATGCTGGGCTGTAGGCTCTCTGGGCACACAACACAGTTGCGTAAAAGTCTCAGGGTGACTCCCACCTTAAAGCAGGTTTTTAGATACCCATCAAGGTGCTGTGGGGTTCTGCCCAGGACCAGGCATATTGAGGAAAAGCCATGCTGAGAGCAGCACGGGATAAAGGAAAGAAAAGATGAGGTGACCCAGGCACCCACTGTGGCTCTGAGAGTGCACATTCTGGCTGTGAGCTGACTGTGAGCAAGGCCTAGGGAGCAGAATGGGGCAGAGGGGAGCCCCAGTGCCTGCGGCCAGGGTGAGCAGCCCCCAGCCTGAGGAGATGGGTTCCAGTCTGTGGGCAGTGGAGGTGGGAGAGGGAGTTGTCACTGCTCAGGACTCAGAAGCGACCAGCAACCTGAAGGGGCAAAGAACATGAGACAACGGGGGAGGTGGGACAGTCTAGGCAGAGGGCTAGAATCAGGCTGGATTCTGAGCTGGGGGAGCAGAAGGTCTTGGGGATGTGAGTCCACCCCTGAGTGGTGGCAGTAACCTTCCAGGGACCCCACAGCTTCAGGGATTGCCAAGCTTTGAGCTGGCAGTCATGCCAGGGAGGATGACCAAGAGGCATCCAGAAGGTGTCGGGGAAAGAGAGTAAGGTGACAACAGGGATTTTGGATGGATCACCTCCATGGGAGGGCACGTTGAGGAGAAGGACATAGGCACAGTCTCTGAGGGGTAGAAGGGAGAGAATAGTAAGGGACCAGGTGCACCTTCAAGAGCCCTGCATTCTGGGGATGAAAAGGACCTGAACCGCCTGGCCAGACTCGGAGCAGAAGCATCCAGCTCAGACAGGGCATTCAGAGGAGACCCAGAGAGGGTGCCACGGAGGCAAGCAAGGGGCCAGCAGCACCCCTTGCTCACACATGCTTAACCATACATACACACCAGTCTCTCCTGTACCTCCACACACACACATACATGCATGCTCACTCATGCACTCACACGTAGTCCCTCGCCATGTGCTGCAGCTCTCACACACATGTGCTCACACTCACACCTAAGCCTGACACACTTGCGGGCAGTACCCGTGACCCAGAGACCCTGGTGTGTTCCAGGAGGAGGGCTGTGATCGATGCTTATTAATGAAGCTGCCCCGGAGATGGCTAATTGATGGCGGTGCACGGCTGTTGTCTGGAATTTAACCCGATTCATCATTAGCCTGTTGGAAGCTGGAGAGCTGTGTTAATTAAGGCCAGGAAAAGAGACTTGGACGAGAAGGCGGTGCAGGCTCGAGTTAGAAAACGGAGAGCAAGGGGCAGAAGGAGGGAGGGAGGGAGAGAGGGAGCGATTAAATCTAGAGCCCAGAGACAAAACAAATTCCAAAAAGCAAATGTCGGTGCCGTTTCTAGGATGACTCAGGTTTGCGCTTGGCCGCATCGTCAGGCTGTGGCGTGGGGATTAAGAGCAATTTCCTCTAGATTTGTCATTTACTTGGTGTGGGCTTTGTTTTTTCTTTTAAAATGCCTGGGGAGTCTCTCTGCAGGCCTAAGACTGAGGGCTGCATCTGTGGGAGAGAGACAGGAGCAGTCTATGGGGAGAGTGGGGGTGGGAAAGCAGGACCCCTCTCCAGGCAGTGGAAGGGCTCTGGTTGGCATCAGGGTCTATAGTCCCAGGGGAGTGGGGGAGGGCTCCTCAGAACACCTGACTCAGGGAAGGGATGGGAGGGAGATGGACCCTGACACAGATAAGGGTATCTGTCCAACATTCCTACCCAGCCAGCTGGTTTTCCCCAGGGCAATGGCCCCACTGTGGGCTAGGGAGGCCCAGACCCAGAGCTCCAAGTGTGACACCCTAGACAGGTGTGAGCTCCCAAGGCAAAGGGCCCAGGAACCTGGCCATCAGCACATTCAGACAGAAGACAGTGGAACTTTGAAGCTGCAGAGCAGCTCGACAGCTAAGGGCAGCCCCTAGACGCCAGGATTGATGCCCTGTGGGGCTCCAGTACCAGGCCAGATGAGGGAAACCAAGGGCAAGGTGGATTCCAACTGGAGACACTTCCTTTCTCGTTACTAGAGCTGACCAGCATGGATTTAGATCACCCCAGGCAGCAGCAGGCCTATCCTGGCACTACAAGTGTGTGAGCCAGGGGTCAAAGTGGAGGAAGGGACCTCTGTAGGACCAAGTTCAAGGCTACATGGCTGGACACTTGGGGAACTGGGTTTTGCTGATGCTCTGAGGGCAGCAGACATAGGGCACACCAGGTCCAGGCACACCATGTGCTCTCTCAGCAGGACCCTTTTGGAGACTGGGCAGCAACCTCTGTGGCAAAGGATCATTTGGGTTTGCTGTGCCATCCTAAGGCACAGAGCAGGACCTGGCACATGGAAGTCAGCAATACTCATTGGATGAATAAATGAATGAATGATAAGTCTGTGACCCAACAAAGCAATAGAATTCAATGCTAGTAGATCAAGCTAAGGCAGGGTGGAAGAGAGTGTCTTTGGGGAGATACTGGGGACCACAAGTCCCTGAGGTGGGGGTACACCCGGCCCCTCTGGAGCATGGACTCCCCCCATTCTCAGCTCTCCCCCAGGGGCTGTCCAGTGTACCCAGTTCCATAGAGTCCACGAGAGTCTGGGTACTCATGAGTAGAAAGGAAAAACATCAAATGTTAGAGATTCAGTCAAAAATAATGGAAATAATCAGTAAAAGAGGGGAGGGCAAGGAGAAGAGGAGGGATGGAGGGAGAGGGGAGTTGTCCCTGTTTACTGGACATTCACCAGGTGTTGGGCAGTGAGCTCAGATTGGCCTGAGCAATCACATTTAATCCCCTCTGCACCTCCACAGGGGGATATGCCTTTGGCAGGTTAAGCAGCTGCCCTGCCTCATGCAGGCAAGTATACAGCAAAGCCAGCTCCAGAATCCAGGCCTCAAAATGAAATTGAGGCTTGTTTCATCCAGAATTATCCACTGGTAATTTTGTTTAAAATCTCACACCCCACCGCACCCCCACCCTATAGAAGGTTAGTGACCCAGCCTGGCCATGCAGGCTAATTAGCTTGGTTTCCACAGCAGCAGATCTTAATTAAGACCACAAGGACCCTCCCACCCTCCCATCCTTGCCAGTGCAGCCCTGGTGTGTCGGTGGGGCTCAGAGACAAAGAGCCACTGCCCTGGGATGTGTGGCCTCAGGGGGCCTTAGGGAGAGGGAGCTCACACCCAGCTGTGCCAGGTCACCACCCAGGCCCACCAATTTCATCTTGGTGATGTCTCACTGTGCATTTACCTGAAAAGATGGCTCCTGCCCTGATGTGGCAGGAAGGGAGGGGGACAACCCCAAACCAGGGGAATTCCCTCCCTCCAAGAAACCAGCCGTGGGCTTGGGGCTGGGCCTCTCAAGGGACTTTGAGCAATGTAAAGAACACCTTTTTTGTTAGTGCCAACCCAGCCCTGCCCTTGGGTGAGAGGAAATCATTTTATAGAAAACAGATTCCAGAGAGGAAGCAGAGGGTGGAGACTCCAAGAGCAGTGGGAGAGAGGGAGGAAAGGAGAGGAAAGGGAGAGCCTCTCTGGACACTGCGGAGCAAAGCAGCCTGTTGCATAGCAACTGCCAGGCCTGTTGTGTGAGGCTGGACCAAGGAGGACGTGTGGGCCATAAAGGGGCTACCTGAACTGAGGCCTCTGTGTCCCACTCCACATCCCCCAGAGCCTGGGAATGAGGCTAGCCTTGGGCTGGGTGAAGGGGTCATTCTGGAACCAAGAATTAAAGCCAATCTGGAGAAAATTTGATCAATTCGTTAAGTACCTCCTATATACAAGCCCTAGACTTCTGTCTTCCCACAGGTGGGGAGGGGACTAGCTACCAAGGTGATGCTGGTCACTTAAGCTAAACAAATGCCTGGCATTTCTCAGGTACCTCTGACCTCCTGTACACATGGCTGCCTCCTCCCAGTTTCCAATGTGGCCCTAGTGGAATGCCATCCCCTGCTGCAAGCCAAGGGGACGCAACCCCATTGCCCACTCTGCAAGCTCAAGCCCTTATCGCCACACCAGATCCTTCTCACCTCTGCCTGACCTGCCTGTCCACTTACCCTCCAGGGAGTTTCCTCTCACTCTTGCACCCTGAGGACCCTTCCCTGGCTCACCCCCAAATACCCATCCCTACCCCGAGTTTGCTCACCCAGCTCATTCAGTTTCAGGAAGGCCTAAAGGACAGGTAAGCCCCACCATGTGGTCAGTACCCAGGCTGGAGTGTGGGACAGACCTGCTAAACCTCACCTGCCAAGCTCACCTAGGCCTCACCAGGCATGTGGCCCCAGCCCCCACACCTGACTTCTCACCTCCTGACTCAAAGCCAGCACTCCCAAGCCCGGGCTGGGTCATGGCTATGTTATTAAGACAGTTGGGAGCCTATACTACTTCTCAGCAGCCTTCCCTTCATCCCTTTGAGGGCTGTGTCTGACAGCAATAGACCAAAGTTGAGTCCAGAGGCAATGACTCAAAAAGTGGCAAATGTAATCAGGTGGCCCTAATCACAGAAGGCTTGCTGGAGAAGGAGGCAAAAGCTTAGGGCTCCACTTTGTGGGCAAATATGAGGAAGGTGGGGGCGAAGGTGAAGAATGGAGGGGAAGGGCCCTTGTGGTCAGCAGGAGAGGGCGAGATATCTCTGTGGGTGATCTGAAGACAACCTCAAGTACTTTGCAAGGAGGGGAGAGGGAGTACAGCCAGCCCCACCTAGGGCAGTTCAGGCCTGGAAGGTCTGAATGAGGAGAGGGGTGAAGAGCTGACAGGGCCTACATGTACTATGTGTCCTGACCCAACAAGCATCAGATGGCCTCCTGGGAGCAGGAAGTGGGAGCAGAAACCAGATTTATTAAAAAATCTTATCTGGAGGGTTTGCATTTCAATGGGCTCTGGATTTGCATATTTTAACAATAACCTCTGGTTTTTCTGTCTGGTTGTTGCTCACTGGCTGTCTCTCTAAACGATGATCACCACCGCTTCAATAAACCCCTCCTAATCCAAAGGTGCAACACACCACTTTGCCGAGGTGGGAGGATTAAAGGGGCTGAAGCATGGCTATCCGGCATGACCCACTTCTGGCCTCTGGGCACTGCTGCCGCAAGAGCACTGCTGAGGCTGAGGGAACAAGGACAGTGACGGGGCATTCAGGAGAAACTGGTCATACATTTCGTCAGTATTTACTAAGCACCTACTGTGTGCACCAGGCACCATGCTGGGCTCTGAGTGTGCATCGGGAGATAAACAGAGTGGAGATAAACATTAAGCAAATAAATCCACAGATCTGGAATCACAATGGTCCCAATTGTGACAAAGCAATGAATTAAAAAAAGAGGAGAGTGTGAGAAGAGTCACCCAGTTTAGATTGCAGAGCAAGAAGGGAAACCGACAGCTGAGGGAGGCTCATGGGTTAACCAGGCAGGAAAAGGAGCAGGCCACTGTATCTATAGGCCCCTTGCACCCCAGGGGGGCCACTAACCGGCCTGACCAGGGTGAGCCTCAGAATCTGGACCACTGTGTGGGGGTGTCCAGGTGTCACTGTGATAACCGCTAGAGATGTTTTTGAGTGAGAAGTTTATGATGACAGCAGACGGGATTCCTTGAATCACTAACTCCTCTCTATGGAACGAACCATATGCGAATTATTAAGGAGGTAATTAAAGCATTAATATATTTACAACAAGCTACAAATAATGCACGCTGCTTCTGCAGTCCCCAGCGATCCCTTCTCGCTGGGGGCTGTGGAAGCCCTCAGGCAAGGGTTCACTCATCCCTTCCACAGTAACTCAGGGCCTACTATGCACAGCCCTTGGAATTCAACAGGGCACATGACACAGGCTCTGTCCCCCCTGGGGCTTTAAACAAATATCATCATTAATTAATCTGTTAATTACAATTTGCTTAGTGCCAGTGAAGGCGCAGTTCTGGCAGAGGGCAGAATCTCTGGAGAGTGTCCGACCCACCTTTGGCCCCAAGGAGCTCATTCTTGAGTTTTCTTCTCCATCCATATGGGGGTGATTGCATCCTCATTACCAGCCTTTTCTGCCCATGGCTGGAAATTCTGTCTATCCTCTCCACATTGCCCAAGGTTCATCTACAATCTCTTTGCAGCTGGTGCTAGTGCACTGACCTGGGCAAAGCTGAAATGCTGGATGACTAGTGTTGGTGGATGGAGATGGAGACCCAGAAAGACATCTCAAGGGCAGCTTCATGGCCACGCAACCTGTGCAGTCACACAGGGCCTCACATGCAGAGGGGTCTGGGTCCCACACTTAGTTTAGTGCTCTGCAGTTGCCCTCTTGAAATCCTTATCATTTTATCTTTGACTTTGCATTTTGTAAGGATGTCTATGGGATGAAGAAGCATGTCTCAGGGGTGGAGTCTCTGTTCACATAAAACTCTGCCTTCCCCCCACCGCCCAATCCAGTCACACCCAAGGTCCCTCCAGCAAACACTGCTGTCCTCTGTACCATTCAGCAGTGGCCAGGGCAGTGCTGTGGCATGTTGGCCAGCTAACAGAGGCCAGGTCTCAGCAGGAAAGAGCCTCTTGCCTAGGTACCCCACATTCTGGCAAAAGTGTACAACGTCCTTGAAGGTTGCCTGTCCATGTGGGTTAGAGCAGGGGGCCCATGGAAAAAGGTGATGTCTAGTTCAACTTCCCAGGGCCTACTCACTGCTAGGGCATGACAGTCCATGGCCAGTGGAAAGGGGAACTCAGCAGCCCTTGGGCCTAAGTATACCCAGGTTGTATCTGGGCTCCAGGGACGTATAAGGGTCCCCATAGCTGATGGAGAGATCCCTTGGGACCTACTCCCTACCTGGGGTCTCTCTCTTCCAACCTGCCTGAGTCTGGCTTGCATTTCCAGCTCAAGGCATAAGCCACAAAATTGTGTGATTTTGGTGATTCTACGTAGGAGGTAAATGCTCTGATATTTGCATTTAATACTGGCATTGCACAAAGTAAAGATGAACTATAAAATCTATGCTAATAATTTAAAATTTATATTTTTCCTTATTTAAAATGACATCAAATAGTAAATTAAAAAATACCATGACAAGTTGAGAGACCATGGAAGAAAGAAGAAGCTTTGTATTTTAGTATTTATTTATTCTCCTCTTGGAACAAGGGGCCTACAAATCATGTCTCTCTTCCCAGAGCAGTGCTCTGCTGGACTTGGAGCACCGACAGCCCAATGGGTCAGTCCACACAAGCAGGGTCTGCTATTCCACCGTTTCTACAACCATCTTGGCTAGGGGGTGGAAGCAGAAGGCAGGGACCGTAAAAGCTGAGTTCTCTGGGAGGATAAGATCTGGAGTTGCCTGAAAACAACAGCAGTGGGGGAGGAGGAGCTGAGCCCACACAAGCGCATGGGCAAGACGTGGCAGTGGGGTGAGAGCTGCCCTCTCAGCAAAGGCTGTCGGTTTGGGCAAGATGTGAACTGGCGTCTCTGTGGGTAGCCCGTGGCTTGGAGAGAGGTGGGTCTTTCTGGTGAGCAGGTAGCTAGTTATCACCGGGCTCTTGCACATCCCAAAAGGGAGTAGAAGGGACTCTCCACTCCAAAGCTTGGCTGCCCACTCTGGCATCACATCTAGGGGCTTGGCAGCTATCTGAAGGGCATGCTGGCCATCCTTGTGGGCCACCACGGTAATCTGTGGCTGCCCCATCCCACCCAACCCCTGCCCCCAGCACCCAGGGCATCCATCCAGGCCTGCTTGGGGCATTTCTGGTCACAGATTGGAAACAAGTGGAGGGTGAGTTCCTTTGCTGAGCACCTACTATGCAGCAGGCTCTGCCCTCATACATTTTCTCCATCATCCCTTTTAATCTGAATCCCCACTCCCCCCTACCAAAGTGAATTCTTCTAAGATGTCTAAGACGGCATAGCACTCATCAAGATCATACACACAGGGAAGCTTAGTCCTGAGGCTGGCTCTGTGGGACCATGAGTAGGAGACGTATTCCTGCTTGAGCAACAAGTCTACCTCTGTCTCTCTCTCTGTATATATCTCTCTGCCTCGCTCTCTTTTTCCTCTCCTGTCTCTGTTTGTCTCTGTCTGTCACACACATGCACATGAGAGAGGAAGAGAGAAGAGTGTGAGAGAGCACAATGGGACAGACTGGTGTGTGATAATCAGGGAAGCCTTTATGGAGGAGGTGGGGGCCATGCCAAGACCTCGGAGGAAGAGT
>NW_003852407.1:14731747-14752719 GCF_000181295.1 Otolemur garnettii
ATCATGCTAGGGGCCCTGTGTGAGGCAGAAGGAGATAACATGGACTCCAGCCAGCTCTTGGGAGGGGCCTGAGGCTCTGTGGGCAGTGAGGGCCATGCTGGGGTGGGGGGAATCCAGGAGCAGACGCCCCTGGAACCTTTTCCAGCACCATCTCTAGGCAGGTGACAGGCAGTGAGGACAAGGGAGGCCCAGCCCCACTCCAAGTCCCCATGCCAGCCTTCAGGAAGGGGGCTGCAGCAGAAGAGGGAGCCAGATGAGCCCCTTCCTTTAGTGGCAGAACACAGTTGGCTGCCCACAGGGAGAGACCACAGGGAGCCTCCATAGGCTGGCCCTGCCCTGATGGGGTGCTCACCCCAGCCTCATGGAGACCCCAGTAAGGCAGGGGAGAGGAAGTACAGAGACAGGAAAGTGATGCGCACTCACCAACTCAGCGAGCACAGCCCAAGCTGGACCAGAAAGACTAGGAGGGGAACAGCGGGGACTAGCTGGGTTAATCAGGGCCATCTTCCTAGAGGGTCCCCCAGCCTGGTCCTTAGGGCTGCTGGGCACCTATAGGGGTAGACTTGGTAGCACCATAGGAAGAGGGAATCAGGGAAGTGCCAGTCTGGACTCAGCTGCCGGTCTGTCTGTCTACCAGCGATAAGGCTTTCTTCACAGGGAGCCAGCCTGGACAGGTGAAGCCTTTCGACCAGCTCAATCATCGTATTTATTCTAATTGTATCGTAATCGTCCCCAAGGAGCCTGGTTCAAATGAGCTTGACATTATTAAAATTTTAATGCCCAGTTTTCATAGCTGAATGAATATTTAAAGGGTATGTCCCAGCTTAAGTTATGATGATGAAGAAATTAATGGAATGTCTTGTTTAATGCATGGATATGTGTTGATGCAAAAATGGCAGTGGGCTGGGGGAGGGGGGCACAGCCAAAGTGGGAGGGGCCAGGGAAGGAGCCTCCACCCACCTGCCCTCCAGTGAGTAAGGAGCAGAGACAGTAGTCCAGGCTGGGGCCACTTGCTCACCCAAGGGGACCCAGCTAGAAGCAGAAACACAGTTCATGGGGGTTAGTGACATCCCTGGAGGACTGACCCTGGGTGTCTGACCCAGGGAAGGCATCCCTAGCTACCAAAGATCCCTAAGGCACCTGGAGGAGGACCTGGACTGAAGGCCACAGGGCATCCATGGGGACATGGACAACATCTCACAAAGAGAACTGGGTGAAGGCACCCAGGCTAGCTTGCCACCAGCCACAGGCCCAGTTCTCCTGGAGAACTAGCACACTGGTTGAGGGAAGGGGTGGACAAAGTGGAAAGGGGAGGAGGAGAAAAGGCCCCAAAGGGCCCTGGGGCTGTGGCCAGGGTCCAGAGGGGCAAAATCACAAGAAAGGCAAGGATAAGGCACCCACCCCTCTAGACCTCCTCCCCTCTCTCTCCTCCCTCGTCCCCAGATGCTCTGCTGTCCCTGCCTCCCCTCTCTCCATCCCTAAGTGCTCCCTGTCCTCTCTCCCAGGCCTGGCCTCCTCTCCCAGGACAAACTTGCTGTATCCACTCTACCCTCCTCAGAGCAGGACTTGACAAGGCTGGACCAGGGCCCAGCCCAGGAGCAGGGGAGGGAGGGTGGTCTCTTGTCAGGCCAGAGCTGCCTGCACGGAGCCTGCTGCAGCTGAGAAATCTTCCTGACTGAGCCTGACACTTTATTTCTGCTGAGAATTAAGAAAGCACAAGGCAGTATTTTATCTCACCATCGAGCTCGGCGCCTCTCTGACAGGCCCCGCAAAGGCCGTCTGGATGCTGACCACCCTCAGATTATAATAGGACATGAAAAATGACCTCAGGAGCCACAGCTGCACGGGAGCTAGTTCAGGTCTGCTCCACCAGTGTGTTTGGAGCACCCCATGGGTGCCTAGCTGTGGCTAAGGGCAGGTGGGAGGCCGGCTGAGGCCCCAGATCCCTGCTGTCAGGAATTGGGGGCTGCAGTGCAACGGGACAGAAGCAAAGTGGCCTGCGTGTGAGCAAGTCCACCACCAAGGGGTCTGGGCACTGTCCAGGGTTGGCATGGTCAGGAAGCACAGGGCAGAGCATGGCAAGCATACACGTACCAAGGACAGGGGACAGTGGGTTGGCTGCCTACAGGTGCTGTGCCCCTAGCATGGAAGGCTCTATTCACAGGGAGACTCCATTGGCCACATTTGATTTACTAGGGCAAAAGGGATCTGCCACGTCAGAAATAGCTCTATACTAGCCCTGCCAACTGCAGGACTCACCCCAACTGCTCTCAGGCCCCAATAGAGAGGCCCAGCATGGAACCCAGAAATGAGATGCCAGAAAGGAGTCTTCTCTCATGGTCCCCGCCTTCCCCCTTAAAGATGAGTTGTCAACCCCAGCATGCTCTAACCCCAGGAGTGGAGCCTCCTGGAGCAGGACCTCCCTCCCATGTCCTCCACACACTTTCCTGCTGTTTGGATAGAGCCCTCTGTCCACACCCCTCTGCTGCTGCTTCTCACAGCCTCCTCCCATATCTGATGGGGAAGGCTAAACCTCTCATCTGGCCCCTGTACCCCTCCCCTCCTCCTCACCCTCTGCTTTGAACTCTTCTGGGACCAGTCTCGCTCTCCCTCTGCCTGGTTTCAGCTCCTCCTGAATGCATAGGTGGGTATCAGGAGTTCTGGGTTCATCTTGATAACACCATTTACCATCTGGGTGACCACAAGCTAGTTTCTTAACCGCTCTGAAACTCCATTTCCTTGACTGAAGTTAATTTATTCATATACATCCTAAGAAAAGTTATGATAATCTAGCAATATAATGTACATAGCAGCTGCTATTGTTCTCAAGTGTTGTGTATCCTTTGGGAGACCTGGACATCCTGAACCCCCCTCCCTTGGCAAGCCAATGCCCAGCCTTGGTGGGACATCCTGAACCCCCTCCCTTGGCAAGCCAATGCCCAGCCTTGGGTGTCCCTTTGCTGCCCTGTACCTTCTCTATGGAAAAGGGGTAGGTGCCCTTCCCACTGGAGTACCAGGTGGGATTCATGGCTGAGGGGACTTACTTGCTGGCCAGGGTAGCCATAGAAAATACCACAAACTGGGTGGCTTAAAAGACCAAAATGTATTTCTCACCATTCTGGAGGCTAGAAGTCTAAGATCGAGGTGTGGGCGGGGTTGGTTTCTGGTGAGGGCTCTCTTCCGGTTTGGAGATACATTGCCCTTTCTCTGTGTGCACATCTCGGGTGACCTTTCCTGCTCTTAGGAGGACACCAGTCATGACCTTAGAACTTCATTTCACTTTAAGTACTTCCTTAAAGGCCCTCTTTACAAGTTTATGAGTTCAGGACAATTAAGTTCGCAAACTCATCCTAGAAAAAGTGCTACATAGCTCACTGCTGAGCATGGCTACTGTCTCCTTAACAGCACTCCCCTGGGGAGCGAGGCATCAATGCCAATGCCTAGTCCACCTTTCAAGGCAATTTTGGAACTCTTTCTCTGGAATGTCATCATGCGATTTCTGACAACTAAGTTTACAAACTCATCCTAGTAAAAGTGCTTTGGGGAGTGGACTAGGTTCTAGTGTCAGTGCCTAATTTCCCCAAGGGAGTCCTTTGAAGGTGACCCTGGCAATATTCAGCAATGAGATATATAGTACCTTTTCTAGGGTGAGTTCTGACCTTAACTGTCCGACTTCATAGTCACATGAGGTTTTAGGGCTTCCCCATATGGTTTTGGGGAGCACACACTTTAATCCATTACCAGGGCCCTGGGGACTTGCCTCAAAGAATGAACAGAATGTCAAGAGGAGGATCTAGGAGGAGGGTGAGCAGGGAAGCTTGCAGGCCAGGACTTGGGCCTGGCAGAAGACAGTGCTAGGAGTTGGAGTGGGAGTGGTGCAAGGTCTGGGGCTACACATGGGGAGTAGGGCAGAAGAGGGTGAACTCCCTGTGACGGCCTGAAGGACTTGGCCCCAAACTTTCTTACCAGATGGCCATCATCTCCACTTCCTTCTTCTTGGGTCCCCTCCCCTGGAACAGCTGGGGTCATAGAAGATGAAGCGTGGAGCGGCCACTGGCCTTTGCAGTGGTAGCACCATGGCTGCCCACCCACTAATGCTATTTCTACTGTTCCTCCAAGTTCAGGTTTTCTCATAAAAAAAGAAGGAGAAATAATAATCCTTACCTCAGAGAATTATGAAATTACATAAGCAAGAAAGCTGTAGAAATCTGTCCAAGAGAATACCAACCTCAGGCCTTCCAGGGGCAGGAGAATATTGAGACTTTGGGGGATCCCTAGAAGGATGGCATGTTTCAGGAGGAAAGGGCAGCCTAGAAAAGGGTGGGAGGCTGAGTCCCAAAGCACTGGGGCTCCTGGATCTTTCTGCCGTAGCCCGTGTCTCCTGGCAAGCCAGAACCGTCACCGTGTGCCTCCTCCTCCTGCGACTAGAGTTTGCCAGAACTCACACACAAAGGCCTTTCTTTCCCCGCATCCATCACGGTGTCAAGTGGGGGCCTGAGGGTGAACGATGGCGCTCTGCCCCTCGGCGCACCGGCCTAGAGTCCTGTCCTGCTGCCCAGCTGTTTGGCCTCCTTCCCGTCTGCCGCGTCCTGCCTCCTGTCTCTGTCCTTCCTTGCCCTGCCCTTCCCCTGGCCTTGTCTTCGTCCTGCTGAGTCACGGGCACCCACACTCCCCCACCCAGTTGTCTTGACGCAGCCAAGCTCACTTCGAATCCTAGACCGGAAGGCAGGAGGAAGCGTGTGACTGGCTGGCCGCCCCGGTACCGGAGGGAGTTGGCAAGGAAAAGTCTCCAGGCTCAGGGCAGAAGCCCAGAAACAGCTCAGGCAGACCTGGGTCCCCAGCCTCGCCCCGCCACGGGTGGCTGTGGGAAGCGCGTGGGCTTCTCCCTGCCTCAGCCTCTCCGTCTCTACAATGGGGGTGTTTGTCGCGCCCACCTGCCTTTTAGGGCCTAAGTTCACTAGAGAAACGCAAACCTAGTAAGGGACCAGGGAGGCGCGTGTCAGGCAGAAGAACTGGCAAGGACATACAGCCTATTTCCATTTGCGTGACCCCTATCCGTTTCATTGTTTAAAATACCGTGGGCCCTCCGGGCTGTAACCCGCCCTGGCACCTCAGAACTAGGGCTAGAGCCCGCTGCGGAGCCCGAAGCTCGGAGTCCAGAGACCCCTAGTGGCCTAAATGGGCCATTGACACGGATCCCCAAGAGAGGCCGCAGGTGTAGTCAGACAGTCCCTGCCATCCAGTCCTCCTGGCTCCCAGACACCGCGCGAGTAGCCGTTTCCACTCCGCACACACCCTGAGGGGACAGCCCTGGCTGCAATGAGGAGCCCCAGCCCTGAGCTCTGCTCCAACTGAGCAGCTAGATGCCCCGAGCCTTAACCACCCCTGACCCACAGGCTATGTCTGCAAGTCGGCATGGGGTGGGGTGAGGCTCAAGGCCGCGTCCTGGCCTGCAGGGGTCCGACTGCAGTCATAAACCAGCCAGATGTCTTGAGTGCACCAGGACTGAGTCAAAGATCTGCTTTGGGGACATTGGGACTGTTGGGCCATAGAAGGGCTGGTCAGGTATTTCTGTTAAGCTTGGATGCTGGGTGGCTCCTGTGGCTCAGAAGGGTAGGGCGCTGGTCTCATATGCCAGAGGTGGTGGGTTCAAACCCAGCCCGGGCCAAAAATGGCAAAAATAAATAAATAAAGCTTATCTTTAAAAAAAAAAAAAAAAGTTTGGATGCTGATATTACAGGGTAGCAAGGATTGCTCAAAGTGGGCCGAGGAGGTCACTCAGAGTGTCCAGTCCAGAGACATTCCCTGAGAGGACGACCCAGGCTGTGTGATGGAGGGGCAGGCGTGGGGTATGGGTGGTGGCATGCCGAGTGGGCGTGGCCTGGGCGCACCGCGCCCCTGAACTCAGGATCTGCTCTAACACTGTCCCCTCTGCTCTGTTGCAGATGAACCGGCCCATCCAGGTGAAGCCTGCGGACAGCGAGAGCCGAGGAGGTAGTAGCTGCCTGCGCCAGCCCCCTTCACGTGAGGGCCCACTTGTCTCTGCCCCTCTCCCCTTCCCTCCTGTTCCCCACGCAGCGATGCAGCGACTCCCTGCCTCCTCCTCCTCCTGCCCCACCGTGGGCCTTGTGACTGGGGTTGGGAACAGGGCTTTGGACTACTGTGTGCAGAGAGTGGAGGAAGGGAGTGGCTGAGGTTTGCCAGATGGTGGGGTTTGTGCCTCTCTGAGCAAACCAGTAGCACATCCTAGGCATTCTGCCCTCATTAGGACACCCAAAAAGGTGTGCCCATCTCTGTGTTGCCAAGCAAAACCCCATATACCCTGGCTTGAACCATTGAAAGGGAGGTAGGAAATGGTTGCAGCCGAGCATTAGAACTCAGGCCATGGGCGGCAAATCTGAAGGGCTACACATGGGGGCATGGGAGCACTGAGCGGAAGGTCCTGGAGATAAATACAAGCAGGCAGAGAGATATCAGGAAGGCGACAGAAGAAGACACAGCCTCACCCCCAAATGCTCACCACAGAACCTGACAGCCATCAGAGCCTGGCATGGGATTGCTGAGCCCCACTGGGGGGAGCTGGGTTGAGGTACTGCCTCACCTTGAAGCCCAGCATGGAAGGGCGAGGTAGGTGGCCACCAGGGGCAGCTTTGTCCCCAGGTGACAGTCACCCTCCCAGTGCAATGCCTTGGTGGCTATACTGCCCACCACTACCTCAGCCCCAGGAATAACCTCAGCCCACCCTGGGCATAACTTGTCCTAGGCTTCTCCAGCTCAGATCAAAACATGCTGCAATGTTAAAAGAAATAAAGGGAGAAGAGATGGCAAAGAAAGTACCTCCAGTGCCAACCGTCAGGCTTCCACCACCCAGGTACTACCTCTTCCTACAGTGAATCCTCCCTCCAAGGAATATAGTGCCCAGCGGGGGGGGGGAGAAAATTTGCAGGCCCCTGCTGGTTGCCCCCTCCCTTCCTGAGCACCTGTATACCTCTCACTGGTCCTTATCCCTAGCAGGCCCCCACTGGGTCTCTGCCCTGAACCATACATACTCTCTCAGCCACTGCACCGTACACATAGCCAAACTGAGGCATCAATCAGGTCAAGAACCCCAAAAAGAGGCTTGGCCAGGACATGAGCATAGCAGCCACACATTGGAATAGCACCCTTGGAGGACAGAGGCCTCCAGCCTACTCCCACAATGAGAGAGGCCTTGGACTTCCTGCCCTTCCTCCCCACAAACAGGAACTGCTTAGGAGGAGTTAGAAAAAATTCAGAAAGCTACTGAGAGGACTGTAAGGAATTGGGGCCCTTCCTCCCTGAGAGGGCAACATCATTTGGGCCCTTCCTCCCTCCAAAGTGCTGTCTCAGCCTTCCCTCCCTCCACATAGGGCAGGTGGGCCCAGCATTAAGGCCCAGGCAGCAGGACGGGGCAACCAGCCACAGCTGTCCTCTGCCTCCTGACCAGGAGTTGCCCTCCCCCCCAACTCTGGTGCAGGTGCCCATGTCTACCTCCCCTCCCAGCCTCAAGGCCCTATGCCCCGTGGTTCTCCAGCCCTTTAGCTCTGCCAGGCTGAGGGATTTCTCTCTCACCTTCCTTCTCCTCAAAAAATTTACCAGGAAATTAAGGACAAAAAATAAAATAGGCAAAAGCTACTTGCCAATTTGGAAAGCCAATTGTCTTGGGAAGGACCTCAGTGTGACCACAGTTTGTTTGCTTGCCCCTGGGACCTGGGTCCCTCCCAGGGCACTCCCTCAGCCCCTCAGTCAGGCTGCTGTTCCAGATACAAGGCCACTAGGGCTCAGCCCCCTCCTCACCAGGGCTTGGTCCTGAGGACCCCAGTAGTCAAGGTCCAGCTGGTTGAGTTAAAATGGTTCAGGCATGAAGGAGCTGAATGAGCAAAGCCCACCCTGGCTTGTGCTGCTGGCTCCTGCCTCTTCCTTGGCAGTGAGAGGAGTGCTGCCCTTACTCGGCCTCTCCAGAGCTCAGGAGGCCCATACAGAGCAAGGGGCCTCTCCAAGAGACTGTCTCCAGGAGGCAGGTCCAGGAGTCAGCGCCCAAGTCATCCAGGCATGCAGTGCTCACCTGCAGCTAGCTCCCTATCAGGTAGCACACCAGGGGGCTATGGCAGGAGAAAATCCCCCAGACAGGCAGATAGCTCTGAGTAGGTCCCAAAGAGGGGGTCCTGGAGGCGAGGGCAGCCAGAGGGCTCAGAGAAGGTGACACTTGAGAAGGTGGCACTTCGACCTTGAAGGAGGGAGATGCCACATCTGAAGAAGTAGGGGTAGCATGAACAAAGTCCCATCAAGCCAGGCCCTGATGGGGTTAGGAAGGTGCACTAAGTCCAGCCAGCCTTCTGCAGACCAAAGTGGGGTGTCAGGAATCCCCTCTGCCCAGTAAGGCCTCACTGAGCTCTAACTCAAACCTTTTCCCCCCTTTAACTTAGTTGGGAGGGGAGAGCTCTCTGACTTCAAGTTGCTAACCTCATCTCCTTTGTCCTATATATCTCCTGCGGCTGACACTTGCCCCAAACCAGATTAATCAGCTCTTTTATCCTTTCTACAGTAGAAGCAGAGAGCCAGCCCTAAACATCTATCTATTAATTGCATATTCAATATTAAACACTGAGATGGTCCTGAGTCAGCACTAAGCCATTTAAAAAAAAAAAAAAAGAAAGTTAGTTTAAAATAATTTAATAGCCATTAAATACTTCTTCTGGGGGTTGGAGGAGAGATGAGCAAAGAAAAGAAAAGATGGAAGAAATGGGGGAGAGGAGAAGAGACCAGGAGAAAGGGATGAAGAAAGGTGAGGAGGGGTGTGATGGGGAGGAAGGAGAGAAGCAGAGAGGTGAGGAGGAAAGGGGCACAGCCAGAGAAGGAGGGACATGGGAGGAGAGAAGATGGGGCCAGCCCTGGCCCAGCAGGGAGCCCCTTCCCTAGCTCAGGCTAAGTATCCCAGAAGTCCTAAGGACATGGACATGGGTGCCTCTAGGATGCCCAGCTGCCCTGCAAGTGAATTCAACACCCATGAGCAGCTCAGAGAGGTACATTTTCTGTGTAGGATTTGGAAACCTATAGGGGCTGTGGGCCAGGGAGACAGGAGGAAGGCTCTCCCTGCCTAGGGGAGGCTGGGGCCCGCTGCATAGCCTCCTGTGGTCCCAAACTTCTAGAAGCATCTCTGGGTCACCCATGAGGTGGAGAGGGTGTGCAACTGAGTGCCGGCAGGAGGTTGGTGTGTGGGCAGGGCAGCTTCTGCCTTCGCACTCTCCAGTCTCTGATGTGGGTGGATTGTTAGCTCTTGCTGACGGGCCACTGTCCTGTCAGGAGTGGGTCAGCAGTGTGGCTCTTTCCTCTCAGGTGTGAGGTTAACTCCAGCCTAACCACTGGGAGAGTGGGAGTGGAGATACAGGTATATAAGGATATGGCTGGCTAGGTGCTCTGCTGAAGTGCCTCAGAAAGTACAGGCTAGCAATTCTTGTTCTGTTCCAGGGTTCTAGTCCCATCTTTGGCCAGAGTGAGCTCCGGCCCAGGCACGCCTACCCACCTCCAGGCCGCCACCTCCTCACCTGTGCAGGTCAGAGGTATCGTTGTCCAGTGAGGCTGCTATTTACAGAGCACTGACTGAAGGCTGAGGGTTTTACCCAAATATGTGTAATCCATATTCACAACAACCTCACTTACAGGTACAAACCAAGGAACAACTTGTTCCAGGGCACACAGAAACTAGTAAAATTCTAACTCCTGGCTGTCAGCCACCAGAACCCAGGTTATACACATTCTTCTCTCACACACACACACCCAGAGGGACTTTCAGACTCAGAGTAGTGGTTCAGGAACTGTGAGAAGGCACCGGTGGGTATTTGTCAGACCTCTTGTCCATTCTCAAGGTGGCTGAAGGGAAAGAAGGAGAGTCCGAGCCAAAGAAAGCAGGTCCAGACTTACCCAAGAGACATGAAAGACCAGGAAGGAGTGTGTCAGAGAAGAGAGAGCTCCCCATGGCTGAGCAAGCAGGGAGGGCTTCCTGGAAAAGGTGGGAATTAGACAAAGAGGTATGGACTTGACAGAAGGTAGTGAGGGCACAAAATGAAAATGGGGCCTTGAATGCATCAGAAGCTGGAGCCACTGATCTTGATGGGGGGGTCACAGATACAAAGAGGCCATCACAACCGTAATGTCTCCAGGCAGGAAGAGAGAGGTCCCCTACTACCACCACTAGAACTCAGGGCTCCAATTAGGCAGGGAAAGAAAACCAAAAGAGAGACCCCTCTCTCCCAGGGGCTATCCCTCTGCACAGGGGATCCAGTTAACCCCACAGAGCATGCTGGAGCGGGTTGTGTTTAAACACAGATTCACCTCCAAAATAAGCAAACCAATTCACTAACCAGGGGAGGGAGGCAGGCTGGGGACAGAGAAAAAACAGGTAGAGGGCATGCCCCTCCCCACCTGCCCTGACTTGGCAGCTGGCCCCCTCGGAGGTGATGCTGCCTTCCTAGGGTATGTACTGTGATGTCCTCTGCTTCCTGGCCTCCAGGCACACCCTACCCCCCAAGAGCTGAAGGTGCCCACCGTGAGCTGCCCTACAGTCCCAACCTCCTCCCAGGTCTTAGACCAGGTGAGTGGTAAGGCCAGAGGACAGGGAAGTCTCTCACCAAGCTCTTGTAGTCAGATGTGGGGGCTCCTTTCAGGTGGTCAGAGGTGGAGCAGAGGCTCTGATGGCTTAACCCTAGGCGGTTAACCTGCTCAGGATGTGTCTCCAGAGTGGGACCCAGCCAGGCAGGGATACTTAAGGAAGGGATGAATGGTGGAGACTGGGTCAGGTCTAGCAGAGTACAGATGGGTGCCATCTCCCTAGCCATCCTCAGAAACCATCCCACCTCCTCACAGTAACCATCACACTTAGGTTTAGCCAATGTGGACCTCATCCATGCCATGCTGTCACCACCTACTCTCCCACAGCAGGCCACACACTCACACACTGACAAAGGCACTGATGTGGGATGGAAATGTCCTCTCCTGGGGCAGCGAGGCTGGGATTAGGGCAGAGACTGGGGCTACCAGGTTTTATCTCATCAACCCGAAATGACAGAAAAAGCAGCAAGGTATCTGGCTGGGGAGGCAGGACAAGTTGGAGAAGTTAGAAACCTAGGTGGCTAAGCAAGAGTCCTGGAACGTGGGCATCCCAAGGGCACCCAAATGCCTCCGCTCATCCTGCCTTTTTGCCCTACCATGTTTCTGGGCCTGTCTCTATCTCTGACTGTCCTGCAAGTTCCCTTTGTCTCTTTCTACCTATCAGCCACATGAGAAGCAAAGTAGAGACTGTGTCCAAAAGGGCCTCAAGATAACAGGCCCAACTCTTGGCAGTTCACTGTCCCCAAAGGCACAGGCTCAGAAGGGGCCAGGTCTGGCTTTGGGACTACATCCAAAGGGACTACAGCAAGGTTGGAAACAGCCATCTGCCACCATGGCCTCCCCCTCTCCCCAGGCACAGGAACAAGAAACCACGCTCGCTCACAGACACACACAGGTGGCTGTCTCTATAGCAGAATCAGGCCCAGTTACATAGAGAAGCCGCCAAATAAAGTCACCAGCTGTCAGCAGACCTTTGGCTGTGAAGGGTGAGGCCCGAGCTAGAGGCTTCTAGCCCCATCAAGGGGCTTCCAAGTGCTCCCGGCCAATGGGGCATGTTTTCCTGAGGATGCCTTTATCAGTCCCAGGGAGAGCAGTGAAATCTGAAGCTGAGAACCCGGAGGGAGTCAGGTGACCATGGGTAGGGCTAAGCTTGCTGTGATGAAAGCCTGTTGTCCTGCACTGGCTGCAGGGAGGCTGCCCCAAGCATCAGCCAGGAAGGACGCCCTGGAGGGATAGTCCAATGACCTGTATGCAGACCCCCGGGAAGCTTCTGTGGGTGAAAGGACCCCTGTTGTATCACCCCACCCTACCCCTAAGTCCCGCAGGATTGGCTGACCAACCCCTTTGCCCATCCCATTTGGTCCCTCAGCCTGTGTCTCTAGACCTGGGAGCCCCTCTTGTGTCCCTGTCTCTCAGCCTATCTCTAATGGGACATGGGCAAGGGTGAGGAGGACATGAGACGGTTGGGAGAAGGTGTGACCGCCTATGAGTCATCCCCAAGGCAGACGCTGGCTGAGCCGGTCAGCCAGCTGAGTCTTGCAGCCTACACTGCTGCCCAGTACACCTAAGGCACCTTCAGGGTGTCCTCGCTGCTCACCGCAGCAGCTTTGGTGTGGCAGCAGGAGTCCCGCTGGGCCAGCTAATGAGGTTGGACACAGTGCGTGTGTCACAGCTCCCAGGCCCTCCCCAAGGGCACATTCACCACCATAAACCCACGGCTGATTCCGTCCTCCCGGCCCCTCCGCCATCTGTAGCCCTATCAGTTCCTGTGGCTTTTAAAATCCTATTAAATTCCTCATTACTCCTCCGAGCATTATTTTATTTCTAAACAGACAATGAACATGCTGTCCACAGGGTCTTCACGGGTCTGCTGGCGACCAGCTGGGGGCTATGGACCCAGGCGGGGCAGCTGCAAGCCGCTGCCATGGGCCAGACCCCCAGGGAATGCCTGGGGAGACCCACGGCTGCAACTGGTGACCTCCCAGTACGGGATTTCTCACTTCCACACTCTCCTAGCTGTTCTGTTCCACGTACTAGGAAGTCAGTTTAGCAAGTGTGTAGATGAAATAGACATCCAAGAGGCTCCCACGTTATGAAAATTCAATGTACAGAAGCCAATCGTAGGAGGAATTCCAGTCTTAGGAGGGAACAAATAGCTCATGAGAGGAAAGCTTCGGGACAGACAGAAACCTCTCAGGGCTCTGCTGAGGAAGGCTTTGGCCCAGGCAGGAGGGGTTGCAGAGAAACACAGAGCTGGAGGGCCACAGCACAGTGAAGATTAATCTGAAATTATACTGAGTCAATAAGAAACAAAGCGTCTACCCCTGGGTCCGGCTCATCCTGACCTCTAATTTGGGGCTGCTGGTGTGTACTTTGCCCGAGGAGACCCCAGGGTAAGCAGAGCTAATCCCACCCCAGCCCAGAAGGTGTAAGGTGTCCAGTGACCAAGGCCTCAAAGCAGCCGCCTGGAAAAGGAGTCTCCACCTCAGGGAGGAAAATATCCCGCCCTCACCCACACCCACCCTTTCTGTCCCACAGAAGCCCCTGAAAGCTGGGCTGAGTGTGGGTTCCCTTTGTGGCCCATGGAGGCGTACAAGTGTATGTGTCTGGGGGTGCATTTCCCCATTCTCCTACCAGACCCAGGTGTCCTGGCCTCCTTGGGATGATGCCAGCACCACACTCTTCCACAGCTGTATTCTTGCCCAGGGTCCCTTTGGAGGCATAAGCCTAAACCAAGGCAACTTTTGCTAGGAACATAGCTAACTGCCCCACTGGCAAGGACGTAGCATTTCCTGGGCCTGGAGGGGCCCAGAAGCCGCTCTACCCCATCTATGAGTCTGCCTCTCACCCAGGCCCCTCAAGAAGCAAAGCAGCCCTGCCCCCTGCCAGGGCTTGGACCCTTGCTTTGCTGGCCTCTCCTGTCCTAACCCCACCTGAATTTCTCAAGCTGTATGTGGTCCTCCCTGGAACACCTATGTCCCAGCAGATCTTTTATATACTTGAATCTCAGATTTACCTTGGGCTAATGTTTTTAAAAAGACATTACAGTGTTCCGTTTGAGAAGCTTGTGTCAGACATAAGACAGAGAGGTCCTTTGCGGGTGGTCTGAAAGATTTAAAGGAGCTGAAAGATTTGACACCTTGTGGCCAGGCCAAATGCCCACCCAGGGCCTGGCTTCCCTGATGGTCAGGAAGTTCTCTTGCATATCTGACCACAATCCCTGCCATTTTTTTCTTTAAGCATTTGCAAGTTTTAGGTTTCCTAAATCATGGTGCACTGTTCCTCTGCCCTGGGGGGTTTTCTTCCATAATCCTTATTCCTTCTGGCTTAAAATTTAAATGAACCTTTGTCTCCTTTCCTTCCCAAGCCCCTCTGTAAAATAAATTTTAAAAATCCAAGAAACCTCCTGTATTTACACAACTGGACCCAAACAGCAGCTACGTGAAGCTAGGTCTTTGTGGTTGGGAAGGATGTGGCTGGTGGGGAAGGGTCCCTAGGGAGGGCCCGTTGGCGGCTCCAGTGGAGCAGACACACATTATAAATACGGCTGTAACTCCTGCTATAGGTGTGAAAATATAATTAACTGCAAACCTGCTGAATTTAAATGGACTTTAGGTTTTCAGCTGGGGGAGGGGGTGTTGATTGATCTGCATTTTGTTTTGAAGTTTTTTTTAAATCTATTTGGAAAGTTAAGTTGAGACTCTCAGCTCCTCGGCAAATTCCCTCCGGCCCCGGCTAATTTAGCAAAGGATTGTTTCAGGGGAAATGGGATATTAATCATAGCAAATGGGCTTCTGGATGATATTTAAAAGCTGCCTCACGCCCGTGTGCCCAGGAATAGGAATGACAGAGAGAGAGGACCACGGCCCTCTCATGTCCCACTCATCATCGTTCCCGTGGCATCCTGTCCTGGGCACTATGTGAGTGTGGAGGAGAAAGAGCCCCACTTGCCCGGGAGATGGGCACGATGAGAATTCTCAGGTAGTCCTGGGCCAGAGGTCCTTACTGCTGCACTGAGCCAGCCCTGCCATGGCTGTGGCATGTTCAATGCCCTCCTGGCCTCTGGCCCACCCCACCGGGAACAGCAGAGTGACAATGCAGGAATGGTGAGGTGTGCCGGGGACTACAGGACAGGAGTGGGGTGAAGAGATGAAGAAAGAAGAGACAGACTGGACCACAGAGATCAGAACAGGCAGCACCTGCGGGGCCTTCAGGAGGCAGAGGCCCTGAACCCCAAAGAGCTCAAAGAGGAGCTTCCGGAGTAGGAAAATAATCTAAACCAGAGCAGGTTTGGAGGACCCCCAGAGACCAAATAGGGAGTCTGCTGTGGGGTAAAGGCGAGAATGGGAATGCTGATTTGTGGAAGCTGCTTCAAATAAATGTATCAGGCAGAGGAAGTCTTCTAAGGCTTTGGACAGGGGAGTGATGTGACAGGGGTTTTGGAAACAGTGGTCTAGTGTCGCTCAGCCAGGGGACAGAGGCGGCAGGAGCTGGCAGATCAGAAATCTTGGAGATCGCCAGGGCTGAGCTTCATCATCGGTCCCTCCTGCAGCATAGCCCTGCCCCCGAGAGCTGCATCCCCCTATTGTAGAGCGGATGGCGACACCCCCTCAGAGCTGCTGAGGAGGAACACAATTGGCAAACTGTGGAATCTTCACTGATGACAGCTGTTGCCATTGTCATTTTATTTTTAGAGTCCAGTCCATGGGGAAAGAGAAGTGGTAGCAGGGTTGAGGACCTCTGACAGGGTTTGATTGACAAGTGTGAATAGAAATCACAGTGTTCAGGGCCAGCGCTATAATAACCATGCTAATGACCAGGATTGGGCAGGACAAGGAAGGCTTCTTGGAGGTGGTGATTGTGGGGAAGGCAGGTTTACCAAGAGGACATATCTGGGCTAAGGGTCATAGGCAAAGGCAGAAAACAGAGACAAGCATGCACACTGTGCTCATGCACACAGACAACGTCTCAGTCGGGGGAATCTGTCTCTTCTTCTGCCTAAGCCCACCAAGCTCATTCTAGAATCTTGTTTCTTGTTTACACCTCTGCCCAGTCCTCCTGGTCAGATATGCCCTGGCTGCTTTAGAGGAGCTGTTACTTCCCTACCCAGCCCAGAGCAAGGCACATGAACCTCTGCCCAGTCCTCCTAGTCAGATATGCCCTGGCTGCTATTAGAGGAGCTGTTACTTCCCTGCCCAGCCCAGAGCAAGGCACATGAACCTCTGCCCAGTCCTCCTAGTCAGATATGCCCTGGCTGCTTTAGAGGAGCTGTTACTTCCCTGCCCAGCCCAGAGCAAGGCACATGGAGGCCAGTCAACAGCTGTAGCAGCAGCTGCTTGGGCCGTGAGGGGAAGATGGGTAGAGCGAGCAGGGCCCCAGTCTTCCATTAAGTCATCTGGAGCCTCCTGTTAGAGTGCCTTGCAGCTGGCCTGCAGGGAGGGGAAATGAGGCTCAGAGAGAAGTGGTTTCCTCAGGACCCTGTGGCCAGTTGTCAGCCTGTGCGCCCTGGTCCTTCTGGACAGGCCCGCATGTCTTGCAGGGTTCTCACAGGTCTGTGCTAAGGTGGTGTCACCTAGAGGACATTCTCCCAGTATCAGTGAGGACCATTAGATCTACAAAGGATGGGGCTTGACCACAGCCTCCAGGATAGGTTCTTCAGCCCGTCCTCCATGCCCTTGAGATATGGGTGGATAGTAGGGGCCTCAGGGAAGCTCTGAGCTGACCTAGGCACAAGGCCAGCTGATAGCCAGAGAAGCCTGTCTGTGGCCGGCTGGGTGTGGAGTCAGCTGGGAGGGGCAAGTGGAGAAACCCCATGCGTGCCCGGGTTGAGGAGAGTCAACCTGAACGGTCAGCCTTATCTGTCTGGGGCCTGACAGTTAGAAAGGCTTTGCAGAGTCCTAGAGAACAGCAGGGACCCTTCTCAGGAGCAAACTCATGATCCCAACCTCCTGGACACCAAATCCTGACACTGGGTAACTGGCCCAGGTGTCTCAGGAGGCCAGCGGCCTGCCCATAGATGGCCAACTGCAAGCAACTTCAAACCACAAAAGATAATCTGCTTCTGCAGACCTGATGGACCAGGACAGACAGGCCCATGAGAGTCTAGGGAGACACCTTCAAGCCTCTGTTGAGCTCTGGGCCAGAGAAGCTCACAGTTTGGGAGATGGAGATCAGTTGGTGGCGTTAAGAGCACCAAATGAGTAGTGGAGACAGTGTGTGCATGAATGGCAAAGGGGAGGCCTGTGTACACTGGAGCAGGCAGGGAAGGCTTCCTGGAGGGGACTCCCTGCTGAAAGGTATTCTAAGCTGAGAAGCTGCTGACAACAGGGCTGTAGATCCCATGGCCTAGAGCAGTGGTTCTCAACTTCCAAATGCCACGACCTTTAATACAGTTCCTGTGGGTCGCAATTCACAGGTTTAGAACTATTGCCCTAGAGGAAAGTCAGTGGCCTAAGGAGAAAGTTCCAAGAAATTTCAGGCTAAAGAGTTACAGGTTCCAGAAGATGATGGGGAGTCCTGAAGACTATGGAGGAGGTTGGTGATTGACAGAAGCTGGAGCAAGGAAGACTGGTCACCTGCAGGGAGGGACCATGAAAACCAACCAGAGATCAGTGCAGCCGCCTGCCATGTAGTGATGAGTAGAGGGTGGGGAAAGAAACTTTAGGTTCAGGAACAATTTTGTTACTATGACATATAGACCCCATGCCTGCCACCTGTGGCCTTCAGACCTCCAGCTACATACCCACTTTCAGGGACATGCCCACCCTTGGGTGGTCCTCTCTGACTCTTCCCACCTACCGGGCACCTCACCGTCAGTCAGAACCTTCATCCCTCATCCACCCACTGGAATGTTTCCTCTAGCTGTCCCCCACTGACCGTCCCAGATCAGACCCCTTTCTTGCCTTCTGAACCATAAAGTCAGGCAATTGGCTTTACTTTGCTGTGTCTCAAAGGCAACTATGCCCTCCCTGAGGACAGGCACGTCTGGGCTTCCACAGAAGCTGGCTGGGCACCATTTGTCCCGTCTCCACCTGTGTCTCTAAGCAGGACCCTTCTCACCGTCTAGGCTCCCTGCTGGACCTGAAAGCAGCCCCCTCTGTGTCCTCCCTACTCCCCCTGCCCCACAGGCATGGGGGTGGGCAGTTCGGCCAATGCCACTGACATTGGCATTCTCCTTGCCGCACATCTTAATAATTTAATGGCTATTAGCAGGGCCGCTGTGGTGGGGGGAGGGGGACGCAGGGGGGAAGATTTATAGAGAGAATTCACTCCAGGTTGGGGTTTTGTCTTCCTCTGTTTTCCTGGCATTTATCATGCATGTTTTAATTTGGATCGGAGAGTTGCTACCATCTGGCCATTATCGCAAAGAAATATTCATTTTCGCTGAGTGACACAGGCTCCATTCATCACAGAGCACGCTGATTGCCCCACGAGTGTGGGGCTGTGCTTTCTCCTTCATTTGAAATGAACCTTGAGCTATGAGCAGGTCCAATTTGCCCGGAGCAGAGGCATAGGGCAGGCAGCTGCCATTGACCAGGAGCACCCCACTGTGGGAGCAGGCACAAGCCCCTCCTGCTACCACAGCCTCCCACCTCCCCTCACCTGTCCCAGAGAGGTCTTGGTGGCCCCCTCAGCCCCACCCTAGGCTTCCAACATCCAGTACCCTCCCCAGCCCCCAGCCAGAGTCAGCAGATTACAGAGGCCATAAAGGTGGTCCCTCTGCCCTCTCTCGGGGTCCCAGCATATGACAAAAGTACTCATGTTGCCTTAACCAGAGCAGAATTCACGTCAGCAATCTCTCCCTCACAGATTATCACCCCAGGGGTATCATTCCAGGTCAGAGCTATATAGGGGACAGAAGGGCCATCCTTGTTCTCCCCTAGTTAGGTTATGGTGGCACTATCAAGGCTGGACCCCGTGGGATGAGACATGTCTGCCCCCAGCTGGAACATTTCTTTTCATCCACTCAACACTCACCATGGCATGTCATGAGGGGCTGCTGAGGCCTCCTGCCAGTGGTGGACATGGAGCCCAGCACCCCAAGGGGGTGGCACAGAGCACCCTTGATTGGGCAGGGCCCCTCATTAAGCCCACTCAGTGGGCAGTCATCAGATCCACAAAGTAGAGAAAGCAGAAGAACATCTCTTTTCGTACATTTTAAATAGGGAGTCAAAGCACTCAGAATTTGCCAGGCCTTTTCTATATTTCCTGTCCTGGTGTTGCAGGGTAAGAAGTAGAAATTGACATATTCACCATCCAGTCAGTCACCTAAAAGCCAGATGTAGCTTCAGACTTACAGCTAGGAGACTTCAGTGGAGCTATGCCCCCTCCTCCAGCATTAGACAGTCCCATGAAAGGAGTGAATGAGAGTCAGAAACTTCACGGGGCCATGTTTGCTCTGCCAGAAAGGCTTAGTCAGGCAGGAGGGCTTTCATGGACAGATCATTTTCCCCAGGTCTTGGCAGTCGGTCCCCAGGGCCCACTGATGTTCCTGTCTCTGTCCTGGAAACTGTGGCCAGACCCCAAGCTTGAGGCCTTGGCTCTGCATTAGGACCCAGGTTTGGCCAAACCCAGAAGACTGTGCTGAGTCCAGGGGAAGGCCTATGTGAGCTTTGGTACCTCTGCCCAACCAGAGAAGAAAGTTACAGGGCCCTACCCAGCCAGTTCAACACACAGTAGTGAGGGAGCCCACTGTGGGCACTCCATGCCTGGACTGATGTGTATACCACAGTGATTCTCAGCCTGGGGAATTTACAGTCTGTCTGAGGGCAGAGTAAAACCAATGGAACAATTAGAAAATAGGAACAAATTTCCAATCAAAGCACTGAGCTAACCATGAATGAAAACCAGAGGGACAGTACAGAAAACCAACTGACCTTAACAGCATGGGCCAGGGCCTCCCATAGGTCACTCTATTTCTTCTTTCTTTAGACCAAGATTTAGGAATTACTGCTCGACTGTAGAGATGAAACTATTGAGAGTTCACTTCTTGGGGTCACCAGCTATCACAGGTGCCCCTGGGAAGCAGCTCATACCCCTCTGAGTCCCAGGCTATCTCACTCCCAGCACCAGCCGGCTTGGCGTCTGGGAAAATGAGGGCTGAATTCATGTAGGAGCTGGCATTTCAACTGAACAGGACAGGCAGTGCGCATAGGCCAGGACAGGGGCCAGGACATTCTCTGACCCTAGTTTTCTATCCTGGCATTTGTTGAACTAAATCTGCTGTCCTGAGCCCTGCCCTCCTCCTCTGTCCAGCAGTCCCAGGAGGTTTCCCTGTGCTATGGAATGTGGACACTTTTGTTAGGAGGACCAAGGGGAGGCCTGAGTCCCCCTCCCAGCGCTGCACCGCCCCCTCCTCGCCTGGAGCTCATTCAGTGACACCAGCAGCTCTGAAACATCTGTTCCTCCATCCCGGACCCGCAATTTGAATAAATTACCCCGACGTGGCGGCAGCCTGTTATTAATGGCTCGAGTTTTATAAGATGCTTTAGTTTAATAACACTGTAGCCCAGCACTGCACTTCTCCTGGATATTTTTATATGTCACCCCTTCCCCTCCCGCTGCTCTCCTCTACCCTGCAGCTACCTCCAGGGCTCCCATCCAGGACATAACTCCACCACACCCTGACCACCATGAGCCATGCCCCACTGGCTCTCACCCGGAAACCCCATTCCTGCAGTAGTTAGTCAGGACCACCACTTGTTCCTCTGCACCTCACCACCACTTACCCTGCCTGAGCCTGTCTTCCCTTCTGGGCAGTAGCCACCTGGTAGCCATCCAGCTCCTTTGCAGATAGCTGCCCCCAGGGACTGGTATGGCCCTGAATAAGTGTCCCTGCCAAGTAGGGTGGTAGTGATAGAGAAGTGAGGGAAGGGTGGTGCCAGAGACACCGTCCCCAGCTGGGTTCTTCACTCCTGGCCCCACTGATGGGCACAGAAGCTTGAGAGTGAACGTGCCTCTCCCCAGGTGGACTGGTAGTGTCCGAAGCTTGAGAGAGGCCTATGCTAACCCTCATTTCCTTATTCTGGGCTCCCGGTTCTTCATTTGTTTGTCAGCTTGTCCTCACACTTACACTCCATACACCTCCTGCATGAAGCCCTCCCGGGTTACTCCTATCTTCCCCATGGGTCCCTTTGGCTCTTCCTGCAATCCCAGCTGCACCCCTTCCACACTGCCCAATGTCCACTGTCTTTCCCCGCACAACCTGCAAGCCTGTCTTCTCATGAAACACTCCAGGCCTGGCCAGCCCTTCTAGAATATTCCAAATCTGATTAATAGTAGACACTCATACACATCTTCAGTGTGTTTCTTCCATAAGCTTATATGAAGCATCTGTGTGGGTGAGG
>NW_003852407.1:14753097-14753903 GCF_000181295.1 Otolemur garnettii
GCAGCCAGGCCTACCAGACTCTGCCCCACCAGAGGGTGCTGTGAGTACCCACAAGCCTACATGGCAAGCCTGGGAGAGACTTGAGAGGACCCTTGCATGCCAGGGCCAAATTTAACTGTGAAGTTCCCTGTTCCTGGGCCCTGGGAACCCAGTGGTGACCAGGACTCTGGCTGTAAGGGACATATTATTACCCTCCCTTTTATCTTCCCATGGCCCCCCTTCCCACCTAGCCCTTCTCTGAGGGTTCTGGCAGGTAGGCCCTGGCTGATCCCGGCTCCTGCTGCCTCCCATTGGGTCTGATATTACTGTGGGACTCTGCCTTCTGCTAAGAGCCCCACCATTATAACATAATTACTGCTGAAAATGACCTTTAAAATATACTTTAAATTCAAAATGTCTTTAAACCCTTCACTGAGCACCATTTTTCAATTTCAATGACTATTTTCCTTTTTGGGGGGGGGGACTGAGGGGTGGGGAGTGGAGGAAGGAGCCTTCCAGGAGGATTCAAATGTTAATCTCTCCCTGTTGCAGGGAGCTTTTCAGGGAGTCCAGCGGGGGTGAGGGGCACAGGGCCTTGCCCTTCCACATAGCCCTCAGTGCTCTGCGGCCCTGATCCTGGACGTCCTAGATTCTGCCACCTCCATGCAGCCTCTGCCCCCAGCCTCCAGCCTGCGACCCCTCTCCCTCAGGTGCTTGAGTAAGAAGTGCTGGGAACACTGAGGTCCTTGTGCCTGCTCCTTGCTCTCTCCCCTGCCAACATTGCTCTGGCTTTCTTCTCCTTCTTTCTTGTGGTCTAGTTCCCAGCC
>NW_003852407.1:14754098-14786649 GCF_000181295.1 Otolemur garnettii
GGGGCACTTGCCTACACTAAGTCCTGCTCTCCAGAAGTCTCACACTGAAGGCTCACACCAGAGGGTCTGGGAGAAGGATATACCCCCAGCACTGATTTGCTTCAGGCCCAGGTTCTCCATCCCCCACAGCCCTTGGAAGTTGTGATGGAAGCCTTCCCAGGCTCTGGGGGTAGAAGCTCCCGCCTGGAAGCCTCCCCAGGCTCTGTCCTGACTCCCTCACACCTCCAGGACACCTGTTACCCTGTGTCACCTCAGCACCTTCAGACATGGACAGAGCCAAATCCTTCCTTTGTGCAGCCTGTCTTCTCCTCAAAGGGGCTTCCAGGGGCTGTGAGCTTGTCCCTGGGTGATGAAGGGCACAGTAATGGAGGAGGAGATACCTGCTGCAGTGATATGGGGACAGAGGTGGTGTGAAACCTTCTTGCCCCCTCAGGGGACACACTTCAGAGGGGTGTCGATACTGATGAAAGCCCCACTCTACCCAGTCACTGAGACTCAGCCAGTCCAGCGGCAGCAGAGGACAGGAGTAAGGGGAGTAGATGCACGGGGCAGGTAGCTCCCTCCATCCCTGCCAGGGAGTGGTGGCCAATGGGCTTCAGATGTTCTTCCAGTGACTTCTTGGGACTTTTCCTAAAATGGTCCAAATTCCCATAAGTATCCAAATTGTTCTCTGTGAAAGTCAACATACATTCCAAAGCCAACCAAAACAATGTGAGTGCTGGCCAACCCTTGGGATCTCCTGAGTTTTCATTTTGTCACAATGTTGGGTGACCCCTGCACAGCCACCCACCTCCTCTTCCCCCTGCCCAGGCCCAGAGCAAGCAGGAGACTGGAGGTGTGACAGTGGTGGTGAGAGCAGCAGAGCAGGGAGAAGGTGACAGGTGGACCACACACACACCAAAGAGACCTACATGATCCATGATGTATAGGAGTGAGAGAAGATATTGTTTCCCATACTACATCATAAATATCATATTTGATAATATCAGTTTAGTGCAGTGACTTACATCACTTATAATATATAGCCACTCAGTGAGCTATTAACAGAGGGAGGCCTTCTGACCCCAAAGCAGATACCCTCAAGCACCTTCTGACCGTTAGCAGGGTCCAACACACAGTGGCAACTCAGGAGCTCAGTCTGGGAGAAGGGCAGCCCAGAGCAGAAAAGGCCCCTCCCCTGCCCAAAGTCAGATGGAGTGAGACGCCAGTCTTCAGGACTGTGCAGGGATCTCCTGCTGCAGGAATGCTCCTTCTGGGGCTGTGGGATTCAGTTACTTGGCCTGGGAATGCTGTGCTGGGCACCAGTCACCACAGTGAACCATGCCTCTGTCTCTGCCTTCTTGTAGTGTCAGGTCTGCCTTCTTGTGGTGGCAAATAGAGATGAGGAACCAGGCAGGGACAGGGCATGTGGGAGCAGCTGCAGTCAGTGGCCCCTCCCTCTGGCCAGGTGATAGGACCTCCTAGGAACACAGGGTTCACTCTCTGGCCATCACCGACCACATCACTCAGGCAGGCCCGATGGCTTCGCCCCCACAGCCTCACTCATCTGCTGGCCGTACTTCCTCTCTACTGCCCTGGGCTGCTTCTGTCTCCTGGACAATGAATGTCCCCTTTCTGTCTGTGCCCACAGTGCGTTCTCTACTGATGGCTATGTCAGAGACTTCCATCATCCTCACACAGATGGATAGCCAGAGCCCTGCTGCCTGGTGACTCCCTCCATCCCTTGCTCTAGCCTCCTGGCCTTGTGGCTGTTCCCCCACACCCCTGCTCCAGCCTCAGCACAAGCCGTTCCCTCTGCCAGGTGCCTCTGCCCAGACACCACTTCTGCCCATCTCAGCTCCTGTATCCCTTGCATGGGACTGTCCTGACTGCCAACCTGAAACAGCCCCAGCTCCTCCACCTGCCCTTGAGTGATTTCACTCACAGCACATATCACCACCCTGATTTTCTCTTACACATCATCCACCTCTCCCCACTTAAAGACCAGCCCCATGCAACCAGGGACTCTCTTTGTTTCTCTCTTTATCTCATTACCTTCCACAGTATGGGGCCCAGAGCACAGGCCCAGAAATGAATGGCTGAGGGCCAAGACAGGGACCACACAGGTAGTGCCAGAAGAAAATGCCAGAGTGCAGTATCTTACACAACAAGCAATCAATGAACAAGTGCAACACCAAGGGATATGGGTACCAGCCTCCAGGCCAAGGATCAGGGTCAGAAGTGAAGGGGAAGAGCTCTCCTTTAAGGAACCTTGAGGAGAAGAATGGGGGTAGGGACCCAGGGAACCTGGGAAGGTTTCCTGGATCCAGGTGGTGGAGAGGTGTGAGCTCAGAGCTGCAGGTCTTGAGACACCCTGACCAAGCCCCAGAATTCGGGAGGATGGACTCCGGAAGCTTGTTTCAGAGAAGCAGAGATGAGGGTGGAGGTGGCCAGGCAGGCAGGACCGAGGGGGAGGGGAAAAAGCACAGGAACACAGGGCAGGGAATGTGACTCACTCAGCCTGGCCAGCTTCCAGAAAACTCTGAGCAATCAGCCAGAGAAATACATTTGAGAAAACAGAATTGTGAGAGTAACTTTGAGGCCTCAGTTGCCATAGGAACATATCTGTAAATACTTAACCACAAACGTTAAGTGACACGCAGGGAGGGCTGAGGCAGCAGCTCCCACCATGGGAAGCAGCCAAATCCACATGCCTGCCTCCTGCCATCAGCACAGGCTCCTCGCAGCCACCAGCCCCCGAGAACACCTCTCACCTTCCTCCTGTGGCTCAGGCTCCTTCTGTGTCCCTCAAGCCCTGACACTCTGTGTGGGACCCTCCAAGTGGTCTGAGGCTCCATCCTGCCCCAGGTTTTCCTTCTGGCCTCTGGTCCCCCCAACCAGGGTCCTGGGACCGAGTGGGAAAACTGGGGGTGGGTCATTCCCTCTCACTCCTCGCTTCCAACGGATGGCTAAAGTCAACCAACATATAAATCAAGAAAATCTTTGCAACAAGTGAGTTCAAAAGACCCAAATGCTCTGCTTTCAGGAACTCCCAACCCAGAGTGCTGGTTTGGGCCCCTCCATGGGGACTTCTCTGGCCTACGCTGCTGGCAGCCACCCCCCAAGTCTCAGTAACTGACTTCTTGGGAGCCTGGGAGGGACTCAGTCTCCAGCCCTCTTTGCCTAGCCTGGCACTGGCCTGTCTGCTCTGGTCCTGCCTAGAGCTTCTTGGTTTTTCTGGGCCACAGACCCCTTTGGGAAACTGAGGAAACTTTTTGTCCATTCATTTAATTATTCCATGAAAGGTCAATGAGCACAGCTGTCTGCCAGGCCCTGTGCTAAGTGCTGGGCACCCCCTGCCTTCCTGGGACTTACAAGTTGGGCAGGGAGGCAGGAGGTAAGCAAGACCCCAATGGAAGTCCAGGATTGTAGCAGGTTGGCCAGTATTTCAGGTCGGGACAGGGCCCTGAGTGGCTGGAGTGGAACCTTAGTGGCTAGAGAGGACAGAGAGCAGGTGGGTGGCAGAGATAGGGCAGATCCCATTGGCTCTTGTAGACCATTTTAAAGACTGGATTTTATTCAGAGTGAAACAGAGAGCCACCAGGGCTTGAGCAGAGCAGCAGTGTGCACTGTCTCACTGTGGCTGATGTGGAGGGACAGACTGCTAAGAGAGAGGGGGATGCAGGGGACAGTTGAGTGGTCACTGCAGGGCTGCAGGAGAGATAGACGTGGCTGGGATCAAGGTGGGTGCTGTCATGGAGAGAAGCTATTGTCCTCCTCCCTGGAGGAATGAGCATTGCATGTCCTTGGTCATTTTCTGTACACTCTCAAGATGTTCCCGGGCCCCAAGGCTCAGCCACAGCCCCCTTGGCTCCTGTGACCCTGGGTTCAGTCTCCAGCATGCTGGCCTAACTTTAGCAGATCCCTCAAATAACACAGTCAATTTGTGGAACTAAAACCAGCTCAGGCCACAGAAGGACAACAGTTGACAGTAGAACCATGGACTATTGGTGGCCACGTCTCTGGCCAAGGACCTCCTGCCTCCCAAACACCCAGCAGGCTCTTCTGAGTTCCTGGAGCAGGTAGCCCCTCTGTGGGCCAGAGGGCACAGGGCCTGGTGTCTGGGCCTTGGGATGGCCCAGGCAACACAGATGAATCTCACAGAGAGCACACAGGCAAGCGGAGCCGGACACACACAAACGGAGTAACATATAAAGTTCTAGAACAGGCAAAATGAAACGATGGTGAAGAAAGTTCAGAGTCCTGGGTGCCTTTGAGGAGGTTAAGATGCTGCCAGGAAAGGCTTGTGAGGACACTTTCGGGGAGATGAAATGTTCTCTATTATCATAGTTGTGTGGATGTCCCATTTGTCAAAACTTATTAAACACTTAAGATTTATGCATCTCACTGTTTGTAAATTTTACATTTTAAATAATAGACATAAGAAGGAAGGTACATCCCAGGTACACCCCTGAAGTAGGAGGACTCAGCTAACTCAACAGCTAATTCCCCTTCTTGGGGAATTTGGGGAACATGGTCCCTCACCCTGTCAAGTGCTGCAGGCAGCTGCCAAGGAGGCGCTGCTCTGATAAAGGACTACATGCCAAAGGGTGGAGGTCGACTACTGGGATAGAGCTATTCTGCATTTTGAAAGAGTTAAGCAGACAACAATGCTTACCCAAAGGGATGAGGCTCTAGCAGTGGGATTCAAGATCCATTACCAGAGGGTGGGTAGGGGTCTCCCAGTACCCTCACCGCACAGTGCACCACCACACAGCGTAGCCTTGAACATGACAGGCAAGAGAAAGGAGAGGGAGGGAAAGAAAATGTACACTTTCCCCTCCATCCAGCCCTCTCCACTGGCCTCCTGTTTCCCCTGGCTACCCTATTCCTTCTTCCCCCCCACCAAGATACATAGTGTGTCTTTGATTGGTTTCTGGCTGTAGGCCTGAGCTGCTCGCAGAGGCTGTTCTCAGTCCCTGTGTTTCTCACCTGGCCCAGAGAAGGCCAGGGCTGCGAAAAGGCTGGAGGGGAGATTCTGCTCCCTGATTTGACCCTTGGGGCGGGGTCCCTCCCACCTCTCTCCCCAGTGCTGTTCTCTGCTGACTTACCAGCCCCAGAACCATCCCTCTGCCCTGTCTGACAGTGTTCTTTAGGAAGCTGGAGCTAACAGAGGATGACACTGGACCATGGGTGAGACAGGGTCAGACACTGTCCCCTAGGTGGGGCATGAATGTGAGCTGGAGCAGCAGGTGGGGCTATAAGACAGACTTTAAAGATGAGGAGATTGCCACCAGCAGAAGGAGGGTGACAGAATGAAACTAGGATGCCCCTAAGTCCCAAGGCACCAGGATGGGGCCAGAGTTGCCTGTGTTCCTGGACTAATTATCTGCAGTGCTTTCTTTCAAAGTAATGAGGGTCTCAGTTCAGGAAATAAATTATGTGATCGCCCAACACATTAAAAACAAACAAACAAACAAAAAAGATAGCTGAATGGCAAAGCCAAGATGCAGGGATGCCCATGGTGTGCCAAGAGACTAGAACAGGGAGTCTTGGGGAGGGGAGAGAGAAAGAAAGGAGATAGCAGGAGGGAAGGGAAAGGGTGGAGAGGAGGTGCTCCTGCACATGCTGGGGGCTTTAGAGTTCCTTGCAGGGCTTCCCCCAAGTTGCGTGGGGCACAGCATTCTCATGCTTCCTCATGTGCAAGAAAGGCAAGGGCCCAGAGAAGTGACATCATGGGCACACTCCATGCCGCTCATCGGAGATGAACCAGGACAGACCCAGGCCCTGACCCCAGCCTGGCTCCTATTCCACACCCCAGTGCTACAGAGATCAACCCTGGGAAAAGGGTGACAACTGCGTGGCCCACTTCTGACGCTGTATGCTGAGGACTCCCGAGGCCCACCCCAGAATTCCAGCTGGGGAGCGCGTTAGGATCATGTTCTACCCCTCACTAACTATGTGACTGTGGTGAGCTTCTTAACCTCTTCGTGTGCCTCAGTCTCCTCCTCTGTTAAATAACAATAATAATACCATTTCTGATGACTAGTATTTTGCAGGAATTCTAAAAATAGATACAATCCTTTGGTGAGCCCCCAGGAGAACATCCCTGCCCCTAGCATCCTTTAAGCCCTGTTGGCATGGAGTGGCCTCTGAGCGAGGCCAGTGTTTGGATTCAGCACCATCCTCCATGGGTCCACTAGCACTGAATTCAAGGAATAATGTTCTCATAAAGAAACCCCTCATCTACTCCCAAAGCTTAATCCTTGTAGCCTATTAGTCACACCATCCCAAACTGGATTCAAGTTCCTCCAAGACTAGATTTCTAGAACATGAACCAGGCTCAGGGCACTAGTGGCCACTGGATGGCCTCCTTGAGGAAAACGATGGGCGAAAAGTGGGGCTGTTGCCACCTTCCTCCTTCAGTGGATCTGGGGCTTGGATCTGGATGGGCTGAGCTGACATCTGGAACAGACTCCAGGGAGCAGTGCTTTCAGGGCACCCCTCCTGGAGAAAGGTAAGGCACAACCCAGAGAAATGCCTCCCCCTAACTTCAAACCACAGCCCCAGACACAGGAAGAGGCCCGCTGTTCACATCCATGGCCCAGGAAGACAGGTTCTGTACTGGATGTCTTCTTGCTTGAGACTCACCAATTATATTTGCTTGGAAAACAAGCCATAAACTGATGTCTAGGAAAAGAAAGAGGAGTTTAACTTCTCTCTTTCCTCTCCAGCAAAGAAACTGGTCTTTAGGATGGGAAATGTAGATAAATATTATAAAGGGAAAATGAATCTCCAAATAAGGCAGGGAAAGCAAAGCAAGCCCTGTAAATTAAGGTGTATCTCGAGCTGAGCCACAGCCCTAGTGGACAAAGGAGACATGTACACCAGCTCTTAGGCCTGCTGGGGTCACCCTTGGGGCATCTGGAGCCCAGACATAGACAAGGTCTACTCTTTTAAAAGGGAAACAGGTGATTACAAAAATCAGGACAGTCTGGCAACCTGGAAGACAACTTCAGGTAAAGTTCTAGAATAAATATGGCAAACTGGTGGCTTAAGAGCCCTTGGGGGGAAATGATGGTAACATGGAGAGCACTGTGGATCACCCAGAGTGAGCTGAGGCAAGGGAGGTGGGTGTCTGTTTTGTATGTACGTGGGTACCCATGCATACATGGAGGACAGGGTCTCACCTGGTATCCCATCACCTACTGGGGGTAGATTCTAAAGTTGTCCAGTAATTCAGAGCTGAGCAGGCAGGAAGAAAGGTCCCTGCTGACATCCGAGCTATAGCCTTTGTCTCTGTAACCTCCTGTTGAACATTTTATCAAGGACTTAGCAGGGGTAGGGGGGACATAGACGCTGATTGAAAAATGTGCTGATGACCCAAGGCTGGCCTGGAGGATGAGATGCTGGATAATATCTTCAAAGTCCAAAGACATCTTCCCAGTGACATTCTCACTCCAGATGCAGAACTGTGGAGTGCCTGGGCTACCCCCACCTTCCACCCCTACCGCAACAGAAGTACAGAGATTCAATAGCTTCCTGGAACCCAACCCCTGCTAGGAAGTTTTCTGGAAACTTCGTAAAATTGGGTGTCTGGGAGTTCTTTGTTAGTGGATTAGTCAGTTGGTTTGTTACTGTGACCCCTCCCTCCCTGGCCCCCACATGCTTTACATGGTAAGGAGATAAGCACCCTTTGGAGTCCTAGGCACAGGATCTGATGGAAGCTATGAACTCTTTCTCCAGGACATACGCCCATAGAAGGAAATGGTGCTGGCCATTTCAGGCCAGTGCTCAATGGCCTCGATGCTCCACAGTCCCCTCAAGAACATCAGATAACCTTTTAGGAAACCATGTATTTCCAATAGCCACCTCCTGCCAGGCAGCCCACCTGGCACACTGCAGGCTGTGTGACTTGGTCTGGTCCCTCCTTCCTGGGGAAGTAAGGGCAGTGATCACACAGCCCTTAGTGCCTATAGTGCTCCCCTCACTCATACACACCTGCAACCTGTGAGTAGGACCTTACGGAAATAGAGCCTTTGCAAATGTGATCGGGTTAAGATGAGGTCATGTTGATTAAGGTAGGCCCTAAATCCAATATGATTGGTGGCCTTAGAAGAAGGAAATTTAGACATACACACAGAAGACTCAGGGAAAATGTCATGTGATGATGGAAACAGATTGGAGTGCTGGAGCTACAAGCTAAAAAAAGCCAAGAATTGCTGGCAAACACCAGAATGCCGGAAAAGGAGAGGAAGGATCCTCCCCTCGAGCCTTAGAGAAGGTGACTCTGCTGACACCTTGATTTCTGACTTCCAGCCTCCAGATCCATGGGAGAACAGGTTTGCTTTGCTTTAAGCTGTCCAGTTTATGGTCCCACATTATGGCAGTCCCAGGAATCTAATACCATGTCTTCAGGAAACCTGGGCCAGAGAAGGCAGGTTTCCACAGGGTCCCTGCAAGCCCAGAGGGCCAATGGCTAAACTGCCACCTCTCCCCTCACCCCAAACACCCTTTGTGGGGTTCTACTGGTCTTCACGCCCACCTGAGCCACTACCACCAGGTGTACCCTGAGGATTGTCAGTGAAAGGGTGACAGGCCATTCAAGGAGAAGTTAGAACATCCATCTTACTAAGTTCTATTACAAGCTGACAGCTTAGACTAATGACTAATTTACTGTATAAAATACTAGCAGTATATTTTTTTATTTTGTTAATTAATTATCTCAAACAAAGGTGAAATTTATAAAAGTGTCCAGAAACAGTACACATTGTAAAATCGCCTTACAGCAGGAGAAGAAATTATTACTAACACAGGATCAAGTTATTACTGTATTGACTTAGTTACTTTATAACTCTGTCACGGATTTCTTCATTATTTCCTTGGGATTGTGGCCTTCTGATTGCATTAAAGTCTGTTAATCTATGCAAATATCATTAGACACCACTAATAACTGCAGCAACTTTCCTCCTTTCCGGGGGATGTGCTAAGCACTTGGCCTGCAGCGATCACTTCCGGCGACAGGGAGGAAGGCCAGGCAGGAGGAAGTTCTCCCAGAAAGCCCCCTCCCAGCACAGGTCCTCCTGAGGCAGAATGCCTGGGCACTTCCATGGGGTGGTTTGAGGGTCCCAAGAAGGTCTCCTTATCCCCACCCCTCATCAGAGGGCCTGATGTGTCACCATAAACCTCCATCCTTTTGGATTAAGGCTTTGGAGGGCCTTGTTAAAACCCAACTGTCCTGAAAAGCAAAATTCATGGCCTCAGTATCCACCATTAGTGCTGTGGAATCAATAAGATATTCAGTGGGAGTGTTCAGGCTGCCATAACAAAAATGCCATGAACTGGATAGCTTATCAACTGCACAAATATATTTCTCATAGTCTTAGAGGCTGGAAAACCCAAGACCAGGTATCTGGTGAGGGCCGTTTTCTCGTCTTCGCACTATAAACTCACATGGTGGGAAAGGAACAGACAAGCTCCCTTGGGCCTGTCTTATAAGGGCACTAATCCCATTCACAGGGCCCTGCCCTCAAGAAGAGGCCCCAGCTTTTAATACTATGACTTTTGGGATTAGAATTTCAACATATGAATTTTGGGAGGACACACACATTCAGACCAGAGCAGAGAGCATAAGGACTTGCTGTGTTGGGATGAGGGACCCATTAGTTCTGTCAGAGTAGAAAGAAAGCTGGATATGACTATGGGTCCTGAGATGAGCTGGCCAAAATCAGATGTTTTAGGACAGCTGTGGACCCTGGAGACCTGGAAGGACCTTCTGTCCTCAATATTGTGGACAGAAGAGGTTAATGAGTAGAGGGAACCACTCTGCAAGCAGCAGCCGGTTCTTCAGAGGGATTGTAAATGCTCATGGCCTCACCACCCAGACCCTCAGGTCAGCCCATTGCTGTAGGCCTAAGTACCCCAATCTGCAGCTGGGTGATACCAGGCCCAGCTCCCTGCCCCCATCACAGGGCTGGTCACAGCCAATGGGAAACTAAATGTAAGCCCCTAGCCACTAAATCCAAGGTGCTTTTTCATTTTATCTTTGTTGAAGGTAGACCCTGACCACACCAGAGTATGGGGTAGAAAGAGATGCATGAGTGGGTCCAGGCTTCCTTGCCAAGCTGAGCTCTAAACCCATGCCATTATACATGGGTCACTGTCACTATGCACTCACACAGTGCTCATCGAGCTTGGGCTATGGGGCTCTCCCAGTCCAGAGAAGACAGAGCTCTTGTCATCACAGCAACAGAGATGCTGACTCACGGTCACTAACTGAAACCCGTTAGCACTCAGTCGTCTGCATTCTCCTGGTTACTATTATCTTGGCTGCATCAAAGGATGAGCTTGAGGGTTAGACTAAGAGAAAGGCAGAGACCAGGCCCAGAGAAGAGTCTGCTTACTGCAGGTCCAGGTCCAAGGTGGTCTGTGCCGCCCTCACCACAATCCTCATCCTCCCCTCGGATGGATGATGTGTGGTCTTGCCAGTGAGAGGGGCCAAGTTGAGTTTCTGCTGGGGCAATTTCTCCTCTCCAAGCTCTCACTGCCCTTCTTGGGTCAGCATTCTCAGACATTCCAAGGTTAAGGAGCCATTTCTAACATAAAAAATTAATCAGCCCCCCTTGACAGATGTACTACTCGAGTATCCATTGTTTGAGAGAATGCAAAACGACAAAAAGCTACCTTGAATTCAGCTGAGCTTTTAAAAGGAATTGTATTTTTAAAATTATGACAGCATCTATATGCATTAAAAAAACAGTCACATAGACCTACAAATGAAGCATTTCTGATGTAGTCAGCAGGCAAAGTGTGGAGTGACTGGGATCCATGGTCAGGTGGCCCTGTGGCCCAGGGCCATCCTGCTGCTGTGTTGGAAAAAGAGGAGGGTGGGCTGGCCACCAAGGGGCAGCCGAGACTGAGACTCTGTCCTCCCCTCTCCTCCCCCTGCTCCTCTTCCTCTTAAACCTGGGATAGGTGGCTTCTTGCTGGAGCTGCATAGCCCATGCCTGCCACTGCCTAGACATCCCTGTCCCTGCTGTGCACCCCATTATTATAACTGACACCAGGCTCCCCAATGCCACCCACCATCCAGCCCCTCCCAGCCCTGCCCTGCTGGCCACTTCCTCCACATCTTCTTTTCCATTCCCAGACCCTAGACGCCTAACAGCTCAGGCAAGTAAGTCATTTTCATCATAAAGGACATTCTTCTGGCAAAGTCAGACACAAGAGCCACCACCTCTCAAAAGCTTCCCTGAAGAGGGCAATGCTGAGTCCCCAGACTTAGAACCCAAAAGACAGGATTCCGGGCACATTGAGTAATGCTCTGTTCCCTCTTTCATGTAGCAGAGAAGGCAGGAAAGGCTGTCAGAGACCTGGCTCCAGACCATTCGGCTTGTGTGAGCCAAGCCTCTTCCTTAGGCTCTCTGAGCCTCGGTCAGCAACTGTCAGAGGGGACTAATCGCGTTCTACTGAAGCATAGGGGTGAGAAGGGGATAGAATGCGTGAGGACAGCAAGCTCGCACCACGACGACAGTCAGGACATCAAAAGGGCACTGACACCTGCCCCCAAAGTAAAACCTGCCTACAGGGGATGGCAGTGAGGAGCTAGCTGGGGTGCACCAACCAGCAAGCTGGGGCCCTCGCCTGCGTCCTCTGCTCTAGACCACCCTCTCCACACAGAGTGCTTGTCAGGCACTGTTCGTGGGAGGGTCACGTCTTGCTTTTCTCCAGCTCCTCACAAGCAGGCACGTGAGCTGAGTAAAGCTCTCTCCATCCTCTCCTCTGTGCTCCCATCCCCAAGTCTCTTTCCTTTTCCCCACTGCTCCCCCGAGGCAGGGGGCAGGGCAGCCTGTCCTCAGTGGCCTGTGACCTCAGCCTTGGTGGCGTTTCACCCTGGCATACTCCTCTGCTCACTCCGTCTACCCTATCCCCTCAGACACCAGGGATGCCTCATCACACGCAAGCCTTCACAGCTGAGCCGCCCAGGTTCCCTAACTTGGAAACATCCTAACGATCAGGTCAACTTCTTCTATCTTCTAACACAGTACTTGCACATAGTTTGTTGACTGACTGCATGACTGACTGGTGAGTAATAGGAGTGGTCCAAGGCAAATCCAGAGCTAAAATGCAGGTTTGTGAAATGTGACCACCCCTTTTCTTCCATGCTGTAAACTGAACTTCGTGGTGACTATATATTGCCAACCTGAAGGCCTCAGGGGACCCTCTTGAATGATAAGAACAGGAGAATAGGCTCCTCTGCTATTAGAAATGCCAGCCACATACCAAGCTAATTTGCTGCCACCCCTCAAAATAGTTTGTTCCCTTGAGAAAGCTGACGCTGCCCTCACAATCTCATCAGTCATTAGAAATAATCATGTCTTGCAAGTCACGGAGCCCTTTCCCCTGCCCGGAGCTGTGTGCTCTCCCCAGCCCACCAGGGCCTTCTGACCGCCCATCTGGCAAGCAGGGCAGGGGCTGCCTTCTTTATGCAAATGAGTGATGGGGAGTCAGACCACTTGGGTTCAAACCTGACTCTACTGTTTATTAGCTCTGGGATCCCCAGCAAGTTGCCAATACTCCTTGTGCCTCAGTTTCCTCATCTGTAGAACAGGGACCAGTGGTACCCACCTCATAAAGTTAAGGTGCTCTGAACAGTGGCCCATGGTGAGTGCTCAGGATGAGATGTCCTCTCAGAAGGCATGATTCTTGACTGAGAATGAATGAATGAATCTTTGTGCACGTTATGTGGCCCAACGCCTGTCATCTCAGCGCAGGGCTGAGTTGAGCCTGCCACACTCCAAGAACCAACCTGTTTTGTGGGGTTGGAGGCCCTGGCCTTGGCCTTTGAAGAGCATGTACCTGTATAGGAGATGTCCTTCCTGCAGGAAGGAAGGTCCTCTTTAGGTACAGTGTGGGGTGGAGGGCAACCTCAGCCTGCCTGCAGGCTCAGGGAAATGACTTAAACCAGCCTAATTGCAATCTGCATTAACCATAAACCCATTGGGAAACACAGAGGTTCAGGGAGCTGAGTTGAAAGAGAAGGTCTTGAGCAAAGCAGGGCTCCTTGCTCTTCTGAGAGTCAGCATCCCAGCAGCAGTGGGTGGCCATGACTGGTTTTCTGACTTTTTTCATTTAGACCCATTATCCAAAGTCCTCAGTTTTGGCCATCCAGCCCTCTGCATTTACCTACCACCATTTCTGTGCCATCCATCATAAACCTATCTGCTCTCTGCAATCATTTTTCTCTCATCTGTTTATCTATCATCTAACATTTAATCTGGATATCTAGCATCTATTAATCATGCCTACCATCCATCCGTCTCCATGTCTATGCGTGGTCCATTATCAGTCATGAGTCTGTTGTCGTGCCCTGAAGCATGGGCTGTCTGAGTTCTGGGAGGTGGGCAGCCTGACTACACGAGGGCTATGGTGGCTGGAACAAAGTGGGACAGGAAGGAGGGCAGAGGGCTGATGAATGAGGGGCCTGGGACTCCCCACTCAGCAGGATGGGCCTGGTAGATAGAAGAGGAGGAGGGGGAGGGCTTGCAAGGTCATCAAAGAGGTACCCTCATGCTGACCCCTCTCTCCACCTTCCAAAATTAGGAAAATATCTTTACAGGGTGACTCCCATGAGGGACAGGAGGGATGGCCAGGTGAGTGTCGCTGTTCCTCCCAGCTCTAACAGTGCCCGGAATCCTGCAGTCTAAAGTCATGCAGGCAAGTAGAGGGCCAGAGATCCTGGAGTAGACCAGTCACAGCCTCCCAGCCCTGGCTAAATGTTGGCATCACCTGAGCAGCTTCCAAATACCAAAAACAAAAATGCTGATGCCTGGGCTCCAGAACAGTTACTCAACTTCCCATCACAGGGCCAGCCCTAGGCGTCTGTGCTTTTGAAAGCCTCCAGGTGACTTCCATAGCAACTGGGGCTGCAGACCCCCATCTTATAAGATCCAAGACACTTTGTATAAATTTCTGAAGGGCTGTTCTGAGACAGCAGGGGCAGCCTCTGGTGCTCTAGGGCAAGACTGCAGCTCTGGGCTGCCTCCTGGGTCTGCAGGGAGGCCCATGGGACCTCTGCCTATAATTAACAAACATCTTCCCCACCTTGGCAGCACTATAGGAGGCTGGTCTGGGGCCTCTGAAGACCACACCCCCACCCCAGAATCACCAGAAGTCCTGGGCCCAGGGTCCAGGAGTGGGGAGGGGGCTTGCCTGCTGCAGCCTCCAGGCCAGCCACTCTCAATTCTAGTGTGACTCCCACTGTGTGGGCAAGTAAGAAGAGCAGCAGCCCGGTGCCCGGCTCCTTCATTGCCCCACAGCAAGCAAAACCACACCCTCGACATTGAAAATGGGCCACGGGTCAGAGGGGCAAGAAACCTGCCCAGCTCCAGGCACTACGTTCTGTGCTTTCTTTGGGGGTGGTCAGGCCCACACGGAGACCTGTGACCACTCACCCTCTCTGTGAGCCTGTGGCAAGTTGGGCCACAGCTGGGGGGACCTGAGGCCTATGTGAGGGTCAGCCTGGGGCCCGGTCATTCACAGGTGGCCTGAGGGCAGCAGCTCTGTTGAGCGTCTAACAGTCCCTGCCCTGTGGTTAATAGAGACAAACAGCTCTAAGTGGGTCTTTTATTTCTTTCCCAGCGTTTGTAGCCACCTGGGGTAGATTCTTTGCCCTGTCAATGAGATGTTTTTAACACCATTCCTTCTTTCTCCTCTTCACCTCTCCCCTCCGTGCCCCTCCTCTCCTGTGGACAGACCCACCCCCCCTCATAAAACCCCCTCCCCTTGCTGGAATAAAGCCCTGCTTTGTCTGTCTCCTTGAGCGCCGAGGACAAACTGGCCATAATTTATGCTCCCGCATGATATAAAGGAAAAAAAAGGCCCCATTATGCTATAAATTATCCTGTGATGGGTGAAATGCAGAAGAGTGTGCCAGACGCCAGCGGAAACCCCATTAGACAACAGGGTTCGGCTGCCGAGAAGTCCCCACAGAACTCCGGGGCCGTCTGTTGTGTGCCGTGCGCCTGGTAAGGATAATGTAGCAGATCAAATGTATAATCAGTTACCTGGAGAGATGGCTGTGCGCCACTGCCCCAGCAAAAGGTGACTTCTACATAGATCCACCTCAATGTCCCAGGCTCCTGCCAAGAGGACTGATGCACACTCACAGTACGAGGGTCTGAGAGCCCGAGAAGGAGGCAGCAGGGGGGTGACTGTGGCCTTCAGGATCCTCTACCTGTACTCAACCCCAGCCTCAGCTCCTGCCCAACTCAGGGTCCCCCATGCCAGCCCTCACCTCTCAGAGTGCAAGAGATGAGGGTGAAGGAGCCTTTGGTAGCCTCTCAGAGGGTGGGAACAGACCCCAAGTTCTAGTTCTATGTCCTCAAACATGGTGCAAGCCCCCGAAGGTACAGAGCCACGCCTGCAAGTCCCCTTCTCAGGAACCACATCTCTGCCAAGGCAGGCACCAGGAGCCAGGGAGGGGCTTTGAGGGGATGGAGAGGGGACTTCAGTTAGAGGTCACTCTGCCATCAGGGCAGACTTCCTGTGTGATAAGGAGGGAGTACTCTTTCCTGGGAGGGTATGGGGGGGCGGAAGACTGGAGACTCACAGAGAAATAGCTCTGCCTCCTTACCTCCCAGGAGACTTCAGGATGGCTGCGATTTGGCAGAGGGATGGGCTAGTCTGGGGAGGGACTGTGTGGTTTAACCAGGGTCCCCGGACAGCCAGGTACCGGAATGAGCCTGCTCCCTTAGGGCTGGGCAGCAGAGAACGGGTGCTTCACTCATTCACCCTTCTGGCTCTGCACCGAAGCCACAGCTCTTGCAAAGCAGTGTAGTTACTGGCCATTTTGCCAGTAATCTGTGCACAGGTGAAGGGGTGGAGAGGAAAGAGAAAGCATGAGAACTCCAAGTAGCACCATCTTCCTCCCAGAAAGAGGATGACCCAAGAGCTCGGCTCAGCTCAGACCACCTGGGTATGAACCCTGGCTGTGCTAGTGACAGGGCATGAATTCTTGGCAAAGATACTTCTCTGTGCCTCAGTTTCCTTAACTGTATAGTGGGAATAATAAAATACCTGCTATACCTAAAAAGTGCTCATCTCTGTGTCTGGATCATAGCAACCTTTGGATAAATAAGAACCATTGTGATTCTCACTATTGATGAGAATGAGGGGGTCAGAGCTGCAGTCATGAGCAAGGTACCACAGGCCCTGGGAGGGAGTTGGTGATAACTGGGCTGAGGGTGGTGCTAGCTGAGGGCAGCAGAGGTTCTGTGATGTGATGCGGGAATTGGGTCCTGCAGGATCTTGTCATGTAGGAACTGGGTGACAAGGAGACTGGGTGAGCCTAGGAGTCTGGTTGGGTCGCAGAAGTACCCATGGGTGCTATGAGTTAGGAGGCAGTGTGATGGGTACAGGTGAAGAGAATGGACCCAGGGCCTAAGGCCCAAGCCCAGCTTCCAGAAGTCAGAGGCTGGCGTCCAGGCCCTGGGTATTGGAGGAGGTGCTTGGCTCAGGGAGGATGGGGAAGGAGAGGAGGCAGATATCTGTGTGCATGTGTGTGTCTTCACCACCCCCTCCTACCATATCCCTTTCATACTCCCTGCTTGTGCACATGATGTCCCCTGACCCAGGACGTCTGCCTCTTCCCTCTCCCACTAGGCAGAGGATCCTTCACAGTCCAGCTCAAGCCTTTTAGATCCCTCTTGACCACCCATCCCATAGGGCTCATCACTCCAGACACCGTGACCAATGCCCGCTGCTCTCTGAACACACAGGACATACTCGCTTCTTACCATCCAAGGGGTCCAGAGGTCAGCACCCCATGCCCTGCCCCATCACACCAGACCCATAGTCATCCCACCCCAGTACTTGCTGAGCACCTGGGTTCATTTGTTCGTGGCAACAAATCTTTCTTGATCATCTACCTGCCATGCCCTTTAGGCGCTTGGCATGTGGCAGCAAATGGAACAGACGTGACGCCTAACTCACTGAGAAGGGGTGGGGGACAGTGGAGCGTGGGGAGCCTTGCAGGCCCGGTGGGGTCTCAGCAGGGGGGAGACAGGGTCTGCCCTGGATTTACTGCCCCCTCTGGCTGCCCTGTGGAGAGCGTGGATGGGCGTCAGTACTGGGAGGCAGTGAGAAGGTGACTGTCATGCCTGGGTAGCTCCAACCACAGAGGAAAGGAGGAGGAATGTCTGGAAGGCAGAGCTGGTTGAAGAAAGTCAAGTGGGGGGGTTGGAGGGCACTCCAGCCTCCTGCTGCTCTCAAAATTGTGCAGATACACATTCAGATGAATCAGTTTGATTCCTGCTTGTCTCTTAGGACACATGGGTGCTTGACTAGTCTGGATTGGCAGCATTTAGGGAAGTAGCATATAGAGAAGCTCAGTGTAGCTTTGGGGGACATGTCTCTTATTTCAGCTCAATCCAGATGTACATCTTGAGAAGGCTGGGGAGCATCTAGGTGGTCCCTGAAATGCAGCTGGCTTCTCAGATTGGCCTGGGCTGGCAGAGCTTTGCTCAGTCAATGCCCCTAGGGGTCCTTTATGCACCCCCAGGGTGGGGTGGGCATTGACATCTGCCAGCTGGCATCCTATGGGTGGGCAGCAGTAATGGCTATAACAGTCACAATAACCAGCGATTATTGAGCACTTACTCTGAGTCAGGCGCTGTACTGAAAACCTCATGCATTTCAACTCGGTTAATCCTCACACAGACCCTCCCAGGGAGGATCTATGCCTTGCCTAAGGTTGTAAAGGATTTGTCAGGCAGCCTTACCCAACCAACCCTCCTGTCTCTTCCTACTCAAATTCTCCCTGATCCACAGGTGAACTTGGTGAGAAGGAACATGTCCTTCACCCTTGGACTCACTGCCTGTGGGCCCTAGGGTACCAAGGTCATCTCCAGGGAAAAGAGAGAATTTTGGGATCCTGGAGGCACCCTGGGCAGGGGCGTGGGGGGGAACCCTAACTCTGCAGTAGGCAGAGACCCGCTCAGGGCTTTAGGCTCTGTTCCGGCAGTTGGAGGGAAGGGCAGATTCCTAGGAGTGTCTGGTTTCTGGGCTCTTGCCTGGGCCCTCCTCCCAGGACCAAAGGCTCTATTGTCCTGAGGCATTTCCTCTCCACCCCCAAGCTGTTGCCCTTGAATGTCCAGATCCACCACCAGCATCTCCCACCCTACCCCCCCAGCCACAGACCTTGCAATCCTGGATTCCCCAGCCTGGCCTTGGCCCCAGGGTTCTCCCCAGTCAGAGGCCCCACAACCCTCCTTCTGCAGCAGAAGGGAAGAGAATAGTAAAAGTCTATTGTGGTAATAAAAGGCATTAACCATCTGAACACTAGCCTGAAGTGCCCCTGCAGCCGTCTATCCTTAAGCAAGAAATATGGTTTAATGCCGATGGTAATGAGCGAATCAAATTTTGAAAATTAAACCGGAATTTGAGCATTAGCACCAGGACGCTGGCATTTGGCAAGTCAAGTGGCACTCTGCTATCACCGGCGTCCTCCCTGTCAGAGGTCCACTCAGCCTTCATGGCCAGCACAATGTTCCTTGTGACACAGGTGGGGCGGTGGTTATGGCACAGCCTGTCCTAATCCTGAGCTGCCACTACAGGGGCATTACTTCCCTAGTTGGGGGTCTCTCCTTTTAAAATGCAGATCTTTCCTGCCTGAGTTCCCTTCTCCCCTGACACCCTGAACCCTGAAGTGAATGGTCTCTTATTTCCTTTCATGGGGGTGGGGGGAGAGACAGGGATGTGAAGAAGCAGGTGATTCTGGCAACCAACTCCACTGGATTTTTGTAGGTTTTTTTTTGGTAGGTTGTGGAATCAAAGCTCAGTATTAGATTGGGATTCTAGGAAAATAAAAATGATTCCTGAGACCAGAGGAATGGGAGATATATATATACATATATATAAATATTGGGGAGATGGAGAGCAGACCAGAGGCCGATGGAAAAACAAAGATAAGGTTTCTAAGGGTCTTGCTCTTGCAAGCCTTGCCACAGTTAAGGAGCACTTGGGGAAAGGTGAAAAGGGCAGCCAAAGGGGGCCCTCTACCTCTCTGCTTTGCTCAAATTTTGGTGTGGGCTTGGAGCCCCACATCTGTCCCCTGCACATCAGAACTCCAGTCCCTCTCCTCCTGGAGGCCTTCAGGGTATAGCCTCTCCCACTTCCCCACCTGACTCTTCCAGCTGGCAGCCTACAGCTATGATGTGGCCACCAGGCCTGTCTGTTCTCTCTCGCACAGGGGGCTCCATGGCAGAGGCTCTGGGGACCATAGATCAAAGATTTAGGATTCTCCAGGGATCTCAGAGCCATGCACAACCTGCAACCCATTGAAAGAAGAAACCCAGAAGGGCTCCCAAAACTCATCTCAGATCCTCTGTGTAGCCAAGTCCCAGGCATGTAGTAAGTGTTTAATGAATGTTTGCTGAAGGGGCAATCAGAAGGTAGACCCAAAGTATGTCAAGTTCTCTGGCCCAGCCCCTCATGATATGGTTGTAAACACCTTCACTTGATGTATTTCTCCCATGCACGCTATTATTGGCTTCTTCCAGTCCCAGATTCTGGTGGGGGTGGGCTGGCAAGTGTACTCTACCCACTCTCCCATGATTGGATACTGATCACAAAGTGCTGAGCTCCCTCACTGGGTCAAGGCAGAGCTCGGACAAGTACCCACCTTCTGTTGCTCAGACGTTCTGAGGAGCCACACTCCTGTGTCCCAGAACCCCAAGGGCTTCCTCAAAGTCCAGACACAGGCACATTTTAAAAGCACAGAGAGCAGCAGCAAGGGCTATGGGATCAACAAGTCAGGAAAAGCTCAAGAGGCTGAGTTCAGTCAAGACCCTAGCTATGGGCCTACTGTGGACCCTGGAGTTCCATCTCTGCCCCAGTCCTCATCTGGAAGAGCTTGGGACCCTCAGAGTTACCTTGGGTCCTTCCCAGATCTGCTACTCTGTGGCCTTGTTCTCCCACAGGAAGACACACCAGTCCACTGTGTGACAACCCTGCTGGCCCTTGTCATGTTTGGAGACTTGTTTATTGTGGATGGCCCGTCTCTCCATCTGGATGTCTGCTCCAGTGAGTGGCATCGCCTCCCTCATTCACTGCTGTAGAAGCAGTGCTTGAGCACTGTCTGGCACAAAGAAGGGGCTCAGAGAACAGGCTTTGAGTGATTGCGCGAACTTGCTCTGCCCCTGGACCAGGAGCAGCTCGGGTGAAGACCCGAGGGTGGGGAGATACAGGTTATCTGCACTTCCTCCAGGTCTCTGCTATGGCCTGTGCCACCTGACACCAAAGTTTGCCTGTGCACCAGGCTTACCCCTGGGAATGGGAAGGTGGGCACAACATGGTGCCCTGACCTGAGCTGGGTTCCCAATGCCAGCCTCACGTTGCTCTGGGCCCTCACTGCAGGGACGGCCCTCCAGGCCAATTCAGGGATGAGCAAACCAAGGGTTAACAGTGCCATTTCCTCTTCGTCTTGCATAGAGAAACCCAAGTAGTGGTCATCACCATTGCTATTTCTGCTTGCCAGGCACTGTCTCTGCAGCAGCTCTTGAAATCATAACAACTTCCCCATGAGAGGAAGCATAAGTACACCCATTTTATAGACCTACAAAACTGAGGTGTGAAGCAGGAGAGCTGGGCCTGGCCCAGAACAGATCTACCTGCAAACTCAGAGTCCCTCCAGCCCCTGGTCTGAACGACAAGCCTTAGACTCACCCACATGGTAACCACACTTCCCGGAATGTGAAGGGGGTACAGACTGAACATAGTTGGGGGTCTTAGAAACAAACCGAGTTGAGTGGGTTCCATCTCAGGCTATCTGGAGAAAGTGAGTTTGGAGCTAGGAGGTTTCTTTGGTTTCTTCCAGAAAGGTAAGACTAGCTATAATTTCCCTGGGCAGGAAGTGGGGAGCCTGGGCTCCCTATACATTTAGAAAAGCCCCCAGGGGGGCTCAGATGTACCACTGAGAACTGCTGAGTGAAAGGAGATTGCAGGGAAGGGGGAGAAGGAATTAGCAAAAAAAAAAAAAAAATCTGGCAAAAGGGAAGTGGCTGGATAGAAAGGCATGTGTGGATGAATTTTAATGCAATCAGAAAGCTGTCATAATGATAATAAAGGATGCATTCAGACGTCAGGAGAGGCACTGTCTGGAAAAAAGAGTTTCAATTACTCCACTAAAGGAGTAAAGCTCCCATTTCACTTCAAGTAAATTGTTGTTGTCCCCAGGAGTCAAACAAAAGGACTCCCCCATCATTCTCTGGGTCTCTGTCCTCTTTCCACTCATCCCTCTTCTTCTCCCTGCTCTTTGTTTCCAATTCTTTTTCCTGTATCTAGTGCCATTTGCATTCTTTATTTGTTAGAGAAGTCACAAGCCCCCCTGAGAAATAAGGGGAAGGAATATGACCCCAACTCCCAGGAACAGGAGAGAAAAGCCCACTGAAGTAAGCACACATGAATTGGAGGACCCTTCTGCAGTCATTCACAAGCTGATATGGGTTCACGCAGCCCAATGCGACACCTGTCACCCTGAGCTCACAACCGAGTGGGGTCAGCAGGCCACTCGATACTCACCACAGGTGTGTGGGGCTGCAGAGGTAACTTCAGGACCAGTCCTTAAGTGTCAAGGGCTGAATTTTGCAGCATGAACAAATAGTAAGGGGCAGACCCAGGAGGGGTCATCCAGACAGAGGTAAACACATGTGTGCCCTGAGAATAGCAAGGGGCATGCATTCATTCCTTCCCATTCATTCTGTAACTGTAGTGAGAGTCTACTAGGCACCAGGCCTGATGCTTCAGCAGGGAGGCCTGCTCTCTTTCCCCAGGGAGCATACGCAGAGGAGGTGAACTTAAACCAACTACACCTGCAAAGCAGTCTGAAATCTCAGTTATAGGAATGGCATATGAGATAGAGAATAAATGAGAGGGGAACAAGGGGCATTGGTGAGGAGGCAACATATAACCTGAGTCCTGCAAGAGAAGGGCTAAGCCTTGTGAACCCAGGCAGGGGGAACAGCATATGCAAAGGTGCCTTGGCAGACTTGCCAGCGGTGACTCATTTGGACACCTAAGGAAGACACTATGTTAACAATATCTAAGGAGGGTGGAAGGGGATCCCAGGGCTGCCCCAGGTGAGGGGCCGGCGCAGGGACTTTGCTCCTCAGAGTGCAGCCTGCCCTCTAGGCAGGAGGAGGCCGAGTCGCTGCAGTCCAGCTTCCGCTTGAAAGCCCCTGCTCCCCCACTTCTCCCTTGGACTTCGTGCTCCCGGTCCTCTCCTGCCTATTCCCACAGCCCCGCCCCACCCCCTCTCCTCTCTCTCTCTCTCTTTCTCTCTTTCTCTCACCCTGCCCCGCCCTCTCCCCACCCCGCCCCCTCGGCTCCGAGCCCCGCCCCGCCTGCAGCCCCGCTCCTCCTCCCTCAACGTTGCCCTCCCCCTCTGCGGTGCCGGGCTACCCGCGGGCTCAGTCCCGCGCCGCCCGGCCCCTGACCCGGGTAAGCATCTCCTAATTTTGTTCCAGAAGATAGAAAACTCTTCGTGGGTATGCTCAACAAGCAACAGTCCGAGGACGATGTGCGCCGCCTCTTCGAGGCCTTCGGGAACATCGAAGAGTGCACCATCCTGCGCGGGCCCGACGGCAACAGCAAGGGTGCGAGGGGCGGGGCGGGCCGCCGGCCTGAGCCGGGCGAGCCTGGGAAGGTGCTCCGAAGGGACGAGACGGTGGGAGGCTCGGCTGCCTTTAAGTCTAGGGCCTGTCCAGGCCTTTCCGTCTCGGTCTCTGCGTTTCTTGGTGTCTCTCTGTGTGTCTCATCCATTCTGCGTTCATCTGGGATGTGCCCTCTCCCCCTCGGCCCCTCCCTTGCCCTGCCTCTGAGTCCCAGCTCTCCCTCTGGCCTTCCGCTGGGTCCTGGGGCGGTGGCTCAGCCTCTCCCGTCCCCCCCAGGGTGCGCCTTTGTGAAGTACTCCTCCCATGCGGAGGCGCAAGCCGCCATCAACGCTCTCCACGGCAGCCAGACGATGCCGGTGAGTGCGGCCTCTTGGGGCGGGAACAGGCACAGAGGCGACACCCCATTCCCCACACTGCTGGGCACCGCCAGCCGCCAGCTGACGGCGCCGTCCACACCGTGCCAAAAAGCGTGCCGCTCTCATAGTCTCATGAGACAGGAAAGCATCCTTATCCTCGTTTCTCAAACAAGGACGCTGAGCCCCAGAAACATTAAAGAACTGGCCGGAGGTCACCTAGATAGAACCCGCGGTGGGGTTACGACCTCATACCTATGAGCCAGCACTCACCCACAGCCATAGCACTCTCCAGGGAGGGTAGGGTGGGGCCAGGCCAGGGCCAACGACAGCTGTGAGTGGAGACTCTGGGGCAGGTGAGTCTCACGACCTGCTCCGGCTGCAGGGAGCCTCATCCAGTCTGGTGGTCAAGTTTGCGGACACTGACAAGGAGCGCACCATGCGACGAATGCAGCAGATGGCTGGCCAGATGGGCATGTTCAACCCCATGGCCATCCCATTCGGAGCCTACGGCGCCTACGCTCAGGCAGTAAGTGGGGGCGTGGATGGGCAGTGGTACAGGGATCACTCTCCTGGGAGCCTCAGGGAGTACAGTTACCTAACTGGAAATACTGTTCCTGCCCTCGGAAATGAGAAAGAACCAGGAGGAGTCAACCCAGGGAGTGCAACCTGAGAAGGGGTTAAGAGAATGCTGGTCCCGTTAGGAGTGGCTTTTAGGAGGAGGTGGGTTGCTGTCTTGTTTCTAAGCGGTGTAGCTAGGCCCCTGAGCAGGACAAGCTGGGTTGCCCATGTGCCTTGTTCCCAGGCAAATCAGTGTTGAGCTCCAAGAAGCACAGAGGGGAAGAGGGAGGTTCAAGAGTTTGGTTGTCACCACCCCACCCCCACTCACGGATGAGTATCTTTGGACCTCTGGTAACTCCTGGCAGGGGTCCTGTGGTACCCCTAATCTCTCCACACCCATACTTCCTCTGCAGTTCCCCCACACCCTGCCTCAGGCCTCTGGCCCACCAGTGTCTTTTTTCCAACTGGGGTCCATTCTGCCAGCATCTCCCTGAACTGCCTCCAGACTTGCAACTACAACCCCTAGATGGGTGGCATTGAGGTAGGCCAGGGTTCCACTTCTGAAATTACAAGTTCACCTCATTTCCTCAGTGACATCCAGCTGTGGCTACTTTCAACAGCCTCCCCTCTATCCCTAGTCACCTTTGTAATGACATTGGGGTGCCTGAGATTCTATTCATGATTCTCCTGTCACTTCTACAGACTCCCAATTAAGGCCAGTTGGGAGTACAGGACAGTCTGTACTAAATTACTTCTATGGAGGCTCATCCAACTTGTCTCTAGCACTTTGGGTGTCATATCCTCTCAGACAACAGGTTTGACCCAGGATGGATCAGCTCGCATGCAGCCAGTCCCCTGCCTCACCCTCTACATCAACTTTAGAATCCCAAAGACCCTACCGTTACTTTTGAGTACAACCTTCTCTCAGGGAGGTGGCCTCTACTAGCTACTGAGAACCAGGGCAGGAATGGGGAAGCATTAGAGCTCTCTTGAGTGGTGGCTGGGAGATGGTCTGGGCTCCCTGGGAACTCAAGGCCCAGGAGGTTAGTCTCCAGGAGCAGAGCTCCCTGTTTGGCGGGGATGCCCTTCTGGAAGCACGTGATATTTTTTCCACTCTTTCTGCCCCAGCTGATGCAGCAGCAAGCAGCCCTCATGGCGTCAGTCGCCCAGGGCGGTTACCTGAATCCCATGGCTGCCTTCGCTGCCGCCCAGATGCAGCAGATGGCAGCCCTCAACATGAATGGCCTGGCGGCCGCACCTATGACCCCAACCTCAGGTGAGCCATCAGTTACTAACAGAGAGCCTGGCCTGATGGAAGAGCAGGTAGGCTCAGGCTAGGACCTAAATTTGGCTACCAATTGGCCATCCTGTGGCAAGAGCACATAATGTCAGGACTCAGGCAGGCCCTGTCTTCTGGCAGTTTATATCAAAAATTACATTTGAAAACCCTTGGGGACCCAAGAAAAACTAAGATGTGGTCCCCATCTAGTCCATGATATGATTTCATTGTGCCAAGAATTTCATTCAAGTTGCTTAGCTGTATCAGAAAATAGTTCATCATAGGCCAGACACAGTGGCTCATGCCTGTAATCCTAGCACGCTGGGAGGCTGAGGCAGGTGGACTGCCTGAGCTCACGGGTTCAAGACCAGCCTGAGCAAGAGTGAGACCCTGTCTCTATGTCTCTAAAAATAGCTGGGCACTGTGGCAGGCACCTGTAGTACCAGCTACTCAAGAGGCTGAGGCAAAAGGATCACTTGAGGTTGCTGTGACACTGCGGTACTTTCCCAAGGGTGACAAGTGAGACTCTGTCTCAAAAAAAGAAAGAAAGAAAAGAAAACAATTCATCTTGATCTGTATTAACAATAGATATCTAGAAAGAAATTGAGATGAAAATATCTCCCTTTGAGGTCTGGAAGAGAAGAGCCCCAGCCTTACTGTGTCCTTGTTTGTTCTCTGGCCAAGCACAGAAGGAACCCTCCTCTCCCCCCTCCACACACACACACAGTCCGCCATTTCTCTTTAACCCAACCTGGGGCTGTTTCTAAGACAACTACAAAACAAGCCAGAGAAAACCACAAGAGTTATCAAGGGACAGTGGCTTGGAAATAACCCAGCTCACAAAGCATGTTTTGATTGGAGTTTGGCTATTGTCCAGTCCAGTGATTCTCAACTGGTACATTTTTATCCCTTATCCCCAAAACATCTGGCAATGTCTGGGTACACTTTTATCACAACAGGGAGTGGAGAATACTACTGGCATCTACTGGGTAAAGGCCAGGGATGTTGCCATACATTCTGCATGCACAGCAAAGCCATCACAACAAGGAAATATCTGATCCCAAATGACAAGAGTGTCAACATTTAGAAATAGTCGTCTATTCCCAGAGGCTGGTCCAGTACCCTAGGCTCTTATTGTCAGCCCAGGTCACAGAAGCAACCCTCCTGACATCCAGGAACTATTCCTTTCCCAGCTAACTGCCATAAAAGACTGTGCCGTCTCTGGGCCCAACTTAAGCACTACCTCATAGCTCTGATCCCCAATCTCAGGGACACTAAAGAGCCCAGGTTGTGGGCCAGCCTCAGGTCCTCATTCTCAGAGGAGCCCCACTTCCTGCATGAAGTGGACGTCCTGCTCCAGCCTCTGGGCCTTCAGTAAAATCACCATATCATTCACATGTTGGGTTCTACACCGCTGGTATAGGGAGGGCATAGGGTACTGTATGTGACCCCAACTTTACCCTTCCCATCATAAGCACCACACTGCTTCAACTGAAGGATGCCAAGGGTATATTTTGTGTATGAAATAGTGTTGAGTCTGGACTCTACAATGACCTCCTTACCTCAGCATAAGGTAACATTGGAATTAATGTTAATTAATGCTCCACCTGAGCGGCAAGACTTCTTCCTGGGGAGGCAGAGAAGCCCCTCAAGGACCAGCCCATCCTTACTTAGCTGGAGTTAGCAAGAGCTACTGAAAAGGACTGAAGGAGGCCCAAATGTGGTTAAAGTTAAGGGCATTGAGGATAGTATATAGGCTATAGGTCCAAGGATGAGCCCTCAGTTGTCAGAGAAGCCTTAAATGGAGTGGGTGGGGCTTGGGCTATGCCTTGAAGGATGGATACAATTGAGATGGGTGAAGCCACCTTATACAGAGAGATAAGCCAAGGCCTGGTTCACAGACAAACTGAGCTGGTATGTGAGGTCCAAGTCTATCCACAGGCCTTTGGAACCAGCAAGGTGAAGCTCCACAGGTTGGCCTTCCTCGTCTTTATTATGCATCCCTTCCCTCCTCCCCTGCCCTCTTTACCCCTGGAACCAGGTGGCAGCACCCCTCCAGGCATCCCTGCACCAGCCGTGCCTAGCATCCCGTCCCCCATTGGGGTGAATGGCTTCACCGGCCTCCCCCCACAGGCCAATGGGCAACCTGCTGCGGAAGCTGTGTTCACCAATGGCATCCACCCCTACCCAGGTAAGCACATCTGGTAGCCCTTCCTTCCCCATACAGCACATTCCTCATCCATTTCATTCCTTCCCTTGCTATTCTAACAGGAATGTGTGTTGCTCCTCTGTCCATTCCTTGGTGAAACCCCAAGTGTGATCAGGGAAGGCCAGCATCCTGCCCTCCTTCAGGGAGCCCATAGTGGGAAAGAAGAAACCAAAATCCTGCCATTGGGGAGGTGTCAGTCTGATCAGTGAGCGAGAACCCTATTCCAGGTAATCCCTCAGGGAAGAGTCTAGGTGCAATTGTACAACCACATAGAGAGGCCAGTGACTGTAAATTAATTCAGCGTGAATTTGACCTATAAGAATGAAGGAAGTAGACACTAAAGTAACAGTCAGATTTAGTGTCAAGTAGGAAAAGACCCTTTGGGGAAGGAAGTGGAGGTATATGGATTGGCGGTCTAGCTGGTACCCTACTAGTCCAGGCCTTTGATGCCCACAACAGCCTCGTCAGCACCTTGGACAGCATATCAGAACATTAGACAGCTCCTGGATCTGTTTATTTATGAAGTCTGGCACAAAGGAAGATGTGGGAGGGCTGTCCCTGATTAACTTTGTTCTGCTCAAACTTAGCAGTTCTCACAGAGTGAGCATGTGTGACGTAGCTCCTTTATCGGGTCTGGAGAATGGACTGGTATCAGAACAGGGAACCTGGCCCAAAGCCCTAGGGTAGACTATACAATGGAGATGGAAACAGTGCCATCCCCTTCCTGGATGGCAGAGAATGAGCTTACAGATTCCACTTAAGTATCAGTCTGTGCTGGATAAAAGGGAGGGGCAAGATGGGGCAAGATGTAGACCTATCCCCTGGGAGGTCAAATTTCTAGGCAGAAATGTACTATAATCTATAGAATCTATGTAATCTATAGAATGAGAGACAATATGGTTGATCAAGAGTGAATGTTCTCAGACTCAAGATACCAAAGGTTTCGAGTGAAGGGACACTTCTGTAGACTGAAGAAGTGCAAAAGAGCCTCTCTGAGGAAGAGACTAAGATGGAGCTATAACAGATGGGTAGGAATTGAAGAGGTGAGGATAAACACAGAGCACACTTCTGTGAAGGGGGCTGTCCTACAGACTCAGAGGCAGAAGGGGTCCTGCCTGGCAGGGGTAAGGGGTGGTAAGGAAGTTAGCCCAGTAGGGCAGAGGATGCCAGCCCAAGGTAGATGAGCAAGAAGGCAGAGCTGTGCTCCCACTCTGGATGCCCACCAGAATCCCCTGTGGGGCTCTATAAAACCACAAAAGTCCCCAAATTCTGATTTCACTGTCTGGAATAAGACCCAGACATCTGTAGTATATAAAAGCCCTACCACCCCACCCCTACCCCCGCCCCAGATACAGATTGCTAGGTCACTGTGCCAGAGGGAGAGAGAAAAGGAGAATTCCCTAATTTTGAAGTTGGAGTTGTCCTTGGTCTCATCCCAGTGCTTACCAGTACACCCCTTATTTCACAGAGGAGTGGCCGGAGAAATCTCAAGTGCAAGGTGGTAAGGGCCGGAGGGTCTGGAGTGTTAAGGATGAAGATTCTGGGCTGGGAGGGATTGCCAGGTGAGGTGGGTGGGGCAAGCAGGAAGTAGAAGAGATCCCTGTCTCAGACTCATGGACTGGGAGATGCCATTCCCAGCACATCTGGGTGGCTTCATTTCCCACTCCTCCCTGCCCACCAGCCCATCTGGATCTCTGGATTCTGACAAACCTGTTCCTTCCCCACCCCCACCAGCATCTGTGAGCTGTTTCCCTCATGGAATTTGGAAATGTTTCTTTCCCCCATTTGTAACAATCTGCCACATCTCATAAACAATTCCCTGCCAGAGCAGGAGGGAGGGAAGGAGGGAAGGAAAGGAGAAAAGTAGTACATTAAAAAAATTAATTTACCATCTTTAAATGCGGAGTTTGGAGCCGCTGTAATGAGCGAGATCCTTCAATATGTTCACTCTTTGGCAGTTACTAATGAGGTCGTTAAGCAGAGAAGTAGAGAGGAGTCTCATAAATGCTTTTCTCCACTTCCTAGCCTCAGGTAGCTTTTCTCTTCCTCCCTGTTGTTCGTCAAGATCATGGTGGATGCACATAGTGTGGCCTTTATTCTTGCATAACACCCTTGAAGGGACTGCTCTCACACATTAAAAACCATTCATTCATTCATGCCGTCAGTCACATTATTTGCCAAGCACTTACAGTGTTCCTGGCACAATGCTGGACCTGCCATGTAAGTTGTGCAGCTCAAATTTTGTGCAACCAAACTGTGTGCCTGGAGGAAAGGGCTCTCCTTCCTGATTTGCATGCAGGAATAGCATGAGTGAGCAGCTGGGAAGTCCAAGAGGACAAGCCAGATGTGGCTCTTCAGAGAGCTTGGATGCTGGCAGAGGACAGTGACAGAGGGAGCAAGAGGGAGGAGAAGACCACCTGTCAGGCACATCACACCGGGGAGCCCTTGGCTCCAGTCTCCACCATGGCAGAAGTAGAGGGAGGGGGTGTTTGACTGGGGCAGTCTAGGTGGCCCATCTTCCACTGCTCTTCTCTGAGCAGAGACCCTGTAGGCCCAAGTCCCCTGCTGTGCACTATTTCCTGGGGGGTATGGAACCTGCCATCCTGCCAAAGCCTTTTCCCTGGGCACCCTTGAGGTCTGGTGCTCTTTTTCTAATCAAATTTTACTGAGAGACTCAGGGATAGGAGCTCAGAGGAAAGTTTGGGGATTCTCCCTAGTCTGAAGGCCCCAGAGCCCAGAACAGCCAGTTATCTTGGCTAGCCTAGGTTGACAGGCAGATAAGCCTGGATGGTTTTCTTCCTGCCACCCTGTGATAGCCTGTTTACCCCAGACACACCAGTGGAGCGGGTACTAGACCCTCCCTCTAGGTGGCACCTGTCTCTACCACCTCCCTTGTCCTTCAAGGCCAGCCCACTCCCAAGCCCACCACTGGCCTTGGTCACCACATGCAGTGCCCAGTGTTGATTCACTCTTCAGGCCTTTGCCCCCAGCTCCTGCAAAGACAGCAAAGGCAACAGAAAGGAACTAAGCCTTTTTCCCAGTCCAGCTTCCCTGAGGTTTCTCGTCAAAGTATCACCAGCTCACAGGACCTATCCTCACACTAGGTGGGAGACATCCCAGAGTCACAAGTATGGGAAAGAAATCCTCAAGGCCCCGACAGGAGTACAACCACTTGGGGAACCAGGCCAGAAACCAAACTGCATGATCACAGCAAACCCTCCACACACACACCCAGAATGCTTCAGGGCCAGTGTTCCTGGGAAACAACAGAACAGGAACTTTTACTCTGGCCCCAGCTGGCAGCTGGTTAAAGGAATAACTCCTAGATTTGCCCCGAGTGTATAAATTAGTCCCTTTGCAGAAGGGAGGACACCTCTGGGAACCTCCCTCCCATATTGAACCCTATTGACAAGGGGTAATAAAAGCCTCTTGAAACTTTGTGAAAGCTCAGCTGACTTCCAGTCAGACTCCACTCTGCTCTTTTTCTCTCCTCTCTCTGCTAATAAAGCCTTTCCAATCCCTGGACTGGCCTCCTCTCCTTTTTATGGACCCTCCCCCCACCCCAACTCCATTTCTGATCCCTTCAACAGTCGGAGGTGTGAGGAAGGCCCTTGGCCTTCTGGTTTCTTAGTCTCTGTGGTCAGCACCCCTCTCCCGGCCCATTGGGCAGACTTCATTTGTGTGGCCAGTCCCTGCTGAGAGCACCTAGGCCAGGGACTTGGAGTGGAAGGCTTTCATGCTGTGTGCAGAGTCCCCAAGAATGAGAGAGGGGTGCCTCTATTTGAGCAGGTGTGGGTGGCCCAGGAGGACAGAGTGGCTGTGTGAGCTCTCTCTGCCTTTTCTTTTACCCAGCTTGGGTCAGCTAAGCTTTCCCTTCATTACCCCCACCTTCTGCTGATGATCAGGGAGGATAAGCACACCTTTTTGATAGCCTCCAGCCCCCTCTCATGCCTTCCCCACAGCCCTTCTCCAGGACCAGGTCCCTGTGTGGCCCCTTCAAGCCCTTCCAGACTGAGTCTTCCTCTAGCATCTCCTCCCCAGCTCTTGGTCTTCCACAAGAACTGCCCACCTCACCCCACCCCAGGCCAGCTGCAGCCTGCACCTATCCCTAGCCAGTGGTGGCACTGTTCTACCATACTAAGAGCTCTGGGATGGGGAAGGGTACCCCAAGAGAGCCCAAGCACTCAGGGTCCCAGTCTCAGCCTGCCCCAGGGTAGACCCTGCAGTGGCCAGAAAGGGTGGTGCAGCCACGGCATCATCCCTTAGGCATGTTGGGGGGTGGGGACAAGTTTCGTGGGCACCTCTGACCTCTGTCCCCTTGGCCCCCTGCAGCACAGAGCCCCACCGCCGCGGACCCCCTGCAGCAGGCCTACGCTGGAGTGCAGCAGTATGCAGGTCGTTAGTATCCACGCGTCGCCTTGGCTTTTAACCCCAGCCACGTTCATCTCTCCACGCCTGTGACATCAGTATTCCTCCCCATCCCAGCCTTGGGCCCAGCACTGCACAGGACGGAGAGAGGGAATGGCAGGGAGCCTCATGGAAGGAGGGAGGGTGGGACTGGCAGAGACCCTCCAGGATGCCTCCCTAGCAGTGTGCCCTCTCAGTAGTGGGTGGGCAGGACTCTAGATGAGCTGGTAAGCCTTGCTCTTGTGGACCAGTTACTTATGTTTGAGGCCAGACTTCCCTTCCCTATGGTGCTGTCAGACCTGATTTAACCAGAAGTACCAAGCCACATAGGAGCACTGGGAGTGAGGCTGGACCTGGGGTGCTGCCCACAGCAGTGCATGGTCACTGGCCCAGGAAGCATAGATGCCTGGCTCGAGGGAAGGAGACCCCTGGAAGAGAAGCACTTTCCACTCCCCTGCCCCATACACAGGCACAGGATGTGGCTCCAACAGATGTGACAAAAGGAGAGGTGAGAAGAGTGCCCTGAGCCAGCAGAAGACCCATGGGTCACTGAGCCACTCTCTTTGCTGTGGTTAGGGTCTCTCTTTGCTATTTCCCCTGAGGGTGATGGGGCCACCTGGCAAAGTGGGGACTCAGGTGAAACTGGCCTGGCACATCTGGAGCCCAGAGGGTTTCTTACCTCTCTGAGCCCAGGCCCTGCTGCTCTGGGAGCCCATCCAGGCTGAGGAGGGAGCTGGCCATCCTGTCCCACCTCGGACCTCTTCTAATTGAGTACAAAACATCAGGTTTGTCCAACTCAGTCCTCTGCTCTGGGGTCTACCCCCAGCAGACTCCCCAGAGGCCAAGTCCACACCTAGGGTGGCTCCCTACCTCCCACCTGGCACCCTCTGAGTGGGAGTAGGAGTGTGTCAGCCAGAGTCAGCTGTGACTCAAGAAGTGGGAAAACCTCTCCATTTGTCCAGGGCATCTGATATTTTTGATTATCCATAAGTGTGTCTTATTCACACGTTTGGTTTGTCCACTGTTTCAAATTAAATTTGCCTCCTCCCCAACATGTACACACACAATCTCTCTCTCTCTCTCTCTCTCTCTC
>NW_003852407.1:14786676-14800543 GCF_000181295.1 Otolemur garnettii
CACACACACACACACACACACCCATGCATTTCCCTCCTTCCCTAGTCTAAGAACTGAAAGCTGGTGTTCTGTAAGTGTCAGCGGCAGTGCCCTTTTGGGCTGGACTGCTTTGACTGCCCGCACTGAAACCTCTTTCTCTCTTCCTGCCTCTCTGCATCCCACTGCCGGCTCCCACCTCTCCCCGGGCCCTCCAGCAGCTGCCTACCCTGCTGCCTACGGTCAGATAAGCCAAGCCTTCCCTCAGCCACCTCCGATGATCCCACAGCAACAGAGAGAAGGTGAGTGCAGGCTGAGCTCCTGGGACCCTCCCCACCCTTGCTCTCTTGGTTGGGCCTTGGGCTGGGGTGTGCATTGAAAAGGGGGCCACATTTGGTGCTGTATTGAAGTGGGCGAGGGAGACAGTGGAGTTATAAGGCACAAGTGATCTCCTGCCCAAGCATGGAGGTGCACTTCTCAGGGGTAGCCGTGTACTCCAGAGTGGTGCCCAGCCCAGGGGCCGGGGACTGGACAGAAAGCCCTGAGGGCTGGCAGGCCCCAAACAAGGCAACTTTACCATTCCCTTCCCTCATTTGCCACTCATCTGACTCAGAACTCACATATTGATATCTTGGTCTATTAAAAAAAAAAAAAAACCAGAATGGTCAGGGTTGTGTTTCTTCTTTAGCAAACCCTTAAACAGAACCTTACATAGGTAGGGCCTGTTTTTGCCAATAGAGGCCTTGTCCCTGCCCCTGGGAGTTGTGGAGTTACAGTGTTAAATGGAGGATTCGAGGCCTGTTCTTAGGGTCTTCATCTGAGGGCCCACTGCTGTGCTCCCAGGGAGTTGGCATGCAGCTGGGAGATGAGACTCCAGCAGTGTGGTGGAGGTGCCAGCCCTGCTAGGTGTGCACACTGGGAAGGAATCAAGAGATAGCCTGAGGTCTTCTGGAAGGTGACGCCCTGGAGGATGTGGGACCGAGAATTCCCTATAGGCAGGATTTGGCCAGTGGAGAGGATGGGGAGAAGTAGGGGTACCCACAGTGGGGGGATGCAGGAAAGAGCCTAGTTCATCGTGGGCAGATGTCATGCCTTCTGGGTACCAGGAGAGACCTACAAGTTCCCAGGGTAGGACTCCATGGGCATGATGAGGCAAAGGGACGGGAGTGCCCCAGTGTAGGCCTAGTGGGAGACAGGGGCCTGAAAAGCCATGCCCAGAGCCCTGTGTAAATAGGGCTAGGCAGGCAGGTCAGTGGGCTCAGAATTCGTGAGAGACAGCAGGCATCAACATGGCCACCCTCAGGGTTTCTGTAAGTCCATCCACAGAGAGCTCAGCTCGAGGGAACACCCCCCATGCAAAGGGTCATGCTGGCAGTGAGGCCACCAAGTCTGCCTCAGCAGCCCACATGGCCAGAGCACTCCAGTGGTCTGCAAATGCCCAGCTTGTTGCCCCTTTAGCAGCTGTCCTGGAGCCATGGGGTACAAGAGAGTATCTGGAAAGTCCCTTGGGCATCTGCTGGTCCAAATCACTTTCATCAGACCATCTCCAAACAGGCCCTGAAGCTTGAACAGCTGAGAGCTCAGGCTTTGAAGCAAACCATCTGGACCTGACTCCCAGCTCTGCTGCCTCCTTTCCATGTGGCCCTCTCTGCCTTAGTGTCCTCACCTATAAAGTGAGGATAGCGAGGACCTTTCTGTAAAGGGATATAAGATTAGACTCATTCAAGTCTGTTTGCTGAACTCCATTCAGCAAGTGTTGTGCCTACAGCCTTTCCTTCCCCAACCGTCATCCCTTCCAAACCTGTCCATGAGGTATATCACCCCAGCTCACACCCATTAAGCAGCTCCTGAAACCCGTATATCAGGTCCCCCTACCCCCGTGCCCAGGAGAACCAAGCTCCAGCAGCCCAGAGAGCTATGCAGAGGGCCCTGCCCAAACCCTGTGCTCGCAACTGCTGTAGCTGAGTGGCACCTGGCCCTGCCATTGGTGGAGGGGGGCATCATCCCTGCCCTTGCCATCCCAACCTTCATTAGTCAGATCAAGGCCATAGGGGGTAGGACCCAACAGTCACCCCATCCACGTTCAGAACAAAGAGCTGTGCCCACAGACCCTACTCCTTTGCCATACCACTGGCATCAGGCTATACTCAGCTCCCTGAATTGCTCTGGCCTGTGTGCTTGGGGGTCTCAGATCATGTTACATAGACACAGACACACAAATAAGCACACTCACACAAAACACACACCCCCCTAGCTGCTGGTCAGTGCTGCCCCGACCAACACACGACACATACAATGGCCCCTACCAATGGACTTAAACAAACTCAAGCCTCCATTGCACCTCCTGCCCCTCTCCTGCCCCACACTGCACCACCTCGTGTGCCCTGCTCTGAACTCCTTCTCACGCTTTCTCTCCATCTCCAAGCAGCTTCAGCCTCTGCCCACCTGCATGTGCCCTAGACCAGGCCTTTTCTTGAGCAGGGGGTTTTCATGAGGCTTGTCCTCATTCTCCCTGGCCATGGTGCTCACGTTGAGCCACCCCAGGGGAGCAGGCTGGGGTACAATGTGGACTGAGGTGCCAAGAGAACCACCAACGCTGTGTATAGGGGGTGACGGGGCAATGGTGGCACTGGGAGAGGGCTGTCGTTGGGATGGCTTCAGGGGAAGGATGAAGTGTCTCCACACATGGAGATGGGAGCAGGCCTTCCAGGCAGAGGGAGTGGCTTCAGCACAGCATGAGATGAGCCTGGGGCTAGAGAAGACAGGCCCAAAGATGGGCTGGAGACCCACCAGAGCCATGTCCCACAGTGTTGTCCGAGGCATGGATGAGAAGGAGGGCTATTCCCCTAGCCCTGCCAGTAATCAGCCTCTCTGTATCATGGTCACCTCCCCACTGTGGGATGCCATAAGAATACTAGGACTCACAGGTGTCTGGGGAGGACCCTCCTGCCAGTGCATTGTCTTTAAGCCAAGCCTGAAAACCAAGAGGTGCCTGAGTCCCCCACAGGCTAACTGCCCCACAGACAGAGCGAGGTTGCACTCAGGGATGGCTGCAGCCATGACCTTGTGGGGCTGTGGTATAGTCAGGGGTAGTTGCTGTCTCTGCAGCTCCGTCTCACCATTTCTCAGAAGGCTGGGTTTGGCCAGACTGATCTGTAAAGTCCTGATGATTCTGCCATCTGGGTGTTCTGTCATTTGTGAGTTGGGGAATGTGGAAAGGGCTTAGGTGCGGGGGCTGGAGTAAGGCAGCATCATGCAGGCTTACTGTAAAGGGCAAGGGGCTTGAGCTGCTGCCCCGCTTCCTACCAGGCCAGGGCTGGACAGTCTTCCTGGGAGCTCCACTCTACATGGTGTAGATGGGACCAAGCCTAGGGGCCCTGTCCATAAGGGTTCCTTGTTTCTTTAAGGAAAGCAGACATAACCACCACATGAAGCAGCTTGCAGCACTCAAACTTGGAGTCAGAGCCTGAGGTCCAAGGCAGGCATCAGCATGGGTGTAGTGGTCAGGAAGGCCTGGAGAAGCAAGGATTGTGTGTGTGTGTGGGGGGGTGTTATAAGGTGGACCAGAGTGGGATGGGAAGGAGGACAGGACAAGAAAGATGTTCCTGCTCCTGGTGAGTGGTCACTCTGGTTGGAGAGAAAACCTCTCAGACATAAAAGAGAAGGAGCCCACCCCACAGAGTACTGAGAGTGGACTTGGCATCAGAAGGGAGCAGCCAGAGGTTGTGGGACCCATCAAGTGCACATGCACAGGGCATGACCCAGGGGAGGATGGCATGGTCAGTGGGCACAGGGCAAGGGGAGGGGGAGGGCCACCAGAGCTCAGGGTACCCAGCACCGGGAACCCCTGAGGTGGGAGGGTACACTCGACTCCAGTTTTGAGTGCGCCGTCTGCTGGCAGAGTGCCTGGGAGCCAGCAGTTCAGGGAGGGGAGGCTGGAAGGGAAGGATGATGGATACTGTGGGGTGGGGACCAAGGATTGAGCAGGCCAGCAGCTTATTATGCTGCTTTGGTGGTTGGGGATCTTAGTTCTAGGCTTTGGGCCTCAAGGGGGTGGAGATGATGGAGGGAAGAAGGAGGAGAGTGGAAGAGAGAGAAGAGAGCAAAGAGTGGGTCAGAGGCTCCAGAATGAGCCTGTGCCCCAGGACTGGGTTATCTGGCAGCCTCATGGTTCCAGAGAGTGAAGACAGTTGGTTTTGGCCATGAAATCCAGGTAGCAGCCCACATCGCTGCCTTATAGTCTTCACTTTTAAACTCATGCTGAGGTTTACACCAGCCGCTGATCAGAACCTTGGTTCTTACACAACTAAAACAAGTACATTGTTTCCTTCCCATCTCCAACCATAGGATGGACACAGGCACTGAAATGACCACAGGTCACTTTACAAGACTGAATTATACATGGTATATGCTAGGTGATGGCAGGAAATAGACCCTGCATCTTGAAAAGATTTCCATTTCAAAGAGTTAGAACTGAACACTTTGACCATTTAAAAAGAAACATATAAGTCTTAAAAGAGATCTGGAAATTTCAAAAATTTAAGGTGTTCAGGGGTTCTGGTAGGGCTGAGATTTAGGTGGCGAGAAGAAACACAGTGGAGGCAGATGGTCTGGGTTCATGTCCTGGCCACCCCCACCCCCCCACATACACACAGCTGCATGTTTTTTTTGGCAGTTACCTTAACTTCTTTGGCCCTCAGTTTCCTTATCTATGAAGTGGCAATGACAATGGTATTTAAGTCACAGGGTGCTGTGAAGACTAAGTGAATTAATAAAGTAACCAGGACAGCCTGACACACAGTTCATGCTGTAGAAGGGGCAGAGCTGTTATTATTGTAACAAAATGAAGAACTTTTGTCTACAGAGGTTCAGGGTTCCCTAGGTAATCATGGAGCCTGGTGTGACAACCTTCCTGGCCTTAGCCTTTTGGAGAGGCAAGATACATCTTGGTTTCCACCTTCCAGACCACAGCAGAGGGTGTGGTGCTGGAAGCCAGATGGGAAAGAGAAGCTGCAGGCCAGGAAGGGGATAGACCCAGGGTCTGAGCTGGGCCTGCAGAGGGGAAGATGAAGTGTCTTTACCCTTGGGCATAGATCAAGGGTTCCCAGGGCAAAGTCCCTGAGTCCTCCCAGAGTTGAGGCTGGGAAGAAGAGAGGTCCTCCTAGGTCTCCATGTGCCCCCCCACTACCTTATCTCCAGGGACACAGCGGACCCAGCTTTGGCATGTTCACCCTCTTCTCTCTCATTCGCTCTGCCCCTGGAGCCCAAAGTTGCCAGGCCTCTGTTACTGATCCATTTTGCACAAAAGGCAGATGAGCCACAGAGCGGGTCACTGACTTGCCCAGGGGCAGAGCAGAGAGCAGAGCTCAGACTCAGGGCTCAGCACCCTTCCAGGGTACCCTTGGATCTTGAATGAACCCACCCCTACTCCCTACCTTGCCCCGCTCCCTGCTGCGCTGCCTAACTCGCTCACCTCTCCTCTGTCTCTCTCTCCCCCACCCCACCATCCCTCCTCCCCCGCCCACCCCTCCCCTCACGCAGGGCCTGAGGGCTGTAACCTGTTCATCTACCATCTGCCCCAGGAGTTTGGGGACGCTGAGCTGATGCAGATGTTCCTCCCTTTCGGTAATGTCATCTCCTCGAAAGTGTTTGTGGATCGGGCGACTAACCAAAGTAAATGCTTTGGTGGGTAAAGATAACAAACCAATTAGCTTCACCCAGGACAGGGTGGTTCTCACACCAAACTACTGGTGTCCAACTGCTTCTCACCTGCTCTTCTACATCGGCCCCCAGGAGCGCCCCACAGCCTGCCTCCAGCCTCCATCTCTCACCTCTCTTCTCTCTTCCGCTGCTCTTTTTGCTTCTTGGCTTTCCCTGCCCACCCTCACCTGGATCTCCACCTCCCACATCCCAGTCCAAGAAATGGGCTTCCACTTCCAGTCAGATTCCAACCCACTGAGAAGGGGAAAGGACCCCTGCGCACAGGGTTCAGGGCAGTGAGCAGAGCCCAGCAACATCCATTCTCCCTCAGCCCCTCCCTGCTCATGGGCAGAGTGATTCAGCCTGAGTCTCAGTGGGAGCAGAGCAGCACCGTCCCTGTGGGGCAGCAGCCCAGCCAGGCCCTGCCCCACCCCCATCCCCCCACCCCTTCACCTCCTCTCTCCACCTCTCTGTGCTGCCCTGCCTCCTTCTCTGTCACCCTACTCTGTGCTCCCTCCCACCATCCCTACCCACGCCCCTCTAGCCCCCAGAGCAGGGCATTGTTGAGAAGCCAGGAAGAGGAGACTGGTCCCTGCCCTCAGGAAGCCTGAGCTCTGAGCTTAGAGGAAAATTAAGTCTACTTACCAGCAGTGAAGTCTGCGAAGCACCAAGTAATAAGTGATAAGAAAGGCAGAAGGATGTAAACACATGGAAGGGAGGGAATTCCAGGTAGGAAGAAGAGGATGACAAGCGTGGGGCTGGGACGAGAAGGGTACAAGGATGGTGAATGAAGAGGCAAGAGACTCTGGGGAGATCTGTGGGGGGGACACTCATGGGACAGCAGTTAGGAGGGAGGGTCTGTGCTGGGGAGGGTTTCGGCCATTCCCATGAGGGTGCCTCATTTGGTGTGGGGGGCAGTGGAAAACAGCAGGAGTTCCCTGAGCTGAGGTAATAGAATAAAAGCACAGCTTTGGGCAAATTTGCCTGGTAATGGGGTGTTAGATGGGAGAGGGAAGACTTGGGAGGATCCAGGAATATGGATGAAAGATGAAACACAAAGACACCCATCACAATTTGAATTTCAGATCAACAACAGATACTTTTTTAGTATGTCTTCAACATTGCATGTAACATGTCTCATGCAGTATGTGAGATATACTAAAAGAAGTATTCATGGTTGATCTGAAATTCAAATTTAACTGGGTATCCTATGTTTTGATTTGTAAAATCTGGCAACTCTATCCAAGAAGCTTCAGACCTCCTCCTCCTGGAATTTCACTTCACTCCACATTTCTCTCCTCCACTCCTCCTGTTCCCTCTCCCACCTCCTCATTCCGCCTCCCCCCACCAGCCCTTCTAGGATCCATTCATGAGTCCTTGAGAACCGAGGAGTCCAGTCCCCAGGAAGCCATACATGGAAGCAGGGCTGGGTCTGCTAGATGCTCAGTATCCCTGGGCTGACCCCCAGAGTCTGGGGCTGGGAAGAGACAGGGACCCAGGTCATAGCGTGTGGGGCTGGGGGAGAAGGGACAAGAGCAGAGAAGCATCAGGAAGCACATGTTCAGGACTTTACATTTTGGAGCCAAGGCTACTTGGCAGAACCACGAAAGGCTTGAGGATTCAGATGAGGAGTGAAGGGGAGCGATGTGGGGTGAAATGAAATTCCAGGAGGAGGTCTGAAGCTTCTTGAACTACTTGTTAGTAGTAAGATCCACCACTGTCCCTTCCCCTCTGGTGGCTGCCACAGGAATCTTGTTGCTCCAGTAACTCATTTCTTTCTCGGTGTGGGAAAGCAAAGCAAAAGAAAAGGACCGGGTGGCATTCTTCCACGTTGGGCACTTTTCCTTTTGAGTTGCAATTATGTATATAATCAAACCAGAAAGCAGGTACATTTGCTGTTAAAATAAGTCTCAAATACTGTATACGTGAGAAGAATTCTTTCTTCTCATAGTCCAGGAGACTCAGGGGCACCTGGGCTGGAACAGGCTTAGCCTCCAGCCATAGTCAGGCTCAGCTTTTCAAAGGTGCTTCCTCAGAGTCCACCCCAAGTACTTTAAGCCACTACCCGACTAAGTTCTCCAGGACCAGGGCTTTATTCCTGCTTTTTATAGAAATCATCATCTGTGTGCCTCTCCTCTGGCCTCTCTTCTCTTCTCAAACACACTAATAATGAACATCTCTGGCCTTGGATAATGACAGGCTCCGGCCATGCTGGCCCAGCCCAGCTGTTCCTTATTGAGCCACCTGGTCTCTCTCTCTCTGGGTAGCTGAGCCTTCTGCCACCGTCCCATCCCAGAGGATTTTAATGTGATTTTAACTCCAGCGCTCCCTCATGGGCAAGTCATTTAACTCTGAGCTCAAATGCCCTCATTTGTGAAATGGGGACATGTCTCCCGGGTGCTGTGAGGGTTCCGGGAGCTATTCTGCAGGATGGGGTTGCTCAGCCAGACCAGACCCTCAGGAAGTGAGTGCTACAGTCCCTTGTGTTCTTCCAGGAGGCGCTGTTTTGCTGTGGGCCTATGTTAACATGAACTCCTCAAAGCCTGCACTCGCTCTGTATGCATAAGTGTGCAATTATAAGCAAAATCTCCCAGAGATCTTGGTGAGGATATGCCTAGCATTAACTGTTGTATGTTGGAAGGAGGGTTGGAGGTACATCCCCTCCAGTCTGAGGAGTAGGATAAGAATGGTGTGGAGGGGGGCCTGGGGGGAAGGAGGGAGGTCTGTGAGAAGGACGACAGTCCTGGGAACTGTGATGGGAACTGTGAACATGGAGATGGTGCTCAGAGCCCTCCCTCAGGGCTCTCCATTCTGCAGGGGAGACAATCCCTGTCCTGACTGCTAGCCAGTTAATAACAGTCCAAGGAAAGAAAAGTTTCTTTGAGTCTGGATCCTTTCCAACTGCCTGGCTTTTGGAGACCTTTGAACTCTCCCAGGAAGGCTGGGCTTCTTCCCTCCTCCAGAACTTCCTCCCTGCTCCCCTCTGGGTGCCTCTCTCTCTTTACACCGCTGCCTTAGATGGCCCCTCCAGGCTGCCTTATCTGTCTTCCTCCTCCCTGCTTTGCTCCAGTCTTGTTTCCTGAAGGAGACCCACCAAGCCCAGGTGAATGGTCCAAGGAATGAGGGGTGCCACATGTCACCCACATTGAAGCTACCTCATCCTGGCAGGGACAGAGGCTTTAGTTCAACCACCTTCCTTAACCTGCAGGAAAGCAGTATGAACAGACACACAGTCCACACATTTGTACCTGCTCTGTCTGGGCCACTGAGACCTTGCTTTCAGTTGTAAGACATACAGGTCCTTGAGGGGGTCATGGGCCACAGGGGGCTGAGAGCAGTTGGTGGAAGGATGACTGGAAGCTAATCTCCACCTATGGATAATTTTAAATCTTGCCTATTAGATATACAGATTTACACAGATACTGGTTTTCTCGTTCTGGGCCTGACTCTGACCAACTCTATCCATGTTCACACACACGCCTTCACATATCCACCCATGCACAAAAATGAGACATTTGTCACACACACCACCACCCCAGCCCCCATCTTTGATGGCAAAGGAGGAAGGAGCCAAGAGAAAAAGGGACTGATGGAGACAGGTGTCCTGGACAGAGGCAAAAAGGGGGAAAGAGCCACTGCACAGGGAGAGTGGGGGAGAGAGAGGTGTATCTCTTAGAGTGGAGGAGTCAGAGGCAGGCATAAGGTACCACGGATAATTAACCAAGAAAATGGCTTCTACTTTGCACAGGAGCTGGCTATGCATCTATCTCTTCTACATCTAACAGTCATGTGGGGACAAGCACCCCAACTGGCACGTTTGTGGGAAGGTCTGGGTATCACACCAAGCTGAGTTTCATATTAATATATTTTGCAGGATCTAAGTCCGTTTTACAGGAGAAAGGCCTCTAAGGTCGAATAAATTCAAGGAGATGCTAGATTAAACAAAGCTATAAATGTTTATTTACTGGAGACCTTGGGGGAGGGTAGGAGGGTTATCTTTTATTGTACTTTGAACTGGCCCAGAGGGGCCTGGCTATAAAGCTACCTGACCACAGAAGCCCTTTGTAAAGGATCACCTTTTAGGCCTAGCTTGGAAATGCTGACAGGAATTGTCCCCATACGGAGATGCATTCAAAGTTTCCAAAAGATGACTTCTGAACTCAGTTTGGGAGCATGACTCATCCCACCGGGGCGCTGCGTGCTTGAGAGTGGAAGCTGCACATGAATTTGTGACCACTCTGGGGTGTGGTGGGGACTGAACACGTAAGAAGCACTTCTGCAGTCCCCGGGACGCAGAGGGCGCTCACCTAATCTTTTACTAACGGTGTTAATCGTTAACATCATACTTGTTATGGGTCCCAGTGTTGTTCATGGGGGACAGCTACTGGAGCGTGCTTAGTCCACGCACAGAGCACCGGCTCCCGGGGCTTGGAACTTACCCAGTTGAGGAGAGGTGCCGACAGACCCTGGGCGCGAGGCGAGGGTTAAGGCAGTGGGCCTGGACTCAGCCCAGCGCCCACCGGGAGCCCGGCCCGGGCAGCCTCTGCAGGACCGGGAGTGGGGCGGGGAGGCCGCGGGGACTCGGCCTCTGGCTCTCCCCCCACGGCCAGGCCGCGCTCGCGAGGGGGGCGGCCGGAAACGGCGGTGGAGAAGTTTCTCCGCGGGGCCTCCCCTCCCTCCCCCTCGCACTGCTCTCTCTCCCCAGGCCGGCACCCCGTGCCCTCCCGCTGCCAGGCCCCCTCCTGTCAGGGAGGACAGTGTCCAATAAACTCCTCCACCCGCAGGTGTGTCCGCCCTCTCCCACCGAAGGAGAGGGCTGAGGTGCCGGGGCCGGCCGGGGTGGGGGGCGGGCGCCTCTCCGAGCCCCGCTAGGCCGTGGTCGTCCCACCTGGGGCGGTGGGCGCCCAGGGGAGCGGCGTCGCCCCACTCCGAGGTGCTGTAGCTGGGCTGGCGGCCCCCAAGTCGGGGGCCCTGAGCCTCGGAAACGCCCGCCCCGGGAGGGGCCCTCGCGCGCGGGGGGCGGGGGGCGCCGGGCGCCGCGGCCGGGCCAGGGGCGGGGCCCCGGGAGGAGGAGCCTCGAGCCCTCCCGCCCCGCCCTTCGGCCCCTTCTCCCCCACCTACCCCTCCCCACCGGGAGCGGCCCGGCGGCCGGTGGAAACCCAGGCCCTCGTCCCTCGTGTCTCGCCAGGCTTCGTGAGCTTCGACAACCCGGCCAGCGCGCAGACCGCCATCCAGGCCATGAACGGCTTCCAGATCGGCATGAAGAGGCTCAAGGTGCAGCTGAAGCGGCCCAAAGACGCCAATCGCCCTTACTGAGCGCCGGCGGGAGCGTCCCCCGGGGGAGACCAGGACTCGCACAGGTAACCGGGGGCGGCCGGGGCACGGGGACGGGGGGTTTGGGAGGGGATACCGGACGGACCCGTCGCCGTCTCCAGCCTCCGTGGGCCGGATCCTCATTTGTGCCTTGGACCCGCTGCGCCCGGCTCAACCTGTTCCTTGCCCCGTGCCCGGGAACAAGCGCAGAGCTGTGGTCATCCCGGCAGAAATGGGCATGGCCATCTCCCTGCCGCAGGGCCAAGAGGGGCAGGACCGAGGGAGCTTCTCCAAGGTGAGGCGAGCCCTGGGCTTGTGCCTCCAGGTCTACACTGGCAGTCCTGTTTGCCAGAAGACCGAGGGGTGAACAAATGGCAAGCTGAGGCCCCAGCGTTTGGGGACAGAATAGCCCGCAGGCCTTCTCCCAGACTCTGTGGCTCTCCCCTCCCCAGTTCTGCCAAGAGGGCTGGCAGCCTTTGGACACTTGACTCCATCTCCCCTCCTTTTCCCCATAGCTCAGTTGGGAGAGGAGGAATAGGACTTGTCAAAGGGAACTTGACCAAAAACCAAAACAAGATGGGACCAGAGCTGAGGAGGGTGCTGGTGTGGCCCCCGTGATCCCTCACACTTCCTACAGTATTTGGACCATGCTGAGTGGGTAGTTGTCACCTCTTCTGCTTGAGTGGGGTTCCTCCTCCAGGCCTGCAAAAAGGATGGGGGTAGGGGAAGATGTCTCAGCCCATCAAATGTCTACCTTGAGCCTGGTTCTCCCACTGCTATCTGCTCCTGTCCTCAGCTGATTCACAGACCAGAGACAGAGGACTCCCTTTAGACCCTTCCTGCTCAGCTCCCTCCCCCAGGTGGCAGCATGGTGAGCTGGGTACTATGTTAGGTACTTGGGGCCCAGCAGTGAGGTAGGCTGAGAAGATGAGACAGGACAATAGGCAGTGCCATATGGTCAAAAAATAAATCATCTAGCACAACGGTTCTCAATCTGTGGGTCTCTGTATTAAAGGGCCACAGCATTAGGATGGTTGAGAACCACTTATCTAGCATATCAGGATTGTTAGCTGACGCTGAATCATCTAGTCAGGGTAGGCCTTGCTGAAGAAGTGACACTCCAGCAAAGACTTGAAGAAGGGAAGGGGAACCACACCAGTGTCTGGAGGCATGTACCGTCCTTCTGAGGGGATAGCCAGAGGACTGAAAGACAGAACAGGGGCCAGGATAGCAGGCCTTGCAGGCTGTCGCATAGACTTTGGTCTCTCCTCTGAAATGGGAGTGGGGTGAGAGAATTTTGAGCAGAAGAGTGATGTGATTACTTGCATTTCAATGGGGCCACTCTGGCTGCTGTGTTATAATAGATTGCAGGGGCTGAAGCAGAAGTCTGTGGTGCTGACCACTCAGTGCAGGGAGACAGCAGGCAGTGGGATGTGAAGGAATTGATTTCTAAATATATTTTGAAGACAGAGCCAAAAGGATGCTGGACATAATGACTTTGAAGTGAGCATGTGAGAGGAGCTGAAGATGACTCTCAGGCTTCTGGCCTAGGTGACAGGGAGATTAGGCATGTAGGAGTTAGACAGTCTACTGGATGTTCAAAGCCTGGAATGAGGGAGGACAGTCTCTAATGTCCCAGCCTCCACTCCCATCCCATCCCCTGCCTGAGTGGGGTACAGACACCAGCTGAACACCTCCATCCAGAAGTAGCAACACTCATCCACTGAGAGCAGGGACCTTCTGTCTCAGGGGCTGTGTGAGCCTCTTCTGTCTAAAGCAAAACCAGCTTCTCTTGCCTCCTGACACCAACCCCTGGCCCCTGCTCTTTTTTGGCTTATGTGTAGATGCCAAAACATATGTTCTTTAGGAGTCTGGGGGATGAAAAGATGAATGAGTCACCATCCCTGCCCTCATGGAACTTCTGATTCTCACAGACACTGGAGGCAGTCTCCAGAAGGGGACATTTCCATAGGAGGGGAGGGACAGTTCAGTGAAGACAGCCCTTTCTTTATATGGAACCCTTCTTTAAATAAGCATAGCCCTGCTATTGATCCATATAATCTGGATCAAGGTGCTGCCTCACTCTGGGCTCCTGTTTCCTTGTTAATGAAACCATGGTGTTGGAGTCAGAGGATTGGGTTATGCATCAAGATCATGCCCCTAGGAGCCCCCATGGGTGTGTTTTGACCAAGGTTCCCCTGAGAGCAGCTTGTCTTAGCCTCCTTGGCCAGAACCTCTAGGCTGGGTAAATTCCCAGGTTGATTGTTTGGAACATAAGGTCAGAGTGGTCCACAGAACTGAAACAGCTGGTAGTCAGAGCTGGGGTGGGAGCTTTGGAGGAGTGGTTTAAAAAGGAGAGAAAAAGCAGACTGGGTTCTTCCACCAGGGCATGCAAAGACCAGAGTTAAGAACCACACTCACATAGTGCTTACCACGCACCAGACAGTGCCCTGAGAAGAAACAACTTTGAGATCTAAAGCCATAGCTATGACTACCTACATGGCAGGGAGTGTTAGTGCTGCCATTTCACAGGTGGAGCACAGAGAGATTTGGCACCTTGTCCATCAGGTAGGGAGTGGTAGAGCCAAGCTTTGAAACCAGGGAGTCACTCCCTTCAAGTGAGGAGAATGAAAAGCCTCCACCACACTTTTAGCCCAACCCTGCCCCCCTAGAGTGTCCTGAATGTCAGGAAGAACATGTCATGACACCACCCTTCTCTGGGGTCAGCCATCTATCTCCTCCCTACTAAGCAGTCTTTTTTTTTTTTTTTTTTGAGACAGAGTCTCAAGCTATCCCCTTGGGTAGAGTGCCATGGCATCACAGCTCACAGCAACCTCCAACTCCTGGGCTCAAGCGAGTCTCCTGCCTCAGCCTCCCA
>NW_003852407.1:14800662-14840611 GCF_000181295.1 Otolemur garnettii
GAACCCGCCACCTTAGGTGTATGTGGCTGGCGGCTTAGCCGCGTAAGCAGTCTTTTAAAATGCTATGATGCAGCTGGGCCCCACAGCTCACACCTGTAATCCTAGCACTTTGGGAGGCTGAGGCAGGCAGATCACCTCAACTCAGGAGTTCAAGACCAGCCTGAGCAAGAGCAAGACCCATCTCTACTAAAAATAGAAAAAAACAAGCCAGGCATTGTAGCGCCTATAGTCCCCGCTATGCAGGAGGCTGAGGCAAGAAGATCACTGGAACCCAGGAGTTTGAGTTTGCTGTGAGCTATGATTGCACAGCACTCAATCCCAGGGTGACAAAATGAGACTCTGTCTCAAAAAAAAAAATAAAATAAATAAAAATAAAAAAGTATGATGTGATAAAGCTGACCTTTAATTTTCATTTAGCCGGCATTATTTTCAGCCGCTTCAGGCCTTCCAACCCAAGATTGTTAGAAGATCTATCAGAAAGTGGGTGCTAAGAAGAGATAAGGGTTTGTCAAGGCAGGCTTAGGGACTATTGTGAGAAGCAGCTACTCTTCAACTGCACCAAGGGAAGAAAAGGCACAAAAATGCAGCTAAGAGACTACATGATGTCACAGGTCAGTGAAGGATGTTTACAAGTGCTAAGGCCTGAGCTGAGGTCAAAGTTCTTAGAAAGACAAGGCCAACTGAACAGGGGCCCCGGGGATCAGTCAGACCTAGGAGCAAAGAGGGAACGGCAAGGGGGGGGTCTCAGGGTCAGGGTGGCTGCCCTGCAGAGGTAATGATAGAGGGCCCAGTAGACATGGTGGTCCAAGGCCAAGGCCAAGGCCAAGGGAGTGGGGTAGGTCTGGGAAAGGAAAGCAGCCTAGGCAGGGCATCCTTATGGGGCATGGCTGGGCTTTGGTTTCATAAAGGGAAGTCCTAGGCAGGGTGGGATGGGGCGGGTCAGTGTGGCTCTTCTTCCTTGCTGGTTTCCTGTTTCCCCTGCTGCCTCTGCCCCTCTGGCTGCTTGGGCTCATTGTCTTCTGCTATGAAGGGGGGTTCTCCAAGTAATCTTTACTGGGAAACTAAGAAGAAAGAAACGAAAGCAAGAAGAGAGGGCAAAAATATGGGCATGCCCAGGTTCATAGCCAGCAGTGTTTCCCTGCCCCTGCCCAGCTCAGAGTCTCTTTCCTTCCACTGAGCTTACTGGCACATATGGGGCCCCAACAGCAGCTGGGCCCTAGGCTCCTGGCACTGAGGGTCTGTGGTGGGAGGGGACACTACACAGCATGTCTGACTTCACTGGGGGCCTGTCCCAGACCCTAGGCTTTGGCTCTGAATTGCTTTTGCACAGCATCTGGGCAGAGCTTTGCCCAGACATGTGCTTTGGGTCTGACTGTAGGTTCAGGCCCAGGCCTTCTTTGGCTAGAGCCCAGCTGGTTTTAGGACCTAGAATGTGAACTGGTTCAGTCTGGCCTTAATTTCCTCACCCAGATTGGTGAGTCAAAGCTTCCCAGACCTGACTAGAGCTTCCTCATGCAGGTCAGTGGTCCTCCTGCCACATCTAGGGCTGTGCTCTGTAAGTTCCCCCACCAAGAAAGTGACTGGGAAGGGTCCTCTGCTGCAGGCAGCTGTGCACCTGCTCCCTGATGAAGAGAGTGGTCAGCTATGCATGTGTAGTGTCCTGGGGGAGGCTCCTTGGGGATTGGATGAGCATGAGGGTGTATCATGCATCCAAGGCCAAGTGCACGTGAGAGAGGAGGGTGTGCATGAGAACCTCCCTGGCCTGAACTCTGAGAAGAGGAGCTGTGCTCTTCAGAGTCCAGGTCCCCAGGAGAGTGGCTGGTACTAACAAGCTAGGAGAGGACAGAGGAACAAGCAGAGTGGGAAGAAGTGAATGCCTGTGAGGGGCTCAGGGTCAGGAGGTAGAGGTGGGGAGAGTCCCTTACTTGCAGTTGCCGTAGCAGACACCTGCTGGCAATGCAGTCCTTAGTTCTTTAGACCACTTCTCCCATGCTTGAGGGACCCACCAGTTGGCCTGGGTGGGTCTCAGGTGCAGTGCAAGACCCACTGCACTTCCAGCCGAGGATGGCTTCTTAGACCTTGGTGGGTAGTAATGGGTCCTGGTCTAAATGAGGAAGATCTGATGTGGGAGGAACAAAGGACCCAGTAGGAGTGGGCAGGCAGGGCTGGGTGGCAGAGGAAGAGAGTCCAGGGAATGCTTCTGTGAAGGCTTAGTGGGAGGCTGGGCTTGGGCTCAGCCACTGCACGACTCATCCATGGTGACAGTGTAAAATCCCAGGCCTCCCTGCCGCCCTCCCTGAAGGAAAGCTCATGATGGAGAGCGGAAGTCTGCTGCATGTAGAAGCCTGGTGGATTGGAAACCCTGCAGATCAACCTGGTACATAGGCTTTGGCACAGCAAGCTCACAGTGACCATGGAGAAGGGGTGGAGCTGGGGACCCCAAATCCCAGGGCAGGGATGAAGCAAATGGTGAGGGGTAGAGAATACAACTCAAAGCTAAATAATTCCTGATAGGGAAGGAAGCTCATTCTCAACAAGTAAAGAAAACAGAAAGCCAAGGACTGTGAGATGGGACAGTCTAGAAAGCTATTCATAGAGGGTGCAGGAGTCAAGGGCTCTGGGAAGAGAGGAGGTCAGCGGAACAAGAGAGAGAGCAACAGGGTCTGAAAAGGCAAGGCCACCGCCCCCTGCAGGATACCCCTGGCCTTCCACATGGCCCTGGTAGGAGTCAAAGCAGCAGAACCTTCAAGGGGCTTCATGTGCCCCGAAGCAGCCTCGGTTGGTTACACAGGACACCTTGGGGGCTCAGCAAAGTGTGTGAGCAAAGGGTGTGAGGAGATGATTGTGAGATGGAATCAGTAGTGCCAAGGCATGTTCACAGAATTGCAAGAGCAAATGAAATTTACTCTAAATCTCAAAACAGAACTTGCTTCTTTTCCAAAGGTTCTGAGGAAAGAGGTTTGAGGCAGAAGAGAAGGGGGGAGGATCCTAACATCCCGCAGTGGGCGCCCTTGCAGCCTGGGACAGTGTCCAGCGTGGACCCACGAGGTGGGGAGGGTGGGAGGTTGAGCTGCCGCTGTGGGGCCTGTGCTATGGATGGACAGAGCAGTCACCTTAGCCTCTGACCTACCCCCCCAGTCAGGGCCACCCTGACAGGCTTCCCCTGCTGGTCCACAGGCTGCAGCCACAGAAAGCTGGGGAGGTGAGGAGAGCTCCACACCCTGGGGAGAGAGAAAGAATCAGGGTGAATTTTACAAAAGCAGAGAGCTTGCTCCCTGAGGTCGCTTGCCAGTCAAGGTGGTTTGAGGGGCTGTTTTATATTTTTCTGGCCCCTTCACCAAACCACCCATGCCCCTCCCCCCCAACGCATGATGGATGCCCTCAGTGGCCCTGTGTGAGGTTCTGCTTCTGTTTCACAGTGTATCATGTGTCCGCGTAAACAAACGTGCGTGTGTGTAAGTGTGTGTGTAAGTGTGTGTGTGTATGTATGTGTGTGTGTGTGTGTGTTGACGTGCCCATGTCTGTCTGCTGGCTTCCTCCATCCTTTGAGTTCTTTTCAGTTCTCTTATGATTTGACTGCTGTTCTCTCATCAGAGCTTTTAGATTGATGCTGTGGTCTGGTGCTGTATAAGTATTTTTCCTTTTCATTTTGTTTTAACTTCTTCCTCGCCCTTCTTCACCCCCAACCCGACTCTCCTGCCCTCCGCACTCCCCACCCTGCCCCACCTGCCCTGCCTCTTCCTCCCCTACCCACACTCTCTTGTCCTCTCTCTCTCTTTCTCTCTCTCTCTCTACATATATAAATATATATATAAATCTTTTCTTCTTTTGTCATTCAATCAAATTCCAACAACCCAACCAGGGCCAGTCAAATCCACCACAGTCTCGCGCTGAGCTAGGAATAAAGTTCACGTAATCACATGAGAGTGGAGAAAAGTCCCCCATCCGTAAGTTCAAATCAACTCAAAGTTCACAGTGTGACATGATGGCGTCATGTAACAAGGCTAAGAATCGGTTGCATGACAGTTGCCGTCAAGTTTCGTGGAGGTGCTGTGATTGGAGCGTTTTCTTGGATGTCGTATCAGTCAATGATTGGCCAGTCATGATCACACGTGCATTTTCTTGACTTTTGTGCTGCCACAATCTTTTTTGCTGTGCTCATTTTCGTTTCGTTCTTGGTGCTTGCAGTGGTTTTACTTTCTGTTGTTTGGTTTTTCTTGTTCAGCGTTTTTTTTATGCTTCTCTAGATGTCACATAGAGAAAAAAACAAAACAAAAGAACAAAAAAAAAAAATAGTCAAAGATGAATTCCTGAATTATCCAACATGGGATCATTTAACTTTGCAAACCATTATTTTTTTTCTTAAAAATAAGGAAAACATCTTAAAAATATATATGCGTGGTTGATTTACTTGCACTTGAAAATATTGTGATTTTATTTTTTTCTAGAAATTTGGGGGCCTTTTTCAATTGACACTTTCTTAGGTCTGGTCTTTTTCCAGTTAGGCTATTTTAATCTTACTCCAAAGGGAAAAAAAAACCAAAAACAAAAAAACAAATATCTAACAGCAACAGAATGATTTTTAAAATTTTCTAAACCAAAAAACTAGAGAACAAAGCCAGAGGCCTCTGAGAGAGAGCCCGGTAACAATTGTAAGGTTTGTATTGTAGCCACTTCTGCTAAATTCAACGTGGGGAGGGGAGGCTGGGGCTGGGGGTTTGGGAGGGTTTTTTTGGTTGGTTTGGAAGAAACACTACTGACAAAAGCAAAATGCACCTTTTTGTTTACAACTGAAAAAGGGTCCTTGACAAGTGTTTTTTAATTTTATTATTATTTTATTTGGTGTTGTAATTGTTTAGACTGCTGTGTACGGTTTGCTGTTTGTTGAATCAACAGTGTGAAAAACCTGCCAGCATGGATTGATATACGCATGACGTTGTCCCCTCAACTGGGGGCTTTGCAGTTCTAACTTTCTCGATGTAACCAGTCACCCCCATGTATAAGTGGAAGCTGCTTGCTAGAATGGAGATGAGTCTCATTTGTTAATTCACAACAATTAAGCATTTGCCTTCTGATTCTAGTCAGATCATGATTTTTTTAAAGCAAAACAAAACATCAAAAGCCACCATTCAAAACAAAATCAGGAACTGTCTAAGTTAATTTCTTTAAGTTTGATAATTAAATCTGTTCTGACCTTTTTTTAGGTTCTCCCGTCCACTCCCTTGAAGTTCTGAATTTCCTCTAAATTCCCTGGCATGTATGAGAAAAGTATTGTGTGTGTGTATGTGTGTATAAATGCATACACATACACACATATCCATGTATATCCACATATGTGCAGGTGAATATATTCTACACATATATCCAGATATATATATATATACACAGCCTCGCAAATAGTTACTGACCTGGGGAAGGAAGTGGTTGGCTGGAAACTGGGTAAGGATTCTACGAAATTCAAGTCATGGATCTGTCCTCCTTCGGGCCCTCACGTGGGGAGGAGTGGGCTGGGCTGCTAGATTTTTACTCTCTTGTTTGCTAGGCTTCTGTATACATATTGTATCTGGGCTAGATCCCTCAGAGACAAGTTTAATTATGAATTCATATCCCACAGTCCCAAATTCTTCCCTTAGATCCAACCATCCCCCAATCCTGAACTCCACAGGAACCCAAATCAAGAGTCCTCTCCCAACAACTAAACCTCAGCTCCAACATCACTCAGTGGTTTCTTACTCTGAATAAAAGAGTAAATTTCTTTTTAATGTATCATGATCATGACTAATTCTCATACTTGTCTCTCTTCCTTCCCTCCCACCATCCCCTAGAACTCCCATCCTAACCCCTAAGGCAGGTTCCTATTGGTGTTTGAATGCATTTTGGGTTTCCCTCTTGGCTTAATCAGCCCTGATTTTCTTCATTTTAGGGCAGGATGCTGAACGGGCTACATTAAAAAACAAACCTCTCTCTCTATATATTTATAAATGAGAACTGTTGGATGACACCTTTGACATATCAGCCAATATCAATCAAGCTGAAGACTCCAGACACTGTCTGTGTGACTGTAACATTTCTTCAAGGAAAGTATAGCGTCTGTGGAGTTCGGAGGGCACGTGTTTGGGGGAAAAATATATATGACATAAAGAAGAAGATGATGAAGAAAAATGAGGAAAAAAAACACACAAAAGGCAACTTTAAAACAAAATAACATGAGACCAGACGGGGAGGCTGCAGGGCTGGGAACTGGGAGGAGACGCTGCTTACCGATCCCGGGGCTTTTGCAGCCCACGGACGCCTGAGGCAGGCTGGGGCAAGCGGTGCGACGGGGCCTGGTCCCCAGGGGGCGGCTGGGAGGCTGCCACTGAGCATCTCTGTCATTCCTTTAGCTATTTAGGGACCAAAGGACCAAACTTTTTATTGCAGATGTGTAGCTCTTTGTCAAATAGAGGGGGAATGGAGGACAGCCTCCTTCCTGCCTCATGGCTGTTCTTGAAACAGCTTAGAGCGATTCTATGAAAAATGTAATAAAAAATTAAAAAAAAAACAAAAAAAACAAAAAAAAAAGGAAAAATAATGCTTCAATGCTTTTAAAACAGCAAGATAATAGTTCTTTGATACTTTGAGAGGCGCTTTGATTACCCTCATTCAAGTCTATGACACTTTCCTATGGTTTTCTGTATTATATGTCTGGATGGAGCTGTTAAGACGAACAAATTGGTGGATATTTGGGGAAAGCAACAAAAGTATTCAAATTCATCAACCGTGAAGTGTGAGAATACAAGGAGGGGAAACAAGGGACTGACAAGGCAAGGTCATTGTTGTGAAAGTCTGTAAATGCTTCTAACTCTTTACCCCCCTCTTAAAAATCATAATAGTTGTACAGAATTTTAAAAAAGGAAAAGTTTAAAATACCTATATAATAGAAGAAAAATTAGAGGAAAGCAAAAAATAAAAAAATAAATAAAAAAGGAAAAAAAAATCCTATAGAAGTTAGCGTTACTGCTAAAATCCCAGATGTTGTAGGACTGTACTTTTGTAGAGTTTAGACTGAGCATCAATCCCTTCTCCCCGCGAGTGCTGTCGGACGCCGTTGTCCGCGAGGGCCAGGCCGGACTCGCCGCGTTCCTGCGCGCCCCTGGCCGCCCATCGCCGCCGGTGGAGGCCGCGCCATGGGCCGGGAAGGGCCGCCTCGCCCGCCGCCGCCGCCGCCCACGCCGCCGCCTTGCTCCGGGAGCCGCGCGCGCTCGCCCGCTCCCCGCAAGCCCTCGACACCTTCTGCTTCCTCTGTCTTCCATGCTTGCTCCAGAGACTTTCCGGGCAAGGGAGAACTGGGAACTTTCATCTTAAAACAACTAGACGACACACACACACACACACATACACACACACAAACCTTAACAAAGAGAGAGAAAAATAAACAATCTTTGAAGAATTTCTGAAACTGTTTACAAGGAATTTTGAAAAACAGGGATGTTTAAATGATGCCGGCTCTGTTTTTCTGTAAATAAATTTGCATATTTTGTAGGACTTTTAATTGTAATGATAGAGAAAAAAACAAGGAAAACTATTTAATGAAAGCACGATATTTATCTTTGGTAAATGACTTTAGAGCAGTTAAAGACATTGCTTAAAAAACTCAGAATCAGAAGAAAAACACTGAATTATTTAAGAACGCATATATTTTAAAGTATAACATATTTATTATAATTTATTTGCACCCTTGGGAAGACTTGGTTTGGCATTCTGCCTTGACACCTCATTGATGTCCAGTTCATCTGGAGGCCGGGAAGCTCGCAGACCTACCTTTTTTTTTTTTTTTTCCATTAGAAGAACAAATTCCTGGTTCCTCTCAGGCCTCCTGCCTTTCCTTTCTTTCTGCCTATTTTGTTGTTTTGTTTGTTTGTTTGTTTTTTGGTTTTTTGATTTCTCTTGACTCCTCCTTTTAGGATGTCCAGATGTTGTAAAAAAAAAAAAAAAAAAACAGCTGCAGTTCAGTACAACTGCTCTTTTCACACTCAACTCCCTAAAACTCCTTGTAACCTTCTGTAACTATTGGATGACGCTTTCTCCAGCTTAGCCCTAAATAAAGCACAGTTTAAAAAAAAATACTTCTTCACTGGTCTGTGCATCTTGGATTCTGGCCAGCTGAGTCCCAAGGCTAACCCACTAGAAATAGCTTTGGTCCTTCTCTTCCTGGAATCTCTGAGCCTCAGGGGTGGGGTGATGGGGACAATACAAGGAGGTCCTGCTCCACCCCAGGAAACATCTCTCTGGACTGTGTGTCTCCGAAAGTCCCCACTGCAAAGTTATTTTTCTGGGTCCCGTGGGCGGGGATGGCCATGGTGCCTGAACATAAAAGAAAGGAGGAAACTGAGGCCATCTGACCTGGAGGCAAACCAAGCAATGTGACACCCTGGGTATGGAGGTAGTGGGGGGACAGGACCGCAATGAAGGAAGACGAATGAGGCTGCCACCCTGAATTGACCACTGAACATTTAGCTTTTGGTTCTGCACCTTCTGCTGTTTTGGCAGTTCTCAAGAGTGGAGAAGCTGAAGATTCTGAATGACGCCCCAGAGTCAGGGTCCTGGTGGAGAAGGGAGTCCAGGAGGACATAGGGCGCTGCCCTGAGGAGTTTGCTGGGGTGCTGCCTGTCCCATATGTAGACATGAGATAGACAGGTACATGGAATGGGGAAAGGGTTCCTAAGGAGGAAAGATGTGACCCAGGACTTGGTATAGAGGAGGGGCAGCTCCAGATGAGGGAGAGCACACCGCCACCTGCCTCCTTCAGGCCCTGTCCTGGGACTAACCATCTTCTCAGTTCTCTCTCACCCACTCCTTCCTTGCCCCTCCCCTCAGCCCCAACCTTCAGCCCTGCAGTCTGGCCTGGGAATGGACAGACTCACTCCAAGAGTCTCTCCACATCTGAGATCAGTACAGCTGCTGGGTGAGGAGCATGGAGCTGTGTGGCTTCAGAAGCCTTGGGGAGAGAAGACTGTCCCTGGGAGGCAAGGGTCCTTGCCTGCCTGCCTGTCTGCCCTCCCATGGAAGAGCAGGGAAAGGCTTCAGTCCCCGCCATCTTCTCTGAAGCAGAATAGTAGCAGAGCTCAGAGCTCTAAGCTACAAAGCAATACCTGGACCCCATGTTTTGTTCTCTCCCCCTTCTCTCTTCCCAGTGTGAGGGGCCATTTCCACGTTTCTCACAGTAGCCAAGGAAGGGTTAGCCTGGAGACAAAGACCTTCCCGTATGATGGATGCAGCAGGCCTCCATGCCATGACCTAGATGTGGAGATGGTTTCTAGAGAGAGGCACTGATGGGGCCCTCAGTGTTGCAAGCCCACATGCTGGCCTGCTCTGTCCAATCTGGGCAGCTGACTTTGTGGAAGAATTAGCTTCAAGGGGCTGATGTCAGACTAGGTGTCAGTAGGGCCCTTTGAAGAATGGAAAGGTGTTTTATAAAGAATTTTCTGGAGAGTGAGGGGAAATGACTGGAGGTTTTAAGCCTCAGACTTTTCAAAACTATGATTTCTGTTGGATATTTGCAACTGAAGCCAGTGGGTTCACCCTGCCTGAGGGTGACAACCTCCTGTCACTCTCTCAGACCTCAAGAAGCCTCCTGGAAAGATTCCCCAACTAACCTCCCCAGACTCTTTGCATCTACTCTATCTCTTGACCATATTTCTTTGCATCCACCTCCCCACCGAGTACACTTGTCTCTGGGACACAGACCTCTCCTGCCCCCACAGAAAGCGCTGTAAGAATCCTGGGAACTGCCAGCAGACAGATGGGCTGCAAAGCCAGCTAGCCAGTTGTACCCTCTTCCTAGTATGGTTGATGGAGAGGGGAGATGAAGACACAGGAGCCAGATGTGAACACCCCAGTTCTATAAAGCAAATCCTCTATTTAAAAACCACACAGCAAATAGCTAATATATGCCGGGCACATTTAAGAGAGAATAACATTTATTAATCTCTGAGGGGAAAGTCATAGATTCTTTGAAAACTTGCTGAAAACTATCAGATCGCTTTGTGTGCAATTACAGGGAGCTCAGGATCCCTGAAGCTCATCCATCATCCCCTGGTTAAGAGCCCCCGGTTTGCAGTGTTATTTAAGAAAACCCAAGACACAATTCTCATTAATTTCTGCTTACATTCTACAGCTTCTATTCCTCTGCTATTATCCTGTCTGCAGTGTGTGGTAACTTCCTAACTCCCCTATTCGTAAAAGACCTTTTGTTTATCCTTATAAACTTTTATTTCAAGCATAATGGCCATAAGCAGAGATACTTGCATAATGTGAACCCCCTGTACCCACTACCCAGCTTCTACACACATCAACTCAAATTTAGTTTAACAAAAGTCCCTGATATCAAGTCGTTTCCTTGGTAAATACCTCGGTTTTCCCTCAGCATTTTCTGTGCTGCACTGAAGTCCACCAGCTGGCGCTGGCCGTTTGGGCAGCTGTGCCCTTGCTGCAGCAGCTGGGAGGGGGAGGTTGGCCCTCGTGGCCTCTCCTGGCCTTATCTCAGGGTGGAACCGGCTCCCAGTGCAAGCCCCAAGCCTCTTCTAGCACCTCTCCAGGGCAACTGGACATATTCCCAGCAGCACTTTCAAAGTCCTTCAGCTCTTCATCCACACTATTATAGTCAGCATTTCTCTTTCTTTTCTCCTCTCCCTTCTCCCTCCTTCTTTCTCTGTGATCCTAATAAGAAAAAGAATGTGTTTATTGGGACCTTTCATGTAATAGCTGTCAGGTCCTTCTGGATTTTTCTAAAGATCAGACCTTTGTCCTGTTCTGAACGGGACTGCACCTCTCCCCCACTCAGAGCACTGGTAGAGACAGACAGATGACAGACGACAGCCTCCCCACCACCCGACCGGCATCAGCCCTTGAGTGCTCCCAAGGCTTCCAAGGCTGCTGCCAGTAGGGACAAATCTGTAGCTCCTCATGGAGCATTTTAAACTGCACTGGGTGGAACCCAGATGAACATTTTCCACCCTGCTTGCCCACATGGGGAGCTGGATAAGGGACATGTGGGCAGTGAGCTTAGGTGGCCTGCTCCAGCCCAAGGTAACAGCGTTGGACTTGGCTATGAATGTCATCTGGCTAGTCCCCTAAATGGAATCCACCCCAAAGAAAATTATTAGCAACCACTGACACACTGCCTTCGATAGACTGTTTAACTTCTGGCAGTTAGACACGTAGTCAATATTGACTCGCTGCCTACATGAATGAATGAGTGAAGGAAGGAAGGAAAGGACAAATTACAGACAACTAAAGGCACGTCCCAAAGAGGTAGGTGTTCTGGATTTTTTTTTTTTAAAGTAACAGCAATATCTACCCCCACTCCCAATGAATGTTTGCAAGTATAAGACTTTTATTAACTTTATAGCTTCCTCTCTCTACTGATCTTCCACTTCTCTAAGCTGTCTTCCCCTTTCCCTTCACATCTTCTCTTTGGTTACCCCGTCTTCTCGGTCTCTGGTCTTCAGCACCTCAAGGTGCCCCAGGCCTAGGTAGGGCAGGTGGAGGCCTAGATGGGTGGCCCCAGCTCCTCAAGCCCTCTCATCACCACAGCTGTCCCTCCCTTCTGCTGGCCTAGCTTGTCATCCCTTCTGAGCTTCTCATCTCTGTGTCTACCCTTGGGGAGATCTAACCAGGATTTGCCCAGATTCAGAAAGCACATGGAGAGATTAATGTATCAGAGTGGAAAGGTGTGGGCTTTGATTCTGACCAGGATTCAAACCCCAGTTCTCTCTAATGCCTTCTGTGTCACTTAGGAGAAGTTACTTAATCTTTCTAAGTGTCAACTTCCTCAACTCTAAGATGGGGGATAATATCACCCCAAGAGTGTAGAGAATAGATGAGATACACCCCTACTCAACTCCATCCCTCCCTAACGATTACCAGAGTAGTGAGTTCTTTCCCAGTATAGATACTCGGAATAAATAGCTCAGGTCAGGACCCCTCCTCCTTCCCTTAATTCCATCCCATTGACAATTCAACTCCCGAACAAACCAAGCTTGGACTTGGCACCAGTCCACTTTAGGTCATTTTCTGCGACGTCCCGTCAGCCTGTGCCACAGCCATAGAATTCCTGTCATGTTGAGCTGCACACACCTCTGGCTTTCACTGCTCTTTCCCAGGGACCCCAATTAGCTGACACTCCTATGTCCCTTCCACTCTCTCTGCCCTCTCTTTTTCCCAAGAGCATTCCCAATGCCTCCGCGGCTGCAGCTGTCTGCAGCTGTCCTCCTCCTGGCTCATATGGCCTCAGGCTGCATACTAATTTGGTCTTTGCATTAAGAAAAATTTTATCTATTTTTTGAGTAGTTAACGTATTTATATATTTCCAAATTCTAAACGTAAGAAAAAGGATACAATAAAGTCTTCTTCCTGCCCCAGAATCCATTCCTCTCTCTGGAGGCAGCCCATTTTAGCAGCGTTCCTGGTTTACCCTGGTCAGGGTGATTGTGGAGTGTGCTGGTGGAGGGAACTTAGCCCTCACCCTCATGTTTAATGGGGGACCCAGAGACAGGCAGGGATGTGCCCAGGTGCCTGCTGCTGGCACATGGAATTCCCACGAAATGAGCCCGACCTTGGGATGCTGAGGACCCACCAACTGAGCAAAGGGATGGGGCCCTTCCCATCTGCTTTTGTCATCTGAGACCCCCCGTTTGACATACAGGTGTAGTTATCAGTTGTAGGGTGCTTGCTCTGTGCTAGACATTGTTAAGAGCTGCTTAATTATTATCTAATTCTCACAATAATTCTATGAGGTAGGTTCTATTATTCTGATTTATAGGTATGAAAACTGAGGCTCGGAGAGGTTGGGTCCCTCTCCTAGATTGCCCAGGATAGACAGTCAAGCCTAGGTCTGCGTGGCTGTGCTCTTAATCTCTACATTATGTCTCCCTTAGTTGTAAATTCTCCACATAATCACTGCCTTCCATCCCTTCTCCTGTGTCCCCCATCCCCTCCCTCTTCTCACTAATTCTTTCCTCAATGATTCCAATTTTACCTTTAAGAAATGGCAGAACCTATATTGACCTAGGTACCAATCCTTTTCTTCCCTTCTCTTCTTGATTGTCTGAGCTAGAATCGGAGTTTTTAAAGGCAAGTGAGTGACAAATCACTAAACATGCCGCTAATGGGCATAGAATTCCCCCGCCCTAGACTTGCTGGTTGTAGGGACAGAAGGGAGAGTACGGAAGGAGAGAGGAAAAAAACCCAATGACCCAGTTAGCTTTTATTATTAATAAGCAGAGGAAATTAAGCTGAAATAAGTATAATATTTATTAACATTTTATGCAGCTACCTGAAGTTCAAAAGCCTTTTGAGCTGTGTCAGCTATTTTCACCAGTGTACTGAACTCTGGAGAAAACTATAAGCAGAGCTGGTTTGCATTGATCTTAAGAATTTGCTTATAGTAAATAAAGAATTTGCTTCTAGTAAATTAAGCTGATCAAAATGAAGGGGGAATTTTAACCGTTTCTGAAGGCCCCACGCTTCACTAATTGAGGTCTGGAGATGCTGCTCACCTGCAGGGCTCCCAGCCTGACTCACCTTTACCAGTGCTCTTCTTCTCTCCATCCCTCTGCCTGGGGCCTGCTCTGGGGGCCATGAGCACTGGGATGGCAAGATGCCCAGTGCACCCGGGTGCTGCCAACCTGTCTCTCCTCCAGTCCCTGCTTTCCTCTTGGGGACAAAAGAAGGGCTTCAGAAGCAAAGTGACTGTGGGTCATTTTCCCCCTGCCCAGGCAGGATGTGGGCTTCTCCTGGGCAGACCCCATACACAAGCCCCAAACTTCTCCTCACCGTCCTCTAGTCCTGCTCGGGGCCTCAGATCCCATTGTTAGGCCTTCTTCTTTGAGTTAGACTTGGGCCTCATTAGTTCTGCTTTGTAAATGAAAATTTCCTTATTGGGGAGAGACTATATTTGTTCCCTACCTCCTCAACAAATATTTATAGTGTACATACCATGCACAGCACTGTGCTGAGGAGTAGGGGTAAAGAGATGAAGACAGCTACAGGTAGCCACTTCCAGGAGAAACATGAGGTGTGCTAAGGGTATCATCTCTAATCTGGGAAGTAATTATGCAAGGTGCTGTCACTTTCCTTTATAGAGGAGCAATCAGAGGCTTATACAAGGTCGGTAGCTTGCCCCAGATCACATTGCAAGAAAGTACTGGAGCCAGGATTCAAGTCAGCGGTACTCATCCCCCCCACGTGAGGGTGCCTGGCAAGAAAAAGACACCTGTAGGATGGCGTAGAGGAACCGAGCAGGGCATCTAAGATGGCCTGGTGGGAGGAAGGCAAGCAGCTCAGATGGGAGAAGAGGAGACACCTGGGGCAAGTGCTGGAGGGTCAGCAGGTGTTAAACAGACTCTGCAGGAGAGATTGTGGAGGAACAAAGGACCCCAGACCAGCTGAAGAACTGCAAGTTGTCTCAGGTGAGTGGGGAGACACGGGCCTTGTTTAATAACAATCCACTTCCTGATCATCCAGACAATATCCTGGCTACACTGACACCATCCCACTTAATCCTCCCAACAATCCTGGACCCCATTTTACAGTTGAGCTTAACTGTTGTATGAGAGTCCCGGGGTGAGATCCCATGCTTGTAATCACAGTCCTACATGGGAAGAGTCTACCTATGGAAGGTGCATGCATGACTCTTGACTCAGAAGCCTCTTTGCTGTGTTTCCATGTCTCAAACAGAGACACACAGCCTAACCACAGGACAAGAGAGTGGGGTTAGGTCTGTCCTAGAAAGGCCCAGACCTCTCTGGCCTCAGATTCCTTCTTGGCAAAGTGAGCAGTTATCTTGAGTCTCAAGAATTTTGCCCAACTCTAGTGTGCCCAGAGCTCTCTGCCAAGTCATGGTAAGGGGTAGTGGAAAACAGAGAGGGTGGAGGAGGTGCATGACTATAAATGCCTTTGGCCCCCTCTGGAGCTGAGACTCATCCTGGAATATAGAACTTGGTTCAGGGTTTTACCCACTCCTTTGTTCTGTTCTTGACTCTGGGTCAATAACACCTGCTGCCTTGTCCTGAGTGCTGAGTGACCTTACGAGGTCCCGGGGCTCAAGGCATCCCCTTAATCAAGAACTTCTTGAGAGCATTTTGCACTTGTAGCATCAGTCTCCATGCCTGGCCCAGAGCAGGTGCTCAACAGTGTTTGCTGAATGCACAAGAGGTGGGGTGCAGAGTGGGTGTGGAAGATGCCTTCCGTGGGCCCCTTCTGAAGCACTCCATGCCTGCATCTTTCAGCAAGGTCCCTCTACCCCATCTCACCCCAACTCTATATAGGAATCAGAAGAAGTCCTGGTGTTTGGGGTCTTCCCAGTAATCTGGGAGCACCTCCGCTGGCCCACATTCTGTGCAGGGTTCCCTTGAGAGATGGCTATTCTGACCATTCGCATTCTCTCTGTCCTTAAGTCCAGGCACTGGGTCCATCAGCTCCCCAGAGACCTACCTCAAACTGAATGTCTGCATTCTGACCTGTGGTCCTCAGAGTCGGGACCACTTCACTGGGTGCTTGTTCCCGTGCTCTGTTGTTCTCTGGGTTTGGCTGTCACCCTCGCCGAAGGCCTTAAGGACAAATTGTCCCCTTTTCCAGTCACTCTCCTAGCACTCACTGGGCTGGTCAAAGAGAGGAGGCAGGGGCACAGCAGGAGACTAAGAATTAAATGCAGTGTGCTGAGTCATCAGTGGGTGATAAAAAAAAAAAAAAAAAAAACGAGAGGGTACAGGGCAGATGAGAAACCATATTTACTTGGTTTCAAAGTATCCCCCACAAGACACTGATAAATTATAAAGGAGAAATTTACAATGGAGAAACCTGGCAGATCCTGCCTTAAAATCACCTGTAATGTAACAAATAACCACCATGGGCCAGCTGTCCTAAGAAGGACATCCTATCACTTATTCTTGCTGAAAATGCAGGACCTGAATGTAATCCTAAAGTACCCAAACTAGTTTTGTGAAATAAACGGCTTGCGCTCATCTGAAAAGACGTGACAACTAAATGCAACTTGTAGTCCTAGATTGGATCCTGGGCCCATTTTTTTTTTTTTTTTTTAGCTTATTATAAAAACTATTAGTTCAGGCGGTGCCCGTAGCTCAGTGGGTAGGGTGCCAGCCACATATACCAAGGCTGGCGGGTTCAAACCCGGCCAGAGCCAGCTAAAACAACAATGACAACTGCAAACAAAAAATAGCCAGGTGTTGTGGCCTGTGCCTGTAGTCCCAGCTACTTGGGAGGCTGAGGCAAGAGAATTGCTTAAGCCCAAGAGTTGGAGGTTTCTGTGAGCTCTCTCCCATGGCACTCTACCGAGGGCAAGAGCTTGAGACTTTGCCTCAAACAAACAAACAAACAAAAAACTATTAGTTCAGCAATTGCCAAAATTTAAATAAGGTCTGTAGGTCAGATTAGGTAATAGTATTATATCAGCGTGAATTTGCTGATTTTGTAACTGTACTAAAGTTATAGAAAAGACTGTAAATTTAACTTACTAAGTTTAAAATTTAGTAAATTTTGCTGAATTCTTTGGTGAAATAAAGATATCAGGCCTGCAATTTGCTCTTAAATGTTTCAGAAAGCAAGCACATTAAATGTTAACACTTGGAGAATATGGGTGAAGGGTATCCAAGAATTCTTTGCATTATTTCTACAGATTTTCTGTAAGTCTGACTTCAACATAAATGTGTGAAAACCTGGGCCCAGTTGGAACATTAGCTGGGTCAGCCTGAGGAAAGTGGTCAGCTGTTCGACCTGGCATTATAAGGACCAGTCCCAACCCCCAGCCTTCCCTAGATAACATGCTGGGTAACCTGAAAAGGGACTGTCCCATCATGAAGAGGCTTGTGTCCCAGGTACCATGATGAGGCCACCATGGTTTCCCATTCAGCTATGGCTCAGGAGGAACAGGGAGTGCCCATTTCCATCCCGTCCAGAGTAGCAGCCTGACCAGCAGGATGAGAAAACACCCCCAGTTATTCAGTTTGGAAGAAAGTGACAGATTTGAAAATAAAGGAGGTGGGTGGTGGAGACTGGGGGAGGAAGGGGGAGAATGAGGGGCAGCGAGCCACCCACAGGTGCCCCTCATGGAGGCAGGTGGCCATGTGGACCACAATTCAGAGCTCGCAGCTCTGTCTTCTGCTGACACTTCTCAAGACTGGGGTCTGAAGGGCCATTGAGGCAGAGGTGTCCTGGGAAGGCAGAATCCTGCACTGGTAATGAAGTTCCAGGCTGCTGGAAGCTTTTCAAAACTGAGGCCAGTGTGGCAGTGGGATGCCTTGCTGGAGGCTAAGAAGGGAGCTTGGAAGCGTGGCAGGGAAGCTGCCATGCCTAGAAGCTGCAGGCCCAGCCCTCCAGCTCTGTCTGGCTGTCACAGAATCCCCTGCTCTCCATGCTTCAGTGGGACCCACTGCCCCTTTCCAGCATTCAGATAAATTACAAAAGCACCTGATATATGTCCAGAGAATACTTGCAGTTGTTCAGCCAGCGGGAACATGAGTATCTTTCATGAGACCTGCATGTAGACACTGAGGCAGGCAAGGTGGGCCTGCATGCACACATGTGCCACCCACATTCCATAGATTCGAGGTGCTGAGTTTGCCCTGGTGAAGGGACTCGTACAGTGGCACAGCCTTTGATGGAGCCCTCCGTGAAATGCAAACTGTTGCTGAGGATAGGAATCTATGCAGGTGTTTTTCCATAGGCCCTGCTGCTCCTCAGTTCAAACCCCAAGCTCAGCACTCAGGGCCGTCCACACAAGTTCACTCACCTTGAGGTTTCTTGTCCATGGCTTTGAGCACATTGCTCTTCTATCTTGGAAAGTTCTGGTTGAAGCTACTTTCCCAGAGGCTGCTCTTAAGACCTCAGTGACGGCACTGACCTCAGGGAACTTTAACTGGAGCTCAACTTGTCCTTCTGTCTCACTGTACCGTCCACTGCTGAAATCAAGAATTCATCATTTAGACCTTGCCTAGGACATAGCAGACAGGAAGCAAAGGCTTCAGAAAGTACTGAGACCAGTGATTCCTGAGGTTTGGATCCCAAGTCCCTTTGAGAATGTGGTAGTCCAGGGGAGCTCCCAGATGAGGAGTGAGGTTAGGTGAGAGGGCCTTACTCAGGACAGCTCTCTATCCAGACTGATGCTGGTGGCAGAGTTTTGACACCATGACAACAGTTTTCTTTTTCTAATAGAGCACCACTCTAACACTCTAACATCTGTCCCCAGCCACTGGGGTCCTTGGCTCCTTATCTCTGTCAAAGGCTTTTTCTGAGCTCAGGAGGAGACTGAGGGGATGCCTGCCCTCAATGCCAGGCTCCCCCTCTGATATGGACAAGATGCACCAGAAAGGCAGGGAGGAGTTCTGAGATAGCTACGCCCAAGTCTCTTCTCAGACTCATCGCTGTTCAACTTTTTTTTTTTCGTTCTCCACAGTAAATCTCCTTCTGTTATTCTCCAACTTGATGTAGTAAGCTGTGTCATTTTGAGAAGAAATACATAATGGTATATTAGAGGAATCATGGATCTCTTCATTCATGCTTAGAAAAAATTTATTACAATGTAAGAAAGTCTGAATAGCATGAATTTATTATAATGATTTAACACTTCTAGCACTTGAGTTAAAAATGCCCTTCCATAAATAACTGTCCCTGGAAAACATAGCAAATTTACACAGTTTACCATTTCCCAATGTTATATAAATCCAACAAGCTTAAATCACCTGCTGCTTGGAGAACGTGGAAAACTGGGGCTGTGAGGTTCATCCAATCCCAGCTGGCAGGAGCCAGAGGCGTGAGAGCCAGTCTTCCCCTGCTCTAGCTCCCTCATCTCAGCACCCGACCGGCCCCATCAGGACTTGCAGTGCATGAAGCCTGGGAGGATAAGGATGAGGTGGGATGGCCTTGGGAAGAATCAAGGAGCGGATGCCAGTTTTATAACTGCAGAATAGGAGAGGGGCATGGGCCTGGGGCATCCTGGCAGTGGTCAGGCGGTGGGCCTAACACTTCCTTGGCACCACCACACAGGTATTAGCCCAGGCCACCCAGCCATGCAGGGTGGGAGAGGAAGAGGCCAGTTTGGATGCCCTGGCCAGATCTCTAATGGGGACAGATTTTCCAGCCAGTCACCTCTTCTACTTTATCACAAACATCAACACTGCTTCCTGGGCCTTCTGGTTTCTCCATGTTTCAAGGAGTGCACCTCTGAGCCCCCTGCTCAGCTCCATTGGATACCCCGCCTTCTCTTCATGGACACTGGGGCCTCATCATTCTGGCTTTCATCTGGATTAGTTTCCAGGGCTAGGCCAATGTTCCAGGCTTACTAAACCTGGAAGGTAGAAATTATCACCTGCTTTTTTTTTTTTTACAAATAATCTTGTAAGTTATTCTATGTGAGGCTTAGAGCATATAAATAACTTGCCTAAATTCCTACAGCTCACAAGTTGTAAGGCTGGGTTTTCCAAGGTGCATGTATGTTATGTTTGGAAACTTTACCTTCTAATAGGGAAGTACACAAAACAGTACAGCACAGATGGAGTTGGACCGTGACACCAGGCTCTCCAGAGCATTGCTGGAGCCGAGAGTAGATAAGGATGTCTGGGTGATTAAGAACAACTAAGCTGGTTCTGAAAAGATCCACACGAAAGAGAGGGACCTGGAAAAGTCACAAAGGCAGGAAAGAGCAGCATGTCTTCAGGACGTGGCCAATAGTTGTGATCTAAAGAAAGGAGGAGGGGGAGGAAGGGGGGAGGTGAGGTGAAGAGGGGTGTGGGAGCCAGATGCCAAGAGTTCTGGCGTGTCATTCAAAGGGGTCTTTTCCTTGCCCTGTGAGAACTGGGGACTTTTTCCAATTTTTAAGCAGGGAAGTTACAAATCTTAGATTTACAAGCAAGAAATGCTAGTTGGTGTGGAGATAGGACCGGAGAGGATGCAATGGAGGTGCCCCCAAGCCCCACCTCCCCAGTCCTGTCAGTTTGGCACTCAGGTTCTCCTTCATTTAGAAAGACTCCAAGCAGTGGAATAGTACAAAGGGGCATTGCAGCCCTGTACAGATCTGTTTCATTTCTGTCCTCCCACCCCCATGGGCCTACTTACCCATCTGTCTGATAAATAATGACTGAGAGCCTGCAGTGTGCTGGGAACCATACCACATTCTGAGAAAGTGGTGATGGGTAAGACAGACATCTTCTTCTGGCCATCCTGGGGCTTATAGTCTAGAGGAGAAATTAGGTAAGTGAATAGGCCACTCTAGCCCAGTAAGTGCTATGATAGAGGATGAACAGAGGACTGAGAAAGCTTCTAAGAAGGACAGGACCAGGATATTACAGGTCTGTTGGGAACTACTAGAGCTGCAGAATGGCTGAAGCACAGAAGTTAAGGGGAAGAGAGTGGGAAAAGAAGAGGCTGAAGTCTAAAGTCTGTGCTGGGCCCCCCAGCAGGGGAAGACTGGCTCTCACGCCTCTGGCCCCCCACACCTTGTGCATTATTGCAGGAGTCCAGACTCTAAGGGCTGTGGGAAACTAATGCTTTAAGCCAGGGTGTGACATGATGCAGTGAGCCTGTAGCTTTGTGGAAAATAATATGTATCCCTTAAAGAGTGCTTTTTATATGCTGTGCTGAGACTCCACAGGTATTAGCTCATTCAACCACATGATATCCCTGAGAGATTGGTCCCGTTAGGTTACATCTGTCTGGATGTTCCCTGGTGCTCTGGTTCCCAGAGTCAAGAATGAGTACTGGTACCAAGTAGAGCCAAAGACAGAGTGATCACACAGAGCAATCTCACACGTTTATTACAGGAAAAAGAAAGAAATAATAAAATGTAAAAGGGGCAGCACCTGTGGCTCAAGGAGTAGGGCACTGGCCCCATATACAGGAGGTGGTGGGTTCAAACCTGGCCCCAGCCAAAAAAACTGCAAATAAATAAATAAATAAATAAAAAGTAAAAGTGAAGAAGGAAGGTACACAAAAATGACACAAGATGACAATATGTTCTAGAGAGACAGGAATGGGTCGGTCCCCGTGAATGGAGAAAGACATCTGAGCGCAGGCTACCTTTCTGAAGGTCACTAATTTGTCTTGCCTGTCTTCTGGGAGAATCGCTTATCATTTTCTGCCTTTGGGGTTATTGTCAGGTTGGGATTAAATAACAGATTACATATGAGGTTATAGAACAGGTTGGTTATATAACAGTTTCCCTTTCTACACATGTATCTTCCCCAGAATCCATAAATCTCCACCCATGCTATTCCAATTAGATGGTAATGAGCTCTAGGTCAACTTAAGGTCACTGGGAACTCCTTGCCGTGTACCTTCCCACCAGGGAACAGTTCCTAGCTGTGATTTGGTTCCTAGCTACAATTCAGTTCCTGTTTTCCACCCTTAGCCACTTCCTTGCCACCTGTTTACCCTCCATCAGACCTAACATGAGGCAGAGAGAAAGAGAGAGAAAGTCACGTGTTCTAGGATAGGGGTGGGGAAACTGTGGCCTTGTAGGTCAAGTATGGCTTTTGACTAAATCTAAGTTTTATAGAACAAATTTTTTAATTTTTATTAATACATATTTATCTTTTATTTTTTTTTAATGAACATATTTAAAATACCAAAGAATAAAGCAGGTTTCAATGAAATAATCCTTCCAGGTTAATGAGCACAATTAGTAAGCCGCAGGGCTGAATTGATAGCTGCTAAGCTCATGATTTAGTTCTGACTTCCTCCACCTGACTGGTGCCAATACCTCATGAGGCTGGTTGGTGAGAGTTTATAGGGTCAGGTATGCCAGCCTATAATCAGCTTTTGACAAAAGCACACTGTGTTTCTGTTTGAAGTGGAACTTGTGAATAGTTGCATAGCTGGACATTATTTTTTATCCTGTTTGCTTACCAGCCTATCATGTCAAAGAAGACCAAGACAATGATGAAGGAAGAAAACAATTTTTTAAACGAGGAGTGGTAACTGAAATATTATGTTGTTTCTGCTAAAGATAAGATTTCCCTGTTTTGTGATACTGCAGTATCAACATTGAAGACAGTCAATGCTCATCAGCATTATAACACTAGTGAGGAGCACAAATATTTTAAATTAGAGGGGGAGGCACAGAAGAGTACATTGTAGAGATTAAAAGATGAAAAGCAAAGACAATTCTTTCATGCAGCAACAAAACTTGGAAAGGACACCACTGATGTAACTTATAAAGTAGCTTACATAGTTGGGGAAAAAAGGAAAGCCATTCGGTGATGTAGAAATTGTGAAAGAATGCATCATTGCAGTTGTAGGATACTGACCCCATAACATTTTGATGTTCAAACAACTGCCTCTTTTAAGGAAAACCAGAAGTTATGGGCAGTGTGAGTTAGCCTTCAACATAACAGAACAACTTCAAAAGGAAACTATATATTATTCCATTGCTTTGACTAAATCAACTGATACTACTGACTTGGTGCAGATTTTATATCTTATTCAGGTCATAACAGATGCTTTTCTTTGCTCCAAAGATGTACTAACTTTGGGCACTCTTGCAAACAGAACATAGGGAATAGATATCTTCAACAACTTTCAAGATAAATTTTGTGAAGTTGCATGGAATTTGGTAAATTTAGTGAGTGTGTGTATAGACAGTGCACCTTCCATGACAGGAAAACATGAAGGGTTTATTGCACAGATTTAAAAAAAGTATTAGTAGATCCAGATGCTGTCATTTCTTTTTATTGTATCTTGCATCAGCAAAATCTCTGTGCTACTGCTACTATTTTAAGTGACACTTTGAAACAAGGTACAAGTATTGTTAAAGGCATCATCAGTTTCTTAACATGCTGAAGTTGAACCATGTGGATTTGCCATATCATTCTGAAGTACGTCAGCTATCTCAGGGACAGATAATAGCCAAGATTTTAACTCTGTGAGAACATTGAATTTTGTGAAGAACAGAATCAGCAAGGTGAACTATTGAAAGAATATTTCTATAGGAATGTAGCATTTCTGTGTGATATCGTGTCAAATCAAAACAACTTGAATATTTCTTTGCAAGGTAAAATTAGGTCTATATATTAGTATGATAGGTAGCAAAAATTCCAAGCATTTCGGAAAGAGATACCTTTTTAAAAAACATTTCTTCAAATGGAAATTTTAAATGAAGATTTTCCCCAGTTAGCAAAGGTCATTGATGAGCAGGATGATATATGCAAATCAGTTGAAGAATATGCAGCTCTCACAGACTTATTATTTGGAGAATACAAAGAAAGTTTCCTTGACTTTGAGAATCTTGACATCACACTCAAATTAGCATTTCAGGCACACCTAGTTGATATCACCAAGGCACCTAAAGAACTACAGATGGAATTGATGGAGCTTTTAGTAAATGAGGTTGCTTTTCAACCTCTTATTACTGCAAATCTGTTTTCTCCTGCCTAACCCTGAATAAATCAAATCAAATGCCCTGATTGTCATCAATGACTAACACCCATCTAGAGCAGTGGTTCTCAACCTTCCTAATGCCACGGCCCTTTAATACAGTTCCTGTGGGTTGCGACCCACAGGTTTAGCACCGCCGATCTAGAGGATCAACTGAAACTGTGGAACTTCATGCTGCAACCAAATAGTCAAATGATTTCACAACAAAGTCATTAAAAGATGAGTTAACTGTAAGATTAACAAATAGTTTTCATTCTTTAAATTATTAGTACACAGTAGTTAGATGTTTATAAAATAATGTACATATTTAAGTATATCTAGTTGAAGTTTCTTGAGTGAAGCCTTATTTGATTACAGCCATATTCATGTGGCCTTCTAATAGGAAAAGGTGCCCCACCCCATTCTAGGATGAACCCAAGCCTTCTGGCAAGAAGACTGATAATGACACTGTTATACTAGAGAAGTATTAGCAGCGATGGGAGGGGGAAGGAAGTGGACTTTGAGATTGACTGGAGATAGGAAAAAGAGGGGGAAGAAGTAAATAATGACCCTCCCACCCCAGTTTCTGAGTTTGAATTCTACTTCTTACTAGCAGGTGTACCAGGTAAGTTTGGCTAAGCCTCATTTTCATTCTTAGTGCAAAAAAAATCACCCTCAAATTTCAGGTGTACACAGATGTTTATCTGGCCTCATTCCATAAAGGATTTGAAGTGGCTCACAAGCAAATCCCACATAATGAAATGATTTTAAAACTATGGAAAAGAGGCCCCATCTCATAAGGATGGAATTCGATGGCACACAGGGTCCATCCTATCTGGTGACAGAAAGTGCTTCATGAGTTTCTGACTCTTTCCTGGCACCCATGGCCTCCATTCCACACACTCAAAATTCTACATTCCTTCCCTCCTCCTATAGGCTTGGAGCTTCTGTTCTTCTGTCCTGGATAACTCTATCACTGCCTGGTCATCCCTCCACAGTAACATATGGACATACCTCAGAGATAATGTGGGTATTGTTCCAGACTACCAACTATCACAGCAAAACAAATATTGCAATAAAGCAAGTTCAGTGAAATTTTTGGTTCCCCAGTGCATGACTCACAAGAGGCTCAGATTATCATTAACATTTTTAAGCAATGAAGTATTTTTAAAGTAAAATATCCATCAAAGGAATAAATGTCTATGGCAGCCTAATGAAATGTATTAATAAGATTTAAAAGTTAAAATTGCTTCTTAATCCAGGGGTTTCAGAATGGATGTTGTGTAAGCAGGCATGAAAATAACATTAATCTCCTTGTATATCTCCATCAGAGCTGTTAAATGACCAGATGCATTATCAATGAGCAGTAATATTTTGAAAGGAATCTCTTTTTTGAGCAGTAGGTCTCAACAGTGAGCTTAAAACATGCAATAAATCATATACTGTAAACAGAGTGTGGTCATCCAGGCTTTGTTGTTCCATTGATAGATCAAAGGCAGAGTAGATTTAGCATAATTTTTAAGGGCACTAGAATTTTTGAAATGGTAAATGAACACTGGCTTCAACTTAAAGTCACCAGCTGCTTTAGTTCCTAAAAAGACAGTCAACTTGTCCTTTGAAGCTTTGAAGCTGGGCATTGATTCCCCCTGTCTAGCTATGAGAGTCCTAGATGGCATCTTCTTCCAATAGAAGGCTGTTTTATCTACATCAAAAATCTGTTGTTTAGCTTGGCCATCTTCATCAATGATCTTAGCTAGATCTTCTGGAGAATTTGCTGAAGCTTTTCCATCAGCACCTGCTGCTTCACCTTGCACGTTTATGTTATGGAGATGGTTTCTTCCTTGAACTTCATGAACCAACTTCTGCTAGCTTCAAACTTTTCTTCTCCAGCTTCCTCACTTCTCTCAGCCTTGATAGAATTGAAGAGAATTAGGGCCTTGTTCTGGATTAGGTTTTGGCTTAAGGGAATGTTATCACTGGTTTAATCTCCTATCCAGACCACTAAAACTTTCTCCATATCAGCAATAAGCTATTGATTTTCTTATCATGTGTATTCACTAGAGCAGTCCTCTTAATTATCTTCAAGAATTTGCCCTTTGTATTCATAACTTGGCTAACTGGTGCATGAGGTTTAGCTTTTTGGCTTACCTAGGCTTTTGATATGACTTCCTCATTAAGTTTAATCATTTCTAGCTTTTGATTTAAAGTGGGAGATGTGCATCTTCCTTTCACCTCAGCACTTAGAGGCCATTATAAGGTTATTAATTGGCCTAATTTCAATACTGTTGTGTTTTAAGGAACAAGGAGCCTGGAGAAGAGGGAAGGAGATCAGGGAATGACCAGTTGGTGGAGCAGTCAGAACACACACAATTTTTCAATTACGTTTGCCATCTTACATGGGCACAGTTTGTGGCATCTCCAATTGTAACATTAAAGATCACTGATCACACATCACTATAACAGATATAATAATAATGGAACAGTTTGAAATATTGAGAGAATTACTAAAATGTGAGCCATAAGCACAGGCTGTTGGAAAAAATGGTGCCAATAGACTTAGTCCACACAGTGTTGCCACAGATCTTCAATTTGTGAAAAAAAAAAAAATCTCTGAAACACAGTAAAGTGAAGTACAATAGAACAGGGTATGGCTGTAACCTTTGTCCCTGTCTCACGATCTTCCCGTCATTGGCTTTTGTTTTTCTTCTCCTTTGTTCTTTAACAGTAGTTCCCAATTTTTGCCCCTCCAAGGAGGCTCTTTGTTGACACCCTCAAGCATCCCACATTAGAAAACAACTTGTTTACCCAAGTGCCTGTGTAGATTTATTTGCCCATTTTCATTAAGCACAGATTTATGTGTGTTGCATATATAAGTGTACCAACAAATTAGAGGTGACCCCAACAAATAGTCAAGGTGACCATGACTTGACATAGTGACTTCCAGCTCAAAGTAAGAAATGACATCACAGCTGGCCCGTGCAGCTCCATCTGCAGACGTGCCAGACTTCCACTGGTCCTCCTGAGATAATGAAAAATGCTCAGGGATTGCTAGGATTCTGGGGACCCAGGATGGGCCCCTCAACTTGAATAAAATGCTCTGTTGGGAACTCAGACTTTCACTTTCTCCAAGCCCAGTTTAGAGACCCTGGTCTAGTTGTCACTCCTGATTTTTCAGCACTCCTGGCCAGTCAGCAACCAAGGCCCATGGAAACGTCTTCCTTTTTTTTTTTTTAATAACAGTTTTATAAGATATAACTCATATGCTATACAAAGCACCGATTAAAAGTGTACAGTTCAACGGTCTTTAGCGTACTCACAGTGTTAGGCAACCCTCATCACGATCAATTTTAGGGCACTTTCATCACCCTAAAGCAGGCTTCCTCAAACTACAGCCCGTGGGGCTTGTGCGGCCAGCCTAGGACATTTATCTGGCTTGCAGGGTGTTTTTGCCACCGCTACCTGTCCTACATAGCAGCTGACTCATCCCGGGGCCCGCAGTCTGGCCCTTCAACTGTCTGAGGGACAGTGAAATGGTCCCCTGTTTAAAAAGTTTGAGGACCCCTGCAAAGAAACCCCAGGTATGCATTTCAGCTGTCATCCTCTCTTCCCTCCATTCTCCTAGCCCTAGGTAACTATTAACTGACTTTCTGTCTCTACATGGATTTTCCCATCTAGCCGGATGAAATCATACTATATTGTGGCCTTTCATAACTACTTTCACTCAGCATGATGTTTTTAAGGTTCATCCATGTTGCTGCATTTACATCATTCCTTTTGATTGCTGAATAATATTCCATCGTGTGAATATATCACATTTTTGTTCATTCATTCATTAGCTGATGGCTATCTAGGTTGTCTTTTTTATATTATTATGAAGAGTGCTGATGTCAGCATTCATGCAAAACTTTTTGAATGGACGTATCTTTTTATTTCTTTGGGGTATATATCTAGGAGTAGAATTGCTAGGTTATAATTTAATCTGTTTAATATTTTCAGGAACTGCCAGGCTACTTTCAAAAGTGGCTGCACATTTTATATTCCCACCTGGAGTGTTTGAGGCCTCACACACTTCTCTCTTGCCTCTAGAATCCTTCCCTTCACTATTGCCATTGCACTAGTGTGTTTTAGTTTCTGTGGGTTTCAGTGGGTTTCTTACCAACCCGCCTTGCTATGTTTCTGGGAAGGATCTCCACTGCAGCCCTTCTGACCCCTTCTCCTATCCCTTGCTCATCACTCCCTCCCCCATGCCCTATTTCTTTCTTTTTTCTTTTAGAGGAGAAGGAAAGATTTTCCAGCACTTGCTATCTCAAAAATACCAGCATCCTCCTTCTATAAAGAACCTCTAACCTTTTAAAGGTTCTGATTAATCACATAATTCCATTTTGGTCTAAAACTATCTTGAGGCCTCTGCTGGGATTCATCTTGTCTTCAGCTAAGACAATCTTATCAATCCCATCTTAGGCCCAGACAATTCCTTTGAGCTACCTTCTGAGCACTAAGAGTAAAAGACATTCCCTACCCCTCTAGACCACTGGCCCAAAAGCAGGGATGTAGGGTTTGGTTCTCAAAAAAAAAAAAAAAAAAAAATGGGTAGGGGAGTTTTGAAGAGACAAAAAACATTTTTAGTCTCTTTTCTTCTCTTGGCATTCTCTGTTACCTATTCCCCAGCATCAATTTTACCCCTCCGAATCTACCGGAGGAGGCCCATTCCCTGTTATCTATCTTATCAGTCACTGGTGATTCTGACTTTCCCTGGTACACATTCTCAACTGGTTAAGTTTGATGTGAATACTGCAGTTGAGGTTTTTCTCTCAAACTCAGTCTCTGGCACATTAGGCAGAGTCCAGGTGTGTACGGTCTAAAGTGCTTATGTCTCCTTTGGGTGGCACGTTACAAGATCTGGACTTGTTAGAAAGTCTGATGAGATGGTAGCAGCAGCATATCAAACATGCCCTTCTAGCCAGTTTTATCAGCATAAAACTAAGACGTGACTAGTGGGATAGGGTGAGGGTGATAAAAGTCCAGCCTCTTACCTGGCATATGGCAATAGGCTGATAATAATTGATGTCTCTGCCAACAGTCTCACCTGCTGAGGCTAGCATAAAGCAGACTTGTACAGTAGAAAGAGCATGGCTGCAAAGTGAGACAGCTCCAGTCTCCCAGTCTACTTACTAGCTCCATGATTTAGTGGCCAAGGGAGGCACAATATATAACTAGTCTACAATCCGTTCCCTCATCTGTAATGTGGGGATAATGCCACCTACTTTTTAGGGTTGCTGTGTAGATCACATGAAATAATTTATCTATAAAACATACCTAACACTTAGTAGAGACTCAATAGATTTTATTTTCCTTACTTTCCATATTCCACCCCCTCTAATAAATCCCGACACTATTGTTAGACAGATAGTTCTGAACAAGTAATTCCAACATTTTTTAATGGTTTTTCATTGCTTGAATGATAAAACTTCAATGCCTGACATTTAGTATTCTCCAAAATTTGGGCCCAACACACTACTTTCAGCTCATTTCATGCCTCATCACCTGTTAGCCATGATTTCCTCACAAGTCCTTCAAAATGCATCTTGAGTGTTCTTGCCAATGAACACTCAACTTTTGCACTTTTGCACCTCTTCCTACTCTCTGTCATTCTTCCAAAGCCAAGGTCAAATTCTTCTTCCCTTTTCTCCTCCCTCTTTCATAAAGCCTAAATAAACTCAGCCTAGCACTTTGCAGTCCCCAAACCATAACATTTATAGCCTCCTACCAATTAATGGAGAATTCACTGTGATGGCTGTTGTTTAATCATTGAAATTTCAAAGTTTGAAGCCTTGTCTTCAATTCAGTTTGTAAACCTATGGAGTAATAATAATGAAAATATTAACAACCATTAGGGGAACTCCTACTTATATTTGTCAGATACCATTACATACATCATTTCATTGAATTTCATCCTTATAACTATCCTATGAGTTTGTTTTTACAGATGAAGAAAGTTACATTCAGGGTAGTTAATATTTGCCTAAGATCATTTAGCTAGTAAGTAGTGTAACTGAGATTTGTACCAAGATCTACTTGGTTCCACAGTCATGCTGCTAACCAGTTTCCTAACACCACCACCTGACACAATTCTGGGCCTTGGGGAGGCACTTAACTGGCCAAGAGCCATTCATGAAAACCTGGGATGAGCCTTGGGATTTGGTAGGTCACAGACAAAGTAGCTGGTTGCTTCACTAGCAACATCTGCTGTAAGTCATTCCTACCAAGCAACTTGTACAGCTACCACTTCCTCTACCCAACTGAAAAGATGCTTCGCCCTCATTTTGTCCATTGTCTTTTCAGAAAAGGCCTTAACTAGAGCCATAATAGCCTCTATCATTGGGAGATAACAGGCATGCCCATTATGCTGGCTGGAGAAACATCTCTCTTTTTCCTAGGACTATTGCTTTAGATGACCTCACCTGGCCTTCACCCGTGTGGACAGAAATGAGTTCCAGATAGTGGCACTTGATCTTTGAAGATCAACAACTTAACAAAGCCCTTGGGGAGCAAACAGTATGCATTTTTGCTCACCTTGGCCCAAGTGGCCTGTGAAAACTCACTTCTGAGAGATGGTGGTAGAATGCTCATCCTGGAACATCTAATCAAGGCTGTTGATGTGCTTTAGTGAGGAGGATACCAGCCTGGTAGCCAGATCAGCCAGGATGTGGGACCTCAGATGAGTTACTTTTCTCTGAACTTTCATCTATAAAATGAAAGTCATGGATTATATGTTATTTCAAGCCATAGAATTCTGTAACTCTGGAATGTTACAATGGGGGGAGGTAGAAAAGGCCAGGAACATTTTCTAGATGTGCTGTGGTTTTAATGTGGCCTCTCCAAAATTCAGGTGTTACCAATACAAAGGTATCAAGAGGTAGGGCCTTTATGAGGTGATTAGGTAATGAGAGCTTCTTCTCTTTTCAAGGGGCTTCATGCAGCACTTGGCTGCTCACTAACTTGCTCTTTCACTCTTCTGCCACGGAGGATGCAGTCTCACCAGGCAACTAAACCTGCTGGTGCTTTGATCTTGGAATTTCCAGCCTCTAGGATTGTGAGAAATAAATGTCTGTTTTCTATAAATTACCCAGGCTTCAGTATTTTGTTGTAGCAACAGAAACTAAGGCGCTTACCCAAGTCTGAGTGTGTGTGTGTGAGTGGTGGAGGTGGACAGGGAGGGAAAAATAACTATGAAGCTAAGAGTTAGAAGGTTCCACTTTGGAATGGAATGATGGAACTCTAGAATCTTGAGTGGTTTTGCTTGAATAGCAGCTCTGAGGAACCATGTAAGTGATCACTAATCTCTGAAACTGCTTTTTCATCTGACAGCTCATCCTTCCTCTGATGATTAGGGCATCACCTTCACTGCACTTACCTCTAGCTTTGTGCCTAGACTTAAGGATAGCCCTATGATTGGAACAATGTTGGAGAGTTGGTTGAGTGATGATTCTGCTCTTGCCCTTTGTTCCCAAGGGGCAGCTGCAAAGTGTCCTTATTCAGGTGGAGCTGCCAGGCTGGCTTGGACATAGGGGGTAGGGTAGGGTCCCTGGCTGTCTTAGTTGAATCCATAGATGTGGTGTCAGAACTAGGGATTTCAGGAACTCACACCCTTATCTACATTCTTCCATTATCTAAAACCAACTGGGCAGGGCCAGTCTCAAAGTGCTGTGATTTTCTTCTTTGCTGAATAGTTACAGAGATAGGCACATACAGGGTATGTATAAATTAAATTTTACTCACAGGTACGTATAAATTAAATTTTCCATTGCAGCAACCATATGACCTAGAAGAGGCTTGGCATCCATGTGATGTGAATGAGCTGGAGCCACACTAGGAAAACCTACTAGGATGTGGCTAACCATTTCTACCTACCACAGCTCCTATTGTTTTAATAACTACTGATGAAAGTAACATTTGGATTAACTTGGGGCTCTGCTCTTGCTTTCTGCTTTCAAGTTATGCCTCAATGATCTGATGAGGGATGTTCAAGGGACAATTCAATATCAAAACCACATAGGGAAAATAGTCATAAAGATAATTTATTAACTTAAAATCTCATTTATATGTAACATTTGCCCACATTCAAATTATTATATGCTGAGCGGAGGATAAAATGTGAACTGGGAGGAGTATGCCATCCTCTGCACTTCCTCTACCAGACTTCACCCAGCTCCGCTCCTTTAGGCCTCTTCCCTTCTTAGACCCCGGCCAGCAAATCTCTAGTATAAACCTGATACTGGAAGCAGGGCCAAGTGAAAAGAGTGATTCCCAGGGAGGAGAAAAAGAATCCTCCCACCCATGATACTTGGGGTGCTTTAGCTAAGTCCCTACCATTTAGGAATTTCAATGGACATAGCTTGTCCTTTTCCATTTTGCAAACATCAATTGGTTTTTCTCACGGGATGGTGGGTAGCAGGGTAGGCATAGTTGTAGCACTATCTGAGGTACCCTCAATGTCTGGTGCAGTCTAACGTTGTGGAAGTGTCTAGAGATGGAGCAAGCAAACCCCAATCAGGCACTGTGGGAGCACTGGTGAGGGAGGAAAGGCAGATTCCTTTGTGCCACACCTTTGCTCTCAGCGGAATTATTAGGTTAAGCCTCAAGGCTCTACAACAATCATTTCATATATTTGTATATATATGAATGAAAAGTAAATTTAACACAGATTAAAACAACATGTATGAATACTATTCAGTTAATAATGACACACTAGATTATATGTTCAATACAAATTCACATCCTATTGCCCCCACACAAACACCAACAAAATTCCTATAGGATAGAGAAAGGCAGCTGGTGGGTGGGCGTGGCATGAAAAATGTGTTCATTGAAACTCTAATGAAAATCCAACTATGCTTCCAAATTGCACATGGGGGGGTATAAAAAAGTAATTAAATCCACTCTGTGGCATGTGACCCCCAAAAGACTTCAGTTTACATTTAGACTTATGATTCTTCTAAAGGCAAACAAAATTCTTAAAGAAATCACAATTATTTTCTTGATCTTCTGACATTTTTTCTCCACTGGTGTCCAAAAAGGGTTATTATGGTTCTGGTTGATCTGAGGGAGTCAGGAACACTTAAGCTGGTCATAACACATAGGGCAAAGGAAAAAAAAAAAAAACAGCACTGGAAACCTACATTTAATTGAGAAAATGGCTGAGGGCTCTTAGTTTGCCATCTACTCATTTCTGTCACCCCAAAGACTTTTTGAAATAGGATGAGACTGATTTGTTTGCTTTTGAAGAGGTGAAGGAAATTGTAATCAGGCTGGGTGTGGGGACTCACACCTGTAATCCTAGCACTTTGGAAGGCTGAAGCAGGAGGGCTGCTTGAGGAATCCTACACCATCCTGGGCAACATACTGAGACCATGTGTCCATAAGAAATAGAAAAATTAGCCAGGTGTGGTGGCACACACTTGTAGCCTTGGCTACTTGGGAGGCTGAGGCAGGAGGGCCACTTAAGCCTGGGAGTTTGATGTTGCAGTGAGCTATCATGATGCCAGTGCACTCCAGCCTGGCAACAGAGTGAGACCCTAACTCAAAAAAAAAACTGTAATCTGCAATGACTTTTCAACTTTTTAAGGGAATGATGATTAGTTAGTCTTGAACTTTGATTTATCTTAGAATAAGAAGGTATTGGTCAGCTCCATTCTTCTCTTCTCCAGAGAACAAAAAGACCCAAGTAAAGAAAGCCTGGATAGAGGTAACAGGTCCAGGCTCAGCCTGAAAAGACATGAGATTTGAATCTATCTGGACAGGGAGGCTGCTGGACAAGGTTTTTCTCAACTAAGATAATCTAGTTTTCATAAGAATTCAGGGAAGCCATGTAGGCTCACTTTGTGCCAGTTGCCCTGGGAAGTCCAACCATGGCTACAAACACTAACTGACAAAGTCTTGCTCCCAGGTTACGTCTGGGCTTGGTAAAAGAAAGAGGAAAAAAGCAACACCTTTCAGATCAATGAAAGTTGTCAAGTAATACACATCTGGGAACATATCTTCCCCTTGTTTCCAATGACTGGAGAGTTTTAGAGTCACTGGCTCTGCCAGGCTCATCATACTGCCCATCAGCTTCTGAGGCTGCCAGAGCCTACTGCAAGCTGACGGACCCATATCAAGACTCTGCGGAATAGAAAGGCAGAAGAGAAAAAAAGTACTCAATTGTACTTCTTCCACAGGCTTTCTCTAGGTCAAAGAGAAGCCCAGTGGGAAAGAGAGGAGACCCTGTTTGGGTGGTGGAGCATAATCTGGCAAATGTCTGGTTCTTTTGGCCAGGGGTTAGTGGCCCTAAGCAGAGCACATGCAGAGTCTGGTCAACCCATGACCTTTAATCCACATGGAGTGAAGGGAGGGCCAAAGAAACCCATCAGCCCTCAGCAGCTGGGTGTCATTTTCCCTCTAGTGGCATCATCCCCAGACACAAACATTGGAAGTTCACAAGACTGCACATGATGTTTTTCCATTCTTGTGATACTTCACTTAGAAGAATGGTCTCCGGGTCCATTCAAGTTAATACAAGGGGTATTAGTTCACTTTTTTCTTATGGCGAGTAGTACTCCATGGTATACATATACCACACTTTTATTAATATACTCATGTATTGGTGGGCACTTGGGTCCTTTCCACATCTTTGCAATTACGAATTGTGCTACTATAAGTATTTGAGTGCAGGTGTCTTTTTTTTATAGACTGTTGTTTTTTCCTTTGGGTAAATACCCAATAGTGGATTGCTGGATTGAATGGTAAGTCTACTTTTAGTTCTTTGAGGTATCTCCATACTATTTTCCATAGAAGTTGTACTCACTGTTAAATTGGAATAAATCAACCATCACTTGTGCACATATAGAAATAACACTCATCAAAAATCAAGTAGATTGGCTTGGCGCCTGTGGCACAGTGGTTACGGCCTCAGCCATATACACTGAGGGTGGCAGGTTTGAATCCAGCCCAGGCCAGCTAAACAACAATGACAACTGCAACAAGAAATAGCTGGGCGTTTTGGCCGTTGTCTGTAGTCCCAGTTATTTGGGAGGCTTAGGCAAAAGAATCACTTAAGCCCAAGAGTTTGAGATTGCTGTGAGCTGTGATGTCCTAGCATTTTACCAAGGGCAACATTGTGACTCTGTCTCAAAATTAAAAAAAAAAAAAATCAAGTAGCTTGGAGGAGGGAGGAAGGGATGGGTGAATTCACACCTAACGGGTACAATGCATATGACCTTCCTGATGGGCAGTATTATCCCATTGTACAAAAGCAATATATGTAACCAAATGTTTTTACCCCTCTAATATCCTGAAATTAAAAAAAAAGTGCATGTGATGATGGAGGGTGAATAATCTGGACACTTGGGTCAAAATGAAATACCTACAGATTGATCTTATTTCTATGGGAAATTGGAAGTACGGTCACCTGAAGAATGGAGGGAAAAGTTCCAGATATATGCCTCCACTGTGTTTACCAGCACAATCATTCCTTATGTGATTTAAAGTGGCCTATTTCCAAGGGTTGGTTGGGTGTCCACCCATTGAGCCCTTTGGTTGCTGGATAAACAGCTGCCAGGGTGATGATTGCTGAGACTGACCCACAATTGGACTGCAGGCATTGCTCGTGATGGTAGGGGCATCAACTGCAAAATTAAATGACCACTTACAGGTAGTGGTGACAGAATAGGTTGGAAAAGTCTGTATTTCTAAAATTGCTTGTGTTGCAAAGGGGCTACTTTTTAATTATAGAGTTCTTCAATGAAAAGGTTTTTCCTTGTGCACAAAAGTAAGCCAGCCTTTTTCAGCAGAAGGTGGAGAAGAAAATACTCTTAAAATGAGGCTGAATATGCAATAGTCTCTGCTATGTAGAAAGAATCCTATGTAAATTTTCTAATCTCTGGCATAGAAAAGATAATGCCCTCCCCACCCCATCCCCTCTTAGTGTGTTAGCTACTGGTTGATCTGATTGAAAACGCCTTGGGTTGTTAGAATGTTTCTATATTCAATACATAACAGGAAGCCAGTGAAATAGGTCCTTGTGAAAGGAGAGATCAAATTATTTCACAATCAAATAATTTAAATTCTTAGATCACTAAGTGAAGAAGTCCACAAATTTCCTGTAGAAATTTTGTGGCATTTGCTTTAGTGTCAAATGAAAAATATATCTTCCAGAATCTGGTCCTCCTCCAGGTCTTCAGGAGTCCTGCCTGGTGCCCTCTTCTTCCAGGTGGGTTTCAGAGGACTGAGTTGGTAAGTGCCGTGATTCCAGGTCCCCACATCTCTAGAGGGCTGGGGGTGAGGTTTGGGAGCAGATTTAGGACTCAGAGACTGAACCAAATCCAACAGAGATGTCTCATACCTGTAAGACACACAACCCAGACAGAGAAGGATTAGATCATCAGAACATTAGAATCTAAGGAGCCCGGCAGAGATGGGCTGCCCAGGGCAAAAATCAGGTCCTAGATCATATTTGAATTATGTGCAAGAGGCTTCCTAGGGGAAGTGTAGGGAAGGTAAACACTAGAAGAGCTTCAAGAATCAAGGTCTCTGTGGCCTGTCCATAAGCTTTCATCATCTGACCTTTAACATTTCTTTCTAACTTACTGAGAGAGACTGTAGAGTGGGAAAAGTAATCATAATAATCGTAATGATTTTAGTAGCAACATTTATTGCATGCTTACTCTTGGGGAGTGTTCTTAATACTCTGCATATAAAATGTTTAACTTCCCTTTAATCCTCTAAACAACCCCATGAAGTAGGTATAGACTACTCTGATCTATTATATATATGAGGAAACTGAGGCTCAGGGAAGTAACTCACCTAACAGAAAGCTATTACATGGCAGAGTCTAGAATTGAACCCAGGTAGTTTTTCTCTAGCACTCCTATCCAGGACCCTAAAGCTGTCTCTCAAAGTCTTTGTAGAAAGACAGGCTTGGTTCAAATCCCTACTCTACCATTTTCAAGCCATGTGATATTGGTGAAATTATTCAATCCCTCAGTTTACTCTTCTTATCTGTAAGAGGCTAACAGAACTCCTGTTTGGATCAAATGAATTAGTTACTATTATATAAGTGAAAATACAATAGATACTCAACAAATGCTAGTTTAATTCCTGTTATCCTATTCCCACTTTCTTTAGAATCTCAGAAAAAGAAACCTTCATCTGCACTATAGAGAGAGAGAGCCCTCCAAAGAAAGACTACCTTGGTATCCAGCGTTCTTATCAGAAAGAGGAAACTTTGAGAAGCTTAGAGACAGATAAATTAATTATGGTTGATGACACACTCACTCAAGCCCCATTGTGCATATTTCTGGAATGGAAAACCAAAGGCATGAATAATCTCTGTCCTCATACTCATTCACACAAGGGGTCAAGTAATAGCTACTGAAAAGTCATGAAGCAATGTGTTTGTGACTTGTCCAGTCACACAGCACCCTACTCTTAGAAGGGCCCTGCTCTTGTTTAATGCTTTCCTGCTGCTGTCTTGGAATGCTTAATAATTTTATCTTCGAACTTGTATTGTGCAAGTGAGTCTAATGGGATAATGAAGCATGCATGTGATGAGGGGAGATATGATTAGGCGGGCATACACACATGGGCTCCAATGTGTAGGCTAAATAGTTGGCCTGGTTGCCTGGTATGCACATTCATGTCAGAAGCAGTCTGTGGTGCTCAAGGAGTTCAGGGGGCAGATTAATGGTGGTGATGATGGGAACAGCAGCAGAAGCAGCAATGATGGTGGCAGTGGTGAGAGATTGGTTTGTCTGTCTGTTCCCAGAGCCCATTCTTGAAGCAAAAATATTACTTTTCTGGGCTCAGACAGGAACATTGGGACAGGAACTTCTAGCACTCCGGAAATAAAATTTGTCAGTAAATTATTATAAAATGAAAGCGTATACATGGATATTATGAGAAAGCATTATCAAAGAGATAGTATAATCCTTCAAAGAGTATAGAATCTCTGGTTTTTAAAACTGCCATGGGGGGGGGAAGTGGCAAGATGGCTGACTAGAGCCAGCTTTCCACAGAGGCTTCCATCCAGAAGGAGAGTTAAAGGACAGAAGTTTAGCAAGTAAGCTGATGGTCTGGAGCTGAGCCAAGAAAGAAGGTTGAAGAATGCACATCAACCTTGCTGAGGTGAGCTGCAACCCCAAGGATACAAACAATAGGTACTAAATACATCGCCAGACGGAAGTCCCCTCCCCCATGAGAACGGCTCGCAGTATACTTTCTATAAACAAGTGAGCAGAGTTTAAACTTCTTCCCATTTTATCCCACGGGAGAGACCCTTTAAAAACCGGACCTCCTCCCCCTACTAGGGTGCCATGGCACTCTTCTGCCAGGCATAAAACTGTATAAAACTGTATATATTCTCTACCTGCAATTCTAAACTGCCAGCACTCCCTGGCACTGTCACTCCAAGGTCTGGAAACCTGTCCCCCATGGAGTCCAGATTCTTGGGCATTTTCTTGAGAGGTGTGGACAGGGTGTGGGCTGTTGCAGGTCAGTGCTGATTCTGTGGCATGAGGGTAAGGAAAAGACGGTGGATTGAAGGAACCATACAGGAGAGGCAGAGGCGGTACCCCCTGGCACACAGCAGCAGCAGGAACAATAGGGTTCACACCCCTGGGGATATTTTGAAGAGATACTCCCTGTCACTATGGGCAACCAGAGAAATGTGGGCATCTTTTCCTGTGGCAGACACTGTTGGAACAGATCTGGGATGCTAATGCAGGCCCATGAGCAAAGGGTATGTCTGAGGTGGTACCTGCCTGAACCGGGCATGCAGAGATGGCATACTCCCAGGGTGGGGCTGACCAGAAGGACTGCTTTAGTGAGCCTAAGAAGCACCCTGCCCTCAGAGGATCATAGCTGAGACAAAGGCAGGCAGGCAGAGGCTGGAACTCAGAGCTGAGTGTGAGCTCTAACCGCACCCACCCCAACAGACTGTAGCGGAGGTAGACATACCAGCTCCGGGCAGTGGCACAGACTGGGGCTGAGTCGCAGTTTCTGTGAACTCAAATAGCACCTGGCTACAGGGGAATATAGCCAGGACAGAATCACAAATTCTGTGAAAATATGTGTCAGTAACATCAATCAGGGGCAGGGCTGGAACTGAGTGAATTGCCCCAGCTTCCATTAACCACCTGAGGTTGTCAGGCCTTAAGCTCCCCCTGCTGGATGGTGGCAGTGTGTGGAGGCCAGGCTGAGGAGACATAGATCTCCCTATGACTCAGGCAGGTGCAACCCCCTGGAGCATCTGCTCATGGGAGGGAGGGGTCACAGCCCTGTACAGTTACCAGTGACTGGGTGTGACAGAGGTGTAAGGTGGGGAAGGAGGCATCTATCTTCCCAGACTAATTCATTTGCTGGGGGCAGTCCTTCTGATACCATGGAGCAGCAGAATGAGCCAGTCATACTGGCTATCTAGTCGTCAGAGACCTTGTGAACTCTCCCACTTGAGACCTGGTGCTGACTGGGACAATTGATTTGGATCTCCTGGACTGGACCAATCACCCGAGGATTATCCAAAGTGGTACCCTGGGTGTGTGGTAGTGGGAAGGTTTGATTTTCCTTTTCAAGTTGTTGCCCATGGGGGGTAGGGTGACTTAATTGCTGGTATTTCTCCATAGCTGAGACTTCAACCCAGAGTAACTGATTCACTAGGGTAGGATAGAAACCAGCTGAAAATAAGACAGAGCCACTTAACTCCACCAAACCAAGTAAGTCCCCATAACACAGGGCCATAGCACTGTACAGGTCCTTTGCAAAGCTCTAGGGGATAAGGTACAGAGACCAGTCCCAACTCTTGGGACTAGTTAATCACTATTCCAGGAGCCCCTCCAACCCAACTTCACCTAATCTGCTCATCTAGCCAAACAGTGTATGATCACGGGGCAGAATCATGGGGAAAAACTCTGGTAACATGAATAACCAGAGTAGATCAATTCCCCCAAGGAACGATATGGCGGACCCTACTGAAGATCCCATTCATAAATAAATGGATGAGAGATCAGAAATTGAATTCAGCATTTGGATTGCAAATAAGATTAATAGAATGGAGGTAAAGTTGGGATTAGAAATCCAAGGAGCATTTCAAAAGTTGTCTCAAAAATTCAATGAATTCAAAGACAAAATTAACAAAGATTTTGACACACTGAGACAAGAATTTGCAGCCCTCAAAGATCTGGGAAATACAGTAGAATCCCTCAGTAAAAGAATGGAGCAAACAGAAGAAAGGATTTCTGACATTGAAGACAAAGCTTTTGAACGCTCCCAAATGCTCAAAGAGAAAGAAAAATGGAGAGCAAAAATGGATCATTATCTCAGAAAGCTCTGGGATAATTTGAAGAAAACTAATATTCACCTTATAGGAATTCCTGAAGGTGACAAGGTGGCTTTGCAAAGCACAGAGGCTCTTCTTCATGAGATTATGAATGAGAACTTTCCAGACATGCCAAGAGATTCTTGAAATTCAGATAGCAGACAGTTTCAGAACCCCAGCATGACTCAACCTGAATAC